>NC_060140.1:810800409-811473266 GCF_021461385.2 Schistocerca piceifrons | reverse complement strand
TCACCTGTGTCATACGTCTGTACGCGAGATTTCCGCACTCCTAAACATCCTGAAGTCCACTGTTTCCGAAGTGATAGTGAAGTGGAAGTGGAACAGCACAAAAGCGTACAGGCCGACCTCGTCTGTTGACTGACAGAGACCGCCGAGAGTTGAAGAGGATCTTAATGTGTAATAGGCAGACATCTATCCAGACCATCACACAGGAATTCCAAACTGCATCACGATCCACTGCAAGTACTATGACAGTTAGGCAGGAGGTGAGAAAACTTGGAGCGTGAGTAGTGCCAACAGTAAAATTCAGAGGCGGTGGTGTTATGATGTGGTCGTGTTTTTCATGGAGGGGGCTTGCACCCCGTGTTGTTTTGTGTGGCACTATCACATCACAGGCCTACATTGATGTTGTAATTACCTTCTTGCTTCCCACTGTTGAAGAGCAATTAGGGGATGGCGACTGCATCTTTCAACACGATCGAGCACCTGTTCATAATGCACGGCCTGTGGCGGAGTGATTACACGACAATAACATCCCTCTAATGGACTGGCCTGCACAGAGTCCAGACCTGAATACTACAGAACTCCTTTGGGATGTTTTGGAATGCCGACTTCGTGCAGGCCTCACCTACCGAATCGATACCTCTCCTCGTCAGGGAATGAGTTGTCATTCCCCAAGAAACCTTCCAGCTCTGGATTGAACGTATGCCTGTGAGAGTGGAAGCTGGCATCAAGGCTAAGGGTGGGCCAAAACCATACTGAATTCCAGCATTAACGATGGAGGGCGCCACGAACTTTTAAGTCAGTTTCATCGAGGTGTCCGGATACTTTTTATCACATAGTGCAACAGCCCAGTTGTAGCTCGCATTTAGGAATTTTCCTCGACGAGAGAAGAAAATTATTAGTACATATCTATACAGTCTGTCTCAAGACTGCTAACATCATGTACAAAATTGCCAGCTACGGCACTGCCAGCTACAAGTTAACGCCTTTAGCCTGTCGGCGGCGGTTCCGGAGTGCAGAAATCTATGATACTGTAAGAATGGAGCACCAGTGAAATACTAATCCGAATTTCCAGCATGCTGGTATAGCTGCGGGTCAGCAACTTATGTTAATGAGAAAAACAAAAAACCAATTCAAAGCTGCAAGTTTCATTTTCTACATTGCTTTAAACATTTGTTTTGGCTCCTTTTGTTAGTATATGTTATCTGTATCATTACTCCTGAGTAACATATGCTTTCTCTGTTGAATGAGATAGTTCTTATTTATTTGATTACTAAAATGATGAACAGTTGTTTTTCGCCAAGTTTCAGGAACTTTCTTTTATTCCTAATGATGATATATTATTTGCATTCTTGCCATGTTGCCCACTTGAACCCCCATTTTGTGCTCCTTCATCTTCGTGCTTCTCCAATCCTCCCCCCCACCCCACCCCGTTTCCCAACCCTCCATCCTCCCCCCATATGTCCTCGCCACCACTCCCCCTACAACCACACTCCCATCCTACACGCCCATGAATGTGTTTATGCTATGTCTTGACCACCTCATTTTTGGTGCTTTGTAAAAGACAAGTTTGTGGTTGAATTGCTCTTTTTACCTGGGACATGTTAGAAAAAGTTGTTTTATCTTCACTTATTTTGTAACGTTTGTTATGGTAAAGTTTCTATGCTTGTAAAGGGTTGGAAGGAATGAAGATTTTTTGATCTCCTGTTACTTCGGTTTGTCTTAATACCAATGTTGTTGTTCACGTTTAATGACTTTTACGTGCCAACTTGTCATACAACTTTGTAATACGCACCGTATGTGAAGCTACTGTGTTTTGTTGTTCAGTGATTTTAAGTACGAGTATTTGGCTGCCTTTGGGCAACGGCCTTGCCGCAGTGGATACACCGGTTCCCGTGAGATCACCGAAGTTAAGCGCTGTCGGGAGTGACCGGCACTTGGATGGGTGACCATCCAGGCCGCCATGCGCTGTTGCCATTTTTCGGGGTGCACTCTGCCTCGTAATGCCAACTGAGGAGCTACTTGACCGAATAGTAGCGGCTCCGGTCAAAGAAAACCATCATAACGACCAGGAGAGCGGTGTGCTGAGCACACGCCCCTCCTACCCGCATCCTCACCAGAGGATGACACGGCGGTCGGATGGTCCCGATGGGCCACTTGTGGCCTGAAAACGGAGTGCATATCTGGCTGTCTTTGGTAATGATTTTAAAAGTATTTGTTTTATTGTTTACTTGTACGGTAATTGTATTAATTGTTGTATTCTGGATGGTTGGATAACGTATTAATACATACAAAAGGTTTCCTGTATCCTGACAGGGCGCCCCCTTCCCGAGGTTTCCTTAGGGCACCAGAAGGAGTAAACTTCCATGAATCTGTAGGTGCTGTAACTGTTCGTTTGCACATGTTTCACATGGTGTCCGCATTTTCGGAAATACCTCTCTCTTGTTGGATATGTTAGTTGTTCTTCGGCATCTGAGGGGAAACCATCTGTACGATGGATGTCTATGAAAACAACATATTAATGATATTTGTTTTTAAAAAAGAAGCTGTATTTAGGAATAATTGCATACATAGACAATTTATCCAAGATCGATAATACAGACGTAACTAAGGAACCACTGAAGATATAAAAAAACTACGATTTAAGAACTGATTACGCAATTTAAGAAATGATTAAGTTAGATGCTTCATCACACTTTGCATTTTACAACCGATGAGGAAAGAAAAAAAAAACAGCGTCCTGTTCGATAGAACAGTAAATGAAAAATATACTACCGTGATGAAGTCTATCCACGCCTATAGGAAGAAAATCTCACCTCCAAAAATCTACCCCCACGTTGCACGGCACAACCGATGGCGGAAGAAAAAGTTAACGTCCTGTTCTATTCATGTAAATGAAAAAATGCTCCACTGCTAAAGTCTGTCTATTTCCATACGAATAAATGTTACATCCATGAAAATACTTTCTGTATTTATCAGGGCATAAGCTCAAGATGCAAAAAATTTTTACTCTCTTCAACTGACCCTCACTTACCTAAAATGTGATGAGAAAACAAAGCCTTATAAGGAATCACGAGAAGTCCGCGAGCAAAATTTGTGCCATCGTACATCTACAGGTCCAAGAAACTATGGACAGTATCTTCGCATTGCAAGTGTTTGGAAATTCGAACTAATATCGAAAATTCTTTTGAGCTATTTAATAACAAAGACCCGATATTTCATTTTTCTCTTTTTACTGCTGATTCGGAGGGTACTGTGAACCATACTTGTGGTTCAGGCCGGCAGTGGCCGCTACAGTGACTGCAGCCAGTTTCTCTGAAGTGGTGCGGCAGTTTCTTGAAGGACCGACGCGACTCTATCGGACATCAATACCAGCAGCCAACGCTACACGTGGCCGCATTGTACTCTCTTTCTCCGGAAAGTTTCCCGTTAACTTTCTCCACGGCGCACAGTCCAGAAAAGGACGTACGTTCAGACTTGTTTTGATAGATCCAGTTTGTAGAAAATTGGGACTTCGGAACTGCTGGTTTAAAAAATCGGCGGGACAAGAGCCCAAAAGACGGAACACAAAGGTCGGACGTAAATTTTCAATCATTAGATAATATTTTGTTTTAATATATTACGGAAAAAATTGGTAAAATGGCACCACTGTACTTGAGAGTACTCCTCTGTTCAAAAGAAGTAGAGACTTTAGGATGGTAATTACTTTGTGCTCTAGACGATACGAGAGAGAACCATACACAGAGATGGCGCCACACAGCAAAGCCATCACAGTTACGGTCAGACACCACAGAAAGTGCACACAAAACGGACTACGTTATGCTTTCGCTTTACGTCACCTAAACAGGTCCCGTGTGAACATTCATCAGCCAAATGCGGATGTAAGCGGACGCACGGCTCCATTTAGACAGACAGTATTAACAGTTAGTTCGACAGTATCAACACTGCGCCTCAAAACGGCATCAGGGCTTAAGACTACGTACCAACGCCAACTACAAAAGACCAACTGCACATTCTGCAAGTTATATTAGGAATCGTTCACTTGTTTCAGGACTAGACCAGTGTGGGTGAAAGTGAACTTTAAACTAGATCAGCACGCATCCTCTTCACACTCAAGATACCCAATATATAAATTCTTTTAATGAATTATTGTAATTTGTTGCTGACATCTATTGCCTTCGTACTTTCCATAACCTGCCTAACCCTGTTTGGTCCCACGACGAAGTTGTATATTTGGTGCCTGCGAGCAAGCCAACTCAATAACAACATCTACTTTCGATGGTAAGGTTCCTCTTCCTACCACATTTACCTTTGAGGCCCTATTTCGTGAAAACTGATATAAAAAGTATTTTGCAAAATATAGAAACGGATTTTTGATTAATCTTCCTTACATCTATGACTCTACAAAAGATATCACATCATAGGTTTAAATATAAAGAGACACACGAGTAATAATTACATGCTTTCCGTTTTTTGTTTTTTTTTTTTTAAACTGATGAAACTTTAAAACTTAAGGCAGGTCTTGTTAGTCTAATTACTTAATATACCTAACTAGCATTTAGCTTCATTGAAATTAATTGTATCGACTGTGTTTCGACATATATCGATATTCTGTAACGTCCGTGGTGTTCAAATCATCAGTGAAAACATTTCTCATCTGGCCTATCCATATGACATTGGCCTATACCATGCACACAAGAAAAACTTGAAAAAAGTATTAGTGGCATCAATATTCGGGCTACAAATTAGCACATCACCACAGAGAGAGGCTCCATAACTCCGAAGGAAGGAAGGAAAGAAGAGTAATGTGTAATGTCGCGTCGATATCGAGGTCATTGGAGATGGAGCACAAACTCGGAATGATTCAAGGATTGGGAAGGAAATTGGCCCTGTCCTTTCAAAAGAATCTTCCCAGCATTTGCCTGGAGCGATTTCGGGATATTATGGGAAACTTAACTCTAGATGACCGGACGAGGATTTGAATCGTCGTTCTCTCAAATGCGAATCCAGTAAAATAGTTTGTTGTTCGTGGCTCTCCTTCCTACCACTGTCAAACATTTCCGACTACATGAACTATTCCCTATATTTGAGCTTTTTAAATCTCTATTTATTGAACTGTTGCGCCACTACCACAGTTGGCTATTTCATTAACATTATTAATTTACGAGGGTAGTTTGTTAAGACCGCTAAAAAGGAATAAACAAAATGTTTTTGTTTCGTAAACAGCTCACCTTACTTCTCGACATAATCACCTTTGAGGACAGCTGGTCCAGTGATCCTCCAGCTTTTACATCCTATTGGAAAACTCTGCAAAATACTCGTTGTCTTCAACTATCACTTCCTCGTGTGATGAAAATTTCTTCCCAGCAAACCAACGTTTCAGGTTAGGGAACACAAAGAAATCGCGTCGGGCTAAGCCTAGATGGGGAACCAATTCAAAGCCCAGTTCATGCACTTTCGCCATGGTTATCACTGATGAGTGGGATGGTGTATTACCTCTGTGCACGAGCGCTTTTTTTTTTCTTTTTGCGTGCCAACCTTGGTCTCGTTTCAGTCAACGAAAGATTCAAATGATTCAACAATGAAGCAAAATAGGGTCCAGTTATGGTTCTGTCTTTTTCCAGATAATCTATGTGGATTATTTCTTGGTAATTCCAAGAAACACTAGTCATCATTTTACCAGTCAACAAAATGGTCTCTGCCTTCTTATGTGAATTTTTACCAGCCGTTGTCCGTTGTTTTGACTACCGCTTACACTCTGATGCGAAATGATGGATCAAGGTTTCATAACAGTCACAAATCGGCGCAAAAGTCTTGCTGACTGCAATTAAACATCACCAGGCACTGTGTTGAAATGTCGCGCCCGATGCTCTTTTGGTCGGCCGTGAGCAATCGCGGCAACCACCTCGCACACAGTTCTTTCATAGCCAACTCTCCGTGCAGGATATTATGCACTCGCTCACTTGAGATCCCTACAATCTCTCAGCAATCTCACCAATTCTTGTTCGGTGGTGCTGCGTTACCGTATCATGGATTTCGTCAATGGTTTCCTCTGTGGTGACTTCAACTAGACAGCCGGAGCGCGTTTCCGTCTTCCGCGCTTGTCTGACCAGGTTTAAATTCATTAATCCAAAATTAAACCCCGACAATGAACTGTACTGTGTACACTGTTGAAATTGTGTAAACGATGCTTGTTATAATCAAGCTTACCAACCACGAAGGTATAACAAAAATGTTCTACTTTTTCATGGAAATTTACCAAACTTATCAAACCACCCTCATAAACAGGCCTGTAAGGGTAATGGAAGCAAAAAAAGCTGTTGCAAACGTTACGCTAAAACTAATCACGTTGACAATTCGATCCAGATTAACTCATACGAGCACAGTAATTTTCGCAGTCAGAATGCCTGGCGCACACAACGATGCACTTGATTGTTATATGCTGCTAAAGTTCACACAACTGTCATGTCAAATTGACACAAACGTCAGTTTTACAGTTTGTAAGTGCTCGACTAAGATGATGGCGTAATAAGGCCAGTCAATGAAGACTAAAAAAGTTCGAATGTGGAAAAAAATTCGTGCGGTTGCAAATTTTTGTACAGTGGTAGAAGAGAGTGCCATGAACAACATATTAGAAATCCTGACCAGTGGGGGGCTGAGCGTATGAGAGGGGACGTGTTTGTTGGGATTTTTTTTACGTTTTTCTGGAATGCAGCTTCTAACAAAAACTTCTCAGTACAAGATTTAACTACCTTAAATTTCTTTCAAGAAGATCCATTTAATTTTTTTCTGTTGGACTGATAGTTCGCGCGTAGCCAGCGACAGAATACGAAAATGTCGTGTGGGGTTTTTGAACACCAGATATAACATTGCGGATTGCATAAAACGACATCGGTAGGGGCAGCTCAATCACTCTGTATAGGCGCTAGACCGCTGACCGCTTGTGTAGGTTGTGGAGTCCGTAGAATGAATGGGCAGACACTGGGACTCCACGTCCGCACCACAGCCACGCCGCGTTCCCCAACCACCGGCCGTGTTGCGTTCCCCCGCCATCATCGCGGCATCGTCTTCGGCCGCAGCATGATACGCCCGCCAACATAAGCGGTTAGCGGTCCAGCAGCTCCATAGGAGCACAGAACACTAGCAACCCAGACTAAATGCTAGAATCAAAAGACTAATACCAGTGGGCCGGCCGGTGTGGCCGTGCGGTTGTAGGCGCTTCAGTCTGTAACCCCGTGACCGCTACGGGCATGGATGTGTGTGATGTCCTTAGGTTAGTTAGGTTTAAGTAGTTCTAAGTTCTAGGGGACTGATGACCACAGATGTTAAGTCCCATAGTGCTCAGAGCCATTTGAACCAACTAATATCAGTGTCTAATAACAGTGTTAAATTCTTAGGATTACAGCTTGATAATAAATTCAACTGGGAGGAGCACACCACAGAACTGCTGAAGCGTCGTAACAAATCTCTATTCGCAATGTGAATTGTGCCAGATATAGGGGATATAAAAATGAAAAAGCTGGCATACTATGCTTACTTTCATTCCATAATGTCATATGGGATTATTTTTTGGGGTAATTCATCAAGCCAAGTTAAAGTTTTCCGGGCACAATAACGTGCAGTAAGAGTTGTGTGGTGTGAACTTAAGAACACCCTGCAGAAGCCTTTTTAGGGAACTAGGGATACTAACTACTGCTCCCAATATATTTATTCCCTAATGAAATTTGTCATTAAAATATATATCACTTTTTCAAACCAACAGCTCAATTCATTGAATCAATACTAGAAATAAGAATAATCTTCACAAGGATTTAAAGTCACTTAGTCTTGTACAAAAAGGTGTGCATTACTCAGGAACACACATTTTCAATAACTTACCAGCAGCCATAAAAAGCTTAACAACCAATAAAATTCAGTTTAAGAGAAGTCTATAGGATTTATTGGTGGCCAACTCTTTCTACTACATTGATGAATTTCTCAGTAGAACCAACTGATTTCTATATATAAGTACAATATAACTTTTGCACAATTTCAGTGCAGTAATGTGTTCATTGTAAATAAGTATTTAGTAGTTGTATTACACGTTTATTACCTTATAAATAAATAACTTTTTATTTTAAATTCAGTGCATTAGTATTTGTAAAACGATTCTTTCATATAGTGTTCATTAAAAAATGACGACCACGCCACTTGGGACCTGTGGAATGGTACATTAGCTTATTTGTTTGAGTTGTAAATATTTGTCATGTATTGTTGTTTTGCTGACATGTTCTACATCCTCGAGGACCTCCTCACTACGGATCAATTGGAATGAAAGTAAATCTAATCTAATCTAATCCCAACACAGACAAAGACAATGGGACGACACGTGTAGTAAACTGGACTCTGGGAATGGGAGCAAGTTCTGGAACAGATTCGAATCACTCACAGGGGAACGCCAGTCATACACTAACACCTTAATAGTAAATAATGAACCTACAACAGACCCCCTAGAGCAAGCAACGGCCTTCAAAGAAACATTACAAGAAGTATACTCATCTCCAAATGACTACAGATTCCATGACACATTCAGACAACACGTGGACACGCAACTAAACTCCCCAACAATTGAAACCGAAGAACAGCAGGGTTTCACCAAAGACACCACAGACGCTTAAATCGAAGGCGCGAACTTCTCAGGACGCAGCTCCGCCACAGGACAGAACATCAGACGCATTCACCTACAGAAAGCCCCCTTCCACACCCTAATCGCCATCCTATCCCTCGTCTTTAGCTACTGCCTACACAATGAGGCAATACCAAGAAACTGGAAGGCAAGTAAGACTATGATGATCCTCAAACCTGACAAACCCAGAACGGACCCAAAATCATACAGACCCATATCCCTACTGGACGTGATTGGAAAGACCTACGAACGAATAATTACTGATCGCCTAAGAACTTACAGTGAGACGAAAGACACACTTCCCCTCATACAAGCAGGATTCAGACACAATCACCTGACTAATGACCCACACCTCAAACTGACAGACAGTATTACCAAAGGGTTCGACCAGGGACACTGCACACTTGCAGTGTTCCTTCACATAGAACGAGCTTTCGACAAACTATGGCACCAGGGCCAGCTGTTCAAACTTATAAGCATGGGCGTCCTAACAAAAGTAGTAAGGCTAATAGAAATATACAACTCCAACCGGACCTGCAGCGTGCATGTCGCCGATCAGGTGTCGGAAGCCTTTACCTCACAAGCCCCACAAGCTGGCGTCCCTCAAGGCGGCATGTTGTCCCCACTTCTGTATACCCTCTACACTGCCGACATACCTACCGTAACGATCCCACACGAAGCAGTGTGACTATATGCAGACGACACGGCCTACTGGTGTACAGAATTATGTACAATGACACTGTAACGGAAAACAACTACACACCTCCACCGATTACAAACTTGGATGGCAGAATGGAGGATACGACGTATCCCAACCAAGACGCAGACAGTCTTCAGATGCAGATACCTAACAAAGAAGAAACAACAAAACGAATACGACATGCGACTAACACACTGTAATACCCTCCCCCCCCCCCCCCCCACAACTAAACGACACGGCTGGATACCTAGGAGTACACTTAGACACATATCTCAACTGGAAGACCCACCTGGCGCACCTCCAAACCCGACTCAGACAAAACCTAATGCGACAGGTACAGGGACGCTTCCACGGATGCAGCACACATACAAAACCTTCATTCGCCCAGTTCTAGAGTATGCAGCAGACGTAGACTCCTACGCAGTATTGCCAATCTACCTCATATAACACTCAGCAACGAAGTTTACAAAGCAACCGGAGTGGAGCCATTACAAATCAGACTAGCCAGGCTGAGGGCCAGATACGGCAATCGTATCCTAAACAAAAGACCAGACATAGAAGACATTATCACAGTAAACCACGGAATAAATAGGAAGCCTAAATTCAAATGCACAACACCTTCCCACACAACACACAAAAATTTACCCCGATCTCGCTCCCATCTTGGCATCACTCACAACAAACACTACCATCCTCCCGCAGCCAGACGAAAGAACACACGAATAAAACAAAAACACTACCATATACATAAGAACATGGCCCATTAAAAGAACCGCCAATAACATACCAAATAAAATCCCGGCTCTTTTCCATTCCCCTCTTCCTCGCTCTGCACTCTAATCAACGAAAACGGGAAAAATAACTTACTATAAACACAAAATGTTATGTACAACTACATGTAACAAAAGAGAAGGAAAAATACCACTATATACGGACTTAATCCTTCTAACTACCTATTTAGAGCATAATATCCTCTTACTATTACGATTGTTCCTTTTTTGTCCTTTTTATTTCAGTTCCCTGTGTTTTGTTTCTGCCTAGTTTCCTTTGTAAAAATTAAAACCGTAAACTATATGTACTGTAAAATTAACAAATTACTCGTATTATAAGCTAGTTAAAAATACGAATTGTAAATGTTACAGAACAAATTTCATTGTAAAATTAGTTAAAATATCGTTGCAAAATATTAAAGAACCAAAGGAAACTTGCACTGTACAGCAAGACAAATGTAATAAATGTAACAAAAATAAAATTGTTAAACCCTATGGCTGAAAAGGGCAACAGCAAGCCCTCAAACAGTCCGCTCTGTCCCCTAAGGGTAGAGAGTGAAAAATACAAAAAACAGGCAATCCAGATTCGCTGAGTGGCAGTCGGGCATTGAGCATCGACCCCATCAGTCGATAACACGAAGCCATAGGCGACCCGCTTGTACGGGAGAACCAGGAGTGTTCCCTGCTGAGCTTTTATCAAGGTCCAGACAAGCGCTCACAAGCAAAAGCAGTCGTCGTCGTAGCAAATCGCCTTGAAGTTGGCGAATTGAAGTGAGGTTTCGGGGCCCCAGCAGCTTGCCGCTGGCGGCGACGATGGCGTCTCCTCGTTGTCGCAGGCCGCTTTCTCGGCCGAGTCGAGTACTTCACCTCCTAGTGATAGGGATTCTGCATGTCAAGGCCTGGTCGTTGGCCAGTCACCCGTGCATGCTAGTTTGTTAGGGCCAGTATTGTCTGCCGGAAACCTAACGTTGTCAGCAACTAAGGCAGCGGCTGGCACGCTCATGGCAGCCTTTGACTTTGCCTCCCGATCCAGCGAAGTTATTCGGCGCCTAAGACCATGTCACAGAAGACGAGCGCAGCGACATACGCTGTCAGCAAGTGTAGTGCCGTAACCATCCCTACCCCTGTAATAGAGGAACTGCTATTAGCAAATGCGCAAGGTGCCCTTATTCCGTACCTCAAGCGAAAACGGGAAAAGGAGAACCGCCTGCCAGTAAAAATGCTACCCAAACCATCCTCCATAGCACAATCCAAGTCCAATACTAAAACCAACACCAAGGTCAAATTCACTCGCACACCCTCCCCCCGCGTAAAGCTGATGAGAACTCAGAAGAAGAAGAACAGGTGCAGGCGTAAAAACCTGAAAAATAAGACCGACGAAAGCGTCAAGGCCACTGAAGACGAACCTCCAAATCGGGATTCTGATTCACAGGGCGGTCAAGTAATCGACTTGTCAAGGCAGCAGAAGCAAAGCGACGTTGTGGAACAAGTAATTGGCCCCGATGAGGATGGATTCCAACTAAGGTACGCCAAACTGCCCCCCCCCCCCCCCCCCCCCCGCCCGCCCACCAGCTAGGGATGTAACTCCCACGACGAATCGCTTCTCAACCTTTGCAGACGAGCCCACAGATGGTGATGCGCCCCAAAACCAACCGGGGGGGGGGGGGGGGGGGGGGGGGGGGAGATGCAGAAACAAAAAACGCATCCAGTTGCCGCCAACAGTTGCTGACTTCGACAGGATCTCATAAAATCCACATTAGGGGACAAAACATTTAAGGCCAAGTCCGCAGGGAGCGACAAAATCAAGTTAATCCTCCACAACGTCGAGGATTACAGAGAATTTAAACAGTATTTGTCGAGAAAGGGATACCACACTATACGTTCCCAACGGGAAAGACGCGAAACGTCAACATAGTGATTCGAGACCTGCCCCGTAGACTCTCCACCAAGGCCATCAAAGATGAATTGATGCCCCAAGATTATGGGTTCAAAACGGTATCCCAAAATAAACAGCATGACACCGATAATAAATGGCCGCTATAGTCATGCCAGGCACGCCACAAAATAAAAGACACATCATCAACATTGTCTCCATCCCAGCAACAACAGAGATACTGCGGAAGAAAAATAGGGCCACACAATGTTTCAAGTGTCAGGACTAGGGCACATTGCTACACACTGTGACACGTCGCCCCCCCCCCCCCCACACTCATGCAGGAAATGCACAGATTGACACTATTCCCGAACCTGCACACTCAAGATGGACGATCCGAAAATCAAATGCGCACTTTGCGACAAAGGACTTGTCTCCAGTTACCTGGGCTACGTCCAGCACGCCAGAGGTACGAAGGAGGCTCAAAAACCGCCGACAAACCCCGAGCCAAGCCTGCTAGCTGACCTGAAATACCGACAAGACGTGACAGGCCGGCCCATCGGTCAGAACCCAGGGATGTCACCGCTGACGTGACCTACGCGAAGCCGCCGCCGGCACGAGGCAGCGATCTAGCAGGCCTCTGCCGACTGCGGTGGGCGCTGAGGCGGAAAACCAGACATCCACCGCTGCAGCCCAGGACACCCCACAACCCGACCAGATCCCACCTAACGAGGAAAGACCTAGGGAAAGCCTGCAGTCCATCCCAAAGTCCAGTCTGCGGAAAGTGGCATCAGCAGACCGTCACATTGATGATGCACACAGCTCAAGTAGCGTGCGAAGTTGCCACGACGCCTTCCTCAACAGACCCTGTGCTAGGACTCACGACACAAACAATCAATCTCCTCACACAAATGATGCATGAGATTCAGCAGCAAAACACACAAATCCTCACTGCCTTACAAGTGGCAGCCAAGCAATTGCAACCCCCAGCGATTTCCCTGGCAGCACCAATGGCCAAATATGGATGGACGCCCACATATTCAAGGTCTTACAAAAAAAAAAAGTCTGAATCTCCCAAGGTCTTACAGTGTGCGTTTTCAACGCCGACGGAATTTTCAATCAAGTCGTGGAGTTCAGCGAATTCATGAAAGAACAGAACATCGACGTTCTCATTGTGGCCGAAACGCACCTAAAACCGAGAGTAAAAGCGACAGTCCCCAACTATAATAGTTGCAGAACCGACAGGCAAACCACAGGAGCCGGGGTAGCCATATTTATCAAACGAGGGATCCCTCAGCACCAGGTCTACGCTCCATCAACCCAACAGATGGGAACTTTGCAGTGGGAGTAGCTACTGCCACAGCACCCCTAACAGTCGGTGCAGTACATCGCCCTCCTACCCCAGTAACAGTACAGGAAGATACAGCCGCACTAGGGCAGATTAGAGGCAAGCTCCTGTGAGGAATCCACTTGTACATGGAGCCCGATTTAGCAATATCATTCATGAAAAACGACCTGAAACGGTTGTCATATATAGAAGAGATTGTGACACCACTGGACCAAAGATATTTCCTGAGTGGCACAATCTATAGTAAGTAGGAGCGCGTGGAGCGCACCAGCAGTTACCGTTGCACTCTGTTATAGGTAGGATCTAAGACTTAAAGCTACTGGCTACCTGTGAGAATTTAGTTGTTCGTCTATGGACATACCATAATGCAGTTTTTATAAAATGAAGTGATGAATTATATTATTTGTGCTCATATAGAGCCAGTAAATGTTAGGTGGTAGTTGTTTCTATAAAAGCCTAAATTGTGTATTATTATTTGTAAAGCTATAAGATCATCAAGAATTGAAGTGATACTCATCGTTAACAAACACTGACCATTGTCAATGGGAATTAGAGAAGAGTAAAGTATTGATACTGTAACTCAAAAGGAAAGCAACTAGAACAAATTTGTAAGGTAATGAAATTTTGTATATTTAGTTTCAAGTATGCAACAACGAAATGTTGATTTCATCGAATTTTACAGTATTGACCTTGAATGTGGGAACCATGTATTTTCCATCAGATTTAATGTGTAGATTGATTGGGTATACCTGATATGTAATATTTTGAGTGTTTTGTAATCCTGATACAAAAACGTTAAATTTTGGGATCCATTTTGTCAAACGACGCCAGACTTTTTCTCATGTAACCATCCAAGTGTTCTTTATTGCGCCAGTAAGTAAGAATTCTAGAACAGTTGAGAAGTTAACGGATTGTAAAGTTAACGTAAAATGTTTCGTATCAGAATTTGTGAAGGAGAAGCTCTATTTCGAATACAATTTTCAAACTGATGCATTCTGTCTTAGCAGTATCTCATCCTCTTCCATGTCGTATTTAAATACAATGAATATTTGTCAAAATAAATCATTTTTCAATCAGACTCAGAAAAATATTAGTGTGCCAGAATCAGAAAAGTATTAATGTTTGTAACAGTTTCAATGCAGGCAGCATTGCACAGCGCTGAGTCAGCATCGAGTATTTTCACTAAACGTCTGCAAGGTTATTCATTTATCAGCTAATCTACTGATAATATTTCTATTAAGGTATTTTACGGCCGGCGTTGCACTTCGCTGTGTCAAGATTGAATATTTTCTATGGCTATTGTGGAGAGAACAAAATACCAACATCACATCCGTTTCTAGAACTAAGCAAACTTTATTTCATTGTTTATTTGCACAATTTATTGTACAGGGCCATAGAATTCGGTGCTCACGAGAATGGTTAAAAATCAGAGGGACTGATTTCATTATGAGCATTGCGTATTGGTTTTGTAAATCAAGTCATTCGCTCAACAACACATTATAACACTATTTGTTCATGGTTCATCTAAATTTTTGTATTTTATTTGCTTTAAAATTGTCGCATATTGGTACTATATTTTCTGTATATGTAAAGTAAAGTGTGCTATACTGGAGGTTGCAGTTCTTTTTATTGTATGTGAGTAATCTATGTAAAATAGTATTTAAATTGCTTATTACATTAAATAATTTCTGATGTCATTTTGTATTTACAAGTATTTGTGTGTATAAACTGTTCATGTTGATATAAATCTGACATTTGTAAGAAATGGTCACACTTAGGAACAATGTAAGAAGCAGGTATTATGTAACAGCCAATGTGCTGTTGTCTGAAACGAAAGTGGTTCTGGGGAGTGGAAAAGGTGGCAAGGGCGAATTGGTGCTCTACCGAGAACAACTGCGGGAAGTAAATCACACAGTCTATGGGTAGCAGTGATTGAGGCAACATGCTTTTGGAGCAGGAGAAGTTTTACCTGCAAATTTGCACAAAAATGCCTCGGATGAAGACTGCAAACGGCTTGCGGCATAGCTTTGGGTTGTTGTCTACTGTACGCAAAATTGAACGACGCCAAGAAGAGATATTGAGCCCATACAGCAAGATACTTGCTGGCTGTACTGTGGGTAGTGTAGCCGTTATAACTGTTCGCCACACCCAAGCCTACAGTCACCAGATAAGACATTTTGGTATTTTACTTTTGTACAGCGTCAACCATTAATTTAAACTGTGTTTTAATTGTGAATAATCATTCTTGAACTTTAAAGAAACTGGTTCACCATGTTACTTCATCCTAATCATACACTTATATAGGGTTCTCTCCTGGTGTTTGATCAATCCGAGTATACTGTTTTACAGACTTATGAAGTGCCAACTTAACATAAAGAGGCACCATTTAAATTGTTTTTGTGTAAATGATGATATATATGTGTGAGGGACTAAATCCTGTAGTACCTGAATTACGTCTAAGTAGTGGAAGAGTGTAAATTGAATAGAGTGAATTTAAATGTTCTTTTGCATCATAAAGTTAAGCAGTTCGTAAAATTTTCATCTAGAGCAATAGTCAAAGAAAACTTGTCTTAGTTGTTTCACTGAAAGGAGTAATGAAAATTTTAAAGTAATAACACGTCCATGCTTTAGTACATTACAGAGAAATAAAGTCAAACTATTCTTGTTTTAAAAGTTTTCGTAACTATTGCAAAGCGTTATAGTAAAAGTTTGATTATGTAAAATTCAGACAGAGTGAAGCAAAGTTACTAGAATCTGCTAAATGACTATACAGAGTTAGCTCAAAGAGTAATAGCTTTTGAAAGTAAATTGCAGTAAGAAAGAGGTTTTCTTGACGTGAAATGTTCAATTTAAAAAAATGTGTGCATTTGTATCTAAGTATTTTAGTATTTACGTTTCTCGGTTATGAGAAGTGCTTTTCTTAAGGTCCCCCTAGCCAAATTTTTTTAGCTTTCTTGAAGTTATCCACTGGGCTTTTTCTCTTTTAAAAACATGATGTATAGGGGTGTAGACCAACATTAAGTGGAGTAATATTTATTTGAAGAAGCAGCTTAAACAGTAGCAAGAAAGTAGGCAAAATTTATATTCCTGCGTTTCCAATACTTCACTGTTTCATTGCCTGGATAGGCTGGCGACCGTTAATACATATTTTAAATCACGAAGTGAACTTGGAATTGAGTTATCCTAGCTTCAATATAATACTATTCATACTGCATTTCTTTATAACCACTGGGTAAGATCTTAGGAAAAGAATTGAATAGTCCGATTTACTTATCTATTAGACACAACACACGGTCAAATCCTGTAAAAATGATAACTATTGGTTAGCTTTTCCTATTAACAGGACTATCCTCCCACAGTGTACTTTATTTGGAAACTAAACTAAATTTAGTAAGAAGGTAATACGTGGCAACATAGAGACAAGGTTTTCTGTTATTTACATAAAAGCATACTAAATTACAATAGTAGTGGTAGGGTTATAACATCACGCAGTAAATGTGCACAGACAAACATTACGCATTTCATATTAATTGGCAAACAAACACTGAAATTTTACAAAGAACGTTACACTCCTAACAGGAAGAGACCTCAGTGCCAAGCACGCAGACTGGCATTCGCGAAATACCACCAGAGCTGGTCGTCAACTGCGACGACTCGCGGGCGACCTACGACCTCGTACAATTCGACGTATGGGCGCCAGAGGAACCGACTCACTTCCCAAAGAACGGAGGTAGGCCGGATGTCCTCGACATAGCTCTGACAAGCAGAATAACAGGTTTCGTGACCGAAAGGACAGTAAACAGAATGTCCTCCGATCACAACCCTGTTGCAATAGAGGTTAACGTGGGAGGGTGGGTAGTTCAACAACACCAGACGTCATATAAACGCACGAACTGGGAGCAATTTCAAGACAACGTCGCATCAGAAATTTCTCGCGCCTCCTCAAATACAACTCCCGGAGCACCTGCCTGCGCAAAATTGGGGACAAAAACAGGATCGTAAAAGAGTAAAAGAGAGCAAAAAAAAAAAAAAAAAAAAAAAAAAAAAAAAAAAAAAAAAAAAAACCAAGAAACCCGAACACTAGGAGGCTGCTCCTCAGCCGTCTGCAGAGAGATCTGAACCGCTAATAAAGCATCTCCCTACCCTGGCAATTATTCACATCGCGGACGTCTTGAAGGAGATATCTCGTTCCCGCGAGTTTCCAGCCTGCTGGAAGCATGCTGGAAATGGTCGCGATAGCTGAACCAAGTAAAGACACAGTATTCCCACAGCACCACAGACTGACTAGCCTCCTGCCCATTCTCAGTAAAATTTACGAGCGCCTCCTGCTCATATCCGTTGCGCAACAGATCTCCAGAGAGCAAATTGTGCCAAATTTCCAATTTGGTTTCAGCAGAAACACTGAGCCCCACAGCAGATCATGAGAGTGGTCGCAGTAGCCACCAAAGCCTTCAACTGCAGAGGCTACTGTCGGATAGTGCTACTTGACACAGCCAAAGCCTTCGATTCCGCATGCTATACAGGGCTATTGTACAAATTAGACGCACAGGGATTCCCCGGAACGACAGCCAATGTACTGAAAAGATATCTCTCGAATGGAACTTTCTCCGTTAGCGTTGACACTTTCGACGAGAAGACGCATACGCGCCGGAGTGCCCCAGGGATCGGTGCTAGGAGCCCGTCTTGTACAGTCTGTACATGCCTTGACACCCACCGCGCCCCTGGTACACACAACGCAGTATGCAGATGACACTGCGTTCTTCGCACGCAACGCAAACAGGGATCTGGTCACCAGACGACTACAGTCAGTCCTGAACGAAACGGAACAATGGGCAAACTAATGGCGCATCACCATCAATAGCGAGAAAACACAAGCGATGCTTATAACTCGCCGGCTAGGCAAACACAGACTACAAAGAAGGCCGCCACTGTAGCTTAGGCTAAATGATCAGAAGCTACCATGGCGGCAAATAGCAAAATACTTAGGTCTGACGCTCGACAAACGCCTCACATGGAAGCCGTATTGCAGACTTAAGACGAAGAGCCAGCGTTAGAATGAGCCTTCTGTACCAGATTTTCAATGCAATAAGCTCACAGGCAGCAACCATAGATGTAAGGGCCTACTGCTCGCTAATCCGACCAATTATGGAGTATGCATGCCCCATATGGGGTTACACAGCTAAAACACACATATTGAAGCTTCAGCGAATTCAAAATAGGGCACTGAGACGATCGCTGCTTATCTTTCCGCAATTCCCGACGGCCTATCCACACGACGCGGCCGAAGTTACTCCCCTTAACGGAAGGTTCCAGGAGCTAGTCGAAATCTTTTGCGAGATAGCAGCTAGGTCCACTAACAACTTTATCAACCAGCTGCGACAATATAACCCAACAAGAGACAGACATTAAAGACTGCATTCGGTCTTTTATGACTAAGCAAAACACCCATCAAATCACACAACATCCACCATCACATCATCTTCACCACACTCAGCCGACAAAGGCAGTCAAGTAATACCACACAAGGCACATCACAACCAAGACCTACCACAATGAAAAGCCTAAATAGCAAATCACCCACTCTAAAATGGTTCAAATGGCTCTAAGCGCTAAGGGACTTAACATCTGAGGTCATCAGTCCCCTAGACTTAGAACTACTTAACTCTAACTAAGCTAAGGAGATCACACACATCCATGCCCGAGGCAGGATTCGAACCTGCGACCGTAGCAGCAGCGCGGTTCCGGACTGAAGGGCCAAGAACCGCTCGGCCACCGCGGCCGGCTCACCCACTCTCAGGCGGAGTAAATGTCTCTAGGACAACAAATTCCACATGCAGCCATCCTCAAGCAGAGGGAGCTTTAAAGTGCAGCAGGAGGCGTGGCGCGTTGCATCTAGTCTCTGCCGACCAGAAAGGCGCCAGGACACGACCAGCTCATCAACGAACTACCAAAACTCCTCCCTCCTCTGGTCGTCACCCACTTACCGAGATATTCAACGAACTGACGCCATCACAAAAATTACCGACACAGTGGAAATATGCAGGAGTCATTGCGATCGCAAAACCAGGAAACTACACTGCCCCCACAACTCAAGAGACGAATTATTCTACTGCCTACTCTCAGTAAACTTTGTGTGTGCCTCCTACTCACCCCTACACAAGACCATATAAGAAAAGAACAAATACAGCCGAGAATCCAATGCGACTTCCAGCAAAGACACTCCGCCCCCCAGCAAATTATGAGGGTGGCTGATGCAGCCACAGGCAGCTTCAATCGAAAGGGCTACTGCGGGCATGTCTTATTAGGCGTACCAAAAGCCTTCAATTCAGTCTGGCACACCGGGATAATACACAAGACGTACTCCCTAGGCTTCCCCGGAAAGATCGTCAAAATCGAAAAAACTATCTCTCCGGTAGGACTTTCTCAGGCAGGACCGATGGATCCCCGTCGAGCAGGTGAAGAATCTGTCCAGGTGTGCACCAAGGTTCGGTCCTGGGACCCATTCTTTACAATGTGTTCACTGCTGACATTCCCACGACGCAGTATGTACACACTGTTCAATACGCGGATAATGCAGAATTCTTTTCCTGTTAGACAAACAGAAACCTGGTTACCAGGCATCTGCAGACCGCTCTAAACAGGGCGGAAAACTGGGCTAAGCAATGGTACATAACCGTCAACTTTGATAAGACGGAAGCCATGCTGCTCACCAGGCGCTACGGCAAACGCCGCCCACCAAGATGACCCTACCAACTGCTGTGGCTACAGGGTCAAAACCTGCCATGGAGAAACTCCGCGAAGTACCTTGGTGTCACACTAGACAGACGCTTAACATGAAGTGTCACAAAGAGGAGATTCGGTGGAAAGCTCACGCCTGGATGCAGGTACTTTATCCTGTCTTGAATCAGAGCAGTTCCCTCGACTCCAGCACAGTTGTAGCAGTCTACCGAAGTCTCATTAGATCGATACCAGAATATGCGTGCCCTGTATGGGGTTACGAGGACACATCGACGGTAAATCGTCTGCAAAAAATCAAGAACAGAGCGCTAAGACGGGCTCTCCACATTCTCATGCGCTTTCCCACGGTAGACCTACATGAAGCTGCAGGCACTGAAAGGTTAACAACGCGTTTCCGCACCTTGGCGGAAGCCTTCTACGTCACGGCGCGGAAACCGCAGAACCAGCTGATTAATACCCTTGGGCAATATGATCAAGGTAAACACAAAAGACCAAAATCGCTACTCGTGCGGTAGGAGAATAGACAAAACGAGACAAACTCTCACAAAGAAAAGGTAGAAATGAAAAGAACAGCCCAGCAAACACAAAACACAATAGAGAAGGAAATGCCCAAGAGCGACAACACCCTTCACAAGCACAGCCGCCGGCCGTGGTGGCCGAGCGGTTCTAGGCGCTACAGTTTGGAACCGCGCGACCGCTACGATCGCAGGTTCGAATCCTGTCTCGGGCATGGATGTGTGTGATGTCCTTAGGTTAGTTACGTTTAAGTAGTTCTAAGTTCTAGGGGACTGATGACCTCAGAAATTAAGTCCCATAGTGCTCAGAGCCATTTGAACCATTTGAACAAGCACAACCTCTTGAGGAACAGGATAAAAAGAAGAGAGAGAGAGGGAGACAACCCGACTCTTCGCCTGAAGATGATGGGTACGAAACTCACCAAAATGTTTCGAGAAGACCAGGCCTCCAGTCGGCTGCCCACCCGATAAGATTTTGTTCTTGGAATACGCCGAGAAGGCCTGCAGTCACACAGGTTCTATTACTCTCTAAATCCTATATTAAAATCTAGACACATTTCTCAGCAACTAAAACTAACACTGCAAAACCTGGAGCACTCGACTGGATCCATTTGAGGGAAAGGTCCTCAGAAAAGTATATGGACCTGTCTAGGATCCAACTAATGAGGAACAGAGAAGGTGCCACAATACAGAGCAACAAGAGTTATTACAAGATGCCTAACATCGTTGGAGTGATGAAAAGCAAAAGACTCAAATGGATTGCACACGTAGTGAGAATGGAAGAAACGATATGGCCCAAAACTGCATCTGAGTGAATCCCACCAGACAGCAGAGCAGTGGGAAGGCCTAGGAAGAAATGGATTAACGGAATAACAGCAGGCCAGCTGCGGTGGGGAGTCCTGAAGAATTCAAGACGGATAGTTGATTACGGAAGCAGATTGAGAGCCTTAACTGTGACGTCTCGCGGTCCCCTGGGCCGTGTAGGGTGAGGTAAGGAAGTCTGTAAATTATTTACCATTCGTATTCCCACTGACTGAATGAATTAACAACGTTGACGCGCGTTGTGCACACATCTGAAAGTCACCTGCCTTCCGTGTTTTGTTTTCCATTACAAACGAAAGCACGATACTAACAGTTGGGCGAGGGAATGGGCAGTCACTAATTTATGGCGCCAAGAGAAATCACGGTCAGTAAACGGCCGAGAGGGGGACAGAATTTGAAAAACTATCCAAAAAGCAGCGGCGTGGCGGTAAAAATACAGCTATGGCAGCGACGCGGCTGTTTTAGAAACATAGTTTATGGCGTTTATGCCACATCTCTGTCTAGTTATTATTCCTTCTCTACTTGGAAACATGAAATACTCCGAAAGTGGACCCCGTAGTTTGAGGGACTTCCTTTAAGCAGGTATACCTATCAGCTGACTTCAATCTAAAAAAGGTGCACTTCTAACACCAACAACTACAGGAATTTTTCCACGAGTTATCCCACCACCACGCATTTCACTGTCACCTATAAGCCTTGCCAACCTCCCTTTCCCATACCTATTGAGGTGCAGGCCATGCCCAGTGAAACCTGACCTACTGATAGACCCAACTAGCACCGCTAAAATGTGACCCATGTCCTCTGCCATCAGCGCCCTCCCCAGCCCCATGTTAACGCGCCTAACAGCCGCATAAAGATGCATATCATGACGCTGAAACAGTTGCACGAAATGCACATTAATGCCACCAGTTTGAGTAGCTATCTTTACCAGGTCACCTCCTACATCATATTACCCGTCCCTATCAAGAGTGTTCCCTGCTCCACGCACTATCACTACCTGATCCTCCTTCGCAAAATTCCTACCTAACTCCCCTATGCTTTCAGCCACCTGAACCAACCTTGCACTAGGCTTAACAATGCTGGTGACCTGGTACTCACTCCCCAACACTTCATGCAACTGCTGGCCCACACCTCTACCGTGCGAACTACCTAGCAGCAGAATCTCGTTTTTGCAACTAACCTAGGCCTCCTAACTGCTGAGGACTGCTGCATGTTCCTTACATCTACAGCTACAAGAGGCTCCTCTCCACTCAATTTGACGGTCAAATGTATTGCATATACGCAAAATACAACTGTCTAAATACCTCCTCCTCCTAGCTGCCTTCTTGCCAACTGCCAGTTCCCATTCCCCACCAAACTTCACCCTCCTCAACCTATCTAGTTCCTCCTTTGCGCGTTGTAACTGCACTTGAATGGCACAAAACTTAAGCTCCTGCTCCTCTATCAACTTATTTCTACCACAGATTCTGCATTCCCACGAGAGGATCTCACTAGAATGCCCACTGGCTTCCCCACTGCAACCCCCCCCCCCACCCTCAATGAAAATACTTCGAACAAATCCCACATCGTAATCCACTAGTCACAAACCTACGACAGAGACCACACTTCTCACTCACGGTAAAATTTTACAGTTACTGAAGAAAACTATACGTCTATGTTACCGAAGTTCAGTTACACCAGTAGAACTACTTATAGAACTAATAACAGCGGTCTCTAAATTCTCTGTCTACTAAGAAAGCAACTACTTGTATTAATACTACTATACCACACCAAATTCCAGTACCAACAAAACTTCACAAAAAAGCTAAAACCAAAAATTCAAGCCGCCACTGGAACACTCAACGAAGTTAAAACACTGAATGAAAATTTTACTGAAATATTTCACTAGAAACAGTAGAAACGTCAGCTGACAACTAAAGCACGAAATTTACCGAAAGCACAGAAACTCTAAAAAAAAAACACAGTGAGCGAACGTTTCGAAAAGTTTATTAAATTGTTATTTCGCCACAAATAGCACGACACACCGCTAAAAATTATTAAATTTAATAACTTTGTCGGTACGTAGCTTTATGCTCGCTACAGCTGCAACTGCATGCCGCAAAATGTAAACACACTACTGAGGCGCGAGGGTTGGACAAATGACTTAAGCACACTCACGAATAACAGACCACTCGAGTCAGTAACACAGCATGAAACACTGAAATTAATGACAATCAATTAATATGTTACTTTTACAGAAAATATTAACACAAATAAACTTTAAAATAAGTAACTGAAGACTAAAAATCGAGCAACTTCAACAGCAGTCCAGCACATGTGACGTCACACCAAGATTTACAATAGCAGAGGTAAACTAGTTGCCTCCAGCAGTGCAAGAAAAAGTGGGCACGGATGTTACATTCAGAAATATAGCATGTAAGTTGTCGCACCTCGTTTATCTTCATTCAGGTACCTACCGTGTATTATACGAGGGTTACAATTTGCATCTTTCAGGAAAACAGCTACTACAAACATGCCACACTTTCCATTGCCCTGTGTGAGGAAATAGTTGAAACAAAATACGAGAGGTCCTCAATGAGAAATGCAACACATTCTTTTTTCTGAAAGCAGGTTGATTTTATCCAGGATTCCAGCACACCATATCATTCCCAAATTTGTTGGCTACAGAACCCTTTTTTTGAAAACAGTGCCCGTTCAATGCGATGGCCTTACGCCACTTCTCTGGGATGGCCTGTATGCCCTCGAGGTACCACTCTACTGGGCTACTTCGGAGCCAACGTCTTGGTGCGTCATTAACCTCCCCATGATCCACATACTGCTTCCCGTGCAGTGCATCTTTCATTGGCCCAAGTAGATGGAAGTCGCAAGATGCGAGATCCGGGATGTAGGTCGGATGAGAAGAAATAGTCCAATGAAGTTTTGTGAACTCCTCTCGGGTGGGCAAGCTTGTCTGAGATCTTGTGTTGTCATGGAGAAGGAGAACTTCGTTCGCATTTTTGTTTCGACGAACACGCTGAAGCTGCTTCTTCAGTTTCCTGGTGGTAGCACAATACACTTCCGAGTTGATCGTTGCATCATGAGGGAGGATATCATACAGAATAACCCCCTCAGAGCTCCAGCAGACCGTCGCCATGACTTTACCGGCTGAGGGTGCGGCGAACTTTTTCTTCGGAGGAGAGCTGGTGTGGCGCTACTCCATGGATTACCTTTTTGTTTCCAGTTCGAACTGACGAATCCGTGTTTCATCTCCTGTGAAGATGGTCGACAAAAAATTGTCACGATCAGTCTCGTACCGCGCAACCATTTCCGCAAAGATGGTCCTTCGTTGCTGTCCATTGTGCTTTGTTAAGCGGCGAGGAACCCAGCGGCCACACACCTCTGAGTACCCCAGCTGGTGTACGAGTGTGTCAGCAAAGACGTCCACATGAGCAGCGAGGTGTTTGCTTGTGATACGTCGATCACCACGAATGAGAGTCTCTGCTCGTTCCAACATTGCAGGAGTCACAGATGTGTGCGGCCGGCTGGCATGGCGAAGATCAGACAGGTTTGTCCGGTCTTGTTGCGATGATGACAGACGCCTCGCCCAACGACTCACGTGCTTTTGTTCACTGCCACGTGTCTGTAGACATTCTGCAGGCTCCTATGATTATTTCCGATGCTCTGGTTTTCCGCCAAAAGAAACACAATGGCAGGTCTCTGCTTGAAATGCACCTCCATTACAGACGCTATTTTGAAGGCTACGTATAGAACCGCCACCTATCGGAATTTCATGAAAATATAGTGGCTGAAGCAAAAATATTCCACGATGCCCCACAAGAAATTCCACATTTTTTTCGAGAAAAAAAACGCCCGTCGCATTATACTTGGCGTCCCTCAAAAATATTAGGGTATACAAGTCCTGGCATGTGAACGGGCTTCCCTTTAGTTCGTCAGCTGACACCCACTTCCTGGCTCCCCGTATTCTAACTTTCTTGGTTATCCCGACCGACACGTCCAGAAATTCATTTCGGAACTTTAAGATGCTCAACTCTTTTGTGAAGTGAATACGCATTATATTTCGAATTGGTAGCCATGTTCAAAAGTCGGGACATTTGGCGTCCACCGTAAGCCATCACGCTGGACAAGTCATAAAACCACTAAAACTGGGACAGCCCATGAAAATACGGACATACGGCAACACTAGTTCAAATACTTCATGATATTTATCTGTATTGGTCCTCCTGCAGTTATGGCTTCACGTAAACTCCACATCACTTTCAATATTTTTGTATGAATTATACTTGTATGGTAAACTATATGATCAAAAGTATCCGGACACCTGACTGAAAATGACTTGCAAGTTCGTGGCGCCCTCCATCGCCAACGCTGGAATTCAGTATGGTATTGGCCCATCCTTAGCCTTGATGACAGCTTCCACTCTCGCAGGCATATGTTCAATCAGGTGCTGGAAGGTTTCTTGGGGAATTTCAGCCCATTCTTCACGGAGTGCTGCACTGAGGAGGGGTATCGATGTCGGTCGGTGAGGCCTGGCACATAGTCAGCGTTCCAAAACATCCCGAAGGTGTTCTGAAGAATTCAGGTCAGGACTCTGTGCAAGCCAGTCCATTACAGGGATGTTACTGTCATATAACCACTCCGCCACAGGCCCTGCATTATGAACAGGTGCTCGATCGTGTTTAAAGATGCAATCGCCATCCCCAAATTGCTCTTCAATAGTGGGAACCAAGTAGGTGCTTAAAACATCAATGTAGGCCTGTACTGTGATAGTGCCACACAAAACAACAAGGGGTGCAAGCCTCCTCCATGAAAAACACGACCACACCATAACACCACCGGCTCCAAATTTTATTGTTGGCACTACACAAGCTGGCAGATGACGTTCACCGGGCATTCGCTATACCCACACCCCGCCGTCAGATCGCCACATTGTGTACCGTGATTCGTCACTCCACACAATGTTTTTCCACTGTTCAGTCGTCCAATGTTTACGCTCCTTACCCCAAACGAGGCGTCATTTGGTTTTTGCCGGCGTGATGTGTGGCTTATGAGCAGCCGCTCGACCATGAAATCCAGGTTTTCTTACCTCCCGCCTAACTGTCATAGTACTTGCAGTGGATCCTGATGCAGTTTGGAATTCCTGAGTGATGTTCTGGATAGACGTCTATTACACATTATGACCCTCTTCAACTGTCGGCAGTCCCTGTCAGTTCAAAATGGTTCAAATGGCTCTGAGCACTATGGGACTTAACATCTATGGTCATCAGTCCCCTAGAACTTAGAACTACTTAAACCCAACCAACCTAAGGATATCACACAACACCCAGTCATCACGAGGCAGAGAACCCTGTCAGTCAACAGATGAGGCCGGCCTGTACACTTTTGTGCTGTACGAGTCCCTTCACGTTTCCACTTCACTATCACATCGTAAACAGTGGATCTAGGGATGCTTAGGAGTGTGGAAACTCGCGTACAGATGTATGACACAAGTGACACCCAATCACCTGACGACGTTCGAAGTCCGTGAGTCCTGCGGCGCGCCCCATTCTGCTTTGTCACGAAGTCTAATGACTACTGAGGTCACTGATATGGAGTACCTGGCAGAAGGTTCAGCGCAATGCACCTAATAGGAAAACGTACGTTTTTGGGGATGTCCGGATACTTTTGATCACATAGTGTATATACTATTATTGTTTAAATACTGTAGTAAGCCAAAATTTGTAATTGCCTATTGTGTGCTGTGTACTAGCAAATATGCTATTAGTACATGCTCCCCAGACCTTCATGTCACTTGTCTCCTCCTAACCTTCAACTGCAAACAGTGATCAACAGCTGTTGTTACTTCGCGGACACACACTCTCCAGCTGCCACCAGCCAGGCCCGCCATTCGCATTTAAGACGCCATCTGTTACGAAGCTTTGTGTGCTAGGTTGCCATTCTATGATTAGCGATTCCGGGTTAGCCGTAATCTAGGTTGTTAGGTAGGGTATTTGTTTGTCAGGGCCCAATTCAAGTAGGGTAAACTCGGGTACTCTATGGATAAGGAAGAATTAGGTTACATTCTTTAGGTTAATACATAAGTCTTCGTGAAAATTCGAACAGCAAGGAGACATGTGATAACAATTAAATTCATTCCATAGATGAGGCACATAACAGAACACATACGATTATAATTACAAAACTGTACATGCTGTTTGAGTGCCGGAATTCAGTGTGGTTTGAAACTGCCACACGCTGCAGTCAGAGCCTCTAGACCTCGTGGGGTGGATCCAAAGAGGGTGTAACCTCCCCACAAAATATAATAAATATTATTTGGTTAATGATTCTAATTTTAGTGTAACCTCAGAACAAAACTGGTTCCCGTTTAATGTACCCACAAAATTCTTTTCTCATTTAATATAAGCTCGAAACAGAAAAATTCCTAAACCTCGTAATAAAAAATAAATTCAGTAACCTGGTAAAATTTGGACGACAGCAGTGCTGCATCATGGCCCTGTAAGATCATTCTGAATAAAAAGCAAAAATTCTCACCTCGATAAAGTCGGCAACTATCTGCTCTTACAATAGCTCTTTTCCGGCACAGCTCTGTGCAATGCTGGCCTATACATTTGTTATTTATGAAAGGAAGCAAATGATTTTTCTTTTGCAACAATTGGAATGATCATGCATTAAAAAAATATTAAATTCTTTAAATTGAAATGAATGCTTGTTATTATTAGGACATTTTTAGAAGATATACATGGGAGTTTACATAATATTACTAGATATGCGCGAGGCTGCTTTTTTTTACCTTATACAATAATACTCAGGCTCCGGCATCGCTGCACCGCGACCAGCCCAGCCAACATGATACACCAGACCAGACCAGAGCAGACACACACACTGGCAACAACTTACTGCTACTGCTACACATTTCGTACAGTCAACACTGCTCTCTGGTCAGCGATTCTCTTATACCTTGCATATCGCAGGCAGTGCATGAGCAATACATCGAAATTACATCTGCTCGGACCTCTTACATAAAATTACATCTGTATTACATCTGCTCGGACCTCTTACATAAAATTACATCTGTATTACATCTGCTCGGACCTCTTACATAACCCTCCACTGGGGGGCAAAAATTTGGCAGTGATGGTGAGTCAATTGGACTTGCCATGAGCAACAAATTTTTCTTAATTAACTAAGTTTACAGTCACAGAGTATATACATATATATATATATATATATGTTGAAGTGCAGAACATGAAATGAAATAGAGTGCACATGCACTGAATACAGAACATATCAAGAAATCACAAAATGTATGCGCAATGAGTACAAATCATATTAACAAATGACATAAAGTGCATACGCACTATAGTACAGAACATACCTAGCAATGACAAAATGTATACGCAATGAGTACAAAACATATTAACAAATGACGTAAAGTGCATATGCACTGTAGTATTTTTTTACCATTTTACATGAACTAGGATAGGAAAGGGAAGGGTTGCATCATGGTTGTAGCACAGTAGGTTGCACGTAGCTACACTGAAAGTCCATATCTTTCTACAGAAGCACAACACCAAGTGAGACAATCTGAAGTTCTCTTCCCTGAAGTATTAATCAGTGTAGCCAAGACACTGAAATGTCGTATGAATATTCAATGTTATCATTTTGGTAGTACATTAGGTACACCAAACAGTGGAACCATAATAACATCTCCATTGTTCAAGGCAGTGGCCACCATGATGTCTCAACACTACACTCTTTCACCAACGT
The DNA here is from genome assembly GCF_021461385.2 of Schistocerca piceifrons. NCBI lineage: Eukaryota > Metazoa > Arthropoda > Insecta > Orthoptera > Acrididae > Schistocerca > Schistocerca piceifrons. The sequence continues at coordinate 811,444,077 of NC_060140.1, read as the reverse complement.
AGAATTAGTGCAGAAACCAAATATAGTGCTCCATGATCATAAGGATAGACAGGACAAACGTATATTGCAGTAATTTCTGGTAATTAGGTCAGAAGGTGAAGGACATTAAGTCTTATGCTAGGCATCATTGAGAATTACACTAGTCTATCAACCGATTTGAGTAATTGGTGGCACTCATTGCCTAGTCATCTGATTACAGTGAACATTGGCACTCATTGGCCAGTTACAAACCATTTATATGCATTATCTAAAAGTGATCATTCAAAGCAAGAGTTAATTAATGGCATACCATTTACATAATTCATCTAGTTATAGTAATCATTGGCACTCTTTAGTCAGTTACAAACCATCAGAAGTCAACCTTCAAAACAGGAGCTAATGAGTGTAGCATCAAGCTACTGGTATTCATATATAATAGCATGTAGGTGACATAATACAAAATTAAAATAAGAAACTGTGGCATTCATTGGCCAGTTACTAAACATATAGCAAGTATTGTATAGTACAAAACATTTTTCATCATTCAAGTGACATACGACATATTTAAAATAATTATTGGCACTCATTGGCCAGTTACTAAACATATAGCAAGTATTGAATAGTACAAAACATTTTTCATCATTCAAGTGCAATACGACATATTTAAAATAATTATTGGTACTCATTGGCCAGTTACAAAGTATTATTATATTTTTATAAAACCTTATTCAGTATTATTCAGAAGTTATCATTCAAAATGAGAGTTAATTATTGGCATAGCATTTATAGAGTATAACAAAAATATTATTTACAGAAATTATTGGCATAGTATTTATGCATTATTACAAAACATCATTCAGTATTACTTAGAACTCATCATTCAAGTGACATAGTACATATTGAAAATGTAACACACTGTAACTATTACTCAAGGTCTGTGGTTAGAAAACATCATTCAGTATTACTCAGAACTCTCTTAAACTGGTAGCATTATTTGGGACTGGTAATACATTTTTTTTAGCAGTGCATTGCGTTGGTATCGATAATTAATTGCCGGGGCATACAAATATTTGCTTTTGACATATTGCTGCAAAAAAGGATTAGTAACGTCATTCGTCATGAGTCAGCTGTAGCAAGGTTATGAAACAAGTAGAGTATATGTGATCACATTCATGAATAACACACACAAATGGGTAAAAAAATGCAAGTACTAGAACAGGTTTAATGATTAACTGCTTATAGCATATTAATTTCATGAATAGCTTCTCCTAGAAAAAATACAAAATGGATTATGAAGCTGAAAGAAGAAACACATATTATGCTGAAAAGTAGTGAAATTCGAATTAACAGGTAATGAAATGAGTACTCAATATATACGTACTCTAGCTGTCCTTTCCAAAACCTTCAGTCATTATACCATGCGACATACGACATACTGTCAAAACGAACTGCAACAAATACTTAAATAACTACATAGCATTTCTTAACTAACAGTAAATATATAAACTTCATCATTATCCTCATCTGCAAAGAAAAACTTAAAAGTGGTGCGTTTAGTGACCATATAAAATTTATCACTATCATCACCTGTAAACAAAAACTTCATTATTCATATCACCATAACTTCATTATTATCATCACCTGCAAAGAAAAACTTCATTATTCATATTACCATATTCTTCATCACTATTCATCATCATTCATTATCATCTGCAAAAAGACACTTCATTATTCATTATTCATATTACCATTTACTTCATACAACTATTCATAGTATAGAGTTCCTTATTTCTAGCATATGTCATCACTAAAACTAAGATGTGTAGTTCTGTCTCACAGCCTGCATCAATTGCCTCATATTCTGAAAGAAAAATAATTAGTTAAGACTGCTATCATACGATGTGTATAGTATATTCATGTTAATGTTTGTTAATTCTGATCCATTTACTCTTCGTGACGAGGTATTGCATCTTCTTTCGTTCATTCCGAAGGTGAAATTCCCATTTCATAGTAATCCACTGTGGTTTGTTTCATTTATTTCATTTACATGTTATTGCTTTCTGAAAATGATGAACAATGATTAATGTTTTGCATTTAAATCATATACCCATTAAATAAAAACTGGTTTCTAGTGATATAATTAAGCATACAGCATAGCATGACAGAAAACGTAATATTTCAAAAACATAGACAGTGTGCAGGTGCAAAAATGTACACAGAGTATCATAATGTAGTAGCAAAAAAAATGTAAAATAGTCACGATGTTGAGATATCATAAGGCAAAAATGTCAAAGTCAACTGGTGTTTGTTATATCTTAAAGATTTCATAGTGCATACAAACAAACAGGAAAACTATCATACATACATGAAAAATGGAGAATGTGCACGGTCTGATACATAACTACAAGAAATAACTTTCTTTGTGTTCAGCTTGTATGTTGTGTAGTTTATAGAGGCGAGAGTTAAAGACTTTAATGGAGAAAGAATTTGATAAAATTAATATGTCACTAGATAGAATTGCATAATTGTTCATAAAATATGTAAGTTTATCTGGAAAATGTGCACGGTCTTATGTGTAACGACAAGAAAAGCGACCTGCTAACCTTACCTTGCCAGGCACTTGCCAAGAAAATATATAATAATCATCAGTAAGTAATCACATAGGTATAATTGCATAAGTGGTCATAAAATGTGTAAGTTTATCTGGAAAAATGTGCACAGTCTGATGTGTAACGACAAGAAAAGCGACCTGCTAACCTTACCTTGCCGGGCACTTGCCAAGAAAAAATATGATAATCATCAGTAAGTGTTCATATAAATAATTGCATCATTGGTCATATAAAAATCAGGAAAAGGCATTACAGTGTGATAAATCATAGAGTATGTTCATTCAATAAAGGGTTTAATATTGTAGACATGGTGATTGCCTTTACTTTTTCTGGTGCTCAGAGTTTCGACGTGCACTACATTGGGGTGGCGAGTGCTGCGAATACTGTATGGACCTGCATACAGAAGCTCAAATTTACTACATCTATTCTTTCCTCTGTTAGATAAATAGTGTGTACATACTAATATCTTCTGTCCAATGTGAAAGTCACGGCGTGTGCAAACCTGTTTTTGCTGTCTTCTCCGCGGTCTGCGGCACGTTTGATGTTGTTCAGCGCAATGTCAATTATTTCATGGTGTTGTAGTCAACGAGATGTAGGAAAGGATACTAATTCTTTAATTTTGTTAGGTGGTTCAACATTTTTCAGTATAACAGTCGGAGATAGCATAGTAGATTCATTTGGTATGGAATTAATTACATCCTGGAATGAGAGTATTTGTGTGTCCCAATCAATATGTCTTTTATGGCAGTATATTCTGCACAGTTTACCAATTTCTTTCATTAATCGTTCACAAGGGTTCGAAGAAGCATGATACTTGGATATATAGATCGGAGAAATGTTTCTTGTTCGTAACATACGTGTGCATATAGCAGATCGAAATTGTGGTCCATTGTCGGAAATTACTTTCAATACATGCCCTACATGAAATAGAAAATGTTTTACAAATACTTTCGAAACAGATTTAGCAGTAACTTTGCGTAACGGAGTGAAGGTAACAAATTTTGAAGTGAGTTCAACAGCGACAAAGATGTAGCAAAAACCTCTATTAGTTCTTGGAATCGGACCAAAAATGTCTACAGCGGCCATGTGTCTCAATTTAACAGGTACAATGGGATGTAACGGAGGAATATGTGAAGTCGTGTCTGACTTAGCTTTCTGGCAGATTTTACATGACGCTAAAACTCGTCGAATACGTTTCTCCATGTTGGCAAAATAACAGTTCTGTCTCAGTCTTAGAAAACATTTTCTGGCTCCATAATGTGCTTAACTTAAATGAGTATACCAAATTAATTTGTTAACAAGCTCGTCAGGAATGCATAGTAACCAGTTGTTGCTGTAAGGGTGAGAGCGGCGAAACAGAATATTATTGCGTACGGTGTAATGGTTTCTAATGGTAACATTATTCCTATCTTGCCAAAGGTGTTTAATTTCTTTCCATACGTTGTCTTTACTCTGCTCTTGCGCTATGTCTCGTAATGACGGTGAAATGAAATTTTAAAATGCGACTTGTTGAATGTACATGACGCTGAAATTTTCTTTGCAGAAGTTGGTTGCGATGTCTTGCTGATTGTTGCTGAGAGAACGGGATAGTGCGTCTGCTACAATATTTTGTGTACCGGGAATATGAACAATTGTAAAATTAAATTCCTGTAAATAAAGTTTCCATCTGCTTAATCTGTCGTGTGTAAATTTAGCGGAAAGTAAAAACTGTATAGCTCTATGATCTGTGTAAACGGTAGTGTGTCTTCCATAAAGAAAATGCCTAAATCTCGTAAATGCCCATACACCACATAATGTTACAAGTTCTGTAACAGAATAATTGCGTTCAGCAGGTGACAGAATGCGACTCGCAAAGGCGACGTTTTTAATTACTGTAGTACCATCTTCTTCAATTTCCTGAAAAATGTGTACGCCTAAAGCGGTGTTAGAGCTGTCGGTAGCAATGGAAAAATTTCTAGTAAGACCTGGATGTGATAAAAGTGGTGCATTCAACAAAGCTTCTTTCAGATTCACAAATTCAGAATGTGCTTGGCTATCCCAGGACCAAATAGTGTTTTTCTCCGTGAATTGACATAATCTAGGGGTGTCTAAAGCAGAGTAATGAATAAATTTACGAAAAAAGTTAATTAAACCCAAAAACCTGCGTAGTTGTTTCTTCGTCGTAGGAACAGTAATGTCACGTAAAGCTTGAAGTTTTTCCGGGTCAGGCGCAATGCCTTCTGCTGAAATTACATGTCCAAGAAATTTTATAGAAGTTTTGCCAAAGTGCGATTTGCTAAGATTAACTGCGAGTCCTTGTGCACGTAAAGTTCGTAACAGTTGTTCAAGAATCAGATTGTGTTCAGACCAGTTAGCTTCTGCAATGAGAATGTCGTCTACATGCGTTGTGATTCTGTCTTTAAGTTCTGTCGGAAGTATACTATTCAAACCGCGAATAAATGCTGCTGAAGAAATAGTTAAACCGAACGGTAATTTACAAAATTGATAACAGTCACCAAAACAAAGATGAGCCATGTACCTTCTGCAGTTCAGATGGAGCTGAATTTGCCAAAATCCCGATTTCAAATCTAATGTGGAATAAATAGCAGTACCATGAAATTTCTGTAGAAGTTCTTCTAGTGTCTGTGGGCGATTTGTTTCATTAATAATAATGTCGTTGATGTGACGCGAATCAAGTACGAGACGAAGTGAACCATCCTTTTTCTTAACAATATGGAGCGGGTTTATGTACGGACTAAGTGCCGGTTCAATAATACCTTGGTCAAGCATAGCTTGCAATTCTTTCTTAACTTGTTCTCTGTGAATATACGGAATGGGATAATGTTTGGCTTTAAACGTGTCGTGCTGTTTAACTTGAAATTCATACATAAAACCGGACATAGTACCAGGGACGTTGTCAAAAACTGGAGCTTGCTGTAAAAGAATTTTGCGCAGTTGCGTGCGTTCGTCGCCTGTATTTGCACTACTCTGTTTAACTTTATCAGAAATCATTTACATAACGTCATAGTCGGCTTCGCTTGGAGTATTATAGTTGTGTACGTACGTACTGTGAACAATGTGGAATGACAGTCTATGTTACGTGATGCGGAAATGACCTCTGTACGATTCATTGTTTGTTCTTCTGCAGATAAAGAGTGCTGAAATTCTAATGCCAGTTGTACATTTTCATCCTTTAACATTAAATAGGAATTTTGAAAGTCAATAATTGCGTCGTGTTGCGCCAGAAAATTCGTACCTAAAATAACGTCTTTTGTCAATAAGGGAACAATCCAAAAATTTGAGTGAAATGTATGACCTGCAATACAAAATGATAAATGTATCTGTAATTTTACATCTACTCCTTTACCAGATACTGCTCCTTTTACTTTAGTTTTGCCTAATGGTAATATAGGATAGGTATTCTCTTTGTTACATTCGTTGAAAGTTTCCTCATTTATAAGTGACATAGGTGATCCAGAATCGATTACTGCTGAAAATTTGGATGATCCAATCTTTACTTCAATGACAGGGTGTGAAATGGTTTTTTGAATAACTGGTCTTTCCCGCAAAAGAGTGTCTCGGATGTCGTCAAAAGTAATAACATTTTCGTGAAGAAGAGTCTGCGTGTCAAAAGTATTGCTTGCGTTGCTGGAAGATGCAACCTGTACTGTATCTGGTCAAATTCTGTCTGACGTGCTACCATTTGCGGGAGGATGCTGTGGCATTTCCACTATTTGTACTGTTCTGTTATTTCTTCCTGACGTATTACGTTCGGGATGATATCTATTGTCTGGTTCATTCATGATAATATGTTGTTGCGGATGATTTTGCTGCTGATAAGACCGACTGTTATCAAACGTATGCTGAAAATTGTGACCATTATTTTTACGTCTGTCATGACAGTCATTGCTACATGGCGCATTGCGATAGGAATTGAAATGATGTGTTTTCTGTACGTACTGGTTTCCTTGTTGCTGTGCGTTACTATTTGGTGTGGCCGACGCTATACGTGTAGGCGGCGAAACATTAAAGCTTGGTTGACCTTGCAGACTGCATTGTTGGTTAGGTATGCTAACTGGCTGGTTTTGATGCTGTTGTTGAGAAAAACCTCTATTGTTACCAAAATGTGGTTCCTGTTGCTGATAATTTTGACGATACTGATAATTAAAATTTTGTCTGTTATTAAAGTTCTGGTGGTTGTCGTTCCTGAAGCGTCTATTAGCTTTGCTATTGAAATAGCGTGGCTGATCGTAATTGCTGTATCCTTGTTGACCTTGGTTATTAAGTGAAAAATTTTTGTTTATAAAGGAATAATCTGATTGCTGAACTTCCAAAAGCTGTAACAGATCTCTGAATGCCGAAATATTTTCTTTCTGCTGCCCTGTTAAAAGTGATACTCTTAATGATCGTGGTAATTTAGAAATACATAATTGGATAAGTGCTGATTCACTGTATGGCTAACTTAAGTATTGGTTTTGTTGGACCATGTGTTCAAAAAATTGCGTGACAGTGGGAAAATTTGAGTTCTCATAATTCGGTAAACTAATTAGTTGATCCTTGATTCCGTGCTGTGTCGTCTTCGACCAATACGCTGACAGAAAAGCATTCTGAAATTCTTCTACCGAGTAGCATTGTCTCACGATCGGTCTCATACGAGTTGCCGGTTCGCCTTCCAAAAAACTGCAAATAAATTCAAGTTTGTGTGTTACAGGCCAAGTCGGTGGAAAAGCAAAGCTAAATTGTTGTATCCAATCCAATGGGTGAATCTGTGTTCTGTCATTTTTAAATACTTTAAATTTTTTCACTGATAGAAAGTGCTTGTAATCAAAATTATCGTCTCTGTATGTCTGAACAGGTTCAGGATTGTATGAGAATCTATTTGTCTGTGACTGTTCGGAATCTAACTCACGTACTCTTTGTAAATTACCTAAATTATACTGGCTGTGGAAGTCTAACAAATGTTCACAAAGTGGCGTATGCTGTGATGTGTTAAAGGCTGAAATATTTTTCATCTCCGTCACTTCGTGCTGTAAAGATGACAATTTTCTACGTAATGTATTATTGGACGAACCTATCTCACTGATTGTCTGTTGTAAATTTTGGAATTTGGGTGTTTGATTAAACGAAACTGGTGACGTATCGTCTGATTTGGTGTCATTATTACTTTCGATAACATCAATACGACTGGCCAATTCACCATATTTTTCAGTCAGTATTTTTACCTGATCATCGTTTTTAGTATCGCAAGCATTAATTTGTTCTTATATTTTACGTGTGGTTTTGTTTAACTTCTTAACGTCTGCTTTGATGGCATCGGGATCCTGTATTAGTTCTAATTGTTCAAGTCTGTCGGTCACTGTCTGAAAGTCAACTATGTGTGTGTCTGTTTTTGTTTTAAGATCAGAGATTTCATCATGTAATTCGGTGTTCAACTGTTTGATAGTGTTAATTTCGTATGATACTGTAGCAATATTGTTGTCTACTTATGTTTTTGCTCTCGTAAACAATTTACGCTTATCTTCCTGTCTCTGTGCAGTAATTGTTTCCATGACTTGTCGCTTTACTTTATTCTGTTCCTGTATAAATTTACGGTAACGCGTTTCACTGTTTTGTAGGTGGTGATTAAAACGTTCGTCAATTTGGCTGTTCTGTCGTTCAAATTTCGCGTCTACTTTCGCATCCAGCGTGCGTGAAAGTTCTGCTGACATTCATTTAAACTCGTCGCGTAACTGTGTTGCGTTTTCAGAGCGTTGTTTAGCGACTGCACTAATTACGTCTCTAAGTAATTTAGTAGTGGTTGCATGTATATTATTTAATTCTTGTGCCACAGATCTAATTTCTTCACTACTGTTCCTAGCACAAGCCTTAATTTCCTCACGTAATTGTTCTTTAGTATCATGACATTGCGCGGCAACGGCTGTAATCTGTTCACTAAGCTGTTTGGAATTGTTGTTTAGTTTTTCATTAACTTGTTTGTGATTGTTGTCTTGTTCTTTCTTAAACTGTAGCAATACTGCCATAATTTGATCCAAGCCAAAATTAGCGACTCTTTTTTCTATGCTGTGTGTTGGTATACCTGCATTTGTCACGTTTTCTGTAACCATTTGGTCATTCTGTAATTCTTGAAAAGGTTTGCCAATCGGATGTGCACTGTGAGTCACTACCTCGGAATCAAATAAATCTGACGTATTTTGACTAAATTGTTCATCTTCGAGAGAAGAATTTATTTGTTCACAATTCAAATTTTGCAAACCGGGTGTGTCAAACTGAGCAGCGTTCATTAAAACGGAACGTGCCGCGTCATCAATTGTTACATTTACTCTGGACATAATTGGATTTGTTTGCTCGTCATTAGGATCAAAATCAATATTAGTGGTCGGTACGCACTGATTATCTGTAATTAGGGGATTATCACTATTACACTGAGTGTCGCAAATATTATCGGTCAAGCTATTCGAGTCGGCTATTTCACTCATTGCACATCGCGATGTACTGTTAACAGTTTTTCGCGGCATTTTTCACGAATCAAAAATTAAGCACAAAAATGAAACAAAGACGAAGCAAAAATGGAACAAACACAATTACAACAAAGAGCAATAAATTGCCGATGATCTGTGAAAGAAAGAGTGACAAATTAGTAAATGCGTTGCGCCAGATGCAAACTACATTTAAGTAAATAAGAGCAGATATATGACTACTTCTCAGAGATTCACAAAGAAATACGATCCTGGCCGGATGTCGCCAAGTGTAACCTCCCGTCAAAATATAATAAATATTATTTGGTTAATGATTCTAATTTTAGTGTAACCTCAGAACAAAACTGGTTCCCGTTTAATGTACCCACAAAATTCTTTTCTCATTTAGTATAAGCTCGAAACAGAAAAATTCCTAAACCTCGTAATAAAAAATAAATTCAGTAACCTGGTAAAATTTGGACGACAGCAGTGCTGCGTCATGGCCCTGTAAGATCATTCTGAATAAAAAGCAAAAATTCTCACCTCGATAAAGTCGGCAACTATCTGCTCTTACAATAGCTCTTTTCCGGCACAGCTCTGTGCAATGCTGGCCTATACATTTGTTATTTATGAAAGGAAGCAAATGATTTTTCTTTTGCAACAATCGGAATGATCATGCATTAAAAAAATATTAAATTCTTTAAATTGAAATGAATGCTTGTTATTATTAGGACATTTTTAAAAGATATACATGGGAGTTTACATAATATTACTAGACATGCGCGAGGCTGCTTTTTTTACCTTATACAATAATACTCAGGCTCCGGCATCGCTGCACCGCGACCGGCCCAGCCAACATGATACACCAGACCAGACCAGAGCAGACACACACACTGGCAACAGCTTACTGCTACTGCTACACATTTCGTACAGTCAACACTGCTCTCTGGTCAGCGATTCTCTTATACCTTGCATATCGCAGGCAGCGCATGAACAATACATCGAAATTACATCTGCTCGGACCTCTTACATAAAATTACATCTGTATTACATCTGCTCGGACCTCTTACATAAAATTACATCTGTATTACATCTGCTCGGACCTCTTACAATGGCCTGGATATGCTGTTGCGGCACACACTGCCACGTAGTTAGTAGGAGCAACCATAAAGCATTGGCACTGGTTGCATGACGACCAAAAGGAACAAGCTGCTGAACGAACATATCCTTGAGATGTTTGATGGACGACACGTCAGCGCACGTGCAGGCCAACGAATCAGTCGTACACGTCATTCTTTTCTTTGAAAAAGGCTTGCACATTCCTCGCCTCACGTGGTCAGGCTTTGTTCTGTTGAAACATGGCATGTGGAGCTGCTTGCAGAAGTGGCAGTGTGTCGGGTTGTAAGACCCTCTGTTCAGTTTGCCCTCAATACATTTGGTGTCTGTCAGCTACGCTGCTCAACAATTCAGTCTGCCAGATACCTGTCGACGCGGTAGCATCTGAGACATGGGCTACCATAACTGTACGACAAGTTGAATCGGGACTCGTCTGGGAACACTAAATTCCACTTTTCAGTGCGCTATTGATGACATTTACTTGCCCATAGAAGTCGATGTTTGTGATTTCTGGACGATGTGGATTAAGCTGTTCTGTCAGTTATGATCACACAAAAAAGACGGTGGTCATCCCGCATTATGGTCATATCGTGTAGTCTGCCGACCTTCCTCTATTTATTGATTCCACAAACGCGTCACCTGTCGCACTAGTATGCCCTGTACGAGCTGCATTGTCACGGCACGACAAACTCGTTTTCCAGAGACCTGTCATTCTGCCCCACTTGAACTGACTCACATGCTGATATTGCATCCCTTGACACTGATGGTGCATACTGAAAATTGCCTACACGTTTCCACTTTGACAGCATTGCACAGACTGGACGTGACGTAACACTGCCCTGTCTGGACACACAGAAGGGGGCACTTCTCGGCGCATGTGCACGCCATCAGTCTGAAACCTTAATCATTTATTATGATTCCACTGTTCTACACATCTTCCGATTCTGGAGTGATCCAGACTGTTAATTCTGGGTGTTTCAATTTTCACAAACAGTAGTGTATTTCCCACGTTAGAATTACTGGGCAGCTATTGTCCATTGGGTCCATACAGCCCAGATATGTCACACAGAACATGGAGAACACAACATCGACACACAAATGGCACCGATTATGGCCATTATACAGAGAAACTTAGGCAAACAATGAAAACATGAAACTTCGTTGCAAATTAAAACTGTGTGCCAAGCCGCGACTCGAAACTTGGACCTGTCTCTTCCACGGACAAGTGCTCTACCGACTGAGCTATCCAAGCATGAGTCACGTCGCCCCATAGCTTCACTTCATCCACTACTTTATTTCATATCTCATAAAAGTTTTCCTGCATATCTTACGGGAGTAACACTCATGGTAGAAAGGATATTGCGGAGACATGGCTTACCCATAGCATGAGGGATTGTTTCCAAAATAAATTTGCACTCTGCAGCGGAGTGTGCGTTTATTTGAAATTTCCTGGCAAACTGAAATAGTGTGCCCGACTCGGGTTAGAACCTCGGACCCTTGTCTGAGCCGACTGAGAGCTATCCAAGTACGTCCTAAGACGCTAATTAAAATCTAAATTGGCAATGGCGTGAAGTGTCTTGGGTAAAAATTATAAAGCGAGATCAATGGTTGAATATAGTAAACAGCTTCAAATGGATGTAGAAGATACGAAGAGATTTCCACAGGTTAGACCGGTAGGGAGAGCAGCATCGACCCAGGCTTCGTGCTAAAGAACACAACAACTTTCACACTAATTAGTGCTTCTACGAAATCCTACCGACAGTTGTTCTTTCCACGTGCCATCTGAAAGTGGGTGAACATTCTGGTAGACAGGCCATCATTGACAGATAATGAAGATGTGCTTGTGAGTAAAATAAAGTAACCAATTGAAATATAGCTTGGAACATTACAAAAAAAAATGGTTCAAATGGCTCTGAGCACTATGGGACTTAACATCTATGGTCATCAGTCCCCTAGAACTTAGAACTACTTAAACCTAACTAACCTAAGGACATCACACAACACCCAGTCATCACGAGGCTGGAACATTGCAGTGGCTTCTAAGGCATAGCTGTATTGTACACTGAAACTACTGGTCTGGTCAGAACGTGAGCCACAAGCATTTGATAGTTGTTTTGCTGCAACCTTAAACTACTTTACTTTTTTTTTTCAAGAAAAGCATTCCTTTCAGAACAACAGTTAGCCTGTCCCCTTTCCCGACAGGTAAGTTAAGGCCCCTACTTTTGCTCTAATTCTGCCATGTGTGTGTACGGTCCTGAGTAACCCAAGTTTCATCCAAACGTAATATAGGTCGCATATCGCCTGAAGTATGCAGCGAATTCATCGTCCGCAAAAATTTAATTCTGGACGCCACGACGCCATTGCGTTCAAATAAAAATTGTCTATCATCATTCTGATGTTTCTATTTAATTCCTACATCGTCACAGGTCTAGCAGACCCAGCATAATTTATTTTTTCAGTTAACTTTTTTCTCAATTTTTGTGATGCTGGGTGCTTGCCACTATCGAAGAATTCATAGACTGCCCGCCTGATAATGTCTTTATCAAAGTCTTTTCGTTTGATTAAAGAACTACGTTGTTTAATATTTTCCGTTGGAGAATTGAAGGTTGGAAATTTTCTCTCACAATACACGCGATCGATAGTTCTTAAACCAACGCCACAAACTGAAGCACAAATAGCCCGTACGGTAGCAAAGTTATCTTAACAATCGTTGTTTTTTTTCGGTAACATATCACGGCATTCTTCATGTCATGTCTACCTTCTGCAAATGTTTCCTAGCTAGCGTGTGTCTGGATGCTAACTCTTCACCATCATCGTGTACACGATGTTTTAAACATTTCTAGACGCCGTGGCTTATGGATTTGCTTTGCCTGTTTCCTGCTGTCAAAGTGCGTCTCGTTGGAGTTGTTTGGAAACTCGTCCTACGTGGCACAGGGGAAATCTCTCTTTCTTCCTGTTTTTCCTTTTTCATGTTACACAAACACTTTCACTCAATAAATAAATTGCATAAATACACGATACATCTTTTTACTGCAGGTCAAACACTATGTCTGCATGGTGCTCCCAAAACCGGGTTTCGTAAACCCATTTCACAATACCGCTTCTGGGTGGTCATGTAAACATTCCAAAATCGATTCTGGAAAGCCATTTCTAGCTGCCGGTTTTCCACTTCCGCAATCGATTTTCGCTCCCATGTAAATGCACAACCGTTTTTGAAATATGCTTGGGTTGTCAGGTTACGTCTTGTTTTCGGAATATTCGGTTGATATGGAGTTACTGTGCAGCGATGGAAAGCAGAAATATTAGACTGAACATTAAGTTGTCTACTTCTGATATTAAAGCGAAGAGAAATGACAATTGTATTGACTGAATCATAAACCGGAATAGCTGTTTTCTAGACGCCATATTTAAATGGGGTAGCGAATCCGCTTCGGACCATAACATGTAAACACGACAGTGGTAAACGGTTTCTGAAAATCGGTTTTCGCCTTTTGGAAGATTTGTCGCATATGAACGTAGAGAAACTGCCGAAACTAAAAACTTCACGCAGTAAGGAATGAAAAACAAGAACAGCACTAAAATCTGCACACCATCTCACTACTGATGCTCCACTGGCGCTCGAACTAGCCAACTGCGGACGCTCAGCGTTGCCATTTTCGAATGTTGGAGGGAGAGCCCTAGGCGAGACTTGACGGAAGTGCGGCAACAGCGCGCTTACAGGCACCCGCCAGTAGAGCTATAGCCAATTGATCTACTTATGCGGTAGACTTGCAGTCAACGTAGAAACCGAAATACCCAGCAGTTATGTACTGCTTGGTTTTAAACGCTGCCAGAAGTGCAAGGTAGTGTCATAAAATTTTTCTTACTGATCTACTACAATATTTTGAAACGCTGTGCGATATTTATTCACACAGCCAAGAGATTACACAGGATTTCCGCTAGCGAAGTACTGAGAGAGGGGGAGGAAGGGTGGTATGCAACTGATGTTAGTTCTGTAGAAGAGGGAGTGGTGGAGGAATCGAAGCACAGTTTTAATAAAAGATAAAACACAAAACTGTACTAACACTATGTCTATCAAACAGCAAATATACTAAAGGGCCCCTCACACGCCAAATACAAGGAATACATAAGGAACTTCAACAATGTACAGCATACAGTTCATTGTTGACAGTCGTCTGAATTGGTGTGTCGACTGCGACTGAAAATGGAGAACACCGAGTTTCGTGCTGTTTTTACACATTTTCATTTGAAGACCTAGACGGCCGCAAAAATCAAACAGAACTGGATGAATTTCACGTGGGCTCTGCGGCATCACTGAAGACCATTTCATTTTGTATTAATGAATTTAAATGTAGTCAGACAAGCACCGAGTAGTAAGTGCGCCGCGGCCGTCCACTTGACATCACTACAAAGAAAACCACTGACCACCGAATAAAAACTGGAGAGGTTGCTGAAATTGTAGGCACCTCAATTGAGCGATTATGTAATATCCTGCACGGAGAATTGGCTATGAAGAAGCTGTTTGGCTATGTTTAATCAGAATGCGCAATACTTTTTGCTGTGATTTCTACCTGTTGATGAATCCTATATCCATCACTACACACCAGTCAAAACGACAGTCAAAACAATATACAAACGTTGTTGAAAGTGCACTGAAGAAGGCAAAGACCATTTTGTCAGCTGATAAGGTGATAGCCACTGTTTTTGAGGATTTCCAACGAATAATCCTCATAGATTAGCTGGAAAAAGGCAGAAACATAACTGGACGCTATTGTACTTCATTATTGGATAGTTTGAAACATGCGTTGACTGAAAAAAGACCAAGGTTGGCACGCAAACAAGTGCTCTGCGCCAAGATAATGCACATTCGACACATCATCGATAACAATGGCGTAAGTGCATGAACTGACCTCTGAATTGGTTCCTCATCTACACTATGCATCAGACTTAGCCCCAAGTGACTCCTTCGTATTCCCTGATTTGAATCTTTGACTTCCTGAGAAGAAATTTTCATTAAATGAGGAAGTGATAGTTGCAGTCAACGTGTTTTTTGCAGGGTTTGATACAACCTACTTTTCCGATGGGAAAGCTAGAGGATCGCTGGAGTAAGTGTATAGTGCTCAAAAGAGACTACGTCGAGAAATTAGGTGACTTGTTAACGAAACACACTTTTTTTTGCTTTTTTACCAAACTTATCAAACCGCCTCACATACTGTGCCGACAGTACTGCATGTGAAAGGGCCGCTTAATGCTACCGCTTTACAATGGGACCGTCTGTCTACAATATACCTACTTTGTATCTGTGAAGACATCGCTAGTGGCGACCTACATAAGAAGTTTTTTTCCGTTCCGTTTTCTTTCTTGCTTTGTTTTCTCGTAGTTGCACCTGAATTTCTGGTGATATAGCATAGTGTTTATTTTGCTCTATAATGTAATGAGTAACTGTTTGTTGAAAATAATGACATGCAACTAATATTATTTCCCATTTGGACATTAGTGATTATGTTTTCTTGTCTATTGAATACGTAAAATATTTTGAGTCTCCATTTACCATTTATTGCATTAATTTTGATTGGAATGACTTTGTAAAGTTACTTGTATACCGAGATATTGTACAAACAGAGTTAGAGCGATCAGAATATCGATTGCGATGATCGAAAAGAGTGAGTATGTGGCACGCATCTTTTGTACCGAGAAGGCGGAAGGAGGTAAAAAAATGGCTCAAATGGCTCTGAGCACTATGGGACTTGACATCTGAGGTCATCAGTCCCCTACAACTTAGAACTACTTAAACCTAACTAACCTAAGGACATCACACACATCCATGCCCGAGGCAGAATTCGAACCTGCGACCATAGCGGTCGCACGATTCCAGTCTGAAGGGCCTAGAACCGCTCGGTCACACCGGCCAGTGGAGGTTAAAAAGTGTGCGGACTATGTTGTGTCATGAAACAATCCATGCGAACGAAACTGATTAACTATGAGATACATTTCTGCCCCTTCCTGTAATGGAATTTAAAAACGTTTACAATGGACAGAGAAGTTGGACTTGTAAAACCGCCAAACGATTGTGTCGCGTAACTACGATAATATGGCTATGGACATGCGACGTTGTAGTTACGGTGTTCTGGAAAGAACTGTTTTCACTGTGACTGTGCCATGTACATTTTAAATACTTTATACTTGCAATACATATTCGCGCCGTCGCTGACTACTGTGTGCATGAACCATCAATTGTACCACAGGCGTATAGAAACTGTTTATTATGAGTGTTCATGTTACTGCCAACAGTGACGAATTCGCAGTCGCGTTATTCGCGTGGTAAACGAACAGACTGTACTCCCATGATCTAAATAACTTTAAAGCCCTCTACTGAACTGTGCTACTTCAGCGTTGTGCATGAGAGACGTAATAAATCGCTCTTGCAAAGCTGAATGTTGGTAACAACTGTAACAACATCCAGCTATCCAGTGGCTTATAATACACCATTGATGAAATCTTCACTGAGTGGAAAATAAAATTCCACATGAGATAATTCATCTGCAGCATCTACACACGACGTAGCTGATTTCAACACGTCGTCTGCAACGATAAACTGCCGACGACATTGCACCTGGAAGCTGTATCGTAACGGATAAGGATAGCTGCCGTAAGTCTTGCAAAGACTAAAACAGCTATTAAAATTGTAAGCTTTCTATTTGGAACTTGTTCAAAGAAACTAATCTTTAATTTGCTTCTTCTTTAAAATTCATGTTAGCGAAATATTGTTATTAATGCAGACATAGTTGACCTCCATTAGCGTAGTTGTTTCCAATCCTATGCCTATTTCTTTCAATCATAATTTTAGCACTGCTGCCACTACCTGCTATTTTAAGTATCTTTTGGTGAGTGTGAAACATGTGTGCACCATAATTTCTGTAAGTGATTTTAATGTCCAGTTATTTAGGCATTGTAGTTGTTCGAATTGTGGCGTCCGCCATTAAGCTGAACGCACCAGTCAATTACTGCTTATGCCCGATTGGTATAATATATGCAGATGCGAGTAAACACAATAACAAGTGTCAGACTGAGCACTGTGTGTACACTCAGAAGTAAAGGTCCTATTGCCACATCATCATGACTACATGTGCATGCAGTTGTACCGTACTTAGTTGTGTATGCAGAGATAAATGTTAGGGAAAACGGTCAAACTTTTGTTAGTAGAAATCAGAGAGTGTTTTTTTTCACACCACATCAGATTTGCAACTGGCACGATTGACTCAATGTTTTATGGTGGTTTGGCGAAAATTTAGTGGCAGGGCTGAGGCACGATCATATTCATAACTGAACTAGATAACCTAGCAGGTTACGTCTTAAATTCGTTAGCAGTGTGTAGTCGGATCACTACACATAACATTTGAACATGTGGATACATTCTACGTTCACCTGTTTGGTAGTTTTTTATATTAACTGGAGAAACAAGAAAAAGTCGCGTAGCAAAGTTTTTAGAATGCAGAACTATCTGGCATTTTCAGTTGCAAGAGACCTGCAGCAAACAGTACAATAGTTTTAGGATTTCGTGAAAAATGGGTGTGGATGCACCTGTTAGTGTTCTGACTTGCAGCAAACTACTACTGAATTGAAATGTCTCTATGTGTGATGGTGGGGCACAAAGTAGGTTTTTTTCTCATGTACGAGGCAAATGTGTGTGTGTGTGGGGAGGGGGGGGGAGGGGAGGGGGTTAATGTTACTCGAATGTAGGTGAGCTAATTGGCTGACCAGTACTGGTATGATGTGCGATGAAATAGTTGTACAGCTGAACACTAGTGGGTGCAGGGCTCAGGACACATGCGACAGGTCAGGTGACGGTATGATCAGGTCCAGCTAGGTGGCTGGTGCGGCAAGTCCACAAACCAAGACGAGTAGTGTCGCCGGAAATGGGTAAATCCCAAAGCCAGGAATTAGAACAGCTGTTGCTCGCTTGGCCTTTGTGCAGGAGATGCACCAAAAATCGCGTGGTTTCCGACAAGCTGCAAGATGATTTCTTACAGCTCTTTGAGAATCTATAACGATTTAAAGTCAAGTATTAAAGCTAAGTATTGACACAGCAATGTTTTAAATATCTTTCAAACTACAGAAGTTAATATTTCATAGTGACTAAACACTTTCATAATAAACCACTGAGTTAACGACTTTCAAACACTTCATGCAATTTCAACAAACGTTATCTCAGATACTAGCATTTCATGACAGCTATCGTCTCAAAAAGTCACTCATCTCAATCTATTTAGCTATCGACTTATGATGTGTTTTATATAGCTCATTATTATGCAAATGCTTGTCAGAACATCGCATTCTCCATAATTACATGCCATACGAATGCAGCATGAATATCTCATATCTTGACGTACTTGTGCGGTTATCTAATATTTTGCTAGTAACTTTGTTTAAATGTTGATATTAAAGAACTGTGCTCATTAAAAAGTGGTCTGTCGTATACCTTAGCAGACACAACAACTGAGAAGAGAACCAAAAAAACTGTTCTGTCGAGAAAGTATAAATAACTGTTTAAACAATATTTAATGACAACTCGTTATCATTTAACGTGAGCACACTTGCGCTAGAATACTGGCTTATTTATTCATGAAGAGACATGTATTTGTAATTATAGTGAATGATCTGAATGTGACCGACTATTTATAACATTTCTCTATTTAAATATTGCTGTAATACATTAGTTTAGTCCAGGAAGCGGTCATGTTGAGCTAAATCATGCCTGTAGAACTTAAGAACGATGTATTTTTGGTTGGTACGGCCTTCAGCCAATGGAAAAGCAGACTGCAGGAGAACACTACAGCAATCAACTGGAGACTGGGAGTTTCCGAATGAAGAGCTCGAAGGAGCGATTCTGGACACTTGGATGTTTGTCCTGGAGGAAGGCAAACCTAACAGTGATATCACGTGCTTTCTACGGAGTGGGTGACAGATTCTGGATGGTGAACTGCTGCTACCACACTTTAATTTCTCAAGGGACTTTCCGTTTCGAGAGTTCTGAATGTGCTCCAGAATAGGACTCTTAACTTTTTCCGCTTGTATTATGCAACTGAGGACAGACACAGTAGATTATTTTGTTGAACTCTGAATTGCTTTGAGCTTGTGAATTGTGATTACAAAATGGACTTAGTTTTCACGTACCCTTGATGACTATTTAGTTTGGGGTTTTGCTACCATGCTCGTAACACTTTCAACGTACCTTTACTGCATTTGATAAGGATAATATCTGTCTGTATTTTAACTGAATATCATAGGACCACTTTCGGTTTATTTTAGATGTCCTTTCTTGCGTAAACAGAATCCAACATAATTCATTGTCGTCTGCATCAGTTATAGACGTTAACATGGATGCCATGTTATTTTCTTTTAAGTTTTATTTTTTATTTTTGTGTGTGTTATTAACTCGCAATTCTCGTCAATGCTTAAACTATTTGAGTGAAGGATCATTGCTACAGGTGAAACGTCCCCTTATAACAATTATACACGACTGTCCTTAACCTGACACACAATATTTTTAGCGCAACGCAATCTGACTTTCAAGAATCCCTACAAAAGAATGGCCCTGACTAACATTAAACTATATGTTCCAGAAATCACTTACCTCACAAAAATCTTCATTACTCGAACTACTGCAATACAGCGAGCGCCACTACTGCCAGCTAAATAAAAGATTCAAACTACTGAAGGCACTAACTACTGATAGGGATAGTTAGCAAATGAAAGATATTAATAGAGAACGAACAATGTATTTACCTTGATATCATCATATATAAATATAGCAGTTCATGACAAATTACAAACCTCCGCCATCTCTCTCCCCACATCCACCACTGCTGGCGGCTCACCTCCAACTGCGCAACGCTACGCGCTGTTCGCATCCAGCTGCCGCTGCCCAACACTACAATGGCAGACAACAATGCAAACCAGCCACAGACTGCACACAGCACAGCCAGTGATTTTCAGAGCGCTACGTGGCGTTACCAATATAAGAACCTAAACAGCCTACTTACATAGCCCCCATGCTCCCCACAAAAAATTTTACAAATTTGTTTGGGCAGTGGCAAATACAGATTTGAAAAAATTTTTCATAATTACAATAACAAAGAAATCAAATGCACACACTTATTGATACAATGTTGGTCAAAAGCTAAAATTTTCTCACAGTCTATAAAGACAGTCCTGATTCATCACAGTAAAATTACAGTGTTTTTCTTTTTTTTTTTCAAAGTCTGAACAGTAAAAGAGAATGCACACAGAAGTAGTGGATTTCCATGCAGTCTTGTAGAAGTAGTGTCCTTCCATCAGAAAGACAGTGCTGACTCTTGACATGCTGACAGGTAATGGGCCACAACATAGCAAACCCACAGCAGAGTCATTCGACGTTTTGAAGAACATTGGTAGGTAGGTCATCACAGAGTAGACCCACTGTAGTCCTGGTAGAGATTACGGTATTAGTGGGCCATCAGAGGCGCAGACCCACTGCAGTCCTTGCAGAAATAATGGTACTGGTGAGTCAGCAAAGGTGTAGACCCACTGTAGTCCTAGTAGAAATAATGGTATTGGTGGGCCATCAAAGATGCAGATCCACTGTAGTCCTTGTAGAAATGTCCAGCAGCCATCTGTTGCGATTGTGCAGGTGAACATTCACCATCGAAGAGTCTTGCGGAGAATATAGCAAGTCCATAAACCACCACTTGTGCACTCACAAAGTTTTTGGAATTGTCCTTAGAACCAGCAATGCTGTTATCCAGTCCCTTGCTGAATTAGTAACACACGTGCAAACACTAACAGTCCCAACTTCTCACATATTGTCCATATACTATGACCAACAGAAACGTGTGCAGTGAAATGTAACTCACAAGTTACTTAATTTGATGAACTGGAGTCAAGTACAATTTTATAACATGAGAATACAATTACAAAGATACAGAAAACATCATTGAAACATAATAATACAGATAACATTTGTAGATAATAGGGGCTTTACAAAAGAATAGAAATAAACATATACATCAATGTTACAGGAATTATGACATGAGTACATACATAAAAGATCGGAATAACTTTCGAAACATCAACTTCACACATGAGCATTAACACAAAACAGAATAAATAATGTCTAAACATCTTTACAAAGTAAATAACACATTATTAATGCCAATTGTATTTGGGGATAACAGTATTCCTCATCATAGTGAATGTAACTTAGTATTAGAAGAGAAATAAGTTCTATGAAACAGTACACAGAGACAGGAAGAAAACAAATACACAAGGGTACACAAACATATAGTGGGATAACACAAAAGGGAAAGGACAGGGTTTGTTTTACTGCAGTATTTTGCATGGAGATCTCCTTTTGTTCACCATTATTCCCAAAAAGTCCTATCTAAGCCTGCTTACTGTATTCTGTTCATATTTCTTTCAAAATAATTATTTCTGATTGTACAATACTCATTTGGGCCCAAATCTTTTTCATATAACTTCGCAATGCATTCTTTACCTATTCTCCATAGTCAGTTTCTTATATAGTCTACCCCCTCTTAAGCTAACTTAAATCTACTGAGCTCAGATGCTAAACTAAGGGACGAGGCAATGCAGCAGCACAAAACGATTAACACAAACAGCAATGACAAAAAAATGGAAATTTGCAAAGCAAGCTACAGTAAATCTAAATTACCAAGCAATGCAACATTACAACTAATATGAGCCAATGTGCAGCAACAAGAAAAATAAATGAGTAGTAAAACTGGCTTAGCAGAGGAAGACAAAGTCAAATTCAGTAACACTATGGCTGGCAAACAGCAGCTTATATCTAAACATGACATAGCTCAAGCAGGAAAAATTGTACACTAAAGATAACAATGCAGATAAGGGAAATGTATAATCACATCTTAATGTCTAAGTAATTAAAGTGGTGCACCACAACAACTTATTGTAAAAAAATATTACCATATACTTGAAAAGAATATTATGTATGCAGTTACTGTTACTAGTCCCTTCTTATTGTTCTTTCCTTTCCAAGTGCTCCTTTTTTGAAGAATGTGGATCACAAAATTATTATTTAATAGATCTGTTGACAGAAAGTGTTCACATTAGCAAATGCATTTAATTTTATTTTATGAAACCAATGCTGCAACACAGCTGGAAAACAGATGTCAAATGAAATAAGCAATTACGCAAACCAAAGCATAAAAATATCATTCAATAGTCATGTGACATTTCATAAGTTAGTAGACATTCTCTCAACTCTCGTAGGAAGACACTTGTCATAATCAGGTGTATAGACATAAAAATATTTCTCGTCATTTCATTAGGCATTGCAGTAAATATCATAAATTAAGAGCTCCACAGTATGCTTTCAACAAGGAAATGTCAATAGCGAGGACAATGGCCTCCCCTTTCTTTTTTTTCTACCTGTGCTTCTGGAGAGGCACACCCTAATGGCTTGTTCTCCAGGTGTTTGACACAGCTGCGTGCCCACGACGCATTACGTGCAGGTGGTCACTTAACTTTCTTATGGAAATATTTACGACACCAGTTTCCGCTACGGTGACAGTCTCACATAAAAATATTTCACAGGTCAAGAATTAGCGTTGCAAATCTGTAGAAAGAAAATCCTATAAATATAACAGTGTCCAAAAAATTTTCGCCGGCATTGTGATACATTCACGCATTTACACACATTTCATAACTCTTAAAGTACGATTCTTGGTTTCCAACATCCTGTTTCACAAGTCAAGAGTCCCTACCCACTATTCATTACTCCTTACCTTATTACACATATACGTATCCATTGACACTCGTCAATATTTCGTCATTATAAATATGAAGCATAATCAAATAACTCATATAGCCTCAGCCTATTAATCATAAACATACCTCAGCAGCATAATACACATCGTCGTCGTAAAAATAACATCATAACACCTCAGTCAAATCTCAAAATCGTCGTAGCTTCCTCCAATAATTAAAAAAATTCTCTGCTCATGTCAAAAGTGTCATCTGCCTCAAACGTACTTTAAAAATCATGAATCCATACCAAATACATCATTCAAAGCTCTCATAGTATCACAATGGTTCCGAAAAAATATGAACAGTTCACAAAGTACAAACAACATACAATTTCGTAAGTGTGAAGTTATCCAACGGTGTAATTACGTAAACGTCTGTCACTGATGTAGTAAAATAAATGTTTGTCTCTCTCAGGTAAATAATCAGATAGCTGTGTAATTCTGTGTTAGAGAAATATGGTACCGATGTGTAAAGTTGTATAAGCAAATACCATATTAGCTAGGGCTCCTTGTGCTTGCCAAACACATGGTACACAAAGTAAGCGTGTACCCCCCTGAGGATTAATGTAATTATACCCTCAGGTCTTACAGATTACACCAATGGAATGAAATGTATCATGGAAAACTTTCTTTGTAATTCAAAAATCTTTAAAAATAAATGTTTTAAGTATAAAATTAATCACTCAAATACGTGTACTGTAGCGCTAAACTGTGCGTCTTGTAACATAATCTCTGTGGAAGTGTCGTAGTTATCGTCCTCCGAAAGCCAAGTTCTGCAGAAGCCAATGTACTTACCTCATGATAAACAAAAGTGAAATGCTTTGGGTATAGATATCTTAGTTATTACGCTTATTGTTGTGATGAAGAAATTACTGTGCTGTAACGTATTGTTGTGCTACGGAAAAGGCTGTCTCATTGTAGCTATACCACAAAAGTTACTACTAAAACATGTTTTACCTTCCAGAATAATTCAGAAAACTGTGCAGATATAAAACAGATACACCGCAAAAGCAACATTGTAAATTGTCACTCATTAGTAGCGTCGTGATAAAAATCGTGTAGCTGTCACATAAACTAACCACTGTGTCATCTGGTATCTCACAGAAAGTACTTTAAATACAGAATGTATTTTCAGGTAACCAAAATGTTGCATTAAAATCTCATTAGCAGTACTGGTAAATGTTCTAAGTATGTGATCCTGATAGTCGTTATGTAATCGTGCAACTAACAAGCAAGAATGTACACACACAATAACACTGAGTCGTCTGTTCGCAATAACAATGCATTCGTAATTTCTGTTTAAATAAGTTCTCTTGGTTCTTGACTGGATATTTAACTTCAAACATTGTTGTATGTTAGCAGTTTCTTAAGTCTAACACAGCATACTAGTAATGTAAAGGGAAAAGTTATATGGCAAAGACAAAGTTAAAAAGCAGATTATCTTTCAATAAACGGTTTTACATGTGAAATGTGGTGTAAACCTTTACTCTTCCTAGTACCCAAAGTTTCAACTTCAACGCAATTATCATGCGGTATACGTCGTTAAACAATACTGGAATTTTTCTTAAGGTTGGCGTCTATGTCATTTTTCTCTGAGCCAGCCGGCGCAAGCGGCTGCCTGCGGTGCGAGTCATTGTCTGTCCCTTTGTTGGCGCCCGTCGTTACTGGGATTAGGAGACCTAGCTTCTACAAATTCACCGTGACGAGAGGGCCCTGCCCTGTTTAAATCCCGCCAGTTCTGATGCAGTTCAGGTCTGTCGCTACGATCACATCGTTTGTCGTCATGTCGGTAGTTCCTGTAGTTTCTTTCTTGTCGGTTAAGTGGTGGAGAATTTCTCCCTGAATCGTAACTGCGCACTGGACCGTTGCGTCTAAAGTTATTCTGTTACCCATAATAATAATTGTTTTGGTTCCCATATTGTCTGTTTCTCTGATTGTCTCTGTGATAGTCATTACCGCGGAGAGGTGATCTTTCCCTGTAATTATTACTACTCTGCCAACGGTTGTCATACGGGTGGTGTCTGTTTTGGTCACGATTTGTGTTGTGAGAATAGCCCTGTCGCATTCAGTTATTATCGCGGAATTGTGATGGATGTGACCTGTAATTGTTGTGTTCCTGTTTCCGCATTCCGCGATTGTCAGTGTCAATTTCCAATTCTTGTAACAGTCCCTGAAAAGCTTCAATGTCGTCTTTGCAACGTCCTGCCAAAATAATGTGTCGTAAATGTTCAGGCAATTTGATTAAGCAAATGCGGATAAGTTCTGAGGGGCTGTATGGGTTTGACAGGTACTGATTCTTATGCAACATGTCTTCAAAATATTTGACAAGACTGGAAAATTCAGATTGTTCAAAGTGTTTCATCATCATGATGCTATGTTTTACTCGGTCTTGTGTAGCTTGAGACCAATATGCTGAGAGGAAGGCATGGTAAAATTCTCCTTCCCTGTGACAATCGTGAATGACCGATCGCATTCTTACAGCTGGTTCATTCTCTAAGTAGCCACACATAAATTCTAATCTGTGTTCTAACGACCAGTTGGGAGGAAAACAATGAGAGAATTGATGGAGCCACGCTTGTGGATGAATGTCGTTGGCAGAATTCTTAAACGTTTTGAATTTACGTGTAGTAATGAACAGCTTATAGTCAAAATCATCGTGTCGGCGAGTCGCATGTCGGTCATTGTTACGTCGTGTTGGCGGTTCAATCTCAAAATTCGGTGCACATTGCCAATTTCTTTCATAATTTCCGTAGTGTCCTGTGTTATTATTTTGTGGTTGTTCCGTATTTCTAAGTCCCTCTTCCCGTATTGGAGCGCGAGTGGCCTCTGAAATACGTAATTCTTGTATTACCTGAGTCAGCTGATCTTGTACTTTCCGGATTTCTCTTTGGTGTTGCGTATTGATTTGATTTTGATTTTGTTTGAATTTTCTAATTTCTACATACTCTTCAGTGTCAGTGAAGGCTACAGGTGTTGTGTTATTCAGATCATCATCTACCTTTGTAGATAAGTTAGTGAACTCATCTGAAAGTTCGGCTACTTTATCCGATAGTGAAATTATTTCCTCTGTATGTTTTTCTGAACCAAGTTTCAGAGTATCTACTGTGTCCTTTAAGTTTTCCTGAGTTTTTGCAAGTTGCGTAACCGAATCGGTAGATGCAACTGAGTCAATTTTAGCTTGCAAGGTGTCGTGATTTTCATGAACAATGGTTTGCAGTTCTTTTATGGCTGCTTCGTGATTCTGTAATACATTTTCATGCCGCGAAAAAATGGGTTGAAAATGCTCACAAATTTGTGTTTTTACGTCATTACAGACTCTTTGACATTTCGATTCAATGTTATGTAACTCACTAGTTAAATCTTCACGTGTTTGTTCAAGTGTGGTGTCTAACTTTTGAAGATTTTGTCCCATTGCGTCTAACTGTTGCTGTGTTTGTCTCTGGTGTTGTTCCACTGTGTCTAACTTTTGAAGCTTTTGTTGTGTTTTTCTCTGATTTTGTTCCATTGTGTCTAATTTTTGAAGATTTTGTCCCATTTGTTGCATTAATTGTAATAACAATGCATTAGTGTCTGGAATCTGTTCCTCTGTGCTTTTCGGCAGTGAATTTGCACCGGCAACATTCACATTTTGACAAGCGGAAAATGTGTCTTGACTCATTTGAGAAAACGGTGAGGACGCAAAACCTGAATCTACAGTATTTGCAAAATTGTGTCCTGTCATTTCGGATTCCTGAGGCGACCTGTTGCCGATCGATCGATCGATAATGCTTCCCTGTTCACTACCTGTTTCACTGTCTACGGCATTGTTCGCAGCCCGCTCCATTTCCCTATGCACAGTTACCAAATTACTACTTTGAACGTCTGTTAATTCATTACACAGTGGTGCTGGCAAGCTACGCTCGTCGTCACTATTATTTCTCAGTTTACTTTGGAGCCTAGTGTTACGTTTTTCCACACGCCATTATTGTCACAATATTTCACACGATAACACAGAAAAGCACAATTTGAAGAGCAAAAATAAGAGAACACATTAACATAGCACTGAAAATAATATCTAGTTAATTGCAAGCGCAGCTGCGAAATACTTGGTGCAAATCTAAATGCATGCCACAACTGTGTACAACAATGAAAAACTACAACTACAAAGGAAATTCTCTCAACAATTACGCGCTAGCAATAAACAATAGCTACACTAATTACACAAACTACAAGAAAAAAAATCAGAAGATTCCAGTGAGGTATCCTAGGCTAAGGGTCGACATATGAAACGTCCCCTTAGAACAATTATACACGACTGTCCTTAACCTGACACACAATATTTTTAGCGCAACGCAATCTGACTTTCAAGAATCCCTACAAAAGAATGGCCCTGACTAACATTAAACTATATCTTCCAGAAATCACTTACCTCACAAAAATCTTCATTACTTGAACTACCGCAATACAGCGAGCGCCACTACTGCTAGCTAAATAAAAGATTCAAACTACTGAAGGCACTAACTACTGATAGGGATAGTTAGCAAATGAAAGATATTAATAGAGAACGAACAATGTATTTACCTTGATATCATCATATATAAATATAGCAGTTCATGACAAATTACAAACCTCCGCCATCTCTCTCCCCACATCCACCACTGCTGGTGGCTCACCTCCAACTGCGCAACGCTACGCGCTGTTCGCATCCAGCTGCCGCTGCCAAACACTACAATGGCAGACAACAATGCAAACCAGCCACAGACTGCACACAGCACAGCCAGTGATTTTCAGAGCGCTACGTGGCGTTACCAATATAAGAACCTAAACAGCCTACTTACACGGGTTATTATCATCTGCATGGCATAAAAGCAGACCCCGTAACTACGTCGAGCTACTCTTTTTAAACACAGCCGCGCATAGCCCAAGTATCTAAAGTGCGAGTAACTAATTGCAGATAAAGGTCCAACTGGTTCGCTTGTACGGGATGCTGTTTGGAAGAGCAACTACACTAACAGTAACCGTTAGATACCGCCGCAGGGGGAGCTGGTGCCCTCTTTCGTAGCGTCGCTGGGTATGTACTTGCTCACAGCCACTGCGTCGTAAGACTTGTTGATTATGACAAGATTGAAAAACCTCATACACAATCATTTAGTATAATCATTTGCAGGCCAGTGTGAAAATACTATGATGAAACATAGCTGGTGAATGAAAAGCATTATAAAAGTTGCAGACTTAAGAAACAAAAATAAAATTCAGTTAAACGAAAATGGAATAACTAAGACATCAATATGCAATGTTAGTTCTTCAAACGCGTGGTGTCTGCCCGCCAAACGCACAGGCAGCGATAGACGTCCAGAAGACGAAAAGTTGGAGCTAAAGGAATTCTCCTGCAAACCCTCTCAAATGTCAGTTTCCTCTTCAGGTTCGGAGACTTGCCGGCTTATTATTACATCAAAGTAACGACGTCTGCGAACCAGATCCTTAATAGCTTCACAGAAATCCTCTCCGAAGCGGCGTCTAAACGAGTTACGCCCCCATCGCGGAATGGATCTCGTTGCATAATTCAGTTGGCAAATAAGATTTCCAGAGCGTAATCTCATACCGAAAAAGCGAGCGCTCTGAAGGAAGGGTGTGGTTTTTTTTATACCGTAAAGATTCTGCCTCTCGTGTCCGCACAGGGCCTTCGAGTCACACTTAATGCAAAATTATCTTTATTGGATTACTAAACCGTAAGTGAGCACAAGGAAGGGGCGCATATGATATGGTAATGATAATACGGAACTTAATAAATGCAGAGAAACTGACGTCGAGAGAGAGTGTGGCAAAGGACCTCGTAAGCTAACGAGTTCACGCGGAAATAATAGCCGCTTTTCTTGAGAAACAGTAATAGTTTCATCTATGGTCCTATTCACAATTGTAAAACGAAACGGGCATCCGTAATAAAGTCATTTCCGATAATTTCCTTACTTCATATGTAAATGTAGTTTAAGAACGATTCAGAATGCGGCAACACGAAGTTACTTCTGTGAATAACACAGGAAATGTTTCAGTTAAGAAGAAGTATAATGTTCATGTTTCGCCAAAATTACGGTCAATAGAGATGTAGTTTGGTTTCAAGCCTCACTGGAAAGATGTACATTTCTTTCCAATAGATTCATAGTGAGAAGATTCTCCGGGATGTAGAACGTGGGGAAAAACAAGAATATACAACAAGTATTTACAAAGAAAAACAGATAAGCATGGTCCTTGTGGATGTAGAATAAGTCAAAAAGTTTTAAACATACACTGCTGGCCATTGCTACACCACGAAGACGACGTGCTACAGACGCGAAATTTAACCGACAGGAAGAAGATGCTGTGATATGCAAATGATTAGCTTTTCAGAGCATTCACACAAGGTTGGCACCGGTGGCGACACCTACAACGTGCTGACATGAGGAAAGTTCCCAATCGATTTGTCATACACAAACAGCAGTTGACCGGCGTTGCCTGGTGAAACGTTGTTGTGATGCCACGTGTAAGGAGGAGAAATGCGTACCATCACGTTTCCGACTTTGATAAAAGTCGGATTGTAGCCTATCGCGATTGCGGTTTATCGTATCGCGACATTTCTGCTCGCGTTGGTCGAGATACAATGGCTGTTAGCAGAATATGTAATCGGTGGGTTCAGGAGGGTAATACGGAACGCCGTGCTGGACCCCAACGGCCTTATCCGTATGGCTGTAACGGATCGTGCAACCACGTCTCGATCCCTGAGTCAACAGATGGGGACGTTTGCAAGACAACAACCATCTGCACGGACAGTTCGACGACGTTTGCAGCAGCATGGACTATCAGCTCGGAGACCATGGCTGCGGTTACCCTTGACGCTGCATTACAGACAGGAGCGCCTGCGATGGTGTGCTCAACGACGAACCTGGGTGCACGAATGGCAAAACGTTATTTTTTCGGATGAATCCAGATTCTGTTTACAGCATCATGATGGTCGCATCCGTGTTTGGCGACATCGTGTTGAACGTACATTGGAAGCGTGTATTCGTCATCGCCATACTGGCGTATCACCCAGCGTGATGGTATGGGGTGTGCCATTGGTTACACGTCTCGGTCACCTCTTGTTCGTATTGACGGCACTTTGAACAGTGGACGTTACATTTCAGATGTGTTACGACCCGTGGCTCTACCTCCCATAGTGCTCAGAGCCATTTGAACCGTGGCTCTACCCTTTATTCGATCTCTGCGAAACCCTACATTTCAGCAGGATAATGCACGACCGCATGTTGCAGGTCCTGTACGTGCCTTTCTGGATGCAGAAAATGTTACACTGCTGCCCTGGCCAGCACATTCTCCAGAGCTCTCACCAATTCGAAACGTCTGGTCAATGGTGGCCGAGCAACTGGCTCGTCACAGTACGCCAGTTATTACTCTTGAAGAACTGTGGTATCGTGTTGAAGCTACATGGGCAGCTGTACCTGTACACGCCATCCAAGCTTTGTTTGACTCAATGGCCAGGCGTATCAAGGCCGTTATTACGGCCAGAGGTGGTTGTTCTGGGTACTGATTTCTCAGGATCTATGCACCCAAATTGCGTGAAAATATAATCACATGTCAGTTCTAGTATAATATATTTGTCCAATGAATACCTGTTTATCATCTGCATTTCTTCTTGGTGTAGCAATTTTAATGGCCAGTAGTGTATTTTCATTTAAAAACCACAATCATGTAAATTTTCAGTGCACTAAGATGCATATGATAATTCTTAGAATATTGTAGCCATTAAGCTATCATGAAACAGAAAAATCGTTTTAGAACGCTTATTTACAATGTCACATAGTTGCACTGAATTCGTACAAATGGCAGATTGTACGTAACACTCGCATATTTGATACTATTGGTAAAAGACGCACTTTCAGTCGTTGCTGTTAAGAAATTCGTCAATAGAGTAAAAGGACTTGGCCAGCAATAAAGCCTTTAGGTTCCTCTTAAATTCAGTTTTATTGGTAGTTAAACTTCCTATGGCTCCACGCAAGTTATTGTAAACGTATGTTCCAGAATTATGGATACCTTCCTGGACCAAAGTATGTGACTTTAAGGCCCGTTGCACACTTACGCGGATGGTCCGCGTTCCGCGCGCGGTTGGCGGACGGTTCACACAGTCGGGCGGATGCGCGCGGTTGTGTGCAGTCGAGTGAACGCGGTCGTCCCTGCACTGTGCTGGATCTCATCTGTGGTGTAACACATCGTTCTGTTTGATCGGATGTATATAGATGAGCTCGCTGCAAGTAAAAGTCATTTCAGCGTATATGATATACAAAAAGAGAAATTACACGCGCGAGAGACGGTTTTGGGTGCATCCTATGGTGGAGCAAAGATGTACGAAAGGAGCGTTCGTCACATTGTATTCCGAATTGCGCAAAGACGAAGACAAATTTAATACATATTTTCGTATGTCTATTCGTTGCTTTGACGAGCTTGTCGGCAAAATACGAGACAACCTGACACTTGAAAGTCTCAGAAGGATACCTATTGCTCCGACAGAACGAGTAGCAGTAACCTTAAGGTAAGAATATGAATATGTATCCGGATGACGATTACTTTAATAATATATTTAATCATTCAAAGCTTTGCTACAGCTATGTATTACATTCGTTTGTCAATAGACAATTTTACATTTGTATTGTATTACTACTGAATTCCAATAATTTTTATAACATCTCCCAAGATGATGATGATGACGTTGACTGGGCTGGAGAGGGATGGGGAGTCGCAACTTGTGTCTGTACGGACGGATCCTCGCGGTACTGCATTGATTGGTTAGGATGCTGTTGGGATATTGAAGGTGGGGCGTAGGTAAAAAGAGGTCGGTGGATACTGGACAGAGCTGATGGGAATTGGGGGGTGTATGTTTAAATTAGCCTGATTTGTGTGCTTAATCGACATAAGCAGTTGAAGTACCTGACTACGAAATAATAGCTTCTGATCAACATTTAATGTCTTCACAGAGGGCAACAGCGAAACAAAGATTGCTCGGTCGTCGTCTTCCTCTTTTTCCTTACCATCTTTTAATAATGTGACTAAATTATCTTCAAATGTTGTGTTCTTGATAGGCCTCTTCCTCTTGATGGATTGTTTTTCGGTGTTGACATTCAGTCGGACATCATCGGTTTGTTCTTCAGAGGGTTCGTCTCTACTGTTTTCTGCGAGTGCATTGTTGTTATACAGATTATCTTGCACGACCGATACTGAGTGAAAGTTACTCTCTGTTGGTGCAATTCGGAGACGGTCAAGAAAGTGTAACTGCTCATGGTAGATGTATTTTGGTCTCTTAGTTGCTGCTGATCCGGACCTCGTTTGCTTTATTCTAGTGAGGCTTTTAAAACAGACTTCCCGTGCAGTTTTCCATCTCGTCTGGACCTTGTCAAATGAAATAACAAGGTCGATAAGTCTTTTATTACTGAGGACGCGTACATATATTATTTTAAGAAGGAATACATCTAAGGTTCTATGTCAGCGTAGCCGACGTAAAACCTAGCATTAATCCTACTTTCCTCTGTGAATGTACATAAGTATCAAATATATGCTTTACATGTTACAGGTATCTTGGAAGCGGAAACACATTTACAGATCTGCATTACTCTTATTTAATGGGTACATCAACAATTCGACAGATTACAAGGCAGGTGAGCGCCACTATTTGGACTACGTTAAGAGAAGAATGCATGCCTGAGCCCTCAACAGACAAATGGAACGAAATTAGCCATGGTTTCCAAAATGTCGCTAATTTTCATCATTGCATCGGAGTCCTGGATGGAAAACATATTCGTCTAGTAAAACCTATCAAATGTGGACCACTTTTTTTCAATTACAAGAATTATTTCTCCATTATTCTTATGGCCATCTGTGACACTAACTATTGTTTCACGTTCATTGATGTCGGAGGATACGGAAGGAACTGTGATTCAATTATTTTTAAAAACAGCATCTTTTGGAGGAAAATGGAAAAAGAAACACTAGCGTTACCCCCACCAAAGCCACTGCCAGGTACACACGACTCTCCAGTGCCATATGTTCTTGTGGCAGACGAAGGCCTCGCATTAACACAAAATGTGTTAAGGCCGTATGCGCGAAAAAACATGACTCACAAAAAGAAGATTTTCAATTACCGACTTACCCGAGCCGAAGGTTTATTGAATGTAGTTTCGGAATATTAAGCCACAAGTGGAGGGTTTTTCACCGGCCCCTGAATGTCAATCTTGATCTAGCAGTATCTATTGTCAGAACGTGCCGCATTTTGCATAATTTTGTTCGAGTAAGAGACGGATACAACTTTGAAGATACCCTGTATGTTACCGGCTTCGAAGATGTGGCAGAAACTACACCTGTCAGTAAATCGGGTAATACTGTACGAGATAAATTTGCGGAATATTTTGTCGGTAGAGGAGCTGTGCCCTGGCAGAAATCAAAAATTCACTGAACACAGGCCACTTATCTCAGTGACAGACATTTGCGCTTGTGTACAGTTTTTCTACATAATCAGTGTTTGTATTGTGCATAAACTGAACTTGTGAATGTCTATAATTCTATAATTGTAAGTCATTGTATTATGTATAGAACTACAATAAAAACACAAGGAAAATATGCGTCTACTTACCACACTTTTTCTGATCTGTCTCGTTCAGACCTTCAAAGCCGAGTATTATATTTGCACAGACGTCTAGCCACGCCTTCAATCGCATTTCACGGTTCTTGTAGTCCCCATGCGATGGATCCCATATGTGAGACCTTCCTTCAACTTCGGCAATTAATATGTCGGTATCGATTTCACAAGACATTCTGGAAACTTCTTAAATCACACCCACATTTACCACACTAGTCGAATGCTACGGCTGAAATGAGGTACTCTGCTTCTACTGTGCGCGCGGTATCCGCAGGACTGTGCACGCACCAACTAGTTCCTGTGTATTCAACTGACGCGGACAGTCCGCGGCGCGCAATGGTTGCGCGGACGGCTCCGCCGCGTGTGGACCGTCCGCGTAACTGTGTGGTGCCCCATTGGAATACGTGACTACCAACAGCGCGCGGAACGCGGAGCGCGGACCATCCGCGTAAGTGTGCAACGGGCCTAAATCTTTGTGAAGGTTATTCTCATTTCTAGTACTGATTCCATGAACTGAGCTGTTTGTTCGAAAAAGCTATAAAAAATTGACAAATCTGATAAGAAATAAATATTTTTTGAAACAATAGGTAGTAACCTGGAGGACTTCCTCGAGTTCACACTACGGATAATTCTTAATACATGTTTTTGGACCAGGAAAATTTTATCTTGGCTTGATGACCTACCCCAAAAAATAATCCCGTATGAAATTATGGAATGAAAGTAAGCACAGCATGCCAGCTTTTTCATTTATAGATCCCCCATGCCTGATGACATTCGCATTGCAAACTGATATTTGTTTAGGCGCTTCAGTAGTTCTGTGGTGTACTTCTCCCAGTTGAATATATTATCAATCTGTAACCCCACGAATTTAACGCTGTCAACTTCTTCTATTTGCTTGTCGTCATATGTTAGACATAGACCGGTGAAAAACCTCTTATACGTTCTAAACTGCATATGGTGTACTTTTTCAAAGTTTAGTGGCAAAGAATAAAGACTAGGAATCATTTACTAACATCCACAAAAGTTTGATTAATCGATCTTTTGCAACTTACTGCAGCGTTAGTATCATCAGCAAACAAAACAATCTTGGCAGATCTTCTGTCGACATTTGGATAGTCTTTTGTGTACCGTTGAAATTTCAGATGCAATGTATTTAAACAAAGTGTAAATTTCAATGCTTTCTTTGATGATTTTTGCCACAAGCAAATAAATAAATGAAAGTTTGGTGATCGAATACCAACAGTTTGCTTTTTAATGCTATTTGCTGACGATGCCGAATAAATGAGTCGAAGATTTTAAAACAAATAAGGGATGTTGTAGAATATGATTGCAAAATCCTGTAAAACACGAAGCAATGCAGTTTTCTGACATAAAAAATTCTACAAAGAAATCCAAAACAATATTCTTAATAAAATAACAAAATCATATACCATGAAGGACACAAAACAGAGTGAAACAGATATGTAAGATTTGTTGACTATGAAAAACTAGGAAGATCACCTTCGCTGTATCTAAGTCGAGTCTATTCGTTGCCGGCTAAGATAAGGAAGGAAAGAAGATTACTGTTGCACATCTAGTCGACGGTCCTGCCTGTAAATATAATACTAGAATTTAGTTCGAAGAGAGACGAGCAGCAATAAGCCGAGAACTTATAGAAGGAATCGCCTCCAATTTCACCTGACGAATTTTAAGGAAAATGTAAGTGGGGATACCCGAATCGGATTTGAATTCCACTCCCAAGTTGCACGAAACCAGTGGCTTAACCAGTGCGTCGCCTCTTTCGATGCATGATTAACAACATTCCAAATAACGTAAGACCACATGCAATGAACGGCGGTTTCATGATCGTAATTAGATAAGCGAATAGGTCGACAATTCGAATTTGAATGTACTGACGATACGATAATATTGAAATTGATATAACTCATTCTCAGAACACGCCACCTTTAAAGCTTGTTCAAATTGGTTCAAATGGCTCTGAGCACTATGCGACTTAACTTCTGAGGTCATCAGTCGCCTAGAACTTAGAACTAATTAAAGCTAACTAACCTAAAGACATCACACACATCCATGCCCGAGTCAGGATTCCAACCTGCGACCGTAGCGGTCGCTCGGCTCCAGACTGTAGCTCCTAGAACCGCACGGCCACTCCGACCGCCAAAGCTTGTTCCATAGAACTTTTGGTCCGCTGTATTGTTTAAATTGTCACCTATTGTAGTGATAAGGGTTTCACTAGAGATTAGTATAGCCAACTTCCTCAACCCTTTGAGTACCAATGGTTTCCGTCTGAAACCACCATTTTATCCATGTTGTTTTGAAGTGGCAGTGCTTTTAGGACGTAACCGTTGATGCTGTTGCAAGACGGACATCTAGTGGTACACTGAGGTATTTCTACGAACGTAGTGCATCATTGTAGCAGTCATCTGCAGCGTTCAAAGCAACAGCAACAACAATCGACATGGGGAGCTTGTTTTTTTTTTTTTTTTTTTTTTTTTTTTTTTTTTTTTTTTTTTTTTTTTTTTTTTTTTTTAGCGGCAGTATTAAGCATTGAGGATATCACTGGCGGTGAAGGTGATAAATGGTTCCCCTAGACTTAGAAAACTACTTAAACCTAAGTAACCTAAGGGCATCACACACATCCAAGCTCGAGGCAGGATTTGAATCTGCGACGGTAGCAGCAGCGCAGTTCCGGACTGAAGCGCCTGGCCACAACGGCCGGTTCTGACGGTGAAAGTAAGTATGTTTAAAGTTATTGAAACGCTAATTTGAGTTTGCACTACTGCTTTCACAAGTGGTTTAGAAGTGAAACTACTGAGGCAGTAGGTAGTTTTGATACAAAATTTGTTAAATTTTAGGAGGATTTTTGCCTTAGGGATTACGAGTTCATGGAAGTTTCGAGATGTGGGACTGTGTTTAGGAAAAATGCGAATTTACTTTCAAATATGTCACATGAAATTACCGAAGGTTGAAAACTGTGTGTCCCAGTGATTGCAGAGTGAAACCACCTCCTTAAAAACTGATTGTTTTGTCGATTTCTTTTTGTATTCGTTCCTTGCTACGACGATAAAGATTTATTTTGTGAAAAATTTTTAAATTATATTTCGTAAAGCAGATAGGTGTATGCCTTTTGTCAATTTCTTCTTGTACTCGTTGCTTACTGTGATAATAAAGGTTAGTCTGTAAAAAAAAAAATTTTTTATATTGTTGGGACTCAAAAGGTTAAGTGAATCGATATCTCGTTAGAGGAATGTAATGCTGAATAATTTTCTTTCAAATGAGTTCATCATTCTCTGTAGAATTAATGGTAAACCAACAAAATACGTTATTTACCGACGTCTAAGCTTTTAGCTTATCTAACTAATGAGACTCGCAAATATATTACCTATCCAGATCATTACTATCTGTCGATCTTTACGCGATCGCTACCAAAGGAGGTTGAGGTTAGAGGAGGGAGGAATCTGCTCTGCCTCCTCCACGCTGTTCTAACTTTGCATATGTTATTCATCTACGAAAGTAGAAGTGGCACACGCTTTAGTATATGTTGTAAACTTTCTTCAATGACATCCTGCAGGTAGCGTCCACGATCGAAGCAAAATTGCTTCATTATTCATGCTGAGCGAAACAGAAATACAACACAACGCGACATGCCCTATATAGTGCCTACGATAATGCTTCAGACATATCTGATATAGCTATATCTGTAAACTGACAAGAGATCAAATACAATGCATTGGCGGCCCAGTCTTCAGACTTCTACTGATTATGGACTAAAGTTCTGTATACATCAGTGACTTTATTTCGGTCGGCTATTCGTGGAAAGTCGGTCTGCCATGGCATCCTTGAGGTGAAGGGCACATGGAACTTCGTCGGAGCCATGCTACGTGAAAATCAGTACCTCTTTCTTTCATGCACTATTTGTATAGTATATGATTTACAGTTTTGTAGCTTATCACAGTTCATGCAGAATACTTTCTAAACAATTTACAAGTATTTTGAACAATTTGGGACGTAATGATGTTTATAAAAAGCAACAGTATAGAGTCATGCACAAAATGGTCTAATGTACCTCCTCAAATTCACTTTCGATTTAACCCATTACACACAAGTGAAGAAAACGAAATTTTTTACCACACATACATGATATTAAGGCTGAGATACTACACCTGTTAAATTCCACACGATATCTATATTAACCAGAAAAAATATTATTATATCTTATATTTTAATTTTTAGAATATTTTCCAAATAAAAAATTTTATTTTTCTACAGTTTAGTTGAAACTGCAGTAAAGTTTAGGTGAGCTAGATGGATGTAGAAAATTGCAGGTTACAGAAATCCATTAGTGGAATGCTTTATAAACTTATGGAGACATGTATACCTAAATTCAGAACAACACAACTTGCAGGAAATTGTAAAAGAAGAAATGAGTCATATTAAACTGTGCCTCAGGACATTCCTGAAGCATCGTCGTCATTCTGCGCATTTCTTCATCTTCAAGCTTCCTCTTGACATTCTTGGTAAATTAAATTTGTGGTAAGATCTTATGGGACCAGACTCCTGAGGTCAGCGGCCCCCAAGCCTACACACTACTTAATGTAACTTAAACTAACTTACGCTATAGACAACACACACACCCATGCCCGAGGTAGGACTCGAACCTACGACGTGGGGAGCCGCACGGGCCGTGACAAGGCGCCTCATACCACGCGGCTGGCATTCTTCCCCGCACTTCTTGCTCCTTTGGTGACTTGAAGAGCGAAGCTTTCAGCTTCCTCCAACTGCAGTCTTTCAAAGGCAAGCTACTCGTCTTTCATATTAATTCTACATTTTATATCCAAATTTCTCCACACTTCCAATATAGCTATCAATCCATCATCGAAACATCGCTGCACACAAAAGAATATCACAAATATCCTTAGCACTTAGGTAACAAGCGTTCAGTAGGACCTGAACAAAATACTTCATTAAAGCAAAACTAAACAAGAGGAAAGATGGTCTTTACAGATGCTGGAAATCAGCAGTGTTACCAACATATACAGTATAACCCAAACAGAATCGCTGGAAGCAAAAATTTTCCAGTTGTTTTGCGAAATACTGTTTTTTCTTATAATTGAAATAAAGCAATCTACGTTTACTACTCTAAGTCTAAAATTTAGTACAAAGCCATCATTTTCCATTTTATACGCAGT
Organism: Schistocerca piceifrons; assembly: GCF_021461385.2. Classification (NCBI taxonomy): domain Eukaryota; kingdom Metazoa; phylum Arthropoda; class Insecta; order Orthoptera; family Acrididae; genus Schistocerca; species Schistocerca piceifrons. The sequence goes on along the minus strand of NC_060140.1, from coordinate 811,405,293 downwards.
AATGTATACATCAATGCAATCAGGAAAGAGTTTAGAATTTAATAAAGCTATTAAAAATCGATTCTTCCATAGTTCGAAAGTACTGTGTGTCCTTTATTAATTCACACTGGACGTTGCGGAACAGAAAGCCTAAACATTTCACAGTGCATTTCAAATGGCAGCATTCACAAAGAGCGCCAACGGAAGGGGACTTCAATGTCGAGGTTTCTCGAGACGAAAGTTTGTGACGTTGACGTTGGTGTAGTGAGAGTGGCGTCGTTCGCTAAGTTCGGAAATTATGCTGTTCTTGCCGCACTCCCAATGTTAAACGAGAGGATTTTTATACTACTATGTCGTCTTAATCATTAGTTTGTCTGTTTTATTTTAGTGACAGTGTGAACAAGTTTCATGAAGACACTGATATTTTCCTACTAGTATTCTTCAGCAGCAGACGCCAAATATCGAGGGCGAAAGATGATTTATGTTTTGCAACACATGAACCAAGGAATAGCTTACGTTGTACATAAATAAGCCTATAAACTGATGACACAATTTCTAATAAAAACATTTTTAACTATGAAAATGTAAACTCTATTGAATGAGAAAAATACAGTTGTTTTCGACTGTACTTCGCAGTTGTTCAGAGAAGAAAACCTCGTCTTTGATGTACCATGAGTTATCTTGCAAACAATTCGTTTAACGTCAACGTCTCGGAGTACAATAGTGGGGCAAGTTAGCCTTTCGCTAGCCAATAAATGTGCACAAGCTGGAAATAATTTTCATCCACTTTAGACTTTCAAAATAAGAGATAATCGAGTTTGCAACGGTTTCTGGTTTGCGTTAAACTTTCGAGGGCCGAAAAACCACAAAGTTTTTGGAGTTTTTCCAGTTTCTTGTTTATAACACGAAAACGATACACTTTACAGAAAATTTTGAAAGCACCCAAATGTAGCGTAAAATTCCGCGTTAGCCGTTTAGCCACAACCGATCGTCAAAGATCTGCAGTTTTTACCAACTAGCCGGAAAAGTGAGCTCGGCTCATGTTCCAAGTCCTGTGACTCAAAAACAGTTACTTCAAATGAAATGTGTAATTCACAAGTCGTGTAAGTATTTGTACGCTAAATTCCTCTTGAGACGTTTTTGTGAAGTCAAATTACGTTTACACTCAAAATCACCACATTCGTTCAAGTATTCAAATTTAAGTGCAGTTTAGTGCCTACATAGGTATTTATCAATTTAATTATTCGAATAGTGCAATAAATAGTTGTTGTTGTGGTCTTCAGTCCTGAGACTGGTTTGCTGCAGCTCTCCATGCCATTCTATCCTGTGCAAGCCCCTTCATCTCCCAGTACCTACCGCAACCTACATCCTTCTGAATCTGCTTAGTGTATTCATCTCTTGGTATCCCTCTACGATTTTTACCCTCCACGCTGCCCTCCAATACTAAACTCGTGAGCCCTTGATGCCTCAGAACATGACCTACTAACCGATCCCTTCTTCTAGACAAGTTGTGCCACAAACTTCTCTTCTCCCCAATCCTATTCAATACTTCCTCATTAGTTATGTGATCTACCCATGTAATCTTCAGCATTCTTCTCTAGCACCACGTTTCAAAAGCTTCTATTCTCTTCTTGTCCAAATTATTTATCGTCCATGTTTCACTTCCATACATGGCTACACTCCATACAAATACTTTCAGAAATGACTTCCTAACACTTAAATCTGTACTCGATGTTAACAAATTTCTTTTCTTCAGAAACGCTTTCCTTGCCATTGCCAGTCTACATTTTATATACTCTCTACAACGACCAACATCAGTTATTTTGCTCCCCAAATAGCAAAACTCCTTTACTACTTTAAGTGTCTCATTTCCTAATCTAATTATCTCATCATCACCCGATATAATTCGACTACATTCCATTATCCTCGTTTTGCTTTTGTTAATGTTCATCTTATATCCTTCTTTCAAGACACTATCCATTCCGTTCAACTGCTCTTCCAAGTCCTTTGCTCTCTGACAGAATTACAATGTCATCGGCGAACCTTAAACTTTTTATTTCTTCTCCATGGATTTTAATACCTACTCCGAATTTTTCTTTTGTTTCCTTTACTGCTTGCTTAATATACAGATTGAGTAACATCATGGATAGGCTACAACCCTGTCTCACTCCCTACCCAACCACTGCTTCCCTTTCATGTCCCTCGACTCTTATAACTGCCATCTGGTTTCTGTACAAATTGTAAATAGCCTTTCGCTCCCTGTATTTTACCCCTGCCACCTTCAGAATTTGAAAGAGAGTATTCCAGTCAACATTGTCAAAAGCTTTCTCTAGGTCTACAAATGCAAGAAACGTAGGTTTGCCTTTCCTTAATCTTTCTTCTGTGATAAGTCGCAGGGTCAGTATTGCCTCACGTGTTCCAACATTTCTACGGAATCCAAACTGATCTTCCCCGAGGTTGGCTTCTACTAGTTTTTCCATTCGTCTGTAAAGAATTCGCGTTAGTATTTAACAGCTGTGACTTATTAAACTGATAGTTCGGTAATTTTCCCATTTGTCAACACCTGCTATCTTTGGGATTGGAATTATTATATTCTTCTTGAAGTCTGAGGGTATTTCGCCTGTTTCATACATCTTGCTCACCAGATGGTAGAGTTTTGTAAGGACTGGCCGTCAGTAGTTCTAATGGAATGTTGTTTCGACTCAGGTCTTTCAGTTCTCTGTCAAACTCTTCACGCAGTATCGTATCTCCCATTTCATCTTCATCTACATCCTCTTCCATTTCCATAGTATTGTCCTCAAGTACATCGCCCTTGTATAGACCCTCTATATACTCCTTCCACCTTTCTGCTTTCCCTTCTTTGCTTAGAACTTGGTTTCCATCTAAGGTCTTGATGTTCATGCAAGTGGTTCTCTTGATCTCCAAAGGTCTCTTTAATTTTCCTGTAGGCAGTATCTATCTTACCCCTAGTGAGATAAGCCTCTACATCCTTACATTTGTCCTCTAGCCATCCCTGCTTAGCCATTTTGCACTTCCTGTCGATCTCATTTTTGAGACGTCTGTATTCCTTTTTGCCTGCTTCATTTACTGCATTTTTATATTTTCTCCTTTCATCAATTAAATTCAGTATCTCTTCTGTTACCCAAGGATTTCTGTTAGCCCTCGTCTTTTTACCTACTTGATACTCTGTTGCCTTCACTATTTCATCCCTCAAAGCTACCCATTCTTCTTCTACTGTATTTCTTTCCCCCATTCCTGTCAATCGTTCCCTTATGCTCTCCCAGAAACTCTGTACAACCTCTGGTTTCGTCAGTTTGTCCAGGTCCCATCTCCTTAAATTCCCACCTTTTTGCAGTTTCTTCAGTTTTAATCTACAGGTCATAACCAATAGATTGTGGTCAGAGTCCACATCTGAGCCTGGAAATGTCTTACAATTTAAAACCTGGTTCCGAAATCTCTGTCTTACCATTATATAATCTATCTGAAACCTGTCAGTATCTCCAGGCTTCTTCCATGTATACAGTCTTCTTTTATGATTCTTGAACCAAGTGTTAGCTATGATTAAGTTGTGCTCTGTGCAAAATTCTACCAGGCGGCTTCATCTTTCATTTCTTAGCCCCAATCCATATTCACCTACTACGTTCCCTTCTCTCCCTTTTCCTACTACCGAATTCCAGTCACCCATGACTATTAAATTTTCGTCACCGTTCACTATCTGAATAATTTCTTTTATCTCATCATACATTTCTTCAATTTTGTTCGTCATCTGCAGAGCTAGTTGGCATATAAACTTGTACTACTGTAGGAGGCGTGGGCTTCGTATCTTTCTTGGCCACAATAATGCGTTCACTATGCTGTTTGTAGTAGCTTACCCGCATTCCTATTTTCCTGTTCATTATTAAACTTACTCCTGCATTACCCGCCGGCCGCGGTGGTCTCGCGGTTCTAGGCGCGCAGTCCGGAACCACGCGACTGCTACGGTCGCAGGTTCGAATCCTGCCTCGGACATGGATGTGTGTGCTGTCCTTAGGTTAGTTAGGTTTAAGTATTTCTAAGTTCTGGGGGACTGATGACCACAGCTGTTAAGTCCCATAGTGCTCAGAGCCATAGCCTGCATTACCCCTATTTGATTTTGTGTTTATAACCCTGTAGTCACCTGACCAGAAGTCTTATTCCTACTGCCACCGAACTTCACTAATTCCCACTGTATCTAACTTTAACCTATCCATTTCCCTTTTTAAATTTTCTAACCTACCTGCCCGGTTAAGAGATCTGACATTCCACGCTCCGATCCGTAGAACGCCAGTTTTCTTTCTCCTAATAACGACATCCTCTTGAGTAGTCCCCACCCAGAGATCCGAATGGGGGACTATTTTACCTCCGGATTATTTTACCCAAGAGGACGCCATCATCATTTAACCATACAGTAAAGCTGCATGCCCTCGGGAAAAATTACGGCTGTAGTTTCCCCTTGCTTTCAGCCGTTCACAGTACCAGCACAGCAAGGCCGTTTTGGTTAGTGTTACAAGGCCAGATCAGTCAATCATCCAGACTGTTGCCCTTGCAACTACTGAAAAGGCTGCTGCCCCTCTTCAGGAACCACACGTTTGTCTGGCCTCTCAACAGATACCCCTCCGTTGTGGTTGCACCTACGGTACGGCTATCTGTATCGCTGAGGCACGGAAGCCTCCCCACCAACGGCAAGGCCCATGGTTCATGGGCGGGGGGGGGGGGGGGGGGCGAATAAATAGTAGTTTAGGTTAATTACTCGTGTTTATAGTGACTATATATGGAGCACCTAACAAAAGGAAAAGAAGCGTGGAAAAACTTCAAGGAAGTTCAGTTCCTGAGGAAGAATTGGGTAGTGCCCCTACGAGTTGTGAGGTGTACAGTCAAGACGAATGGTGAACTAGTCCCGTTCAGTCCTGATTCTATCGTCAGAAATGGAAGAATTTGCACGCCGATTCAAAGAGGCCACATCAGCAAGTGACTGATTTGGCTGATGATGATGAATTGATGATGTACAAGGTGAACCGGAACTCCACCCACTGCACTGAAAATAGTGCGTAACACTGCAAACGTCGAGGTTATGCGCTGTGCATCTTGTTTCCATTCGCTGACGGTACCTGCGGTTAACAACAGTAATGCCCTCTTTAACTCGATTCTGCATTCAGTTCTCCTCATTTACGTCTAAAGACTTGTTTTTCGGCAGTGTTAGTTGCGCGCTAACGGGTTTACTGATGACGAGTTGAGACATATGCATTCCCTGAGTGCAGTGGTTCTCTTTTCTTTATTGTTATTTTAATACCTTTACAATAAAGGTAGGCCGGCAGCGGCCTATGTATGCCGCTCTTCGGCCACAGTGAACACATACAGGAAACAGAAAGACAGAAAAACAAACAAACATTGTAAAATAAATGAAGCCGTTCACGGGCGCACTGTTTGAATAAAAAACGTTCATCACTGTACACAACAGGGAAGAATGAGTTTACGCACGTTAACGGAGGAGCACAAACGGAAAAACACTGAAGCACTGACGCGAATACACACACGAGCACTGGCGACGATCTCTGGCGCACATAGATGCACTGTTCACGCACAAAGCCAGGGACCTTCCAAAGGGAAGAGGTGTGGGTAGGAGGGAGAGAGGGTGGGGGTGTTGATGCCAGTGAGACAGGTGAAGGGTGGGGGAGGGGAGAGGGTAGGGGGGTTTTGGAAGCCCAGGGGAGAGGGGAGGGAGGGAGGAAGACGGGAGGGAGAGAAGGGGGAGAGGGTGCCCTCGAGGAAAAACACAGGGGGAGGAAAGGGAGGATCAAATTTGGTAGGAGGAGTAGATGGAGGGGAGGAGGGCATCATCAGGGAGGGGGAGTTGGCGGAAACCATCTTGGGCGAGGGTATGGAGTGTGGCGAGATGGAGAGCGGGTGGGATGTAGGAGTACAGGCGAGGCAGCGGACGGGGGTGGGAAAGGATGGAAGAGACAAGTGGGTGAGGAGGATCAAGTTTGCGGCAGTTGTGAAGGATCTGTTTCCATTGGAGGAAAAGGAGGAGGTGTGGGAACGGAATTAAGTAATACAGGATCCACGTGGGGGAGGGGAGATGGATGTGATAGGCGAGGTGGAGTGCATGGTGTTCCCCGATTTGAAGGGATTTGTAGAAGGTAGGAGGGGCGGCGATCCAGGCGGTATGGGCATAGCAGAGGATAGGGCGGCTGAGGGATTTATAGGTGTGGAGGACAGTGGGGGGGTCCAGACCCCATGTACGGCCAGAAAGGAGCTTGAGGAGATCAGGAGCGTTCCTCGGCTTGGATCGTCCGGAGATGGGGGGGTCTAGGAGAGGCAACGGTCAAAGGTGATGCCAAGGTGGTGGTGAAGTTGATAGAACGGCCGTAGATAGTGAGACAGAAATCGAGGAGACGGAAGGAAGGGGTGGTTTTTCCTACAATGGTCTTGAAAGGATTGACCTTGAACAGCCACTGGTTACACCAAGTGGTGAACCGGTCAAGATGGGATTGGAATTGCAATAGCAGAGCGCCAGAACGAAGCTATACTGAGCTGCTCCCACATCGACGGCAAACACGTCATAGACTTTTGCGTCGTCGCAAGTTTGTAGCCTTACGCTGGTGTTATGTGTTTTACGTGTCGACGATCACATATAACAGCCTTACTTTCACTGTTTGAAGGTATTTTCAGAGAAACAAGGGCGACTGCAGTTGTAATATTTCTGGTTTAACAGCCATCATATTCAGGTACTAGAAGCTCTTCTTAGAGCACTTGAGACGACAGCAGTGGGAAGCTGTAATGTGGTGTGAGGTGCCGGCGACAAATGGTTTGTTCGGTATGGGTAACGTGAAAAAGGCCGCCTAAATTGTGGCCCTCCTCCGCGATTGGCTGCTGGGTTCGGAAGTTGCACGCCAAAATGATACACTTCTTTTATTAAGACTAGAAAAACTAAACAATGAATTTACTTGCATTTCATGTAAAAGCATCTCTCATTAGCAGTCTATTTATTATTTCAAAAGTGTTAATAACCAGCATAATAATAAACAACTGCTGAACAAAAAGGTAGACGAAGCACTTCGGAGGCCTTTGGATCGCGCCTAACTTGAATTGCGGGCAAAGTGGTTCGGTTGTAAGATCAGAACTGGTTCGACAGTCTCGGAAGACAGACTTGTTGTCTGTCTTAGTTGGTATCGGTTAACGACATAAGTAGCAACCTCTGGTTATTTGGATGTGTAATTGAGAACAATTTGATGGTAACTACGCAAATACACATTTCATTGTTTTGTTTATTTTCTATAGAACTGTGATGAAAGCGAATTATTTATGTTCATAAAGTGGAACATAATTGAGCAGTATCTGGTATTCTGCTCATAAAGAGTGAGTGTCATCCCGTTTAAACAAGTTAATTAAAGAATTAATTATTATTACAATATCAGTTCCTCGCTACGAGTTTATTACAGTCTCAAGATAACGGATTCACGACCTTAGTGCCGTTTTCTGCGCAGGGGACAACTATAGAAGACTGTAGGTTGGTGAGCATTAATTACAATATCAGTTCCTCGCTAGGAGTTTATTACAGTCTCAAGATAACGGATTCACGACCTTAGTGCTGTTTTCTGCGCAGGGGACAACTATAGAAGATTGTAGGTTGGTTAACATTAATTACGACTTACGCATTCCACTCAGGGCGGTGGAAGCAAATAGGCGGCTCCCGTGTACTGCAATATGAGATCAGTGACACGTCATCTGTGGTAACACAGAGGAGATTTGAAGGAGAGAAATTTTCGTGGGACAGGGTTTATCATTCGCACGCAAATCTCTTCACTCTAATTCTCTCTTTTTCAGCTTGAAGTACGGTAACAAAATGAATAAATCATAATTACATTATTACTTTGTAGGCAACCGCCGGAGACCGTGATCACTTAAAGCAATTTATTCTCAAGGTATTGCTCAATAACTTCTGAAAGTTTGTCAGTGAGGTTGCGGTTCACCCTGTATATTTATTTATTCTCAAGCAAACACACTTACGGAAAAAGAAATGCCAGCATCGCACCAAAAAGGAGTTGTGCGACATAAACAAAAGCTGGCAGGTGTGTTTCTCCATCTGAAAGATGATGTCAGTTCAAATTTCGACCCAGTCGCGTAAGAGTGGCGCTAGTAGCGCCACAACGATGAAGTAATTGCAACTTGCTTTACGTATGTACTGTGTTCAGATGTCTGCCAGCCGTGTAACTGAGGTGGAACATGGGGACAAGCCCGGTATTCACCTAGCGGGATGTGGAAAACCGCCTAAAAACCACAATCTTTGTGATTGGACATAGTGAGCTATTACCCGCCAGGGTAGTCGAGAACGCTAACGCGTTGCTTCCTGGACTCGAGTAGGTGCGCAGGCCACGGATCGGAGCCACCCGGTGGATTAATGAGGATGGCCGGTGTGCTGGCCAGCCCAGATGTGGTTTTTAGGCGGTTTTCCACATCCCGCTAGGTGAATACCGGGCTGGTCCCCATGTTCAACCTCAGTTACACGGCTGGCAGACATCTGAACACTTTCGCACTATTCCATGGATTACACTCGACGCAGACAGTTGGGGTACACTACTTCCGTCCCAGGGAGTATGGGGTGGTGGCAGGAAGGGCATCTGGCCACCCCTTAAACGTTAACATGCCAATTCCGATTAACCATGGCTGACCCTGCGTAAATGCAGGACAAGGCTCAAGCAATAGGTAGATAGAATTGGACGTAGCGAGTTATTGTCGGTCAAACAATGTCTTTAAGGAGACGAAGACGCCATTATCAACACCTCACTGAGTTTTAACGAGATCGTGTTATAGGTTTACGAGAATCTGGATGGTCCTTCCGCTATACTGCAGGAAGACTTTGCGGGAATGTAGCCACTTTACATGACTTCTGGCAGCGGTGGTCACGAGAAGGTACGGTCGTGAGAAGACCGGGCTCTGGACGGCCACAAGGCACTACCGAGAGGGATAAACGTAGCGTCCAGCGTATGACTGTGGTGTATCGTACTGCGTCTGAAGCAGCAATCTGAGCAGCAGTTGGTACCACACTGACACAACGAACTGTTACAAATCGGTTACTTCAAGGACAGCTGCGAGACAGACCCCCTGTAGCATGCATTTCTCTGACCCCAAACGATTGCAATTTGTGTTTTTAATGATGTCAAGCGGAAGGGAGAGTGGATGGTTCAAAAAAATGGTTTAAATGGCTCTGAGCACTATGGGACTTAACATCTGAGGTCATCAGTCCCGTAGAACTTAGAACTACTTAAACCTAACTAACCTAAGGACATCACACACATCCATGCCCGAGGCAGTATTCGAACCTGCGACCGTAGCGGTCGCGCGGTTCCAGACTGAAGCGCCTAGAACCGCTCGGCCACACCGGCCGGCCAAAAACATGTAGTTACCTTTTTTTATGAGATGTTAGAAGTGGTGGCCATGGGCATGGTGGTATCGCTGACTTCGTGTAATGACGTAACCAGCGATACGCTGTAATTTTGCAGACTTGATGTTGTTGATTTTTCTAGTGATGTTCCGTTTAACACCGTCTATTGTGCAAGGATAGCCAGCGCACACTTTCCTTTTTAGTGTGCCCCATAAATAAAAATCACATGATGTGAAGTCTGGGGACCTTGGGGGCCAAGACGCCTCTACTGACATGTCTGTCTTCGGGAACCCATTAGTGAAGAGCGCCATACTTTGGTTGGATGTGTGAGCGGCTGCTTCATCTTATTGGAGTATTACATACACCTAGACAGAGTCAAGAATCTCTAGATATCTGCCACTGTTTAAGGCGTACTAGAAAAATACGGGGCATGCCGGACAATGCGCGTCAAACACCTACCTTCTCTGTATCTGAGATTCTGGGAGTTTGCATAACCTGAAAAATGAAACCAAACATGAAGTTAAGCAAAGGGACCAATTAACTGAAGTTAACAGCCAGATACAATAATGAAGTCTTTTTTCTTGATCCTCAAATTTCAACACCTGCACCAAACTCACACGAAACGCTTTTAATTTAATATCTTTTTTTAGTACACGATTTATGCGATACACCAGCATGCTGCAATGACTTCCTTACCGACTTGCACGGACTTCTCATAAAGTCCATGCGAATTATGTCCATAGTTTAGGGATCTTCACTGCATATTCCTCCGCACATTCTGAACGGATCCTACAGCTGTCCACTTCTTGTACAGATCTTGAATAGTGCTGGTCGTGGGGAATTTCCTACCAGGATACTTCTCTTGAAACATTTCTTTAAATTTCTTGATAGAGCCTGTCTTTGTGTTAACACTCCACAATATCAATTCGCTGTTCTAATGCAAACTGTCCCATTTGTGTGACAACTCAACATTACGAGCTTCTCACAACAACTGACACAGGGACACACAACTGCACTCAACTTTCCAGTAAAATGCAGTGTAGCCAACCTTCGAGACACCGTTGCCACTTCACAAGCAGTTCGACTAGAGATGATTAATCAGTGCGTGAGGCGTGCCGGTTTCATGTAGAAGACAACATGAGTGAGCGAGACGTGAACTTGTTAATTTCCGATGTTAGCTGACGATCCCGCCGCTCCCTGTTTCAGCGCATGCGCAGTCTTCAGGCAGGAATGGAATTTTTCGCTCACGAATAAAAGCACGTCTTCAGCACACTCGAGATTTTAGAACTCTGCACTCGGCACAGTCAATTAATTAGTGACGTCACCTACCTTCTAGTGACGTGATTGTATCCTCAATTATACTCGCACCGCGAGGAGTCGAACTTGACCGGAAAGTTGCCCATATAAAACTGGCTTAACAAGTTGAGTGCCACACGCTTGCAAGGGGACCGTGCCTTCTCGTCATAGCCGATTTCGTCCATGTTTACGATATATGCAGAGCTTGGCTAGAAATGAAAGTGACAGAAGTTGGAGCTCCAGATGGTCAAGCGTTAAGGAAAAATATAATTTTTGGCGCGGGGGTGGGTGAGGCGTGAACTATTTAGGTTAGTGTAGATTCCTACTGCTTGGCGCAGCTGGAAGAGCGCAGAACGCTAATCCGACGGACGTGGAAACTATTTTTTTATTTTCAATTTTTATTGTAGCTACACTGTAAACAAACGGAGATAATAAAAATGGTTCAAATTGCTCTGAGCACTATGGGACTTAACTTCTGAGGTCATGAGTCCCCTAGACCCTAACTAACCTAAGGACATTACACACATCCATGCCCGAGGCAGGATTTGAACCTGCGACTGTAGAGTTCGCGCGGTTCCAGACTGTAGCGCCTAGAACCGATCGGCCACCCCGGCCGGCGGAAATAATACCTAATGTAGTGTATTTATTAACATTTTCATAAACGGCATGAATAGGAACGGCAAAGGAAAATTTGGGATTGCAAATAAATTTCCAGGAAGGGAATGTAAGGCGTTCACGAGAACAGCGTATCCAAAACAAAGCTGATATCGAGCGACCGTTACACACAGGCGCTCACAACGGAAGACTACGTCTCTCCACCGCTGGCCTCCCAGCAACGCTCGGCTCCCCACCCTCGTAAATTCGAAAACGAATCATATTCCCGAAACCACGGAATATTCTCCCTCTCTACAGATTCTTCCGAACGCCGACCAACCATACTTTAGTCTTTTGTCGTCCAGCACGGAAAGTTTGCGAGGAAAAACCTATACTCGAACAATGGTAGGCTTTTGAGTAGAAATCCGTGGAAATAAACCGGCCTGCGTGGTTTCAGAGGTGCCGCTTCTTCGTTGCTCTCATCTGCGTCCAAAATTTGCAGAGCTCGTAAGTATTATCCGGCTATCCTTCCAGCCCTGCTACAATAGCGGCCGGCCGTCACCCTATTGTGCTCCAGAGCTCAGATGCTACGACGTCCGTCTAGCTACTTCCTCTGTTTAAGCAGTACCAACACACCTGTGTGGGCCTTTCACCCAGGGCTTGAGTTCCACCAGCCGTTTAATTTCCACTGTCGTTCCAACCTGCACTAGTATGATGATAAAGACACCCCGTCACCTTTCATGCAATAAGCGTTAACAATTATTTACAAGGCGCGGGTGACAATGTCAGTCTCCTTTAAATATTCATATATACGATGTAATACCTATCAAATAATACCTAATGTGGTCGTAGATCATGGCAAAGTATGTGGATGAGCGCTTGTAAGGAGCGAAATTACAGCCATCTTACAAGTTTAATAAATATGTGTTAGGGCATTATTTCCGTTTATTTGCATGTAGATAATGTAAAAATTTTAAATGAAAATTATTTACATAGAGGGACTCGACACCATGGCCCCCATTACCGTTCCAGAACCTTTCCACTGCACCAACTGCTTCCTTGAACCAAAGCTAACATAAACGTCTCGTGCCTCGCGCGACCAGCGCCAAAAATGCTATTTTTTCTAAACCTCTGGCCGTCTGGCGCTCGTACTTCCGTCACTCTCATTTCTGGCCAAGTCCTCCCTGCATCTACCATAAATTTGGACGAAATCGATGATGACGAGTAGGCACGGTCCCTTTGTTAATGAGAGACGCTCAACTTCCAAGAGGCACACGGAGAAGGCGTGCAGCACTGCTCTGACAGTCAATGTGCTAAGGAACCCAAACACCAACAATCGCTTGTCTTATTGCTAGCAACTGTACATCCCCATGCGACTGCAGAAATTATTCAAACAGAAAAAAGTAATTCGTGTCCAAAATAAAACTAGACCATGGAAAAATAATAATTTCAAGAGGTAAATCTTAGGTCTACTTTTGTTGCTCTCACATCAATTCCTGATGAATCAGCTGCTTTTGGGGAAGATAATAGTCTTACATTATTACATAACAGACATATATCAACAGAAGAAATAATGAATAACACTGCCTTTTTTTAACTCTTAACTCACGAGGTGTGGTCCCTCACACTGCGCGAGAATTTTCGAACTCGCGCTCCATTTCTGGCGGAATGCTTCTATACTCCACCTGTCCCGCTTAAATCGACAATCAATTTATTGCCAGTTGCATTATCAGCTTCTTTGTTTGTCGCTGATACGCGTTGGGGTTTCCTGGACAGCACCTTATGTGAACTACATACCTGGTTTCTTCCAGCACAGCACAAAATGTGTTCGCAGGGCTGCGTCGGATTTAACTACTATAAGTTTGATGAAAATGTTAGCTGGCGGCTCGAGGAAAATGTCGTGACATAGATCAGGAAACGGACGCAAAAGACGGCGATTTTGCAATAGAGAGTAACCATAATTATGCCAGCAGACAAGAGTATCATTCAGAGGAAGAGCTTCAAGGCACTGATGATGGGTACCTTGCTGTTTCTCCAATAGCATAATTAAATTGTTAGTTGAAATAAAATGTGCTCTGAATGGTGGTAAAGCGAAATGCAGATCCCAGAATAGAATGTCAATTTTACAGACTTTCTTTTTGTACTTATAGAGTGCAATGTTTATGTACAAGTTTAAACCCTGGAATTTTGTTTTGTATGAAAATGTTTATTGCTACAGAGACACTGTAACATTTCAGAATGTAAAATACAGTTCTATAGCAAAACGCAGAAGTATGTGATTTTCTGTGACAAAAACTAAAATACTGCAGGCTTCATTTAGTGCAGTAAAATCAACAAGCCGTAGTTAAACAACACTTAAGTAATTATAAAATAAATTTTCGAAGTACTTATGCTTCAAATCTCGGTATGAAAGGAGTGGTCACAGACCCCCCACCTCGTAGAAAACGTTACAAAGAAGTCACCTTGTTAGTTAAGGGTGAAATAGACTATCATTTAAATTATACAAAAAGTGGTAGAGTCCCTTACAAGGGAAGTCCTCTTTGAAAATTTCAAAAATCGATTTCTTTTTTGCTTAAGATATTCTCTGGGACAATAATTTTATTGTAGTATTTATCCGAAGTTCGCCAGAAACTTTGTTACCGAGCTACAAGGTAATTTGTGAAAAGTGTCTCTCGAAAATCATTCGTAGCGGAAAAAAATAGTCGACATGTTATTTCAGCGACAGCCTAACAGGCGTTATGGAAATTATGAACGAGCTCGAACTTAAAGCGGACCATCTCTTTACAACTTCTGCATAAAAGTAGACGAAAAGCGTGTTGAGGGAGCAGAGGAGCGGATGATAGAAGCTACCAAAGAAACCCGCAGGACCACCATGGCCACGAACAAGATGGAGGAGGACGTCCTTTTGGATATAAGAGGACTGCTATATGGTCCAGGACTCGCTGACCGTAAGTATGTTTATCTTAACTACAAAAAATGTAGCCCAAAACCTTAAACTTGTTGCTCTCGAAACCGTAATTTCCAAATCAGGGGAACATAACTTGAGAACGGTACATACGATTTTGAATTTTCTATCATCATACGTAACCGTTTTGCAACATTTTCTAAAGTGTATTTGTGGTTCACGCTTTTATCTCGGTTTTGTGGGCGGAGAAAATGACATCTAGTTCAACACGTCATCATTTTGTTAGAACTTAATATTTTTTTCAGTTATCCTATGTATGCTGGTAGAAAAGACTTGTATAAATCTTTTTTGTTACACGTCCAACAATAGGGATTCCGGAATTCCCACCGGTGACAAATTTTCCGGTTGCAAGGGGTCCTTCCATCTGGTGCAGCGATTACAGGGAAAGTCCGATGTGGACACAAAAGTCATTTCTTAAAGACAAAAGTGTAAGAAATGATACTATATCCTTAGAGTTAGCATTACTTTTTATTTTACATGAGAAAAATATCACGAACATCACCTATTTTTCATGCTACTCCCTCAAACAAGGCTCTTCAGCCACTTTCGCACTTAGTGTCATTGCAGATCAGTAAATTAGGTTTATTACTTATTTTTACTCACTAATGTGTTGTGGCATTGTAACCTGGTAATCTGGGATATCTCGGCTGTAAAGGAAACAAGCTTCACGATGCAATAGCGTACAATAATAATAAGATAATGTTATGATAGAAGATCATCTGTTTAAAGCGTTGAGTATTTAATTTATAGCTTCGCAGTATATTCATTTGGTGATGAAGTTTATTGATTACAGTTCAGAAGGAATTATGATGTAAATAATTATAATTACCAGTTCCCGTCAGATCACCGAAGTTAAGCGCCGTCGGGCTGGACTAGCACTTGGATGGGTCACCGTCCAGTCTGCCGAGCGCTTTTGGCAAGCGGGGCGTACTCAGCCCTTATGAAGCCAATTGAGCAGCTACTTATTTAGGAAGTAGCGGCCCCGGTCACGAAAAGTGACAACGGCCGGGAGAGCGGTGTGCTGACCACACGCACCTCCATATCTGCATCCAGTGATGCCTGTGGAGTGAGGATTACACGGCGGTCGGTCGGTACCGTTGCCTACATAGCCTGTTAGGATGGAGTTTAGTTTAGTTTATAATTATAATTACGTAAGGGTAAATAGTCTTCGTTCATTTTCGTAGAAACTAACATTAGCGTAGAAATAGCAACTAAAAAGACTTCTGATCATTTACCTAACGAAAGGCAAAAAGTTTGTTCTAAATGACGTGACCTATTTCGGAGAAGAAGCTTTGACTGGCAACTTTTTTAGAAAGTATAATATCAATATATATCCCTTCTCTTCCTTCTGCATTCTTTCTGTCACTGATATTTAAATATAAGGAATCATATAGTATTGTGGAAAGTGATAATATCTTTCACACGAAAATACAAGATATTAAGAAAATAGCTTCTTTTTTTTCTTTTGCATAGCTAGATTTCACTCGGAGATGCATATATGCAAATACATTCAAGCCGGTGTGCTAGGGCGCCCTGCATAGCATGTTTAGTATTCTGATGTTGCTGCATAAGCACGGAATTTGTATCCTGTGCCATATACAGAAAAGCTAAATATTTATGACACTGACAGTTTACTCAGGGCGAAATAACTTGCAGGAAATTCATCACAATTTTTGGAATCGGTACCATGTATTTGTCTAGTTTTACGGACGAGCGCTTACCGATTATTTATTTCCCCTTGTTGTGGAAAGATGTTCGGTAACTGGGCGTCAAACTCTAAGCGCAAAGGTCGGAGCTCAAATCTCAGTTATTTTTTTGTCGCTTATAGCTTCTTTCACATGTGGAAATGATTTTTTAATATGAAAATCGCCAAGTTGGCACCACGGTTGAGAAAGATCGAAGGAAGACAATGTAGCCTTCATTCGTAAAGCACCAATCAACCTACCTTGGAATTGAGAGCAGCTTTACCCTTACTCTGTAGGAATGTAGTGGAATAGTTATGATTTTCAATCGATGAAACGAAATGCTTTTTATTTTATTTATTTATTTAACGTTATTTCCTACAGTGCGAAGTTGTTCCTTCAGGCAATTTTGTATCACAGTCTGTAAGACCTACACCACAGACAAATCGGCACCGCTGAACCTTGTTAGTTCACTAGCTACTTACGCGTTTTGTGGATACTTTCCGTGGCAGACATTACTGACAGAAACGAGTCAAATTACAGGCTGTTTCACAAAACTCGTATTTAGAAGTAGATTCATTCTGAACATTTCCAGATGGACATAATAGTAAAAATGTGTATTTTAAAAGGAAGTGAGCACAATATGTATACAGGGTGTTACAAAAAGGTATGGCCAAACTTTCAGAAAACATTCCTCACACGCAAATAAAGAAAAGATGTTATGTGGACATGTGTCCGGAAACGCTTAATTTCCATGTTAGAGCACATTTTAGTTTCGTCAGTATGTACTGTACTTCCTCGATTCACAGCCATGATTTCATACGGGATACTCTACCTGTGCTGCTAGAACATGTGCCTGTACAAGTACGACACAACATGTGGTTCATGCAAGATGGAGCTCCTGCACATTTCAGTCGAAGTGTTCGTACGCTTCTCAACAACAGATTCGGTGACCGATGGATTGGTATAGGCGGACCAATTCCATGGCCTCCACGCTCTCCTGACCTCAACCCTCTTGACTTTCATTTATGGGGGCATTTGAAAGCTCTTGTCTACGCAGCACCGGTACCAAATGTAGACCTCTTCGTGCTCGTATTGTGGATGGCTGTGATACAATACGCCATTCTCCAAGGCTGCATCAGCGCATCAGGGATTCCATGCGACGGAGGCTGGATGCATGTATCCTCGCTAACGGAGGACATTTTGAACATTTCCTGTAACAAATTGTTTGAAGTCACGCTGGAACGTTCTGTTACTGTGTGTTTCCATTCCATGATTAATGTGATTTGAAGAGAAGTAATAAAATGAGCTCTAACATGGAAAGTAAGCGTTTCCGGACACATGTCCACATAACATATTTTATTTCTTTGTGTGCGAGGAATGTTTCCTGAAAGTTTGGCCGTACCTTTTTGTAACACCCTATATATATATATATATATATATATATATATATATATATATATATGTGTGTGTGTGTGTGTGTGTGTGTGTGTGTGTGTTGTTTTATGTGGTCTTCAGTCCTGAGACTGGTTTGATGCAGCTCTCCATGCTACTCTATCCTGTGCAAGCTTCTTCATCTCCCAGTACCTACTGCAATCTACATCCTTCTGAATCTGCTTAGTGTATTCATCTCTTGGTCTCCCTCTACGATTTTTACCCTCCACGCTGCCCTCCAATACTAAATTGGTGATCCCTTGATGCCTCAGAACTCAGAACATATCCTTCAACCGATCCCGTCTTCTGCTCAAGTTGTGCCACAAACTTCTCTTCTCCCCAATCCTGTTCAATACTTCCTCATTAGTTATGTGATCTACCCATCTAATCTTCACCATTCTTCTGTAGCACCACATTTCGAATGCTTCTATTCTCTTCTTGTCCAAACTATTTATCGTCCATGTTTCACTTCCATACATGGCTACACTCCATACAAATACTTTCAGAAATGATTTCCTGACACTTAAATCTATACTCCATGTTAACAAATTTCTCTTCTTCAGAAAAGCTTTCCTTGCCATTGCCAGTCTACATTTTATATCCTCTCTACTTCGACCATCATCAGTTATTTTGCTCCCCAAATAGCAAAACTCCTTTACTACTTTAAGTGTCTCATTTCCTAATCTAATTCCCTCACCATCACCCGACTTAATTCGACTACATTCCATTATCCTCATTTTGCTTTTGTTGATGTTCGTCTTATATCCTCCTTTCAAGACATTGTCCATTCCATTCAACTGCTCTTCCAAGTCCTTTGCTGTCTCTGACAGAATTACAATGTCATCGGCGAACCTCAAAGTTTTTATTTCTTCTCCATGGATTTTAATACCCACTCCGAATTTTTCTTTTGTTTCCTTTACTGCTTGCTCAATATACAGATTGAACAACATCGGGGAGAGGCTACAACCCTGTCTTACTCCCTTCCCAACCACTGCTTCCCTTTCATGTCCCTCAACTCTTATAACTGCCATCTGGTTTCTGTACAGATTGTAAATAGCCTTTCGCTCCCTGTATTTTACCCCTGCCACCTTTAGAATTTGAAAGAGAGTATTCCAGTCAGGCCAGCTATGGACCGCATACAACTTAAGACTTATGGTGTTTCTCTTCTTCTTCCGTTCTTCCCCGTATTTCTCCATTTTCTCGCCAATTGCTCGTCTCTGCTCATCTGTCCACACTCTCTTGGGTCGAGGTTTTGGCGCATCTTCTTCATAGTTTGCGTTTTCTATCAGTAGCCTGAAGTGATTCCTGTCACGTATTATTTCTTCTGTAACACCTATTTTGTTGGCGTCTTTTTTTACTGCTTCTATCCATCCTACACCTTTTTTTTACAGCTTACTAACGTAATTAAAAATTTTCTTTGTGATCTGTGTTTCTTCCATTCTTTTTAAATGTCCATAAAATTTTAGCCGTCTCTTCCTCATCGTATCTGTGATCTTTTCTGTATTTTTGTATAAGTCTTCATTTCTCCTTTTAATCCACCTATTTTCCTTGTTTTTCTCTGGACCTAGAATTTTTCTTAGTATTTTTCATCTCTCTTTTTTTCTAGTTCTCTTAATTCGCCTTTCTTATTCAATGTTAGGCACTCTATCCATACGTTGCTTGTGTCCTTATAACTGAATTATAATGTCTAATCTTCGCTTGTATGGATATTGATTTCTTATTGTAGTAGTTTTGTGTTAATTTACATGCAAATTCTAACTTCTTTATTCTTTCTTTTTTTGTTGCCAATCCATTGGCTTTGATCCACTCCCCCAGGTATTTGAATCTATCAACTCTTTTAATTTTTTCATACTTTGTTTTCATAAACTTTTCTGTATTATGTTTGTGTTCTATATACTCGGTTTTTTCATAGGATATTTTTAGCCCAGTCTTTTCAGCAATTTCGTGTAACAGATCAAGCATAGCTGTTGAGCCTGTTCGCATCTCTGTTGTCAATGCCATATCATCCGCAAAGACTAGACATTTCACTTCAAATTTGTTCTTTCCTTGGCCCATGCTTATACCCTTTGTGCCTCTGTTTTTTAATGTGCTATCCCATGTTTTTACTATTTTATCTAAAACCAAGTTAAAGAGAATTGGGGACAGTCCATCTCCTTGTCGAACGCCTGTTTTGATTTTGAATAGTTCAGAAATTTCGCCTTGAAACTTAATTCTTGATGTTGTACCTGTAAGCGTTTGTTTTACAAGTCTTCAGGTGTTTTCATGTATCCCTGATTCATAAAGTATCTGGAATAGTGTTTGTCTGCCAACTGAGTCGTAGGCCTTCTTGAAATCTACGAAAGTAACTACTGTATTTTTATTTTGTATAGCTCTCACTCTCAAAATTGTTTTTAAATTAAGAATCTGTTCTGCACATGACCTACCTTTTCTAAATCCTGCTTGATAATCTCCTATATTAGGTCCTGCTTGTTCCTCTATTCTATTTAAAAGTGCTTTAGAAAGTATTTTGTATGTCACTGATAACAAGGATATGCCCCTGTAGTTGTTGGTGTCTGTTTTATCTCCTTTTTTATGGAGAGGATGGATCAATGCTTGTTTCCAATCACTGGGTATGATTCCTTTTGTCCAAATCTCTTTAACGACTTTGTGAATTTTCTGCCATGCGGATAAGCCCCCTAGTTTCCACATTTCTGCTACTTTCCCATCCTCTTCTGGTGCTTTGTTATTCTTCAGTGCTTTGATAATCTTTTCTATTTCTTCTACTGTAGGTGGTTTCGATGGTGGATTTGCATGTTGTGGTTTTTGAAATTGTAATCTGTCATTAGGCTCTTCACAATGTAATAGATTTTTCAAAGCATTCAGCTTAAATTTGGCAGTTCTGTTTATTGCTTAAAACCATTTTTCCATTTTTATCTTTAAAATGTAAACTTGGTGACTGGAATCCTGTTAAAACTTCTCTGAAAGTCTTATAGAAGACCATAGTGCTGTTTCTTCTAAAGTCATAATCAATTTCTTCTAATCTGTCTTTATCATATTTTCTTTTTACTGATCTGATGATTTTTGCTGTGTTTTTCCTTTCTTCTTTAAACTCTTCCCAGTGTTCATGTTTCTTATTACTGTTCCATTTTTTCCATGCCTTTAGACGATTGTCAATTGCTTCATCACACAGCTCGTTCCACCATCTGTGTCTTGGTATTCTTTGTGTTTGCCCATTTCTTTAAATGACTCTAGCATTGTTTCTTTAATTTTTTCTTAGTCATCTATTTTTCTTGTGTTTAGTATATCACAGAATTTGTCCTGATTTTTCATGAGAAATTTAGTGTTTACTCTTGGAAGTCTTCTTGGTTTCGGTTTAGGTTTGTTCGGTTGGAACATGGTCTTTATTGCAGTCAGATAATGGTCTGAGTCGATGGTTAGGCCCTTCCTCACTCTGACATCCAAAATTTCTTTGTAATTGCGAGTCGTTATTGCCACATGGTCTAACTGATATTCACCTTGATTTGGATTAGGTGATACCCACGTTTTTTTCTTTCTTGCAAGTTTCCTGAAACATGTCGACATTAGTTTCAGATCAAATTGTTTACAAAAATCTGTGAGTCTGTTCTTGCATGCGATGGATAATCTCCATGTACTGATTTAAATTTTATTTCTTTGCCAACTTGTGCATGAAAGTCACCCACAAAAATTTTTCTATGTTCTTTTGGTAATATGGATGTTTCGTGTTCCAGCCTTTCCCAAAAATCTTCCACTTTGTCAACATTTATTCTGTTATGTTGGTTGATAGGTGCATGTGCATTTACAATAGTGCAACGCTTATTGTCTGACTTGAACGTCAGAAATGATATTCGTTCTGATGGGGAGCTAAAATTAGTTAGTGATTCCGTAAGTTGCTTTTTGAACCTAAATGCGGTCCCTAATATAGTAGTATTGTTCGAATTTTTAATGGCTGTTTTTCCTTTGTAGATCCTGTATCCACCTGACTCAAATGCAGTTTCATCCAGATACCTTGTTTCTTGACGTTCTAATATAAGTATGTTGCGTTGATTGAGAGTGTCTGTTAGGTGTTTTAGTTTTCCAACTTTCGTAAGTGTGTTGATGTTCAGAGACCCCAGTAGATGTTTCTTCTTGGGTCTTATCTTTGAAGAAGTACTAGGAAGCTCCGACTCTTCCTTACATGATGTTCTTGGCTATCCAGAATCCAAAGGCCTAATTGCACCGCCATAAATAGCGATGGAAGATTGGTTACTTCCTGGCGTAGTTTTCCTTTTGAAATTTATCATCACGTCTTAGGTTAAAGGTTGGTTTGGGGAAATGTAGTTGAACCTTTCGATGATAAAAATTCAAGAATTTAGCTTAGAATTAGAAGTGAGGCCGCCACTAACATGCAGCCACCCACTGTGGGAACAGACGCTACAGTCTGGTGCTTTTATACAAAAGCCTGCCTCTTCCGCCAGTTCCGCCGTCCTGATGATCTTCATCGCCGCTTTCACTGCCGTTGAGGTCTTCACCGTTTCCCTGGCAAGGGACCCTCACGAGGTACTGTCACCCGGGCCGGGTGAACCAAGGTTTTTTAACGAGGTGTTACTCCTCCCCCTCCTCCTATTTCAACCGGACTTGGGACCGGCTTTGGCGGAGAGAAAGCCAAATACCCCCATCCAGTCGCAAGAACAAAATCGATTCGACACACCGAGAGAAGAGGGAGTGGGAGGCAAAGAAATTCTATCAGCTTGCGCCTAGGGAGCAGAAAAACATTCCGACATTTTCTGAGACAGTCTGGAATATTTTGTCCGACTCCACTGGCAGCAAACATACAGTAGAAATATCTCTGGAGTGAGCATTGCGTTCTGTTCATATTGCCGATATTAATCTGGAATTGACACGTGATCTCGGTGTGACGCTGATTGGCAATTCACATTGGCCGTCGGGTCATGTCAAAACACTCCACAATGCACTCCAAATGGCAGTATTCAGACAGGTCTTCAACGTACCGTCACTTCACGTCAAGGTTTCTCGGCGAAATTGATATCGCCGTTTGCTAACATTGTGAATTAGCCTATTTTCCGCGCCTCACTCGTGTTATATCATTGATTTTTGTCCTTCTTTGTCTTCATAATCTCTATTTTATTATAATGCTTTGTTTTCGTGTTTTGGTCCCAGTTACAAATGTTTCATGACAGCTTGGGAATGTTTTTCCATTAACTGTTCTTACACTAGCAAGGTCGCATATTTCAAAGGGAAATTTTTTTAGGTTTTACAGTAACAGAACAGAGCTGATGTCCACAATGAGTATAAATAAGAACGTAAGGTGACGAAGCATCTTCCTTTACGTAACATTTTAAGTGAAAAGGCCAGCGTTAACTAAGGAGAACAATACAGTTGTCTATGACGTTATTAGCTAATTAACAAAAAACGTAATGGATAAGGTAAACAGGCTTCAATTATTCCTTTATACATATTGCTCGAAAATGCCATTTACAAACTTCTAGGACTTGTAGAGGAGAGTGAGTACATTACAGCCGGCCAGTGAGGCCGTGCGGTTCTAGGCGCTTCAGTCTGGAACCGCGTCACCGCTACGGTCGCAGGTTCGAATCCTGCCTCGGGCATGGATGTGTGTGATGTCCTTAGGTTAGTTAGGTTTAAGTAGTTCTAAGTTCTGGGGGACTGATGACCACAGATGTTAAGTCCCATAGTGCTCAGAGCCATTTGAGTCATTTTTGAGCACATTATATTTTGAATAGGAACTTACGTCCGGAAAGGTACAGCGCCCGTTCTACGATGGTTTTACAGATGTTTAACTCATCCACTTCTGCTGAGGGAAATAGAAAAATCTTAGATTTACTTGTTCTGGTATGCAGTAGGGTGGAGATGATGACGTGTACTACGTCAGACGGTCACCTGATGTCACTTAACGTTTGCTTTGTTGAGGGACTCCAGTAAAGCAGAGGAAGATACGCCGGTACGAGTTGTGGCCGGTGCAGTAGAAACTGGAGAGACACCAGGTGGGATGGAGTGTGTGTACCAAAACTTGCTATGCACGTGCAAGGCCTGTAACGACGTTCGTGGTCGGCACATCGAGCCGCTGTTATAATGCATCAGCACTATTCTGTACGTATAGTATGTCGGGTTCATTTTTGTTTTAGAATAGTCAACACAAACAGTTGTGCTTAAGTGTCCGCTAGTTTAGCAGGGTGGTAACGCGCACGCCTCCTATGCATGCGGGCCCGGGTCCGATTCCCGATCGGGTTGTGGATTTTCTCCGCCGGTGACTGTGTGTTATGTTGTCCTCATCATCATTTTATCCTATTCACTGGCTCGCAAGTTGCCCCATGTGGCGTCGACTGAAATAACACTTGCACTTGGCGGCCGAACGTCCCGGCCAACGATGCCATAGGCTTATTCCATTTTTTTTTTGCTTAAGTGATAAATGGACGTTACATAATAATTGTAGTGCGTTACGCCTAATTCATTTCCTCAGGCAGAAGTGGATTAGTTAAACATCTGAACTTAAAATGCAGTAGAACGGAAACGGTACGCTTTTAGACATGTCTCCCTATTCAAAATACAGGGCGTACTTAAAGTAAGGGAACACTTTCAATTATTTATTGCACAAGAAACAAACATTGTTCAGGTATGATACACATGTCATTTTAAAGAGAAATCCTAAAACATTTTTTTTTCATGTATACCGCCACAGCGTAGTTTGGTGCGGAGCGAGCTTTCTGTATGTTAGAGTTTCATGAGTTTCTCCCCGATCAGCAGATCAAACTCCGTGCGACTTTTTTCTATGAGACTCATTAAAGATCTGGTGTATGCACCGCCTCTACCACTTGATGTAGCAGAGCTCCGGGAGAGAATATGGAAGCGACTGCCACAGCCGACGATGCCATGCTGGGACGGGTATGGCAAGAATTAATTCTATTACCGTATTGACGTCTACCGGGCCACTCATGGTTCTTATATAGAATATTTGTAACAAGAAAAAACTTTCAGAGTTTCTCTTCAAAATGCAATATGTATGACATCTGAACAATGTTTAGTTCTTGTGCAATAAATAATTGAAAGTGTTTCCGGACTTTATGTACATCCCGTATTATGTACTCACTCCCCTCTACAAGTCCTAACAGTTTGTAACGGCAATTTCCGAACACCCTGTAGCTATCGTTTTATATGCTTTAATGTATATATTTTCTCTGCAAATATGTGGCGATGTTTTAAAACGTTGTTTCACTTCTCAGAACTTCACCAAACAAAACTTACCAAGAACGTGTGTTATGAAGTTTGCTTTCTCAATTAATAAACTTTGTCGTTGTTAGTTCAGTTCGATTCTATACTCCGACTTTTTGTATCACGGATGGAGACTCGTAACCTCGTTTTCGCCGTTCGCAGTGACGCGAATTGACGTGATCTGATGTGACAGACAGATACGCTGACGTGATAGTGCCGTCAAGTGATTCCTGTTCATTCTCCTCTTCAAAGGTAAGAGCCCAGTTTATTCGAGGTATCAAACGCAAATGGTTATGGCGTCTACAAAACGCCTATATCAAATCCACAGCACCTACGAAGGGAATCTGTACTAGCGTATAATGACATTTAAAATTTATACGACGCATTACGGACAAACCTATACCGTCCAGACATCACGTGACGACGATGGCAGTATATGTTGACAATACAAAATCAATTCTGCGCATCTGAATGCTCACTCCAGAGATATTTCTACTCTACGGCATCAACAGTCGTAATCTGAGAGCATTAGAGACGCATATCGTGCATATTGAAGTTCGTATTAAATTTGTCAAATATCATTTTGAAAAGCCTTAAAAAATTTGACAGTTTACAAGGATACTTTTATGATATCTTTTATAAATATATATAATCAGTAATATCTATACTATCTGGATATCAAGCTCGAGCTGATATAACGTGCTGGCCAAAGTTGCTAGTATTTCGTTTCTTGCCTAATTACAACGTGGTTGCCACGAAATGTCACAATACAAAACGAAAATACTTTTAGAATCTGTTCTCACATTAACCTATTACATCGCATATTGATATTAAGTTCACAGCCAGAAATAAGTAAAGAATTCCTCATCAAATACAGGCCGGTGGAAATTTTTTGCCTAACTGCCACATGGCGGACTGTGCAGATGACAAGAATCTGCAGACATGCCGAAATTCATGCTCTGAGATCAGAGATCAACATCCAGGTAGTGCAGAGATCACGGGAATGTCTCCGTCAGTTAAACGCCTGGCTGCGTCGACGTTTCAGACAGGAAAGACGTATCAAGTCACTAGCCGTTGTACAGGCCAGCTTGCAGTGACAGATGACTAGCTGACGTTATGCTATGCTCGAGTGGAATGTGATTGTATATTCGTACCTATAAAATTCGTATACTTTACCCCCAATTATCTATATGTACTAAACAAATTAGCGATAATACTAAAATGCTGACTGCTATAAAAAGAAAAATATGGTGTCGATTATACTTCAGTAGAGCTTAGGAATTTTCGCCTGAAACAAAGCAAACACATCTATTTTTGCAACCCTCGTGTGTGATCTCGTTGCAGAAGTATCCTCAAGATTAAACGGTTGTTTATATTTGTTGTAACGTAACGAGGTATTAATTATCATTGTGCATTAAATATTGTGAAATTTATAGCGTTATTGAAGCTTTTTCCCCAAAATTAATACACCAAGACCATACCATACGCTACTGGCATGTTGGGGATTACTTTAATTAGATTTATACAGATAATTTAAACGTAATTATTACTGTGTGCCTACAAATTACTTTAATGGTGTACGATTGTTTGTTTAAACCAAGAAAAAAACTTTCAAATTTCATAAACACTTCACTATTAATGCTTGTTGTAGGACCTCAAGCTCTCATATTTTTCTAGGCGTCTGTATCACGAGTAAAGATCATTCATTGACATCTTCATCCCAACGAAGTTAAAACTATTGACGTTCATTCAGTCTAAAAACGAAATATAGATTACTATCACATGTAGGGTCATGTCTATATACCTCACGTCTTTGTGATAATTACTCAGACAACTTTTGTTTACTTTTGCGGCAAGGTATGTTTTTAGCGTATAATAATCTTGCAAATCACTGAGATGGGTAACCTATATGATCCAGTCCAATTTATATCTCTTTGATTCAGTCACGTTCGGTACTACATATTCCTTTGATAGCTCCGTTTTTTTCCAGAGAATTAATGTTAGTGCATTGTGTAGGCTCCAAGAGACCAATACAAAGAAGGAAATGTTAACAGAAGAAAGTTTAGCATGTGAGCAACTGTTTTTCTGATTTGTGAAGGATGAAACCACTTATAACAGCTTGCTGCATACCTTATGATGTGTTTATCACATCAATTTCGGATCTAGATGTATGCCTAGCCGTCTGATTCAGCATACTTATTAACTTCGTCACTGTGTTTATGATGGAAAACGTGAATAATATTAGCTTCAATGTTATTTAAAATGCGGGTATCCCGTGAAAAACTAGAGTACCTATTATGTCTCCTTTCTTTCCAACCTAAAATGTGGGGTCATATTCTGGGGTAATTTGGCAGCACCTAAGCGAGTTTTCAGAACACAAGAAAGGCAATTATAGTCATAAACGAAACTCCTGTAAGCCCCTGTTTAAGAATTTAGGTGTTCTACCTTTACTGTGTATTTGCGAACTAGACATTCTTGCTTTCTTAAAACTAACGTAATGGTCAATGAATAACAGACTATGTCAACATTAACAATCAGAATAGTAGAATACGCGTATGCCATGTTGTAGGTAGACAAAAATTTCCACCAGTCAGTATGTGATAAAGAATTCTTTATTTATTTCTGGCTTCGAACTTTATATCAGTATGAGATGTAATTGACTGACGAGGGAGCAGAACGGAAAAGTATTTTCATTTTGCGTTCTCGTGATATTCCGTGGCAGCCATGTTGTAATTGCGCAAGGAACGAAATAGGAGCACCTTTTGCTGGCACGTTCAGATGGCTGATGTTCGACGGTATAGGGATCACTGCATAAAGCTCATAAACTCCGTTTACATGGTGCTTCCAAAACCGGGTTTCGTAAACCATTTTCGCAATACTGCTTCTGGATGGTCATATAAACAACTCAAAATTGATTCTGGAAATTCGCTTCTAGTGGCTTGTTTTCCAATTCCGTAATCGATTTTCTCTCCCATGTAAACGCAACCGGTGTTGAAACGTGCTTGGGCTGTCAGGTTTTTGCCTTGTTTTTAAAAATGTTCGGCTAATATGGACGGAGTGGCTTTTTGTACAATGGAGGTGGCTTTTGTACAGTGAAGAATAAATAGAAATATTAGACTGAAGCTGTTTACGTCTTGTGTAATTGAAGAGAAATAGTAATTGTGTTGGCTAAACCAGAAACTGCAACAGCTGTTTTCCAGGCACCATATTTAACTGGGCTAGCAAATTCGCTTTAGCTATAATCCTTGTGAAGATATTCATGGATGGAGTAGAAGGAGTTGGCCAACAGGAAGTTCTTTAATTCACTCGTAAACCGATCTTTATCAATTACAAGACCTTTGATATGCTCTGGTAAGTTACTGAATATATGAGTACCCATGTAGTTGGCTCCTTTTTGTACTAATGTTAAGCTTTTATAGTCCTTATACAGATTGTTTTTGTTCTGCTATTACAATCATGTTTTGCACTATTTTGTGTAAAAAGAGACATTTTGAAAATTACAATGGACATAACAAGTAAATACGTCAGGAAAACGCAGTTTCCGAATTTCGGTTTTCGTCTTTCGGAAGACGTGTCGCATGTAAACGTACTGATAAGAATAGAAGTATCCCTGGGGTAAGCCTGGCGTTCTGCGCATGTTATCAGTAGTAATCTCACCGTTGTCAATATTAGACTGTGACTGTCATGTGATCTCAGAATACACCGTCTGCGGAGTTCGAAGCTTTAATATTACATGTACTTGCTACGCTTTTATAATTTGTGTATTTATAATGGCAGTGATAAATTGCTGTTGTTGCAACGGTCGAAAAGAGAAGTACGTCAAATAAGAAAAAATAGTTGTGATTACGTTGATACGCTTTTTTGGCTGCATTTTGAATAAATGTTTTAAATCTGTTGTTATATGTGTAAAACGTGCAGAACTGTTGAGTAAAATCTTTAGCCATTTGTAACAGTCATACCTAATAGTAAATTCCATGTAGATGTGCACATACTTAAACACCAATAAATGTCTACATCTAAAAATGCCAGTTTAAGTTGATAGTGAAACTCAAAAGAGACTGTAACAATAATATGAAAAGGAAAGTTGCCACTCACCATATAATAGACATGTTGAGTCGTAGATAGGCACAATAAGTTACAGTCCAGCCTGGATTCTCCATCAAAAGAGACTGTGTAAGTGTTACGATTCCCCCCCCCCCCTCTCCCCTCCCCCCACCCCTCGCTTGATTCATTTATGATAGCTCACACCTGTGTTGTATCAGGTCAGTTTTGTTGCTTTAATCTGGAATATATTTGCCATATGGTGCTCTGTAACATGAGGAAACAGTTTACTGTTTTAATGAAAAGCAAAATGTTGAAACATTTCACTCTTGTCGGAAAGGATGTTTCCCACAATAGAGAAGAAAAACAGCGCGTATGTGTGTGTGTGTGTGTGTGTGTGTGT
Organism: Schistocerca piceifrons; assembly: GCF_021461385.2. Classification (NCBI taxonomy): domain Eukaryota; kingdom Metazoa; phylum Arthropoda; class Insecta; order Orthoptera; family Acrididae; genus Schistocerca; species Schistocerca piceifrons. The sequence continues at coordinate 811,376,272 of NC_060140.1, read as the reverse complement.
GTGTGTGTGTGTGTGTGAGAGGGAGAGAGAGAGAGAGAGAGAGAGAGTGAGAGAGAGAGAGAGAGAGAGGGAGAGAGACAGAGAGGGAGAGAGACAGAGAGAGCGTAAAAGAATGAAATTTGTCATATATATTATTGATACTTTGGGTACATCTATCCAATTGTTTGATTTTTTCACTTGTCAGTTATTCTGTAAAATGTGCTAAAAACTACGTCGAAGTGTTGCCAGTAAGCAAAATTATGTTGTTGTTGTTGTGGTCTTCAGTCAAGAGACTAGTTTGATGCAGCTCTCCGTGCTACTCTATCCTGTGCAAGCTTCATCATCTCCCAGTACCTACTGCAACCTACATCCTTCTGAATCTATTTAGTGCATTCATCTCTTGGTCTCCCTCTACGATTTTTACCCTCCACCCTGCCCTCCAGTACTAAATTGGTGATCCCTTCATGCCTCAGAACATGACCTACCAACCGATCACTTCTTCTAGGCAATTTGTGCCACAAATTTCTCTTCTCCCCAATTCTATACAATACCTCCTCATTAGTTGTGTGGTCTACCCATCTAATTTTCAGCATTCTTCTGTAGCACCACATTTCGAAAGCTTCTATTCTCTTATTGTCTAAACTATTTATCGTCCATCTTTCACTTCTGTACATGGCTACACTCCACAAAAAATACTTTCAGAAACGACTTCCTGACACTTAAATCTATACTCGATGTTAACAAATTTCTCTTCTTCAGAAACGCTTTCCTTGCCATTGCCAGTCTACATTTTAAATCCTCTCTACTTCGACTATCATCAGTTATTTTCCTCTCCAAACAGCAAACTTCATTTACTGCTTTAAGTGTCTCATTTCCTAATCTAATTCCCTCATCATCACCCGATATAATTCGACTACATTCCATTATCCAAACAGCAAACTTCATTTACTGCTTTAAGTGTCTCATTTCCTAATCTAATTCCCTCATCATCACCCGATATAATTCGACTACATTCCATTATCCTCGTTTTGCTTTTGTTGATGTTCATCTTATATCCTCCTTTCAAGACACTGTCCATTCCATTCAACTGCTCTTCCAGGTCTTTGGTGTCTCTGACAGAATTACAGTGGCATCAGCGAACCTCAAAGTTTTTATTTCTTCTCCATGGATTTTAATTCCGACTCCGAATTTTTCTTTTGTTTCCTTTACTGCTTGCTCGATATACAGATTGAATAACATCGGGGATAGGCTACAACCCTGTCTCACTCCCTTCCCAACCACTGTTTCGCTTTCATGCCCCTCAACTCGTATAACTGCTGTCTGGTTTATGTAGAAATTGTAAATAGCCTTTCGCTCCCTGTATTTCACCCCTGCCACCTTCAGAATTTGAAAGAGGGTATTCCACTCAACATTGTCAAAAGCTTTCTCTAAGTCTACAAATGCTAGAAACGTAGGCTTGCCTTTCCTTAATCTATCTTCTAAGATAAGTTGCAGGGTCAGTATTGCCTCACTGTTCCAACATTTCTGCGGAATCCAAACTGATCTTCCCCGAGGTCAGCTAGATACAAAAAAAGAAGCTGGTGTTATTGTCGCTAATGTTCGGCAAATTCGGCGTTTTTCGGGGCACTTTCAAAAGCAATGGGCTACTAGCAGCTTGTTTTGCAATGACATCAAAACAAAAATTTACTAGAATAGATTCGACAATACGATAAAAATAGCACATACAACCGAAAAATAGCGGTGATTGTCACAGAAATAAAAAGAAAACAAGTGCATATGGAGTGTAACTTGTAGAAAAGAGATGAAGTGTCCCTTCATTTTGCGCTTCAAAGCTAAGAGCCTCGTTTTTTCCAGGTAACAAATGTAAATTTTTACGATGTCTGCGAAACGCCTATACCAAATCCACGACACTTCCGAAGGGAATCTGTGCTAGTGATGCAATGATATTCTAAATGTACAAGGCGCTTTACGGATAAACCTCGCACCATAGCGAGATCACGTAACCAGGGTGGCAATGTATGTTGACAACACAGAATGTGTTCTGCGCATCTGAATACTCCAGAAATATTTCTACTCTGTGATAAAAGTAGGAGTGTGGGCCTAGCTTTTATAAATGATTTGTCTAAGATCTTTCAGTGCAATACGGGCCTGAAGCTATCTTCAGTCCTGCGCAAGGAGAACTGCTCGAGGTAGCTATGCTGACTGCGACCACGCGCTAATCAGCAGACAGGTACAACAGGGATGACGTGTTGAACTTGCGGTCCATACAGCCAAGTGTAGCTCCCTGTAAACAGCGCCTACATTGTGTTACCCACGGCAATTAGTCTTCAGAGGGATATTAATATAGCGGGCTTAATTAAACTGCCTGGCAAGAAAGTGAACTACCCAGTAGGAAAGGAGGAAACAAATTAAGCCAGTCCGTCCTTGAAATGACTTAGTGAGCCGCCGCGTAGGATTTTTTCCTACCTGTCATGTGGAGATGCTCTCGTGGTTTTATGTCCCCTTGCAAAGCCGTAGCAGCGCCTTCGGACTCTGAAAGTGCACTGCTACTGTCATTTACGCAATGACGCGGGAATAAGTTTTTCTCTTGTGCAAATAATTTTTACACCGGATGAAATTATGGTGCGTTTATTTAAGAAACACCGGAAAATGAAATTGTTCACATTGATTATAAGCTAACTGTTCACGGAACGATAGGATGGTCTACCACATGACTAGATCGAAAGGCATCCTATCGACGACTGCCGACTATGGCCCACAGTCCGTAACTTGAGTGTACAATCGGTGTAGTTTGTATAAGGTCGTACATCTTCGGTTGTGCCAAAGTTATTCATTTATTTATTGATATACACGTTTCCTGGCATTTAAAAGTTACTGGAAGATAGTATTTATGACCCATAGATTCCCCCTAATGTCTTAATGGCTAAAGGCAACTTTTGCTAGCAAATATTTATTAATAACGATTTACTTTTCCTACGCGTCTCTTTGCTGACGTCACGAGCATCGGCACCTCATCCCACTGGCTCTTAAAGCACCAGATAGCCAGCCCCCTCTGTCAGCTAGCATGGGAACATACCGCTTGCTTCTTACTCCATATGTACTGCAGCACTGATCGTATGTGAAATAGCAAAACTGGAAATACAGCAGAATACGCTCTTATCTGCAAATAAGGGGTACCTTACACATCTCCTTCGGTTACTTCTTTTCAAATTAGTGGTTTTTTTTCGTTCAGACAAAATCTGAATTTTGGGAACATTAGAAACGTGATATCTCAGTTCTTAGGTGCAACATTTACACCATGCCAGTTACTTTAAATATTCATTTTCTTTTCAAATACGGTTTTAGTAGTTTGACAGAAATCTTTAAAATGCATTGGGTTTATGAAATCGTGTAACATTTGAACCTACTGAAACAATTTCCTTGCTTGTAATTATTATTATTTGCATAATTTTTGAGTTTTTACTATCATGCTCTCCTGAATTTTAACTAACAAAGTTCTTCCAAAATATCACAAAATATCAACAAAACAAACTATAATAAACACTTCAAGTATATGCACAAAGACAAATAAACATTAGCTTTTGAAGAATTTTTCAAGCATGTAAAATCTGTCTAGGAAATATCGTAACAGTACAATTTGTTTAACTTTAGCAGAAATCTAGAAAAATTATTACAAACGTTCAGCTCACATTTCAAGCAGCATGTTGGCTGTCCCACAGGAGTCCATTGCAACATAATTTTCCGGAATTTTCCTAAATACACAAGATATACAAAGTATGCGACACATTTCGTAAAACCATATGGGATTTTTTTTTCTTTTTATACTGGTATGGTGTTTCACTGATAACAATGAAATTTACGGAGAATTTACCACTCAAGATCACTCTTTCATAAATCACTACAATGACACACTTATTTGGCGAGAAGCACTATTATTTGCTGGCCGAAATTGTTGCTCCTAGGTGACGTGTTTGCATTGCATACTGACTGCAGCCATAACTCATGCATATGCAAACAGCGTCTCTGGTTGCTGATTGATCATCAGGTCTGCTCATCAGTGCACTTCATCTGGGCAGATGTGCTCAGAATTTGTGTTCCCATTATCAAGACATCCAGTATGGATACACGAAACAGACACATGTTAGAACCAACATACTAATAACAAATTACATTTCCAAAAACGCTGGACGTTTCTTCTAACTCTACTGGTTCTGTTCAAGTGGCCAAAATTCAAAACTTTTAATTAACTACTACGTTCATGAATTAGTGACTTCTTTTCAAATAATTATTATGTAATAAACAATTCTAAAGTTATTTGACAGCCTGTCGATTTAATTAATTCTTGAAAAATTATCCTCTTTTAATTACTTTAGTCTTTACTAAATTGATTTTTACCACTTAAATTATTTAGTTTCACATTGTTGGTTTATCTATACTTCGTAAAGGGCCGCTATGTTTACCAGTGTTGCGACCGTGACGTTCTCTGCTACGTCACTCCGGCCACATCACATAATCACCTGGCTCGGCTATTTCAGCCACCAGCTGTGCTCTGCACATGTCATTAGCCCTTCGTTACATGTGCGATCCATTTAATGGGCTTGCCGACATCACAATGCGCCAGCACACCACGACCTCTCGAGCTTCACTCAACCCTTGCCTTTTGTTTACAAACGCATAAACTGGACATATGTTATTTCAAAATACTTAGAACTACTTTCTTTCTCGACAGTTTAAAAGAACAACTATTTACAATGCGTTTCGTGGTCATGTCTGTGTCTTTCACAATGTATATGCTTTATTATCTTACTAGAGAGGTATTCTACCTTGTAACTGATATTCAGGTATGTCAAAGTTTGGAAGCTTCCATTTAATTACCATGGAATCTCTTAACATCGACTACATTGTATATGCCCCTTACTACATGGGGCTCTGCAAGTGCTACTTCCTCTACGTTAAGGTGTGACAATCTGCTAACTGCATACGGTCCTTCAAAAATTTTTCTATTTCAGCATCTTGTTTTAGACGATTTCCTGTGAGCCCTTATCAGTATCGGGTTAACCGCTACGTATTCCTTAGGTATATTATTCTTATTATCCTCACCACATGAAACTCTCACATTGCTGTTACCCTTCCTAAGGCTAATTTACGTTTTTCTTGCAAACTCAAGTCAGTTCTTTTTGTGAATTTTACTAAGTGGGTCTTTCACCCATCAACAATTCATAGGGCGATATTTCTGTTGTATGTCCTCAAACACTTTAGGATATATTCCCCAAGTATCATGGTAGTCATGGCAAAAAGCTCTAGTAGAGTTCCTAGCTCTTTCATAACCCTCTCCACATTCCATATTCCATCTGCCTTATATATATATATATATATATATATATATATATATATATATATATATATATATATATATATATAATATTCAGACTTTCCAACGTACTCTTCCCAGGTTATGATAAAAACTGGGACCCATGATCACTAAGTATTTGTTTAGGTCTGTATACGATATGTACATAATCTTGACCTAATCTACTATTACTTTTCTGGTACATTTCCTGATGGGGAACAATCTTAAAACTTTAGAAAACACATCGATTATTATAAACACATTTTTAAAATCTCTTTTGGGGATTGGGAGAGGCCTGAACACATCTTTTGGTATAATACAATATATTTGCCCTTTACTGCTGGTTGTAAGTGTTTTCGTTTTCTGACACTTTCCACCTGTTCCTAATATTTTTCTTATATTGTTAAAAATGCAAGTTTCTTTCAACTTTTTCTCACATTTTTTGTGTAAAAAATGACCGTAGCTCATACATATAAAACATATGAACTCCTGTATGCTATCTTCAGGTAAGTATAACTTCCAGTCTTCCCACACTAAATTAGTTCTGCGGTACAACACCCCTTTTTCAACCAAATAATATTCTCTTCTTTTTGGGCCCCTGATTTTCTTCCCATTTTTACTTTACCATAGCCAAAATTGGGTCTTCTTCTTGTTTCTTTGTGATGTTTCTCAAGATTTTTCGAATCTCTCCTTTGTGCTCTACCTCTTTCATGTAAAACAAACATATTTCTTTGGAATCTGTTTCATTCGGTTCCCTCTGTTCCAGTCCTAATGGCAATCATGACAATGCATCTGCCATCACATCGTCCTTGCCAAGACTATAATGTATATTAAATTGGAATTCCTGAAGAGCAGTGGCCCATCTCATTAGTCTACCAAGTGTCAGTTTATGTGAACTTTTTGAATGGTGTTATTTAAATTGTGTTTGTGGACTTAAATAACTACTGGAATGATTGTTATATAATGTACTGTAAATGACTTCATCCATTGTTAGGGAACATGGGGTTGAATGTAAAAGATGGGTGAAGCCCCGCAGCTACGGAAATAGCCTGGCGAAGAGAAAAAGGTCTGGTTGGCGTGCAAATGACAACTTGTCCTTTGCTAGGAGTCTGACCTGAGCGAAACTGCGGTTAACATCTCGCTAGCAGTAGCGGATCATTGTGGCTCATATTCTTGGGGTTTTGAGGTCAGAAGAGCTTAAGAGTAGTATTTATGGGTCTTGGATGCTGCATTTGATGATACTATTTTCATGGAATCGGTTTTGGCCCTGTAAAGATATAATTCCGACGCCAAGAAGATCTGTAACAGGGCGAGGTCAACAGTACTGTCATGACTGTATTACCGCCACGTTAAGAGTCACTGCAAATTACGCCACCAGTGCCACTAAATGGTTTATATTTGGCACTCTGTAAATGGACCAGTTTTTTGTTAAATGTGGTTCATTTTAATAATAATCGTGGTGTTGCATGTGATTATCCCAAATCGCATACCTGGACAGGAATCCTATCCTAGTGAATTTACTTCCGAGTGTACTAATTTATTATGAAAAGACTTATTTGACAGCCATAAAAATAGTTGTGACAGCTTTCTAATGTGTTGAGTTATTGTATTACAATTTCAGTTTTATAATTTGAGAAATATTCCACTTCCAGTGCATTTTAAATCAATCTGCAATCATTTTGTAAAATAATTTGCCTAACTTGAAAAGCTGCCTGAAAATAGTAAAGTTTATCTGAAGTGAAAAAAATTACAATTGTTGCACTTGCGTATTTTGATCAGAATTACGACGTTTCATGAGTGTTCATTTAATGAGAAAGTGTTTGAACTTGAATTTAATGCTGTATTGGCATTTGCAAAGCCAACTATGTTTTGAGTAGGTTACAGGACTGCTTGCCAATGTTCATGCGTTATTTAAAGAGTTATAGTTTGTTGTGCTTTACTTAATTAATAATTATTGGTGAGAATACTTAACATTTCTCGTACACACTTGTGTAGTTTTGTTAATGAGCATAGTTCTTCAAACCATGAAAGTTTAAGGGTACTCATGCACTATGCTAGTTAGTTAATAAAGCAAAACATAGGCTCCTTCAGAGCAAGTGTAGTTAGATTTGCATTCTGCTTAATTGCTTGAAACCAAGTTTAAGAAAGAAATATTTAATGTGTTAGCTATTCTAATGCAAGTTGGTTAATGCACAGGCATGAAAACCCTGTACTAAGCAGTGATGTTATAGAGTATAATCATTAACAGACCCCTGATGTAAATCTTAATCATTTCATGCTGTTCCCTGTTCATTATTGTTCCTAGTTTCATGTGTGTTGGTGACTGGTTCTGTAAACTGTTGCATCTAGTTCATTTAAGATATGTGTTGTTGAGAGGCACACATTACTGTTTGCTATCTCATTGGCCATTAGTTTGTCTGACTTCCTAGTTAGTAGTACATCTATCTGCATGGTTAGATAATCGTGTCGTAGTGCAAACAGATATAAGGAAACAGTTTAGTGTGTGTGTCAAGGTAGATTAGGTTAGCCGTAGCACTGCCTTCTGCTTTATTATATTGCATGACACAAGAATGCCTAATTAGACTAGTGACCGATTTTAATATGTAATGTTACAACATGCTTTTGTGCTGGGAGGACGTCTGTCCCTGTCCCACCTGTTTACTGTTGGTTATACTCTGCTGGAGTGTTTCGGAAATGAATCCCAGTTTGATTGTTCCTTTTCCATTAGGTTATCTCACAGTCAACTTCCTCAAAAATTCCTCACAGTGATATAACGTTAGAATCGATTTCTGTTTAAGATGGTCGATGTTTCCATTACACCTGTACGTGTTTACTTTCCTCCATGTCAAATAGTAACTGCGTATTTACATTTGCACTTCGTTAACATTCTGCTTGCAAAACTAATTGATCTCTGTTACACGCCGTTCTCAATTACGTGGAATAGATGTGGTTCAATTTCAAAATCGAAACTGTCTGCGGATACCAAAAACCTTACCTAACTATGGCTGAAACAGTATTCCACCTTTACAGAGAGCCTCCTTAACATTTTCAAATTCTTTCTGACACTGTTCTGTCCATGACCATAAGACATTCTTCTCTGTTAAATTCAGTATAGCTGCTGCATTTAATACCTGTTCACTGACGCACCTGCGATAAAAATTATAGAGATTGAGGAAAGACTTTATTTGTTTCTTGTTCCTTGGCGGTGGGAATCCCTTGATAGCTCCTAGTTTAATAGAATTCAGTTCAATACCTTCTGCTGATATAATATGCCCCAAACTGCTGTGTCCCTTTTTCTGAATTCGGATTTGGCTAAGCTAATTGTGACATTACCTCTCTGAAAGGCCTTCAGTACTTCCTGGAATATTTGATTGTGATCCTGCCAGTTGCTGGTTACAAGTAAAGTGTTGTCTATGTACAGAGTGGTTTTCGATAACAGCTCCTCTGTAAGTGTGGAATCTACGGGCCTTGTAAATATGTCTATTAAAATATTTAGTCAAAAAGGCGGTACCTTAAACTGATGGCATCAAAGCTGTGAATTTCCTACAATTTTCAGCCAAATTTATCTGCCAATAGCCACAGTCAAGTCCAGACTAGATAACTTATTCACCCTCAAATTTCTACAGTACTTCCTCTAAAGTTTCTGGACTATCGTTCTCAGTTTCTATTGCCTTATTTAGCACCTCAGTATCCAATGTAACTCATACTGAATCATCTTTTTTGGTAATGTAAACTAGTGGGTTACAGTACTGACTGACTAATGTCTATAATCTGTAAAGACAACATCCTCTGTATTTCTCTATCTATGGCTTCCTTTTTTGATGTTGGTATGACATAGGGTACTCAACTTAAAAGGCTGATGTGACTTCACTTTAAATTCATAAGGTTCTCCCTTCATTAATCCTGATCTAACAGAAAATACTTCTTTATAGTTTAACAACACATTTTCTAGCTCTGTTTCCCCACCTGTATCAATAACATCAGTTTTCTTTATTTTATTCTTTATTTCATTTACTATCACTGAACCACCTCACTCTGATTCTGAGTCCCTTTTCTCTGTCGAATACCTTTCTGTATATCTACTTCTCACTTAAGCATTATTTTTAGGTAGTACTTATCCCCCACTTTTACTATGGGACCAAAGATGTTACCAAATTCAATTTCTCTCTGAGTACCATTTACCATTAGGCTCATACCACCCTTTCCTAAAGCCATAATTGCTGTGTAGTCCACCAACAAATCTGTCCCTGTTATCAGTCCAACACAAAGATTTGGGATCACCATAGCACTAATCTCCAATAAAATTCTTTGAACATTTACCTCTAATAACACTTGATTCTTTATTTTCTTCTTCTTTTTCCTCACAATGCATCTATAACTGTAGCTTCTTGTGATGGCAATTGTTGTACCTCACTTCTACCGCTTATTTGGTCATAGAACTCCTCTGCTACAGCTCATAACTCGCTACCTGTATCAATAACAGCAACTGCTTTCATCCCATTACTTTCCACATCTACAACCAGTTGGTATTCCTCTTTACTATCTATCTCATGTTTTTTTTTTTCAAAAAGAACTTCTCTGATATCCCCAGGACTTTCCCTTCATAGTCAATGGTCTGTCACTTATCTGGGCCTGTGTTCAGACCCCACACAAACTCATTTCTAGTTTTCCGTTTTCTGGTCTCCTTTTTCATGGTTTCTCCTATACTGTCATCAATACATCTCGCATTTTGTTCTTCACATCGCCTGTTACTGTGATTATAATATCTCCTCAGTTCCAATCTCCTCTACCATATCGGTTGAACTGACTGCTGCGTCTCTCGCTGTCCCCTTTATTCTGGTTTCTGTAAACTGGTATGTTCTCTCTGCTCATTATGGTTACTGTTCGTTCCCTCCAATTGTCGCTTTCTCTCGACCTCTAATTCACTCCTCTCCCGCCATTACTGGATCTTTGCCCCCCTGAAATTGCATCCACGTGGCCTAAAGCTTGTAAAATATCTTCTTCTAGTTTCTTGTTAGTTTCTCTAAAAGTTTCTTCTATTTTATAGCAAGTAGTTTCCAGTTTTTGGTTTAGTTATTTAGTTTCTCTAGGACTTTTCTCTAGTTTACTCATCATAACTGAAAACGTGGCTTACACGATGAATTCGAAACCATTAATTTTGTTAGGTTCACTTTTTGTCATCATACTTTCCTTAACCACTGTCTGTGTATCTGACTCAGCAGCATTTTCTGTGGTGTCTAAAGTATTCAATGGGACTTCCTGGCCTGCGTCGCCTACAATATCATTTATCCTGCCTACAGGGCCTTCTTTTAATTTTGCAAGCGGAAATACATCATGCATCTCTGACAAGTCAGAGATCTCCTAAGCCACATTTTCGCTAATATTTGGGTCGCTAATTTTATATCCAAGTTGTTCTACCGCTTCTAAGTAACATTAACTATATACAGCGCTATTCTGTCACATTAACTTAATTTGAAAATTGTATATATTACTGGGAGCAATGATGCTCTGCTGCCTCGTCGTGAATCGAACCGCGGACCTCAGCTAGAGAGCCTCCAGCGCACACCCCTTCTCTGCTGCTGTGCTGCGCTGAGTTATATCCATGCGATGCCGTTGCGTCGCGTTGCTTTCTCCAGTTACGCGGATTGCCTGCCCTGATGGACGTCATTATCTTTCTTTCTTCTGCTGCGATCTCTGATCATTCGCTGTTCTTCACTCGCGAAATGTTCGTACTCCTGTGACGCGAACTGTATTTTTCGCTATGCGAAACTTATCACTTTGCATGACACACTTCCTGCATTACTTGAACTTTACACATCGCAATCACTTCTAACCGTTATTGTTCGCTTCCCGCTTCTTTCCTCGGCGCGTTTTTCATCGAAATTGGACTTCCTATTTTTCCCATAAATTTGCAATAAACAGTTATTTCTGTCAGTCGTATTTCACTCACAAGATGCCAAGAGCAAGACGCACCCACTGCAAATTGTCCAGATTGCTACGATGTGCACGAAGCATCCATTGTAATTTATCCAAACTTGTGAGTAGTTCATTTCTGTACAAAGGATGTCAAATTCAAGAACCCTCCCCCCCCCCCCCCCTCCGCCCTACTCGTCCTAAAGCTCGAAAAATGTCTAGGTTTAGCCGGTGAGTCCGTAGATGGTTGTACAAGCGGCATACAGTACAACCGGCCAAGCTTTCCCACCCGAGTTTTGTGGTAATTAGGCCAGTCCCGCCGTTGAACTGACTTAGTGAGCCGCTGCGTGGGAATTCCTTCCCGTTTGTTGTGTGGAGATGTTCTGGACGAGATCGAAAGGCATTCTATCGTCGATTGCCGACTATGGCGCACAGTCTGTAACCTGAGTGTACAATCGATATAGTTCTTATAAAATCGTACCGTCTTTTGCCATGACAAAGTTATTCATTTATTTATTAATATAAACGTTTCCTGGCATTGTAAAATTACTGAAAGGATAGTATTTACGACCCACAGACTTGCAGTGATAACAAAACAGAACCACATTTACAAAGAACTTGGCAGTTTGAGCTGATTTATCAGTATGACGTTTCACACCTTCTGACCTGGATGCATGCACTGATTCCGTTTGTAAGAGTGCCATCAATCTGTTGTACCCTCTCCTGAAACAAACAGATCCACAACTATTAAAAATTGGTCTCAGATATCCTGGGTACTGACACTGGCATGGAACTGATACCTAGCTTCTCCCACACATGTTCTATGGGTGACAGATCTGTGGACCTTGTTAGCCATGGGAATACTTAAACATCACAAAGACAATTCATAAAGACATATGCAATATTTGGAAGATCATTGTCCCGTTGAAAAATGGCACCACGATACTGTCTGATGAGAGGTAACACGTAAGGACACAGGATGTCCGTGATGTATCATTGCGCCATCAATGTTCCCTTAATCACTACCAGCCGTAACCTGAAGTTATACTCGATGGCTCCCCACACCATGATGCCTGGAATAACACCACTGTGCCTGACTTAAACCTTGGAAAATGAGACTTCTCCCATTGTCACCGCAGCACTCGACGATGACGGACATCTGGGTAGTGCAGAACCACGATTTATTGGTAATGCAATACAACGTCATTCATCAGAAGTCCATGCTTCCTGGTCACGGCACCAGTCCAGATGCAAACGTTCGTGTTGTGATGTTAACGACAGCCTATGCATGGGATGATAAATGCCTAGTCCAGCTGCTGCTAGGCACCAACCAAAGTTGAGGGAGGAGACTACATAGAACTTTGCAGAAAGTCCATTACTTGTTCTCAGATGGCAGGCACAGATGTGAAAGGTTTACAATGTGCATGGTGCTCAACACGGTGATCCGCTCTTGTAGTGTTCGACCAGGATGTTAGCGACTAGTATGCCCGCCTTCATGTTCCCATGCAGTCCAACATCAGGCCGCTGTCGTATCCTAATACCCCACAAATCTGGAAATCATAGGATTCTGGCCAAAAGGAGATCCACAATGAGGCCCCTTCTAATCGTGTTGGATGCTGATAACGCTGTCTCACATGTCTGTGCGGCATGCACATGTCCTTCACATTGATCACTCTACATGTGACGCTTTTCACGCCCATTTTATGCGCTACCTGGCCTGGTACGAACAAAAAATGTTTCAAATGGCTCTAAGCACTACGGGACTTAACACCTGAGGTCATCAGTCCCCTAGACTTAGAACTACTGAAATCTAACTAACCTAAGGACATCACACACATTCATGCCCGAGGCAGGATTCGAACTTGTGTACGTAGCAGCCGCATGGTGCCAGGCTGAAGCGCCTAGAACCGCTCGGCCATGGTACTAACACTAAACCACGAACAACACTAACGATTCTGTACCGAATTTGCGGGTGAGTTAGCCCCTCTTCTCACTACAATCTATCACAGATCCATCGAAAAAAAACCTGCCCAGTTCTTGGAAAAAGACACAGGTCACATCCGTCTGCAAGAAGAGTAGTAGAAGTGATCCACAATACAACCGTCCAATATCCTTGACCGATTGTTGTAGAGTCTTAGAACATATTCTGTAGTCAAACGTAATGAGACTCCTTGAACAGAATGACCTCCTCAGTGGTGACCAGTATGGTTTTCGATACATGGCTCATGTGAAAACCAACTCCCACTTTTCTCACATGACATACTGAAAGCTTTGGATCAAGGCAACCAGGTAGATGCAGTGTTTCTTGATTTCCGAAAAGCATTTGACTCCATACCGCATGTGCGCTTATTGTCAAAGTACGATCATACGGGGTATCAAGTGAAATTTGTGACTGGACTGAGGACGTTTTGGTAGGGAGGGACGCAGCATGTTATCTTAGATGGAGATTCATCGCCAGATGTAGAAGTAACTTCTGGGTGTGCCCCAGGGAAGTGTGTTGAGGCCCTTGCTGTTCATGTTGTATATTAATGACTTTGCAGACAATATTAATAGTAAAATCAGGCTTTTTGCAGATGATGCAGTTATCCATAATGAAGTACTTTCTGAGAGAAGCTGCATAAAAATTCAGACAAGTCTTGATAAGATTTCAACATGGTGCAGAGATTGGCAACTTGCTCCAAATGTTTAGAAATGTAAAATAGTGCACTTCATAAAACGAAAAAACGTAGTACCCTATGACTGTAATATCAATGAGTCACTTTTGGAATCGGCCAACTCATACAAATACCAGGGTGTAAATCTTTGTAGGAATACGTATTGGAATGATCACATAGGTACAGTCGTAGATAATGCTGGTGGTAGACTTCAGTTTATTGGCAGGACACTGGGGAAGTGGAATCAATCCACAAATGACGAAACTTTCCCATCTCCTCTATACCTCTTGTGTTTTTGATTGTCTTCCCTTTTACAATAAACTATGTAACCTTTTCTTAGGATTTCTTTCTCTTGCTTAATAATAACAAATGAAATCTTCCCTTTGAAATTTATTCCCTTTCTCTATCTTCGCATACAAATTTAATTGCTGCTTATTAAAAGTGATTTTCTGATTATTTCGACGAAACATAGAATGTGTCGTCGTCGTGGCCCTCAGTCGTTATCTGCAATAACCCAAAACTGTTTCTTACCTTTTCTACTGTTACTGGATCGCCATCTGACTGCTACATCGAACTGTGACATGAATATACTTACTCTGTTTTAGTATACTCTATTAGCTGCTGGTGGGCTTTCATAATAAGTGGCTGTATTTATTACCAAAGCTGACGTTATTCTTTAATAGCAAAGCTGACGTTATTCTATAATTAATTTGACTGAAATTACGTAATTCATAGTTAAACTTTTTCTTGACAACAATAAAATTTTGCAGTTTTACTTTGATGGTTTTTGGGATGGATTATAATTAGAAATGCAATATTGCTGGCAAAAGTTAATTATATTCTGAATGAAATGATTTTACAAACGTTCAAATGGGACTTACTTTTTACAACCAGCAATGTGCAAACGCAAACATACCTTCAATAGTCTTGAGTTTCTCAAAAAATTAATTCGATAATATTAGTTCCTCTTATTATAATAGTTAGCTGATGTCTCTGTACATCCGTTTATAATCTCTTGTAAATCATAGCTAGTGTCTGGCAGGCACACCGCTCCTCTCATCCTCTCGCTTCAGACCCGCTACCGACTCGCTTCACTTCTCGCTTACTACTGACTTCCTACGAACGCGAAAGTGCCGTTTCTCCTGTAACAATGCTTTCTGGTGCAGACAACCCCTACTACCATTACAAAATGTATCAATGCGCGTTCTTTCCCGCTCTTTTCTTAAGATGTATCCATACGCGGTCTCTCCCGCCCTTTTTATAATTATATCAGTTTGCGGTCTCTCTTGTCAACAATACTTTGGTGCAGACATTCCCTGCTACCACAATTATTTCCAACATGACAAATATTAATTATTCTTACTTAATCCTATTAATAAAATAGAAACATCTTTCATAAATTGTGATTTGACAATAAACAATAGAAATATACACGTCTTACATAACCCTCCACCAAGTTTCCTTAAAATTTTCCTACGTCGTTAAGTCATTTGGACTTTACGTAAGGAGAAAATTTGTTTATAGAAATATGTGTAGTAATAAGTAAGTTAATGATACAATATTTCTTTCAACAAAGTACTTACATATACTGTCATAAGATTTTTTTTCCTAAGTCTAACAAAGAGAACATTCAAAAGAGTATAAATCAAAATATAGAAATAATATGAGTCAGTAAGTTGGAAGTGTACATCAGGTAGCAAAAGTTATTTATATTTCCAATAGTAATGGATGGCAAAAATTAGAACACAGTTTATGTTTCATTATGAATTGGCATCTATTAGTACCATATTCAAGGAAGGAAAAAAAAAAGGAATTGGATAGCATGGTCAAAGCACTGGCAACTGTCTGTGAATGCACTCAAAAGTCCGTTTCTTTCCCTCACATAGCACAACACCAGGATTCGCTATGTGATTCCGTTGTCTCTTTGATCCATAGTTTTAGTGTAACCAAACACTAAGTTAACCATCGAATTGCCTGAGTTGCCGCAGCTACATCAGGTACAAGTTCTAACTCCAACTGTCCATTAGTAGTGATGGTGTGAGTCTTGGTATACAAACACCTATTGACGTACATCATGACTGTGGTGTGCATCTTGGTACGCCGACACATCATAGAAAACATCGTAGATTGAAGTAATGTGGGTCACTATTAACTTTGTTTGTGCTTCATAACCATGGGATGCACAGGAATTAAGGTACAGGTATAATTTTGTCAAAAGGTTCACGGATATGGTTGATACCGTTATTACCGAATTTTACGTCATCTCTTTCTTCTGTGCTCTTAAAATTACTTATTTTACGTTTAAAAGGACAAAATATGTCACCTTGTGTGACTGTAGAAAAAGTTTATAGTTTTAAACAATTACATAAAAAAACATATTTTCCATTTGTTGTGAATTCAGTCTACAATACACATTACATTACCTGACACTCAATAACATAAACAAATATTTCTCTAAGTGGAATTTAGTAGTACATTTAGGCATCAACATTTTAAATAAAATAGACAAGTACCTTTACACAAACTATGTCACTTTCTGTGACTCTAAATAAATCATAATCAGGTGCTCATATAAATAATTACATAAAGACACTGTTATATTACTTCACAGGTTGTGAATTCACAGTTTTTGAAATATGAAAGTACATTTTGACAAAATATGTCACTTTCTGTGACTTCAGTATGTTCGGTAATGTGTTCGTCAGTTACGAGTCATATTGTCAGTCGACTGTGTATTATGCTTGAGTTGAGTAGTACACATTGTCATTGTTATTTAAGAGAAAACATTTGTATTTTACGTAGAATGCGAATCGGTATGCTGACATTTGGTGTGACCTGTTTTTCCTATCTATGTATCTGATGTAAAAGATATCATGTTCAATGCAGAAAAATTTTTTCAAATAGCAAAGTACATATAGTAAGCAATTTAATGTGGTTTCTCCATCCGTAGTGCTGCGCTGCGCTGTGTCAACTGTTATCAAAATAAACCATTACTAAATTATATTCCTTACATACTAACATCTTCATTCTCCTCTCTCTTTTGTACCTCGTGTCATCTCTCTGCATAGCCTATAATAAAATATTCATTGTTAATAATCATCAGCGCACGGCATGACTTCAATATCTCTCTGTATTACCTATAACAAATATTCATGGTTAATGATCGTCAGCACACGGCATGACTTCAACATCTCTCTGCATCTGGAAAATCGCGTCAACTCTCGGCATGACCTGGAAAGCATTTATCGACATTTCTCCATATTCAATAGTTATATTATAATTAAAACTACGTTTATCTTGGTGAACTATGACAACAATGCTGCATGCACAGGTTAAAGAATACATCTAATTGCTACTATTGTGTGAAAATTATTTGTACGTGTTATACATTTACATTTAAAGTAGTCCTGTTAATTGCTTCACTTACCTTACATAATGTGAAATAAATGTCCTGCGAGAACGCTTTTAAGACTGCTATTAATGTTCAGTGTATTTATCTGCGGTCGAATCGAGGTGACATGTTGTGCACGTAAATAACCCATTAGTAGCTCACTGTATTCGGGCTTGCTGGAATGTGTCAAAAAGCTCATTGTTATACTCTGTCTATATGTATCCCTGTAAGAAGGTTTTTCTATTTTAAGAATTTCTTTATGTTTGACATATGATGGTTTCCTCTCGATTTTTTTGTTCTGAGTGTCTCAATGTGTACTACATTAGCGTGCGGAATATTTCGAATTCTGTACGGTCCTGCATATAGAAGTTCAAATTTTTTGCATCGGTTCTTCCCTTTGTGTGACAGATAATGGGTGCAGACTAGTACCTTATCGCCAATCTCGTACTTGCGTAATCTACTTACCTGCTTCTGCTGTCTCTTCCGACGATCTGCAGCTCGTTTAATGTTCGCTAATGCCATGTCTATTATCTCACAATGACGAAGTTTACGCTTCTTTGGAAAAGTAATCATTTCAGTAAGTTTATTCGGTGGGTCTTTATTCGTCAGTATTACAGTTGGTGAGAGCATCGTTGACTCATTAGGTACTGCATTTATTACTTCCTGAAACTGTGAAATGTATTCGTCCCGTGTTGTATGCTTTCTGTGGCAACAAATTCTACAAGGTTTCCCGATCTCTTTCATTATTCTTTCTGATGGGTTAGAAGAACTGTGATATCTTGATATGTAAATTGGTGTTATGTTCTTACTCTCTAACATTTGTTTCCATATGTCTGACCTAAACTGCGGTCTGTTATCTGAAATAACCTTCTGTACATGTCCTACTATTGATAGAAAATCTCTTACAAATGCTCTTGATACTGATCTAGCTGTTTCTTTCCTTAGTGGAGAAAATGTTACAAATTTGGATGTCAGTTCTACGGCTACCGGAATATAACCATAACCTTTACTTGTTCTGGGGATTTGACCGAAAAGATCTACTGCTGCCATGTGTCTTAACTTACCCGGTATGATGGGATACAGTGGTGGAATATGTGATACTGTAGATGATTTAGCTTTCTGACATATCTTGCAGGATGCTATAACTTTGCGAATGTGTTTTTCCATAGTGTTGAAGTGACAATTTTGTCGAAGAATTAGAAAGCATTTCCTAGCTCCGTAATGTGCATAGCTTAGGCGCGTATACCATATCAATTTGTTTCTGATCCCTTCTGGAATGCATAAAAGGCAATTGTTGCCGTCTGGGTACGAGCGAATAAACAGAATATTTTGATGTATAGTGTAATTATGTCTGATTTTTGCGTTGCTCTTGTCTCGCCAAAGCGTTAAAATCTCTTTTAGTGTTTCATCTTTCTGCTGTTCTCTCTCTATGTCCTGTAATGCTGATGATATAATGTTTTCGAAAGCTACTTGTTTGATATACATAATACTTTGGTTGTTGTAGCAGAAGGTATTTTCTTTCTCTAGTCGTTCATGCTGAATAGATCTCGATAGTGCGTCGGCAACAATATTCTGCGTGCCTGGAATGTGTGCAATAGTAAAGTCGAACTCTTGTAGATATAATTTCCAACGGCTTAATCTATCATGCGTAAGTTTTGCTGATAATAAAAACTGGATTGCTCGGTGATCGGTATATACTGTGGTGTGTCTTCCATATAGATAATGACGGAATCTCTTAAATGCCCGTACTACACATAGCGTCTCTAATTCTGTTACAGAGTAATTGCGCTCTGCTGGAGAAAGCATCCTGCTTGCAAACGCAATATGTTTAACGATTGTCTTCCCGTCCTCCTCTACTTCCTGGAAAACATGTACTCCTAGTACTGTAGTTGAACTATCTGTTGCAATGGAAAAGTTTTGTGTTGGGTCAGGATGCGGTAACAAAGGTGCCCATAGTAAAGCTTCTTTCAAATTCTCGAATTCAGCTTCAGTGTCTTCATTCCATGACCAAATTGTGTTTTTACTTGTGAGCTGGCACAGCGAGGGTGTGTCTAATGCCTTATAATGAATGAATTTTCTAAAATAATTAGTAAGGCCTAAAAAGCTCCGAAGTTCCTTCATATTTGTTGGCACGTCGATATCTTTCAATGCTTGCAATTTGTCGGAGTCTGGTGCAATACCTGTTTGTGAAATGATATGACCTAGAAATTTTATTGAGGCTTTTCCAAATTCAGATTTACGGAGGTTTATAGTTATACCATTCTGCTCGAATGTATTCAGTAATTATTGAACGGTGTGGTTGTGCTGTTCCCAGTTTTCTGCTGCGATTGGAATGTCATCTACATATGTAGTGATTTTGTTTTTAAGATCCTGTGGGAGAATTGTATTCATGCCTCGTATAAAGGCTGCAGACGAAATCGTTAGTCCAAACGGAAGTTTACAAAATTGGTAACATTCACCAAAGCAAAGGAATGCCGTATACTTTCGACAATTTGGATGCAACTGGATTTGCCAAAGTCCTGATTTGAGATCGAGGGTGGTATATATAGAGGTGCCATGAAACTTTTGTAGTAACTCTTCTAACGTCTGTGGTCGGTCAGTTTCTGTAATGATTATTTTATTAACCTCACGTGAATCTAAAACTAAACGGAGTGATCCATCCTTCTTTTCAACGATGTGTAATGGATTTATATATTGGCTTGCTGCTGGTTCAATTATACCCTGATCAATCATTGCTCGTATCTCTTTCTTAACTGCTTCTGTGTATATATGCGGGATTGGGTAGTGTTTTGCTTTGAAAGTCTCATGTGGTTTCACCTGAAATTCGTGCATAAATCCTGTCTTCGTTCCTGGAACATTGTTAAAAACTGTTTCATGTTGCACAAGAATATTTTCTAATTCTGTGCGCTCTGTGTCGTCTTTTGCTATACTGTCTCCAACCTTGCGTGTAATTGTCTCTAACACATTATACTCCAATTCCTCTGCCATATAGTTATTATGTGTATTCGTGTATAGTGCGAGATAACAATTGTTATCTTTAGAATCTGCAATAATCTCGATCCTGTGCATATTTTGTTCTTCTGAGGATACTGTGTTTTGAAATCTCACTACCACTTCACAGTCTTCCTTCTGTAATGTTAGGTATGACGATTTAAAATCAATCTTTGCGCCGTACTGTACGAGAAAATTCATTCCTAATATTATATCAGTTGTTAATTGTGGAACTATCCAACAATTGCTGTGGAAAGTTTGCCCTGCAAAAACAAACGTTAATTGTGTCTGTCTTTTGACTTCAATGATTATTCCTGGAAATGCTCCCTTAACTTTAGTTTTGTGTAACGGGAATACTGGGTAATCATTATCGCTATTGCATCTGTTAAATGTGTCTTCGTTAATTACGCACATTGGTGAGCCTGAATCAATTATTGCTAAAATATTTTGTGACTTTAAATTTATCTGGATTATTGGGTGGCATATAGTTTTTTGCATGATTGGTTTTTCTTGTAACAATGTGTCTCGCACGTTGTCGAATGTAATGGCATTCTCTATCATTATCTTTTCTCTGTCCTTATCCATAGTGTCGTCATTTAGAGATTCATCACAGGCTATCTCTAGTCATAAATGTTCTGACATTTCATTTTCTGTTGGGGAGTGTTGTGTGTTTTCTATGAGCTGCACTCTTCTACCGTTTTGATTATTAGCGGTAGATGGCGGATGAAATTTTGTGTCTGATATATTCATACGATAACTTGGTTGTTATGCACTGTTTGAATTTCTATGAAAATTATCATTGTAGAAAGTCCTTTGCGGTCGGTGTTCGTTTTCTTTCCTTCTGTCGTCATAACTGTGGTTATGCGGCGAGGCACGCGTGTTTCTCTGAAAAGGCTGTCTTTGTTCGTTTTGTGTATTTTGCGGCTGACCCATGTAATTGTTTGCACCTTCGCCTTTCTTGGCGATGAGTCATGTGAAAGTTTGACCGGTTCGGCATTTCCTGTCGTATATGTGTCGTGTTATTTGGATGGCTTTGTTGTTGTCTTGAATTGTAATGTACATTGTTATTATACTGCTGTTCATTGAATCCCTGTGTGTATTCTCGATTAAAGTTTTCATTTTCGCTGCGGAAGCGTTTATTATGATTATTATTGCCAAATCGTGTTTGCTCAAAATTATTATTGTTTGTCTGGTTTGCGTTATGTCGTGAAAAGTTCTTATTAACAAACGTATAATCTGCCTGGAGTACCTCTAGCAATTGCAGGATGTCTCTAAATGCGTACACGCTGTCCTTTTGTTGGCCTGTTAATAATGACACTTTCAATGCTCTGGGGAGTTTTGAAATACACAACTGTATTAATGCGGATTGACTGTATGGCTCATTGAGGTATTGGTTCTGTTCAACCATTGTTGTTGTTGTTGTGGTCTTCAGTCCTGAGACTGGTTTGATGCAGCTCTCCATGCTATACTCGAAAAATTGTGTGATTGTTGGGAAAGTAGAATTTGGTAGACTAATTAGCAGATCTTTAATGCTAATATGTGCGGTATCTGACCAATATGCTGCTATAAATGCTTCCTGGAATGCTTCTACTGAAAAACACTGTGTAGCAACTGGTTACATTCTTCCCGCTGGTTCCCCTTTAAGAAAACTAATAATAAATTCTAGCTTATGTTGAACTGGCCATGACGGTGGGAGTGCCGCATTGAATTGTTGGATCCAGTCCAGTGGATGTATTTGCGTCCTGTCGTTTTTAAATGTTTTAAACTTTCTCACTGAAAGGAAATTCTTGTGGTCGAAACCGTCATGTCTTTGTGTGTAATTATTTTCGTAATGTTGTGAATATGAATTTGTGTGTCTTTCTGCCTGGTTAAGATCTCTTACTCTCTGAAGTCTACCGTCATTATATGTACTGTGCATCTGAGGCATGTCGTAATGGTGTGTGTTCTGTTGAAATTGATTGTTTTTAGTTGTTTCTTGTGTGTCAGCTATCCTTTGCTATAAAGAACTGATTTTCATTTGTAACAAATTATTAAATGATTCTAGGTCTGCGATTGTTTGTTGCACATTTGTAATTTGCGTATCTTTACTTTTAGAAATCTGTTGAACTGAGACTGGTGTAGTGTCAACTGATTTACTGTCATTGGTAGTATCTAACAGGTCTGCTCTTGTAGTGAGTTCGTTGATCTTTTCTGTCAATTCGTTTCGTAATTTACGATTACTTTTGGTTACTTTCTTAAAATCTGCTTTCAAATTTTCTGTGTTTTGATTGATTTCTATGTGTTCCATTCTGTCAATTACTGTCAGAACTTCTTCTGTTAATTTATCCCTAATATTCTGGATTTCAGTGTCTGTAGAAATTTTCGCCTCAATTGTGTGTGATTGGATTTCCGTGAGCCTCTCTTGTATTTGAATATTTGTCTCCTTAACCGTTTCGATTTCTTCCGAAATCGAGATATGTAATTGTCCACGTAAGTTTTTCCCTGAGCAAACACTGTTTTTTGTCGTCCTGTCGCTGTTTATTAATTGTTTGTAATAGTTCTTTTCGTTCTTTATCCTGCGATCGCACCAGTTTGCGGTGACGTACCAAACAGTTTTCTGTGTGATTGTTAAAACGCTCATCAATGTGAGCGTTTTGTTTACAAAAGTTCTCTGTCATTGTTTCTCGTATGCTAACCGCGAATGCTTCTTGTTTACCTGTTATTTCTTGAACCTTGGCGTGTGATTCTGGGTTTGATTTTTCAGCGACTACCTTGATTTCGTTTTTTAGGTCTGCTGATTCTTGTGCCCTTCTGTTAAAGTTTTGATTCATGTCTTGTCTCATTTGTAGCAAAAATGCCATTATTGGATCCGTTTCGGATTTACTTCTGTGTGTATTTGTATTCGTTGTTAAAGGTTGTACATCTGTGTTCATTTGAACATCCTCAGACGATTGTAATCGTGTCACCTCTTCCGTGGTTTCGGAATTTTTGTCAATAAAACTGTGATATCTGCTACGCAGATTGTGTATCTGTGTACTGTTTGAATCTATTTCGGCACGTAATGGAGTCACACTGTTTGAGTGCATTATAGTGGTTTCGTTACTGAAACTATTATGTCTGCTACGCGTAATTTGTGGCTGTGGAGCGTCTGTTGTATTTAAAAACAAATTATTTTGCACTAATGTCTCATTATCAGTTGGCAATTCTGAAGTTGATTGTTCCTCAAAAGATTCCATATTATTACTGCTCTCGAATGTCTGTTCACCTAATGTTTCACTAGCGCGTTTTTCACACGTATTATTTCTGTCTATTCTTGAATTTCTCGTCACTATTTTCTACACTTTTATCGCTTTGAGAACGAGTAATTAGTCTGCCGGACATTGTCTATAATTAACACACGCAACAAAATATATCACTGTTCAAAGCGGATTTAACACTGAACAAACACTTTTCAATGCAGAATCAATAGAGCAAACAGAATTGCCGATGGGCTGTGAATTAAAGGTATACAGTATAGTATAAGCTTTGCGCCACTTAACACTAGCTTATTCATACAATTGTCAAAGTCAGTATATTCATTTTCACAGTAGATTCACTAAAGAGTCTTACCGATTGGATGTCGCCAAGTGAAACTTTCCCGTCTCCTCTATACCTTTTGTGTTTTTGATTGCCTTCCGTTTTACAATAATCTATCTAACCTATTCTTAGGATTTCTTTCTCTTGCTTAATAATAACAAATGAAATTTTCCCTTTGAAATTTATTCTCTTTCTCTATCTTCGCATACAAATTTAATTGCTGCTTATTAAAAGTGATTTTCTGATTATTTCGACGAAACATAGAATGTGTCGTCGTCGTGGCCCTCAGTCGTTATCTGCAATAACCCAATACTGTTTCTTACCTTTTTTACTGTTACTGGATCGCCATCTGACTGCTACATCGAACTGCGACATCGATATACTTACTCTGTTTTACTATACTCTATAAGCTGCTGGTGGGCTTTCATAATAAGTGGCTGTATTTATTACCAAAGCTGACGTTATTCTTTAATGGCAAAGCTGACGTTATTCTATAATTAATTTGACTGAAATTACGTAATTCATAGTTAAACTTTTTCTTGACAACAATAAAATTTTGCAGTTTTACGTTGATGGTTTTTGGGATGGATTATAATTAGAAATGCAATATTGCTGGCAAAAGTTAATTATATTCTGAATGGAATGATTTTACAAACGTTCAAATGGGACTTACTTTTTACAATAATCTTACAACTAGCAATGCGCAAACGCAAACATACCTTCAATAGTCTTGAGTTTCTCAAAAAATTAATTCAATAATATTAGTTCCTCTTATTATAATAGTTAGCTGATGTCTGTGTATACCCGTTTATAATCTCTTGTAAATCATAGCTAGTGTCTGGCAGGCACACCGCTCCTCTCATCCTCTCGCTTCAGACCTGCTACAGACTCGCTTCACTTCTCGCTTACTACTGACTTCCTACGAACGCGAAAGTGCCGTTTCTCCTGCAACAATGCTTTCTGGTGCAGACAACCCCTACTACCACTACAAAAGGTATCAATGCGCTGTCTTTCCCGCTCTTTTCTTAAAATGTATCCATACGCAGTCTCTCCCGCCCTTTTTAAAATTATATCAATTTGCGGTCTCTCCTGTCAACAATACTTTGGTGCAGACACTCCCTGCTACCACAATTGTTTCCAACATGACCAATGTTAATTATTCCTACTTAATCGTAGTAATAAAATAGAAACATCTTTCACAAATTTTGAGTTGACAATAAACAATAGAAATATACACGTCTTACAATGGGATTGCTTACAAATCACTCGAGCGAGCAGTCCTAGAATTAGACCATCAGCAAGAGCGCACTGCGACTTCCTGCTACTAATAAGGCGAGTACACCGTTCGCTTGTTACATATTTTTACGAGCTTCAAACAGGAGCGACTTATTTTCAGTTATCTGTGTAGTTACTAGTTTATTTTTGTAATTTCTTTTGTGTTTGAGTGCTTACAAGGCACAACCTTTTATTTCAATAACAGTGTAGTGTACAGTACCGTCGTTGCTATCGGCCCTCGTATCGTACAGGCTTTTGTTTCTTTGGTTGTAACAGCTCAGTGCCGGTTAGACCGTCAGCGAGAGCGCACCCAGGGTTCCTGCTACTAATAAGGCGAGTACACGATTCGTTTGTTCTATACTTTTGAGGGCTTCAAAGAGGAGCGACTGCAGTAATGAATAGGAACTGTGATTGCTGTGTACAGATGCGAGCTGAGTTGGCGACCCTTCGCTCACAGCTCCAGGCTGCGTTCGCTTCCGTCACGCAGCTTGAGGTTGCTGCCAAGGGGCATCACTGTGGGGGATCGAACGTGGGGATGCGAGGCACACCGAGCATGTCCCACACGTCCTCCGATCGGTCCACTGCTATAACCGCCCCAAGTACTGCCTGCACTGAGGTTGACCCCTCACCCGTGGTCGAGTGGGCAGGCGGCGAAAAAACTTTCCGAGGGGCCGATCGTGGGGCCTCCCCAGTTCGTTTGAATAACAGGTTTGGGCGTTATCTGTGGCTGACGATGTCTCTGAGCCGGATGCAGTGGTCCACCCTGTTCCAGAGGAAGCTTCTCGGCCCGCAAGGTCTGGGCATTCACAGAGGGCGCGTTTGTTGGTAGTTGGGAGCTCCAGCGTTAGGCGTGTAATGGGTGCCTTTAGGAACGTGGCTGCCAAAGAGAGGAAGGAAGCCAGTGTGCACTCCGTGCGCATTCCGGGGGGAATCATTCCAAATGTGGAAAGGGTGCTTCTGGATGCCATGAAGAGTACAGGGTGCAGCCAACTGCAGGTGGTGGCTCATGTCGGTACCAACGACGTGTGTCGCTTTGGATCGGAGCAGATTCTGTATGGTTTCGGGCGGCTAGCGGAAATTTACCGACTGCCGGTCTTGCTTCCGAGTTTAAGGCGGAGCTCACCATCTACAGCATCGTCGATGGAACCGACTGTGGTCCTTTGGTGCAGAGCTGAGTGGAGGGTCTGAATCAGAGGCTCGGGCGGTTCTGTGACCGTGTAGGCTGCAGATTCCTTGACTTGCGCCATCGGGTGGTGAGTTTTCGGGTTCCGCGTAATAGGTCAGGAGTCCACTACACACAGGAGGCGGCTACACGGGTAGCGGCGGCTGTGTGGAAGGGACTGGGCGGTTTTTTAGGTTAGAGCGGGGCTTCTCAACGTGTGGTCCGCGGACCCCTTAGGGGTCCGCAGGCTCTTCCTAGGGGGTCCACTGCCATTCTTCACCAAATCGTGTAAAATAATGAGTAAAATCATTGAATAAAATCGTGAAAATCAAATTCATCACTATTTTTTTCATGTGAAAAAATGTGTACTTTTACTTCAGGTCGTATTCCCAAGTAGCCTTTGCGGTTCCTAAGTGAGAACGCATACACAGTTTAGTGCCAGAGAATGCGGCTTCTCTGATCGACTGTTTCGCAACAATACGGGGGTCGTTTGTGCGCCGGCTCACGGTGCTAGATGCCCTGAAACCTTTTACGCATGCGCGGAGCGAGCTTTTTCGACCAATCACAGTACTCGCTGGCACATATGCGGCCCCAGGCATCATTAAATGTTAAACTTGCTTTGTCAGTGCACTTCCTATTTCATAAGTCGATTTTTGACCTTCAAGTTGTTTTCATTCATCTCTAAACCAAAGACTATTGTTAATCCGGGGGGAGGGGGGGTCAATGGGAACAGAGTAGGGGTCCGCCATGGATTTTCGACTGAAGAAGGAGTCCACCAGCTGAAAAGGTTGGGAAGCCCTGGGTTAGAGGGTCTCAGGGAACCACAGAAAGGGCGTCCGTCTGAAAGTGAGCAGGTAAAACACAGTAAGGCAGTTGTAGAAACGATTGGTATTGTAGTTGTAAATTGTCGTAGCTATGTTGGGAAAAAAAAACAGAGCTCCAAGCCGTAATAGAAAGTACTGAAGCTCAAATAGTTGTAGGTACAGAGAGCTGGCTAAAACCGGAAATAAGTTCAGCCGAAATTTTTTCAAACGATCTAACAGTGTTCAGAAAAGATAGATTAAATACAGTTGGTGCTGGAGTATTTATTGCTGTCAGAGGTAATTTGCCTTGTAGCGAAATTAAAGTAGATAGTTCGTGTGAAATAGTATGGGTAGAGGTTATACCTGACAATTGGACTAAACTATTAATTGAATCGTTTTACTGACCCCCTGACTCAGAAGATATAGTTGCTGAACAGTTCAAAGAAAACTTGAGTCTCATTTCAAATAAGTTATAGTCGGTGGTGACTTCAATTTGCCCTCGATGTGCTGGAAAAATTATATGTTTAAAGTTGCCGGCAGGCATAAAACGTCATCCGAAATTGTACTGAATGCGTTCTCAGAAAACTACTTTGAACAATTAGTTCATGAGCCTACTAGAAGCGTAAATGGTTGCGAAAGCATATTCGACCTTTTAGCAACAAATAATCCTGGACAAATACTGAGTATGGTGACGAATATAGGGATTAGCGACCACAAGGCAGTTGCTGATAGGCAGAATACCGTAACACCTACAGCCATCAAAAAGAAACGCAAAGTATATCTATTTAAAAAAGCTGATAAAAATGCTCTTAACGTCTTTTTAAGAGACAGTCTTCACTCCTTCCGATCTGATCATGTAAGTGTAGAAAAGTTGTGGAATGTTTTAAAAGAGATAGTATCGACAGCAATTGAGAGATATATACCACATAAATTAATAAGTGATGGTACCGATCCCCCATGGTACACAAAACGGGTCAGATCATTGTTGCAGAATCAACGAAAAAAGCATGCCAAATTTAAAAGAACGCAAAATCTCCAAGATTGTCTAAGTTTTACAGAAGTTCGAAATATAGCGCGTACTTCAATGCGAGATTCTTTTAATAATTTCCACAACGAAATTATGTCTCGAAATCTGGCAGAAAAACCAAAGAGATTCTGATCATACATAAAGCGCACAAGTGGCGCAATAACAACGGTGAAGTCACTGATGACAGTGGCACTAAAACAGAGTTATTAAACACGGTTTTCCGAAACTCCTTCACCAAAGAAGACGAACCACTTGCTCACAGAAAGATCCGTACCTAAAAACTGGAAAATTGCTCAAGTCACACCAATACCCAAAAAGGGAAGTATGAGTAATCCGCTGAATTACATGCCTATATGACTAAAGTCGATTTTCATAGGGTTTTGGAACATATACTGTATTCGAACATTATGAAGTACCTTGAAGAAAACGATTTATTGACACATAGTAAGCACGGATTCTGAAGTATCGTTCTTGTGAAACACAACTAGCTCTTTATACTCATGAAGTAATAAGTGCTATTGACAGAGGATTTCTAATTGATTCCATATTTTTAGATTTCCAGAAGGCTTTCGACACCGTTCCTCACAAGCGTCTTCTAACCAAACTGCGTGCCTATGGAGTATGGCCTCAGTTGTGCGACTGGATTCGTGGTGTCCTGTCAGAAAGGTCACAGTTCGTTGTAACAGACGGAAAGTCATCGAGTAAAACAGAAGCAATATCTGGCGTTCCCCAAGGAAGTGTTATACGCCCTCTGTTTTTCCTGATTTATATTAACGATATAGGAGACAATCTGAGTTGCCGTCTTAGATTGTTTGCAGATGATGCTGTCATTTACTGTCTTGTAAAGTCATTGGATGATCAAAACGACTTTCAAAATGATTTAGATAAGATATCTGTATGCAATTGACCCTGAATAAAGAAAAGTATGCAGTTATTCACATGAGTACTAAAGAAATCAGCTAAATTTCGATTACACGATAAGTCACACAAATCTGAAGGCTGTAAATTCAGCTGAATACTTAGGGATTACAATTACAAATAACCTAAATTGGAACGATCGCATAGATAATATTTTGGGTAGAGCAAATCAAATACTGCGATTCACTGGCATAACACTTAGAAGGTGCAACAGATCTACTAAAGAGACTGCTTACACCACGCTTGTCCGCCCTATTCTGTAGTATTACTGTGCGGTGTGAGATCCGCATCAGGTGGGATTGACGGATGACATCGAAAAAGTACAAAGAAGGGCAGCTCGTTTTGTATTATCGCGAAATAGGGGAGATAGTGTTACGGACATGATACATGAATTGCAGTGGCAATCATTAAAACAAAGGCGTTTTTCGTTGCGACGGGATTTTCTCATGAAATTTCAATCACCAGTTTTCTCCTCCGATTGCGAAAACATTCTGTTGGCACCCACCTACATAGAGAGAAATGATCATCACGATAAAATAAGAGAAATCAGGGCTCACACAGAAAAATCTAAGTGCTCGTTTTTCCCGCGTGCCGTTCGAGAGTGGAACGGTAGAGAGACAGCTTGAAGGTGGTCCATTGAACCCTCTGTCAGGCACTTTATTGTGAATAGCAGAGTAATCACGTAGATGTCGATGTAGGTAGCTCAAGAGTGTGGGACCCGCACCAGATATGACTAACAGGGGATATTGAACGTGAACAGATGAAGGCAGCACCAATGGTCACAGGTTTGTTTAATCCATGGAAAAGTGTCAAAGTGATGCTGAAGAAACTGAAATGGAAGACTCTTGAAGACAGACAAACTATCCAGAAAAAGTCTAATAACCAAGTTTCAAGAACCGACTTTAATTGATTACTCTGTGGATATACTAAAACCCACTATGCATGGCTCACACAGGGATCATGAGGATAAGATTACAATAATTGTTGCACACAAAGAGGCATTCAGACAATCATTCGTCTCACGCTCTACAGGGTTGTCCATTGATAGTGACTGGGCCAAATATCTCACGAAATAAGCATCAAACGAAAAAATTACAAAGAACGAAACTCGTCTCGCTTGAAGGGGGAAACCAGATGGCGCTTTGGTTGGCCCGCTAGATGGCGCTGCCGTAGGTCAAACGGATATCAACCGCGTCTTTTTAAATAGGAACCCCCATTTTTTATTACATATTCCTTTAGTACGTAAAGAAATATGAATGTTTTAGGTGGACCACTTTTTTCGCTTTGTGATAGATTGTGCTGTAATAGTCACAAACGTATAAGTACGTGATATCACGTAACATACCGCCAGTGTTGACGGTATTTGCTTCGTGATACTTTACCCGTGTTAAAATGGACCGTTTACCAGTTGCGGAAAAGGTCGATATCGTGCTGATGTATGGCTGTTGTGATCAAAATGCCCAAAGGGCGTGTGCTATGTATGCTGCTCGGTATCCTGGACGACATCATCCAAATGTCCGGACCGTTCACCGGATAGTTACGTTATTTAAGGAAACAGGAAGTGTTCAGCCACATGTGAAACGTCAACCACGACCTGCAACGAATGATGATGCCCAAGTAGGTGTTTTAGCTGCTGTCGCGGCTAATCCGCACATCAGTAGCAGACAAATTGCGCGAGAATCGGGAATCTCAAAAACGTCGGTGTTGAGAATCCTACATCAACATCGATTGC
This sequence comes from Schistocerca piceifrons, assembly GCF_021461385.2. Classification (NCBI taxonomy): domain Eukaryota; kingdom Metazoa; phylum Arthropoda; class Insecta; order Orthoptera; family Acrididae; genus Schistocerca; species Schistocerca piceifrons. Next base: position 811,345,522 of record NC_060140.1, on the reverse strand, counting down.
ACCAGTACCACATTTCTATGCACCAGAAATTGCATGGCGACGACTTTGAACGTCGTGTACAGTTCTGCCACTAGGGACAAGAGAAATTACGGGACGATGACAGATTTTTTTCTCGCGTTCTATTTAGCGACGAAGCGTCATTCACCAACAGCGGTAACGTAAACCGGCATAATATGCACTATTTTGCAACAGAAAATCCACGATGGCTGCGACAAGTGGAATATCAGCGACCTTGGCGGGTTAATGTATGGTGCGGCATTATGAGAGGAAGGATAATTGGCCCCCATTTTATCGATGGCAATGTATGCTGATTTCCTGCGCAATGTTCTGCTGATGTTACTACAAGATGTTTCACTGCATAACAGAATGGCGATGTACTTCCAACATGATGGATGTCCAGCACATAGCTCGCGTGCGGTTGAAGCGGTATTGAATAGCATATTTCATGACAGGTGGATTGGTCGTCGAAGCACGGTCACCGGATCTGACGTCCCCGGATTTCTTTTTGTGTGGAAAGTTGAAGGATATTTACTATCGTGATCCACCGACGACGCCTGACAACATGCCTCAGCGCATTGTCAATGCATGTGCGAACATCACGAAAGGCAAACTACTCGCTCTTGAGAGGAATGTCGTTACACTTATTGCCAAATGCATTGAGGGTGACGGACATCATTTTGAGCATTTATTGCATTAATGTGGTATTTACAGGTAATCAAGCTCTAATAGCATGCGTTCTCAGAAATGATAAGTTCACAAAGATACATGTGTCACATTGGAACAACCGAAATAAAATTTTCAAACGTACCTACGTTCTGTACTTTAATTTAAAGAACCTACCTGTTACTAACTGTTCGTCTAAAATTTGTGAGCCAGATGTTTGTGACTATTACAGCGCCATCTATCACAAAGCGAAAAAAGTGGTCCAACTAAAACATTCATATTTCTTTACGTAGTACAGGAATATGTAATAAAAATGGGGGTTCCTATTTAAAAAAACGCATTGATATTCTTTTGACCTATGGCAGCAGCATCTAGCGGGCCAACCATAGCTGCATCTGGTTTCCCTCTTCAAGCTAGACAAGTTTCGTGCTTTGTAGTTTTTTCGTTTGACGCTTATTTCGTGAGATATTTGGCCCGGTGACGATCAATGGACCACCCTGCATACGTGAATGGAACAGGAAGAAACCCTGATAATGGGGCGTACCCTCTGCCATGCACCTCTCGGTGGTTTTCAGAGTATAGGTGTAGGTGTAGATGAATTCTGGTAGCTGTCACTGAGAACTGCAACTCTAATACTTACATACTCGTCGATGGCGTGTACTTATACAGTCACATCCGATCATATCTTCTGGGTGCTTCCCTTTTTTTGTCAGGCATTGTACTTGACGGTACATCTCGCGGCCTCGTACGTGGGAATAGTGTACTAGTAGATAAACTTCGGATTGATCCTGACGCCCGTAGAGGAAACACAACCATGTGCGCATGCGCAGAGAGCGTACGTCGGACGCCAGCAGCGCGCATTGCCACTCGCGGAAATTACGCGGGCGTCGTTGTCGCGGGGCGTGGCAGATTAACGGCCCGGATCCCCCATTAATCAAAACTGCGCGAAATTAAAGCGGGCTCCCGTTATTCGCGGGGTGTCGTCAGCATCGTCGCAAATACAACGGCCGTTTCAGGTGCCTTCACGATTAGTCGTATATCGAGCTGCTGCTGTCAGCGTCACATAGATTACTTCTGCACAGGTGCGCTTCGCCCTTTGTCGCCCGCTTTACACCTGTTGATACCCTGAGGGCCCGGAGCTTATTACGTCGTCAGTTTCCGTTGTTACGATTGTCTTAGTCCCCGAGTTCTGTTTAATGAAAGCTGGTCTCAAGCATTCTTTCTACGTAACGGTTGGACAGATGTTATGCCGAATCCGGGTACTGAGCAGTCCTTTTGTCAAAAAATTGTTGCCCATTGGGGAACCACGATAGTGAAGAATGGCATCTAAACTTTTGATTTGAGCAAGGTGCGCATTTCAGGCAGGAAAATTTTAAAGATGAAAGTCCAAATACTCCTCCTGTCCTTCTGATATAGATTTCACACTGGTTTGGTAAGCTATTTATTGCGAACATCGAAATATTTTTTTCGACAAGACTGCAGACACTTCCTTTCTCTCTTCTCGTCTTTTATGGTCTAGCTTCCCGTATCGTGTTTATTTTTTGTATTCACATATGGTGCAGTGAAGTTTCCGTATCTATCGCTGTCGGAAGGATATTAAACTTTTGCCATAGTGGACACCAGCTGCCGCGACACATCTGCTCATTTCTGGTATACACTGCGACAGCAGCGCGCCTAGTGGACAGTAGGCTACATTACTCAGTACCATATAAAATTAATGCGAATAGTATCTTTGATATTGATATGTAACATGGTTTTTAAAAAAGCGAGAGAATGTAGCGTACCAAATTGTAGCAACAACAAAAATAAGACGCCAACTTCATCATTCTATAGATTTCCTAAGGACAACAAGAGGAATGAAACAGCACGTCACAGGACTGACTGGTTAGGATGTTTTTGTAACGTTCGTATTTTAACTGAAGGATAAAAACGATATAGTAAACTGCAGAAAACATCATTAATTGCAGAGAGAAGTCGAATATCTACGCAATAACGTCAAGCTTCGTTCATTATTGCTCGAAACAAACCAGTTTATAAACGTGTAAAGCAGGAAATAGTATATAACGTAGTACCTACTTTATTTAACGTATCGGATAAGTCACCATAACTGAAAATGAAGAGAAAATTGCCACAGAGGGGTGATAATGAAAAGACAATAACAATAAAACTGTTTCCCCACTCAAAACAAACCGATTCCGAAAGTGTTGCTACATCAGAGCCACGAACTTCAGAATTTGTCAACACCGTCATCTTTTGAAGAATAAGTCGTTAAACATTCCTCATTTCAAAGCCCTAGGGAAAGAGGTGTAGTAGATATGATAATGACATTGCACCATATGCTAGAGCATCTCAAAGAATTTATTTAATAATCAGTAGTACACCTCTAAATGTGGACCATTTGAAGCACGGAGTATATCGAGTCTGTGTTCAGTTTCTTCGTAACATGTCCTCTATAACTCTTGCAATCCTATCAATGATAGGACTTTTTAACATAAGAACATCGACTACTTTGGACGCATACATGCCTTCGTGAATCCCCACAGAAAGAAATCCAGGGGGGTAATATCGGGGAACATGGTGGCCAAGAAATGTATCCTCTGCGTGTGATCAAGCGATTGGGAAATTCCGTACCCAGGAACGTGTGAATAGCTCTTGACCAATGCGGAGAATGATGATATTGCGTTGTAAGTCTTTTACCTGAGGGTGCACAAACAATTCCAACATATCCAGATACAATGACATATTCACTGTGTTTTCTGCAAAGAAGAACGGTCCAAGTGATTCCGTTGTGCATTATCGCAGAAGAGACGTTCAGGTTACGACCATCACGAATATGTTCAATCATAACGTGTAGATGTTCCAAGCCTCAAATCCGAACATTATACCGATTACCCGTTCCTGATTACATGAGAGGTTGACTCATCTGAGAATAAACATCTTTTCAGGAAGCTGGCATTCATGCCAACGCGCTGCAGCATTTCCGTAGCAAATTGTTGTGGGCATGATTTGTCGCTCAGAATCAAGTGTTCCAGAATTCGCACTTTATAACCACACAAACGAAGTTGCTGGCGTACTACATGGTGCAATGTTGTCGGGGTACATTAAGTTGCCAAGATGCCTGCCGAAGTGACTCACGTGAGCTTCTGAAAAACGCTTGTCTGATATCCTCCACTGTTTCTTCCGAAACACTTTAATGTACGCTGCCAGAATGTTTCAGAAAACTTCCAGTTGCCAGAAACTTACGATACCATTCCTTAATTGTTTTCCCGTTTGGTGAATCACATTCATACAACCTGTGATAATTTCTTTGCACAGTAATCGGCGACTTTGTTTCTGTAAACCACACTACTGCCTGGGCGCATTGCTGTGAGTCGCCATTTTCACTTCGTGCGATCATGCTGCACTCTGATGACAATAGTTGGCACATCCGATGTGGAAATATATCTTTGAGATGCTCTAGCATATGGTGGAATTTCATTATCATATCTACTGCAGTTTTTTTCGCTGGGCCTTTGAAATATGGGACGATTAAAAGGGGACTCTCTGTATTAACTTCTTCACTCCCGAGGTATCATATACACGATACCTCCAGGTTTTATTTATTTCTCGGAAGCATATGCAGCTGTACTCTCTCTGGCTTGTGGTGCCATGCACGACAGACATTGTGCCAAAGACCTTGTAAAAAATAACTAGACTCACTGATGGCGCTGCAGTCGCGGGACAATTTGAACCTTCGGCTGGACGCCATTATAGTGGTTGTAGTCTGATGTGTTGTGTAGTATTGTTGTTTATGAAGATCCTGATTCAACGTTGTATATTTGTTGGGGCGTACATACAGTATTTGTTACTCGTAATTCTACTGTCTGTACATTCCAATCAAAAGAAGTACAATGGTGAAGAGTTACGCAGCGATTAATTATACTTGCTTAATAAATGTTTTTGTAACACGGTATTAGCATAATGTCTGTGCATCTATTTGCAGGTTTCCTTTCTCAAAACCACAGCTGTTACAAAAATGGTTACACGCTGTCAGGAGGCAAGATTTCCGACCGACAGAATACCATTTTATATGTTCTGATCATTTTGAAAAAAGTTAGCTGATCGGTAGTGTTTTCATGGTCTAGGTTAGGTTGAAACTTGATAATTTGGTCGTGTGTTACCAAAGCACTATGCCATATGTAACGCACTTCTCGTCATAAAATCTAAAGCAAGGTAGCATCAGAAAATATCTATTAATATAGTGGGCAAATCTTTGAGTATTTTGATGCATTTTGCGTACATCTATCGTAAATTAACTACGAAAAATGCTAGGGGGCCAGTACATAAGTTTTAGCTACGGCTGATTCCATGTAGTACGTAAGATAAATTCATTAACAGTGACTAGTTGCCGTTTGTTCATAAATTAAAAAGTATATTGTAGTAAAGCATTTAAATGAGGCATTATGTTTGCGACCTAACTCAAGGGAAGGCATTTTATAACCAAAAGCGATGTATAAACATTCGAACTCCGCGCGTCAGTTTACCACTCTAATGGCCGCCGCCCAGCTATTCAATTTGTCCTCTCTTCACAGTCGAGCACTCGTGCGGTTGTGGGGGCCTGCATTGTGCTGGGGGCAGCTCACTTGTTCGTTCTTCTGCCGAGCACCATGAAGTGTCGGCACTAACTGGAAACTTCAGGTTCTGCAACTGCACAACATGTCTCGGCGAAATAAAGACAAAGACACATATTTTTCTAATTACAAGTGTTTTCACATGTTTTAATATTATATTAAAACTATTCAGACCTCCCTCAGTTAATATCGCAAAATAACGATGTCTTCACAAGCCCCATGTGAAGTGAGGAAGATGATGAAGTCAGTATTAAGTGTTGGCGTTATTGCTGGCTATATCCGCTGCTACTCGCCTTGGCGATGGATCAAAGAGGCTCTGGATGTGGTGTTGGGGATATAGCAGTCCTTATTGGTTCAAATGGCTTTGAACACTATGGGACTTAACTTCTGAGGTCATCAGTCCCCTAGAACTTAGAACTATTTAAACCTAACTAACCTAAAGACACCACACACATCCATGCCCGAGGCAGGATTCGAACCTGCGACCGTAGCTGTCGCGCGGTTCCAGACTGTAGCGCCTAGAACCGCTCGGTCACTCCGGCCGGCCGCAGTTGTGTGAAGATATATGTAATTTACTTTGATGTTGTATAAACTGTGGGCGAGAGTATTGAGAAAGAGAGCAATATCGATAGTCGATCCAACAAAGGGTTTTTGTGTTGTTGGGTAGCTAGAGAGGCGGACACATGTTTTACTGTGGGAGTTGTGACTTTTACGAACTGGTGAAGATTGAGTTTAGTGGCAAGCGATGTACGTTTTGAATGACTGTTTTATACCAGTACGTGATATTATAATAGTGAGTGTAGAAACTGGGCGAAGTAAATACTGAGACTGTGCCGTGAGACGAAGTAACTATGACAATGCAACCGAGAATGGGCGGTATTGTAGCACTGTGTCTGTGGATTGAACTGCACTTGTATTTTGACTGTGTTTTCGTACACTCAGGTACTGTAAACTTACATATTCATTCGCGTTTCGATGAACTGTCGGACGCCTATAATCAGTAACATTCGTTATGAACTTACGCGAACTGTCTATTGTGTGTGAGTACTTTCCCGCCCATGACGGTTTTTCGCGATCGCGGCAGTCATAATACGAACTGGCTTTCTATAGAATTCGCCGTCGGCAAGTTTTATAAACTGTGGGTGGCATAAGTAAACTTAAATTGTGTGTGCCAGAAACATTAATACTGTGCACATACGGACATCTGTAACAACAATTACATCGACCAACCTGTGGCGTGCAAAACGCCACTGTAATCAGATTTGCAGCTTAATGAATACCACCGCCCGCCCGATTACGAGGAAAAATCATCAGCTGCAATCACACGACCGTGGGAGCAGACCTCAGCGTTTCACCAGGACCAGCCAGCTGCCGTCGATATCGCGACCACCCTCACAACACACAAGATAAGATTTAAAAGCAGCTCTCTCCTCTCAAAGACTCAAAATTATTGCAAACAATTTTAATTTCCTTTTGGCTGACATACACGTAACATTTGTCTTCTTTAGAATAAAAGTGTTCCCCACAAAGTGGTGTGTTCTATGTAGACATTGTTGACTTTCATTAGCAGTAGCCATTTCGCTTTTAATTATTTCCATTTTTTTTTTTACATTTTAAATCCGCTGCCGCTGCATGTGTATTTTTTTTATAACTTTTGGAGGGTATGTGTCTAAATTCGTGTGCCGTAGCATTTACCAGATGTATTGTAATGCTTTGCTACTTGGACAAGGGCGTCCACCATTAATTTCTTAAACGTCGACCAATGACAGTGAAGCTCGCTTGCTATTGGTGCTAACATTCTATAGTGGGTAATTCAAAGGTGGGTAGCTGTCAAACCACACGGGTTGTGATTACTTTGAATGAGAGTCGTGTAAAATTGTGGGTTCATCACTCAACTTTGGTATTCTTTTGTTTATTGATGTTAGAAACAATTTTTTTGTCAATGTCCTTAAATCTTATTTAATATGGTTATTCTATGCAAAACTGGGATAAATGCACGGTCAGATATTGTGTTGGGAAGTAAAATTTGGAGAAACGTCTATTTAGATACGGCTTGATTTGGACTGCATTAGTTAACACGGTATTTCTCGGATATTTTGGCGATACTTAGTGACAGTGTAGAACCGCAGTCGTCACAGGCTGTATTTTCAATCATGTGATCTTCGTACAACGTGTTATCTCCCAAATCAGTTTGGCTATGATATCTCCGGTCCTTCATGGTGTTGCATTTTGGATGGTCAGCAGTGTACATCATCTACAAAAACGTTACTACGGTTTCAAAAAAAATTCATTGCTAACTAGCATTAACACACAGCAGTTAAAATGTAGCTCACTTGTACTTTTAATATGTGCTCAGGACGGAAGACATCAAACAAATATTCGTGAATTGGAAAATCGAGTCACGTGCAACAATGCGAAAATTTTTAGACTTCGTTCAAAACTGCTGCCTGTCAAATAAAGTGGCAATCATTAGGACAGCCAACAACAGCAGTATATTCTTCTTACTGATGAAATACAACAGTGTTTATATTCTTTTGTTTTCAGTGGAATAAGTTACAATTATAAGCAACCACAAGAGTTGTAGCTTACGACATTTCATTCCTTAATTTTGGCTCTGTTTACGTTTGCATTACGATTATTCGAGTCTTGTGATATTTTACTAACGGTTGGGATGTAAAAATATAATACCTATTCGTGAATTAAGTAGAACAAGAATTAATAACAAAATTATACGTATCTTCTGGCATTTATATGTCTAGCCGCTAGGGGTGCTTGTGTGTCTTCAACTGTCAGACTGTAACAAACTACAAGAGTACTGTAAGACGTGTAAAAGAGAAATAAATGGTTCTTCAGGAGAAAAAACTATTCTTGATAGTATAATGAACGATTCATAACAGGCAAATAAAATATGTCATTTATTTTCCTATAACGTTGCCAAATAGGTCTCCGTTAGCCTCTTCGTTATTCGTTCAAAGAAAGTAAAGCTGTTCACATGGTTTCAGTTATGCGAAAAACGTGGGTGGCAACGACCGTCATGCTTGCAAAGCTATAGTGTCAAAGCATTATAGAGTAATGGCAATGGTAATATGCGTCATTGGCCAGGACGCCCCTTGCGAGGCAGGTCCGGCCGCCTCGGTGCAGGTCTTATTACCATCGACACCACATTGGGCGACCTGCGTGCCGGATGGGGATGAAATGATGATGAAGACAACATAACACCCGGCCCCTGAGCGGAGAAAATCTCCGACCCAGTCGGGAATCGAACCCGGGCCCGTAGGACGGCAATCCATCACGCTGACCACTTTTTTTCTTTTTTTTTTTTTTTTTTTACCCTCTGACCGAACACGCTGAGCTGCCGTGCCGGCTAACCACTCAGCTATCAGGGAGGACAGTTATAGGAATAGTAAGAGTAAGTGGTTTGAAAACGTTGACAATGTAATCGGTTACCGCGGTGCATACTGCTAACAATTACTAGCTTACGCCGTTTCACTGTTGAAGTGAAGATGCCTCAATCCGCTTTTAATTGTGCCGTTGTCTATTTCTAGCGCTTTAGTTGGTGCGCAAAGGTTTGAAACAGAGTGTTTTTGTGAAAATAAAACAAGTAAATGAGTGAAACCTCTGCTAAAAAAAAAAGGAAAATTACACTCAAAACTGCTAAAGTGTAGCTAAATTTAAGTGTTGGTTACGACATAGAATAAAGGGCGATAATTTTGTGTACAGTAAGATCTGTGAAAGTGGAATAAATATTTCTTCTTGGGGGAAAAACTATTCTTGACAGACACGTATAAACACAGAAGCATGTGCAATGTGTTGTAAGATTAGTAAGACAGAAAACTTTAACTTCATTTTCGTTTCACGACTCAGATGTGAGTAACTAAGTTAAGGAGGCGAAAGAAAGGCTCTGCGCATTTATAGCTGAACACTGCATATCTTTCAACGTTTTGACACATTTGCTTGCATTAATGAATGTTCCAATTCAGTAATCGTCGAAACAGTTACACTAATAGAGCGATAACCACTGCTGTTGTGAAACGTATTGCAGGAGCTGAAAGTAAAGACACGCTTCACAGCAATAAGTTTTCAGCAACTGCTGATGAATCAAGTGATTTCAGTAGTACTAGACATTTGTGCTTTGTCGCTAGTCGACCTACGACATGGAAGGATACGTAATGCATTTTTTTAGAGCTCATTTCAGTAACTGAGTGCAATACTGTTTGTTAATCTTTGCAACAGACTGCTTAAATGCCTCAGCTTGAGCAACGTATCAAAGAAGGAAAACATCACAGGTTTCGCTGTCAACGGAGCTAGTGTCATGATGGGCAAACGCAGCTCCTTGCCTACCCTTTTGAAAAGAGATACTCCTCATTTGTTCATAATGAAATAGCTATTCCATTCTTTCAGTCTGTGCTCCTCCTGTGCTTGTGCAAAACTGCCAAGGGCCTCTGAAGATCTAGTGCGAGACCTATTCAGTTAGTTTCATACTAGCGTTAAGAGCATAGCTGCATTACAGGAGTTTCAAGATTTTGTGAGGGTCAAGCCGCGCGAATGGCGACATCCAAGCCAAACAACGTAGTTGTCCCCTCAGGCGGTAGTTCCTCGAGTGTCACAGCAACATGATGCTCTTGTTCTTTCCTTCACGCCTGCTGCTTCAGAAGATCGGTTACTTACATCTGACACCATGCGCGCCAACTTCCTGGGTGCACCAGGGCTCGAGCACCCACATACATAAACTTGTGGGTGCGCCGCACCCGCATAATTTTTAATGTGATAAAAACAAAATAAAATAAATATTTCTCACTTGCCTCTATCAAATGTAATGAAATACTAAAACACTGATATTTAAGTTATAATTTCTGACCTCTAAAACATATCTGTTTGTTTCAGATGTCTTTGTGCAAAGGCAACCATACAGAACACCCCCATCCGTTGCTTGTTTCTGACTAACAAAGGCACTCTCCAGAATAACAGTGGCACTATACTTTGAACGGAATCCCGTCCTTTCGGCTTTCTTTCATGTTTCCTTACAAATGACACGCTACAATACGCACACTCCATTCGTCAACAATTGTTTTAAAATATTTTCAATATTGAGCAATAATAAAGATTAATCGGAGATACAAGGAAGCCGATTGTTACAGACTACCTCAATACTTATTTTTTTAAACATAACGGCGGTTGGTTTAAGATTTAAGTGAAATTGTTTTCACGTAATCTGGTTTAGTATTGTTCTGTTTTTTCAGACAATGGCTTTGTGAAGGAGGTGGGAGCTATTGTTGTAGACTGATGGGGTATTACCGCATTAATAGCTAGAAAAAAGAAGAGGGTATATTGAAGGGATTTGTGGAGCAAAAGCTCTTCTCAAACGTTGCGCGATCACTGGACGTACGTGGAAAGCTGAAACACAATATTGGGTATTGCTTCTATACATACTTTCAAATTCGAACAGTTTCCTAGTCGCCGTGGATAAATCTGTCATATGTTTGTTGTCATCATCACTCTTGACAATCGTGAAAAGCGTGTTCAGCCAAAATATAAGGAACATGAGAATGTGTCTTCTGCAGTTCCTGTAGCACGTCAGCAAGAAGTGTCAAGAAACAGTCAGGCAGGTCATACCATGAAAGATGGAAAACACATTTCCTTGTATTTATTACGATAAAGAATTGAACAAAGTGTTCTGCATTGTGTAAAAATGCTTTTGATTCCAGTATAACACTTCGGTCGGCAACTGCTACTTCTGCAGACAGGGATTCGCGTAATACATTTGTGTTTTCCCAGTGGCAAAAGACAATTGAACGTTTCAGAGTTCATGATAAATTGACACTCCACCATTCGTCCGTGACTGCTTGGCAGCTACGAAACAGGGTACCAATGTGTCATCCCTTATCTCAACACATAAATTAGAAGATATGAAAAATGCACGCAATGTGATTTTAAACGTAACAACGTCCTCCAGCTTTTAAGTCAGCAAGGAATAGCAATTCGTGGTCACATTGATGAAGCATCATATATTCATCAACTGCTGCTGCTTAGACCAAAGGATGCTCCTGACTTGAAATCTTGGCTGCAGCGAACTTCATGTAAATAGGTGTCCCACGATATATTGAATGAAATTGTCTCGTTTTTATCGATCGTTTGTCAGTGGACATCTAACCTTTACAAAGCAGGATTACCCAGCTGAAGCCGGGAGCTATATTTGTTCATTGTTCGGCGCTCAATCTGAATTTGGTTGTAGAAGATGCGATGCAAGGTATTAATTATGTATGAGACTTTCTGGTGATTCTTCGTGAATTAATATCATTTGTAACACATTCGCCTAAGAGGTTATCGGTGTTTCAATCGTTAATAGAAGACAACTAAGATGATGAAGTAATAAACATTCACAAAATGAATTTTCCACCATTCTGTCCTAGGAAGTAGTCTGTCAGGGTACAAAAGTAATTATGACGTTCTCTTGAAATTATTGGAAGAACTGTCAGCAGAAAAAGTGAAATCGGTGGGAACGCTAGTGGATATTTTTCAGACCTGCATCAATTCAGATTTCTGATTTCTCGGAAAATGTTAATTTCAGTTTGCGGCACGATTGAGTAGCTTCGTTCTTCTTTTCAGAGGGAATCATTGTCATACCGAGAAATCAAAACATTGGTGGAAATTGTACCCGCAAGTTTAACTTCACAAAAGGATATATTTGTTGAGTTGTGAAATGAAACTATTAGGAAAGCGGAGGAGCTTAACATTGTCGAACCAGTCCTGGCTAGAAAAAGGAAAATGGCAAAACGCTATGACGAAGGAAATGTACAGATAAATATTTTTTTTTAAATAATTGATGTGGCTGTGGATTCACTAATCGTAGATTTGACTCGAAGGCTCTGGAACTTATTTCACAACATGAATCTTTTGCTATAGGTCGAATTGGTGCTGATCTAATCCTGCAGTTCTATGGGGCACACTTTGATAAGGACAAGCTAACATGGCATAGGGACATGTTTCAAGATGTGTGCAGAACGAAGAAAGAGGAAGCGGCCAACTTGTCAGACATTACAAATATTTTAAGTGCAGAAAACAGTGGCCCCATGCGTGGAATGCTCACAGAATTAGTGAAGCTGATTCGGATGATTTTAACTACACCTGCTGCTTCATGTACCTTGAGCGGTCGTTTTCAGCACCAAGACGACTGAAAACGTTTTTGCGGTCAACGGTGACACAATAAAGATTGAATGATTTGGCAGTATTGCATGTTCATAAAGAAATGACTAAAATATTGAGATTACCAAAACTGCAAACAAATTCCTATCTGCAAATGACCTAAGAAGGAAAGTGTTTTATACTGAAAGTTAATACGTCATGATTATTATTTGGTACGTAAGCTGAGTTATTTTTTAGTTCTGTACACAAATAAATATTTGCATATTTCTTTCTCCAATAAATTAAAACAAACTGATTTATAAAGATTGTTTGTTTTAATTTGTATGAATGCGTTATTTTCTTTTAGTTCACAGTATCGAAAGTGGTGTATTAATACCAGTGAATTAATCAACACCTTCCGTCACAGAAAGTACGTTGCATGTTCCAGTTTCACGATAGGTCAAGGTGAGTACATTGAGGTTTTGTAAGTACAAATCAATCAAACAACAGACAGAAATATAGGCCTAAGCGTATTGATATTAACTGTCAATCACTATAATGTGCTAAATTTTTAAGAACATTTATTGGTACTAAAGATTATTGAATATAATAAACGAATGATGTCTTTGTTTACATTACATGGGATTTTACAACACACTCCACTGAATTTCTGTTTCTACTTGTTGTAATGAAAGTTACATTAGTTAACGATACATTACATATTTTATGTTAGAGGTTCAGGGTTTTTATTGTTGCAGGTGGGCCTTTATCGCGTACGTTACGCCTCTGTGTCCGTACTTTCGTCCAAGTACATTTGAACCCAGTTTCATCCCATTTTTGTTGCTTTTAAGTCAGCTATATTACGGAATGAGATAGGGCAGCCTCAACGTATGATTATAGTAGCGGTATGTTTTACATGACCACAGCACATATCTTAATGAGACAGGCAGTGTTCATAAAAGATTGTACATGAAAGGTAATCGTTTTAAAAAACGTCGACACCTCCCCAGATAACATATACTACATCCCGCCATTGATATGCACCCACAGAAATTTTTGAAAGTCGGCGCCCTTGTCTGAAACCCTTCTCGAAATCTGAACTGTCCTTATAATATGCTATATTTAGAGTCCTTAGAATTCGTTCTACCGATTTTCAGACAACTGAATAAACAAATGCAAAGCGAGGAGCCTCGGAAGCATACATTAACCCAGATAACCCTGACGTCCTTCTGGAAGGACGACGTCATTCACTGTTGAAATTATTTATTTTTGTGAATAACGCATTGTTGCAACGGACTGTGACGCATTGTTATATGAAGTAGGCAGGGCCAGTTGCGCGCTGCGACAGTCAGTTTGACGGTGTCGTTCATAGTGAGTGAGAAACTGTGTCTTGAAGATAGGGCCGATTTTACCATGGATGAACTGACTGACCTTGTCATCGATGCGTATGTATATTTTCTTTCATATTGCGTCAATAATTCTGAAACTTGTCATATAACATCTTAAAGAATTAACCTATCTTATTTATGGGTTTATATTACGATTGAAAGTTTTCGTCAGTTGTAATTCAATTATGTTTTCAACCGTTCTTCCAGAAGGACGTCAGGGTAATATGTTGTCATTTTGTATTCACAGAAAACGATGTACACTGATGGAACTTTTGGACATGTTAGAATCAAAAGATGAGGAAATACCTAATACTGGTGTTAATGTAACATTACACCCTCCTTTAAATTCAACTGATGACGTAACAGATGAAGATTCTGGTGCTGAAGAAAATCCAAGTGTAGATAAATTACCAGCAAGTCAGCTCAATGCTACTGCGCTTTGTGATTTGGCCACTTTTACCAATGGTAATGCTGTGAATGCAACAAGGAAACAATCCTTCACCTCTGATGTTGTTCCAGGACCCCCCAGCAGTACAAAAACAGCAACAACCACAAACAAACCAGCAAGGCTATCGAAGAATAAAGTTCTAAACCTCAAGAAATATAACTGGAAAAGTGGTGAAATTGTTAATCCAACACCTGTATGACCTCTAATGTTCACAGTTGGAATGAAGAAAGGGCGAACACCGCTTGAATATTTCCAGCAGTTTTTTGATAACGAAGTGCTTCTAATGATGGTCACATACACAAATCAGTACGCAGCCAAGAGAAATAGACTAGGCGATTGTTCAGAAGATGAGATGTTGGTGTTTATTGCAGTACTTCTGCTAAGTGGATATGTAACAGTGTCACGCAGGAAGATGTACTGGCAATCAGATAAAGACAGTTACAACGACCTCGTAACAAATGCCATGTACAGAGATCGATTTGACTTCATCTTTTCCAATTTGCATGTATGCAACAATGACAATTTAGATAAATCAGACCGTTTTGGGAAAATCCGCCGATTACTGTGTGTGCTGAATGATAGATTCAAACAATTTGCGCCTCACGTGCGGCATCATTCTGTCGATGAATCGATGGTCCCATACTTCGGAAGTCACGGGTGCAAACAGTTCATAAAAGGGAAACCAATCCGATACAGATTCAAATTTTGGTGTGGAGGCACAAGTGGTGGATATATTATTTGGCTCGAACCCCACCAAGGAGCTGGCACGTGTAGTAAGGATTATGAAACGAAAGGTATGGGGTACAGTGTGGTAATGACTTATGTTGACCAGTTACTTCCACATGTTCCATATCGAATATACTTTGATAACCTCTTCACCAGCGCTGAACTACTACATGACCTAAAAGAGATGGGCGTGGAAGCAACAGGAACAATAAGAGGAAACAGAGTTAAGAATTGAACTCTATCACCTGTAGAAAAAAAGAAAATAGAGGATCATATGAAGTTTGTTCTGACTCAGCATCCGGGATTTCCATTGTACGTTGGAATGATAACAATGTTGTTACTGCAGCCACCAACTTTGACAGAGTGCAAGCACTACGCTCTGTAGCAAGATTTTCCAGGGAACAAAAGAAAAGGATTAGCGTGCCTCAACCTAACTTATTACACTCCTACAATACTCATATGGGAGGCATAGATCGAGCTGACCAAAATGTATCCCTATATAGATGCTCTATAAGAGGGAAAAAGTGGTATTTCCCGATCATTGCACATTTTATAGACATTGCAGAGCAAAATGCCTGGGATCTTTACAAGCACAACGAAGAACCCATAGATCATCTGACATTTCGTCGTCGAATTGTCACTGCAATTCTTGAAAGTCACAAAAGAGTCACTACCAGCAGAGGACGTTCTAGTAAGAGGGCAAAACTAGACTCTAGATTTGATGGAAGAGAACATTATGTTGCTGAATTACCAACGGATGAGGTAACAAAAAAGAAGAAGCAGCTGAAATGTCGAAGTTGCCACAAAAAAACTACTACTATGTGCGTAAAATGTGATGAACCACTTCATGTTTGTTGCTTTTTGTCTTATCATACTAGTGCATAAAATATGTGTATAGGTTATTTTCCTTGTTTTTTTTGTATTTATTAGCTGTTTTAGCCTATAATTCAAATTTATTTATGTTTATTTGAGAGTATAAAAACCGAAACAAGTTAATTGCGCAATGTCATATACTTTAAAAACATGTTCCCTTATTGTCCTGACGTCCTTCTGGAAGGACGCCCATTTTTGGAAATACTAAATAAAAATAAATACTCAAAATTGTTTTTACTTTCTTCCTTACAACCTTGTGAATCAATGTAGATAAGATATAAATCAATTTTGAAAAAAAAAATTCAGGACTGTCTGGGTTAAGAGACAGTATTTCGTCCTCACTGCTCACTTTACTTGACTGTTATGTCAAAGTTGAACATCTGCAATCATCAAATTTGGAGAATATTCAGTAAAGAGATAAATATATCTTCCTTCCTCTTGACAAGATGTATTTCGGTGAAAAAGGTGCAGATATCTTTGGAAAAAAATGAAATTTTTCATCAGGACATTAAGGCGATCAGGCTACATTGCTTAAATCTTTATATTGAGGCAGTCCAGCAACCCGTTTCTTTTTTGTGGATCCTTCAATTAAGTCACTGGAAGTACTGAATCTTACAATAATTCGTAGCTTCCAACCACTGGCACCAGTTGCGGCATATATTCCAAGTGTTGTGGCTAATAACGAACTTCAGCATTAGATACTGACTGGCGAATGGTCCGTAACACCTAAGCTGCGTGCAACCCTGGTACTGTGTACAGGAATTCTGGAAATCTGTGAAGACTAAAATATACGTGTACTCGAGGCTTGCATTTCCTGTATTTGCCAAATTTGTTTGGTCCCCCCATTCTAGCACTTCTGCAGAAAGAATATGTTTCATGAAGCACAATAATGGAAATCATGCACAGTGCGGCCTATGCCTATATAATGCTGAGTCATTATATTGTATTGCTTTCATGTGCACTTTTATTTTATTCTACGAATAACAATAATCACAACGGCAATCATCGCATGAAAGGGATACATAGCTACATTGTTTGTGAAATCACTGTAGTAGTAATTTCCTAATTTAGTGCGATTATTGTATATATATTTAATAATGTATAATAGTGGAAAATTAGCATGGAGAATAGGCTGTCTAGTATTTACTGCCATCTCCTTCTTTTCGAGATTCTGTCTCATGCTTTCGAGACTGTCTCACCTGGCAACAACTTTCACAGCAGTGAGTGAGCGACTGGACATAGTAATTTGTGTCTAACGACAGCAAATCATGATGCAGATCGTGTGAGCCGATCGGTTGCTCTCGTCTGGCCTTGGGTTTGATGCTCGTAGCGTTCACTGGTGGCAAACAGTAAAAGCTTGTAGTAGTGCTGTGTGTTCAAGATCATTCTGTCCGACTTGTAGCCTTTAATGTCTCAAACCTTGTTATCCCAGAAAATTATGGAAAGAGTGATGCTGCCACAACATTTTTCTTCACACATACCATGTGTGTAATGTATACAAAATTTTCTCAAAATCGAAACTGATGAAATAAACTAAAATATTTATGTAAGGAATCTGATACAGAATGTCTCATTTGCCGTATGTGCAATTTAAATAATTCGTTTTTATACTTTATATGTAATTTATCAATGTGCTTTCAGGGGTCAAGTGATACGCAACACTCATGTTCAACAAATTATTTAACTCTTGGACATATTGAATTCCGATTATTAAAATCGTTATCTTCATATATGAAAAATTTTATCACAGGAAGAATGATTAAATATCCTCATCAGCTAACTTATGTCTACCATGGTATAGCTGGTCAATGCACTGAGTTGGTGGAGAATAAATTTACTTTTTAAACCAATGAAAACTTCTCATGTACCCAATGTGAGGGTAGGTTAGTAGCCTAGCTTTTGATATTCAATGGTCAAAGCGTTCACAAGTTGCAATGAACAAAATCTCGACTCAACATTTACTGTGGCCTAATGCGTGATGGTACTTTATCAAACAGGATCTGCAACGGCGTTGTCTCTGTGCTGGATCTGAAACGCTAATTCCCTACTCTGGCCTTGATTGAATTCACAGTCTCAACTTTCCTGCGTTCTGTAGAACATTAACTTTTCCCTAGTCGAAATAATAGCTATTGCACACTCGCTAAGGGTTGGAGCAATGTGCACAATTTCTTTGCCCACAAAAATTCCCACAGGAATAATTAACTACCTCTTTGCTATCTGTCACCACGATATGTGAAGCATATCATCCTCACTTCGCAGAAGCAAAGCTCTCAATGCCCTTCCTATTTTCCATACACTTGTGCAGTCCACTGCGAAACGAGAGAGATTCTAGAAATTTTAGTTCTCAAAATGGTTTTATATGCTCAGTATGGCTTCAGCCAATTGCCATCTTATTAGAGGTGAATTTTATTTTTCTTGCCTGGTCACCACCTAGCCCTGTTAAAGCCATCCAACCACTTACACTCGGTTTGTTCTGGCCTTACCCTTTTCTGCACTGTAACTCGCCGTTCTCTTGTTACGCGGAGTTTTCCAATGCCATTAACCACCTGCTCGGTTTGTCTCCAAAATGCATTTCACTTTAACTTACTTCCCCTGCCCATATATTGGTATATATTGTTTTGTTAGTGTTCGGTACTTGAGATTACTGCAATTGCTTTTTGTTGATATAATATACTTATTATTTTCTGAGGATGTCATACCCTATCATACTGTTGTTATGGATCAAGCTCATGTAAGGTCCATAAAATCCGGTCGTCTTACACATGTTGTCCCTTCTGAATTAATTTTGTGTTGCTGTGATCAGTGGTTGAGGCATTTCTCATTGCAGTGCAAAATTGTAAATTCAATTAATTTTAATCGTTGTCCAGCTACTGGTCTATCTTATGCTAGATGTTGTCATTTTAATATCCTATTTTGATTTGAAATATATTGCTTTACATGGCATTTTCTATTTAGATGATTATTATATGGCTTTACAGTCTTTTACAGTAGTTCTTAGACTAATCTTACATTTTTCTCTCGAGCACTTGTGATTAACTTCTATTAAACTCTCTCTCTACAATAACTTCAGGCATTCCACAATTCTCAGACATTCAGGATACTGATGAATATGAAAGATGAGTGAAGTTAAGGAGCGTTTGTGTCTGTTATCTCCATTCTCAGCACGTAAATACTACATCAATATTTAATTGTGATCATATTTAAAATAGTTAATATTTTTGCATAACACAAACTTTATTCATTCACATTATTTCTCATTAAAAACACATGTTTCCAAGATGTCTACAGTACACAAATTCGTATTAACATATTTAAATTGAGTAGACATTTACAAATTTACACATGAAATATAAAACATTGTACATTTATGAATATACTTTAACAATTTACAAATTGAAATATAAAATACAAATGAAACACACAAAGTACAAATTCTCAATGGTACAGATGCAACTGAATATTTATACGCATCTCAGCTCTTTACTGAAGTCAATATCTTTTGCACTCTTTATAATATTTCAATGACTTTGTCTCACGCATCACTTACTTTCTTCGCCTACTTTACACTTTAAACTTTGGGCTGTGTTTTCTTCCTGATGCTGCTGTCGATCAGTGGTGGCTGATGCTGCTAGTCAGTTGTAGATTCGGCGCGATGTTGATGAAGATTATCGACATTTACAGTTCTGAGTGTTTGATCACGAATGACATTACATGGTCAATTCCATGTTGCATTGTTTTGATGACAAACTGCTCGTCCAAGACAATGCCATCATGTGACAACATAGGTGGCCTTGTCCTTTATTGGTGTAGTTGCCATCAAGGTTTATGAGTGTAGCTCCTCGACAGTTCCTGCAGTTTGATGTCTCCATTATGGGTACTCTGTTTGATGTCTTTACCACCTTTGGTTGGTTTGATAGTTTGAATGAAATAACTGCCATGGTTTTGTTGGATATTGCCTTCAGTTGATTCTGCCAAATCTCATACTGATTTAAGGTATAGGCTTTAGAAAGGAATTTTGCTGTATTATCACCTCATCTTGGAACCCATTCTTCTCTTCATTTCTTGTCGTATTTTCATGTCTTTTTTCTTGAAACTTGAAACTTCTCGGGCGTAGAGATAGGGTATGTTATGCAGCCAAAGTTATTCTGAAGGATTACCAGTAATGTTGTCATGAGATATGGTTAAGTTTGAATAGATATTTTCGGAAGTGATATATTTGCTTTCAGTTATTAGCTTCTCCATTTGGTATTGAGAGAAATATTCCGAGTCTATTTTGCAGGCAGTAGTGCTACGGAGCTGTTTCCGACAGTTTGCTATAGTTGTTGTTGTTGTGGTCTTCAGTCCTGAGACTGGTTTGATGCAGCTCTCCATGCTACTCTATCCTGTGCAAGCTTCTTCATCTCCCAGTACTTACTGCAACCTACATCCTTCTGAATCTGCTTAGTGTATTCATCTCTTGGTCTCCCTCTACGATTTTTACCCTCCACGCTGCCCTCCAATGCTAAATTTGTGATCCCTTGATGCCTCAAAACATGTCCTACCAACCGATCCCTTCTTCTAGTCAAGTTGTGCCACAAACTTCTCTTCTCCCCAATCCTATTCAATACCTCCTCATTAGTTACGTGATCTACCCACCTTATCTTCAGCATTCTTCTGTAGCACCACATTTCGAAAGCTTCTATTCTCTTCTTGTCCAAATTATTTATCGTCCATGTTTCACTTCCATACATTGCTGCACTCCATACAAATACTTTCAGAAATGACTTCCTGACACTTAAATCTATACTCGATGTTAACAAATTCCTCTTCTTCAGAAACGCTTTCCTTGCCATTGCCAGTCTATATTTTATATCCTCTCTACTTCGACAATCATTAGTTATTTTGTTCCCCAAATAGCAAAACTCCTTTACTACTTTAAGTGTCTCATTTCCTAATCTAATTCCCTCAGCATCACCTGACTTAATTCGACTACATTCCATTATCCTCGTTTTTCTTTTGTTGATGTTCATCTTATATCCTCATTTCAAGACACTGTCCATTCCATTCAACTGCTCTTCCAAATCCTTTGCTGTCTCTGACAGAATTACAATGTCATCGGCGAACCTCAAAGTTTTTATTTCTTCTCCATGGATTTTAATACCTACTCCAAATTTTTCTTTTGTTTCCTTTACTGCTTGCTCAATATACAGATTGAACAACATCGGGGAGAGGCTACATCCCTGTCTTACTCCCTTCTCAACCACTGCTTCCCTTTCATGTCCCTCACTCTTATAACTGCCATCTGGTTTCTGTACAAATTGTAAATAGCCTTTCGCTCTCTGTATTTTACCCCTGCCACCTTTAGAATTCGAAAGAGAGTATTCCAGTCAACATTGTCAAAAGCTTTCCCTAAGTCTACAAATGCTAGAAACGTAGGTTTGCCTTTCCTTTCATGACTGGCTCTCCGAAGGCCGTCAGTAGTTCTAATGGAATGTTGTCTACTCCCGGGGCCTTGTTTCGACTCATGTCTTTCAGTGCTCTGTCAAACTCTTTCTTCTAAGGTAAGTCGTAAGATCAGTATTGCCTCACGTGTTCCAGTGTTTCTACGGAATCCAAACTGATCTTCCCCGAGGTTGGCTTCTACTAGTTTTTCCATTCGTCTGTAAAGAATTCGTGTTAGTATTTTGCAGCTGTGACTTATTAAACTGATTGTTCGGTAATTTTCACATCTGTCAACACCTGCTTTCTTTGGGATTGGAATTATTATACTCTTCTTGAAGTCTGAGGGTATTTCGCCTGTTTCATACATCTTGCTCACCAGATGGTAGAGTTTTGTCATGACTGGCTCTCCGAAGGCCGTCAGTAGTTCTAATGGAATGTTGTCTACTCCCGGGGCCTTGTTTCGACTCATGTCTTTCAGTGCTCTGTCAAACTCTTCACGCACTATCGTATCTCCCATTTCATCTTCATCTACATCCTCTTCCATTTCCAAAATATTGTCCTCAAGTACATCGCCCTGGTATAGACCCTATATATGCTCCTTCCACCTTTCTGCTTTCCCTTTTGTCTTAGAACTGGGTTTCCATCTGAGCTCTTGATATTCATACAAGTCGCGTTCTTATCTCCAAAGGTCTCTTTAATTTTCCTGTAGGCAGTATCTATCTTACCTCTAGTGAGATAAGCCTCTACATCCTTACATTTGTCCTCTAACCATGCCTTCTTAGCCATTTTGCACTTCCTGTCAATCTCATTTTTGAGACATTTGTATTCCTTTTTGCCTGCTTCATTTACTGCATTTTTATATTTTCTCCTTTCATCAATTAAATTCAATATTTCTTCTGTTACCCAAGGATTTCTACTAGCCCTCATCTTTTTACATACTTGATCCTCTGCTGCCTTCACTACTTCATCCCTCAGAACTACCCATTCTTCTTCTACTGTATTTCTTTCCCCCATTCGTGTCAATTGTTCCCTTATGCTCTCCCTGAAACTCTGTACAACCTCTGGTTCTTTCAGTTTATCCAGGTCCCATCTCCTTAAATTCCCACCTTTTAGTATCTCCAAGGTTCTTCCATGTATACAACCTTCTTTCATGATTCTTAAACCAAGTGTTAGCTATGATTATGTTGTGCTCTGTGCAAAATTCTACCAGGCGGCTTCCTCTTTCATTTCTTAGCCCCAATCCATATTCACCTACTATGTTGCCTTCTCTCACTTTTCCTACACTCGAATTCCAGTCACCCATGACTATTAAATTTTCGTCTCCCTTCACTATCTGAATAATTTCTTTTATTTCATCATACATTTCTTCAATTTCTTCGTCATCTGCAGAGCTAGTTGGCAGAGCTAACCTACCTGCCCGATTAAGGGATCTGACAATCCACGCTCCGATCCGTAGAACGCCACTTTTCTTTCTCCTGATAATGACACTTTCTTGAGTAGTCCCCCCCCCCCCCCCGGGGGACTATTTTACCTCCGGAATATTTTACCCAAGAGGACGCCATCATCATTTAATCATTCAGTAAAGCTGCATGCCCTTGGGAAAAATTACGGCTGTAGTTTCCCCTTGCTTTCAGCCGTTCGCAGTACCAGCACAGCAAGGCCGTTTTGGTTATTGTTACAAGGCCAGATCAGTCAATCATCCAGACTGTTGACCTTGGAACTACTGAAAAGGCTGCTGCCCTTCTTCAGGAACCACACGTTTGTCTGGCCTCTCAACAGATACCCCTCCGTTGTGGTTGCACCTACGGTACGGCTATCTGTATCGCTGAGGCACGCAAGCCTCCCCACCAGCGGCAAGGTCCATGGTTCATAGGGGGGGGGGAGGGGGGTTGCTATAGTTAGTCACTTCTATTGTGTCGCTGCTAATGGGGTCGCTTCGCCTTCCTCGCACGTATGCATCGTTTGTCCCTCGCTGGTGCTGGTTTCCCCTGTCCTCCTGCTGTTGGGGTGAGGCGTGGGACAATATTCTTTAACATACACCTGTCTCGGTCTCCGCACTAATGTGAAGCGTGAGTCAGTAAATACCTTCCTTCGGCCTCCGGTTTGTCGCTGATACCTTATTGTGCAATCGTATAAACACTCACACTCAGACTGTAGCTTCCCGTCGACTTTCCGCTAGTGTTGTTAGCTTGTATTGCTTCCCCAGACAATTGTAGTGACGAGGCGCTGCGTGTGTTCTCTATTTCACCTAGTTGTCACTGTTGACAAGTATCTTTATCTAAATTCACAATGAACTTCACATCGAATATTTACATGAATAATACAATGAATTTTTAAATAGTTTTTTTCAGTACTTTACAGAAATTTATTATTTACACCTTAAGTTATTGTATATTATAACGGTTCATTTACTTCGTGAATGAGCATGGATGGATGATATGTAGGTTAGTTAGTTAGTACATCATGCTAATTTTTTTCTGACCTACTTTAACGGTTTAAATGATTAGTATTGTTGTACATATATTTGAATATTTACATGTTTGTGGCTCGTCCTCTGTGCCTGTTGATATCTGCTGCTACCTGAAACGTATCTACATTGGTTTGCTGTATCGTCTGTGATCCATTTTTTGTTTTGTTTTCATGGCTAATTGCCATATGACCACTGCAAGAGTTCCTGTCCAATGTGTCTGTAGAACAACACGTCATTCTTCAGCAAATAATGCTGACGAATGTCAACCGAATTCTTGTCTTTCCACTTACGTATGACCTTTAACACCTCTGGGTCTTTGTTCTGTTCGAATAAGTCATTGTCTCCATTTCAACAATTAAATAACGGCTCTGATATCGCCGTTAACTCACTCCCACTATCTACTATTGCCTTAACGACAATACCCTTGACTGTTACATGGAGTATCGGACTTACCCTCAAATTACTCTTGTTTTCGACTTCCTCCCTTAATATGTCCTCGATTACTTCGTAATTTAACCGATCTACGTGTGTTTGTTTTGTCACAACTGGGTGTTTATAGGCATCCATAGTTGCGTCATCGCCCATCAATATTTGATGGTCTTCGTTGAGACTTTGGGGAGAAGTGCTTCCCTTTTTTAAATTGTCCAATTATAATCTCGCTGCTTCTAGATCAGTTTCTACCGTAACCATTCTAGATTTTAAACCTCATTTTCACACCTTGCTACTTCCTTTAAGTTTGTCTCCTTGTCAAATATCGGGGTAATTAATTTGGATTTTAGAGCCTGGCAAATATTCTTTAAGTGTGACAGTACTTCACACTTAGATTCTGGGAATTCGTCAGATTCTACAGTAATTGTGTCTGTACTCGCACACTGATTAAACTCGTTGTTATATTTGTTATCTGCCACTGAAAGTTACAGATTCAAATTTTCAGCTGTGTCGTCATTTATTACGACGCTGTTTTCTGTGTCTGGTGTGATGATTACATAGTATGCCCTCATATCTGCAAAAAATGTATACCTCTGAATCTGATTTATCAGACTGTTCACATATTTTATAATCTGGTTCCAGACGGAATATTTGCCCTGTCATTTTCCTCTCCATTATTGACTTGTTCTTCTCGATTTTGCTCGATTCCCACTATCCACAACGCCTCAGACTCTTCCTGCTTTTCTTCCAAAGTTTTGTGGAAAGACTTTAGTAGATCTAGTAGCGTGTCGAGCTTTTGATCAAGTGGACGTATCCGTACTTCCCCCTTTTTTCTAAGACCTGTATTAGCCGTATTTTGTCGGTTAATCCTATCGTCTTGATCAATCGTAGCGTTACAGGTTACAGTAGGATTTGTATTATCCTGCTGAAAATCATTTTTTATCTGTGCAGAATCAAACATTGCACCATTTACATTAATGCTTCGTCGTAATTAAATGGTTCATTACTAGGTAATGCTGGGAGTTCATCCTCATCGTCAGTGTCAGTCCACTCTATCTCGTCCCAGCACTTCAGTTGTGACTTCCTCCCTATTCGTAGTGTCTGTACCCTGTTCCCAATTCCGATTCTTGTACGTCACACCTTAACCTGTTTATTGCTATGGTCGCCTTGTCATCCGTTTCTGCAGAAAGTGTATTATCTGCATGAACTTCTGCAATACCTAACGTTAGTCAATGCTCACGCTTCCCAGAATTTGGTGATCGCAATTCAATCTCCATCTGTGGTCCGTTTCTCCGGTAGCTACCCTATGTATCGGCCTGTGGCTTCGTTCTCGCACCGCCTCCACATCAGCTTTCTCTCCATGGACCTGGCGATCTCTGATTAAAATCAGTCTGTCGGTTATCTCGAGTTCTCCAGTTTCCATTCTTATTTTCGTCTATATTCCGCCTGTTCCAATCACTATTAAAACCATATCCATTACGCTGTGGTCTAGTGTTTCCACTACTCCCATTTCCGTAATTATTCCCATTTCATGCAGAATTCAATCCCAATACCGGCCTACCATTGCTACCATTATTATTACTCTCTTTACTATTACGTTTTCTTTCAAAATTATTCTGTCAAAATCGCGACGTCCTTGAGCGTCGTTTTCATACATGAATTCTACTTCTCTCAAAACACCTTTGAAAGTTTCTACATTATCGCCCCTACGTCCTATCAAGGCTTGTTGATACTTCATTGGCAGTTTCGTTTTGCGTATTTGAATCAATTCTCCGTCGCTATATGGGTTATCTAAGTACTGCTTCCTTTTAGCCATATTCCCAAAGAATTTGACTGTTGTTTTCTCACGCGAATTTTCGAATGAGACATTTTGTTATAATCCATATTTTATTCTCACCTGAGCCTCAGGTGACCAATATCTTGCTGTAAAGACAGCTCTAAACGAATCATACGAATCGCAAATTTCTGCTGTCTTCTGCATAGCTGCAACAACACTTCCCTCCATATGTGCGCAAATGAAATCTAACTTAAGTTTCAATGGCCAATGTGCGGTATTTCTACTTTAAATTGGTCAATAAATGTGCAGGGTTGGAGAATATTTGCATCTTCCTTACAGTGCTGGTATTTCCGCACTGTAAGGAAGTGGTTATCATCAAAATCTCTCGCTTCTCTCTGTAATGTACCTTCTGGGTTTTGAAGACTGGAATTCTGTCCTTGGTTTGCATCAGATCTACTCAAACGTGTGTAACTTAGTTCATTTTGTGACATTTGTGCCGTAGAATCACTTGCAGATCTCATTGCACAATATGCGTGCATAACGCCCGCTATCCACTCTGTATCATGACTTGTAAGCAATTCTGGCTCGTTGGACGCCATACTGTAACCCATCGGTATTCGTCCTACAGGTTGTGGCACTGCGTAACGCGACTCTATGGCTTGATCAGCGTATGTCACACTTTGTGCTTGACGTACAGAACCTTGCTCCAAACAACACTCCTGTATTCCCAATTGACCTGCTATTCTTTCTTGAACAAGTGGTCTTAATCCACACTGTTCCCTACGGTTACCGTGATGTTCTGGCATACGCTGGTTTGGACTAATTTCCGTTCGCTGTTTGCGGTTTCGGACTGACATCCACATGTGCCTTTCCATCTTAACGTCACACATAATTTAGCGTACCCTTACTATCGTATTATCGGCAACTATTCATTTTGTAGTCTTCACAGTAGTATCTACCGACACTAAAGTGGAGTCTGTCATCGCGTGCGACTCCTCACTAACGCTTTCTACGTCACCTCGACTTTCAATCGAACGTAAAACTTCCGATGTCACCCGTTGAAATTGGTGTTCGTTTGTCTCTTGTATTTTTAAAATACGAGCATCGAATTTCTTTAATGCTACTATGTCGCTTTTTTGTGAGACATCGTCTCAGCAATAACATGTTTCGCTTTCGTCGTCGCTTTGATGGCAAAAACTTCGACTTGTTCTTTAACCTTTTTGACACTTTGTTGCGTAACTTCACGCAACGTAACCATGTCTGTTTGGACAGTGTCGATGACCGCGCGACTGCTACGGTCGCAGGTTCGAATCCTGTCTCGGGCATCGATGTGTGTGATGTCCTTAGGTTAGTTAGGTTTAAGTAGTTCTAAGTTCCAGGGGACTGATGACCACGGATGTTAAGTCCCATAGTGCTCAGAGCCACTTGAACCATTTTGAACAGTGTCGATGTTTGTGCCCTGCAACGGGCGTTTGAAGCGTGATTTCCGCTTCCTTAGCTTCAGTTTGCATTTCATCTAATTGGCCTTGAATATTATCACTCGTTTTTTGTATTTCCTTGTTAGTTTCTTTTATCCCCAGTGTTATGCGCCCATCTAATTCTATTTGCCCTTGTGTTATGCGCCCTTCTATTCGCTTTTCTGACATGTCCGAAAGAACAGATACCATCTTCAAATAGTTAAGGCTAACCGGCCATTGACCTTCTTCTTCTGTGCTGGATGCACACGCATTGCCCGAACTCTTACGGGACTTGGTAAGATCGTCTGCCGCGAGTAATGAGTGTAGTGGGCAGGGGCACTACGAATGTACTGTGTGGACATTAAGGTGGGAATGTGGGTCCCACGGGGAGCGTGCAAGGGATAAATCCTTGCATTCGCATTATCCTCCGTGCCATCAGTGGCTCAGATGGATAGAGAATTTGCCATGTAAGCAGGAGATCTCGGGTACGAGTCAGAGTCGGGGCACACATTTTCAACTATCCCCGTAGATGTACATAAACGCCTGTTGACAGCTTACGGTCTTAATTTCATTATCATTTCGTTCCCTACCTCGTTTTTTGTGAACCATTTCCTTCACTTCCGAAGATAGTGTGAGAGCACTAACACTCATTTTTTCATCCAATTGCAAGCCTGCCTGATTCAATATGATTACGTTTGGTTCAATATGTTAATTACTATCTACAGACTCGGCGTCTGATTCATTAGCAACGCCATTCTCATGTCCATTGTATGGACCTTGTTGAACATCATGTGTTGCAATTGCGGTCTCATTCGGTATTTCTACTTGTTCTGTCTCGTGTTGTTCACACTGATCTACCTGTTGCGTGTCCAGCTCGATCCTATCAAGATCTTCCATCACAGTATCATCCACGGTCCTATATTCAATATTTGAACTCGTTTCCTCGTCTTTTATATAGCCTTTTGGTTACTGGAGTTGAGTCAGAACTCAACACAACCCAATTCAACGATGTGTTGCGCCAGCAAATAAGAAATACATGAATACTACTCTATCTACACTTACTTCACAGTTGAGTCACATTTACATTTACATTTTTCTACACTTTGCGTCAGCTTATTGTTTGGGAGGATTATGTGTTTTGTACCAATCAAAAGCAAACCCTCAATGTATCAGAATCCTAGCAAGGTCGCCATTTGTGAATGGCCAAAACATCTGAACTGTCTTCTCAAGCCCATGGTGTTAAACAGACATTCTATATAAATATGAACCTGGCCCTGTAAGGCATATAATTTATCAATGTGCTTTCAGGGGTCAAGTGATACACAACATTCATGTTCAACATATTATTTAACTCTTGGACATACTGAATTGGTGATTATTAAAACCGTTATCTCCACATATGAAAAATTTTATCATAGGAAGGAATGATTAAATATCCTCATTAGCTAACTTAGGTCTACAATGGTATAGCTGGTCAATGCACTGAACTGATGGAGAATAAATTTGCTTTTTAAACCAATGAAAAACTCTCATGTACTCAATGTGAGGGTAGGTTAATATGCTATAGTCTCTTTTCTCTGTGAGGTTTTGGACGGATTAAATAAAAGGTTGCGAACGTTAGGTGTTTTCTTTGATTTAACGAAGGCTTTTGACTGTGTTGACCACAAAATATTACTGCAGAAGTTGGAACATTATGGAGTAAGGGGAGTAGCTTACAATTGGTTCGCCTCCTACTTTAAGAACAGAAAGCAGAAGGTAATCCACCGCAATATTGAGAGTGGTAATGATGTTCAGTCCCAATGGGGCACTGTTAAATGGGGCGTTCCCCAAGGGTTGGTGCTGGGGCCACTGCTGTTTCTTATTTATGTAAATGATATGCCTTCTAGTATTACAGGTGATTCAAAAATATTTCTGTTTGCTGATGACACCACCTTGGTAGTGAAGGATCTTGTGTGTAATATTGAAACATTATCAAATAATGTAGTTCATGATATAAGTTCGTGGCTTGTGGAAAATAATTTGATGCTAAATCACAGTAAGACTCAGTTTTTACAGTTTCTAACCCACAATTCAACAAGAACTGACATTTTAATCAGACAGAATGGGCATGTTATAAGCGAGACGGAACAGTTCAAGTTCCTAGGCATACGGATAGATAGTAAGCTGTTGTGGAAAGCCCATGTTCAGGATCTTGTTCAGAAACTAAATGCCGCTTTATTTACCATTAGAACAGTATCTGAAATAAGTGACATTTCAACACGAAAAGTAGTATACTTCGCATATTTTCATACGCTTATGTCATATGGTATTATTTTTTGGGGTAATTCTTCTGATTCAAAAAGGGTATTTTTGGCTCAAAAACGGGCTGTTCGAGCTATGTATGGTGTAAGTTCGAAAACCTCTTGTCGACCCCTATTCAATAGTCTGGGAATTTTGACATTGCCCTCACAGTATGTATTTTCTTTAATGTCGTTTGTTGTTAGCAATATTAGCTTATTCCCAAGAGTTAGCAGCTTTCACTCAGTTAATACTAGGCAGAAATAAAATCTGCATGTGGAATGCACTTCCTTGACTCTTGTGCAGAAAGGAGTGCAGTATTCTGCTGCATCCATTTTCAATAAGCTACCACAAGAACTCAAAAATCTTAGCAGTAGCCCAAACACTTTTAAGTCTAAACTGAAGAGTTTCCTCATGGCTCACTCCTTCTATTCTGTCGAGGAGCTCCTGGAAGAGCTAAAAAATTAAGCAAATTCCAGAGTTACATTCTTGATTTTCTTTATTTAAACTAACGACTTGTCGCCTGAATATGTTTCTTATATTTCATTTTATCTGTTTCTACAATCGTGTTATAATTTCATGTATTGACTCGTTCCATGACCATGGAGACTTCTCCTAAATGTGGTCCCACGGAACAATAAATAAATAAATTAATTAATATACTAGCTTTGATATTCAATGGTCAAAGTGTACACCAGTTGGAGTGAGCAAAATCTTGATTCAACATTTACTGTGGCCTAATGCGCGATGGTACTTTACCAAACGGGATCTGCAACGACGTTGTCTCCATGCTGGATCTGCCATCTGAAATGCTAATTCCCTACTCTGGCCTTGATTGAATTCACAGTCTCAACTTTCCTGCATTCCATAGAACGTTAACTTTTCCCTAGTCGAAATAATAGCTATTGCACACTTGCTAAGTGTTGGAGTGATGTGCACAATTTCTTTGCCTGCAAAAATTCCCACAGGAACAATTAACTACCTCTTTGCTATCTGTCACCACGATACATGAAGTATATTATCCACACTTCGCAGAAGCAAATCTCTCAATGCCCTCGGTATTTTCCACACACTTGTGTAGTCCGCCGCAAGATGAGAGAGATTCTAGAAATTTTAGTTCTCAAAATGCTTTTATATAATGGGGCTCTACCCATAATTTCAGGTCTGCATCACCCAATATGACTTCAGCCAATCGCTCTCTGGTTAGAGGTGAATTCTTTTGTCACATGGAGTGTCTGTGTAGTTTGGGCACAATGTCACGGATTGCGCGGCACCTTCCGCCAGAAGTTCGAGTCCTCCCTTGAGCATGGGTGTGTTTGTTGTTCTTAGCATAAGGTAGTTTAAGTAGTGTGTAAGTCTAGGGTCCGATGACCTCAGCAGTTTGGTCCCTTAGGAATTCACACACATTTGAACATTTTTTTGAATTTTATTTTTGTTGCCAGGTCGCTGCCATGTCCTGTTAAACCCATCCGGCCACTTACCCTCAGTCCTGCCCGTATGAACATTAAAAGGAACAATGTATTGTTCTGGCCTTAACCCTTTCTGCACTGAAACTCGCCATTCTCTTGTTAAGTGGGGTTTTCCAATGCCATTAACCACCTGCTCGGCTTGTCTCCAAAATGTGTTTCACTTTAATTTACTTATGCATGCCCCTGCCCAAATGTTGGTAGATGTTGTTCTGTTAGTTTTTGGTACATGTAATTACTGCAATTGCTTTTTGTTGATATAATATACTTATTACATTCTGAGGATGTCATAGTTTTGTAGTGGTTAATAAAAAAAGAAAAGAGAGAAGAAAAGAAAAAGAAAAAAGTTGAAAATGTGGGAAGAAATCGTAAGTGAAAATGTTTTTTTTATCGTTAATGACCGTGAAAAAAAAAGGGAAAGAAAGAAAGAAATGCAGATCGGACTTCGTATTACAGAAAAGCTATCGGACTTTGTGATTCGGAAAAGCTATTGTTGGTGTGGTCCTTGTGGCGATTTTGAGCAAAAGTTAAACCAATTTCCACTACACAAATTATTGAAAGGAAACAGAGAATAACAAAATGTAACTGACAGGGGGAAGTGGCTTACATAAGAGTTCATCCTCTACTAGGTTAACTTGTCTTCTTTCGTGCGGCGTCCAGGTCTTCAAAAATCTCCTTCACTTCTGCGTGAAAAGTCTGCTCCGAAATCTTGCAATCGTCCAGGAATCACTAATTTATACCAATTAAAATCATCTTGATACTGTATCCAACTTAATTTACTTTGCTACTTCCATCCCCCGAATTTCTTAACAACTTCCACAATATGTCTACACATTAAAATCAGATCAAGACTAGCTAATAAGTTTTTTTAACGTCTTCATCAGATCACGTCTGCCTTAAGCTTCGGCTATCAAGAGACAATCCAGAAATGGATAGAAAACAAAAAAAAAGAGTTACAATTTTAGTATTTTCTCTACCGTCGAGCGCTCATACCGCTGCGACGGGATATTTTTTATCTGAGGGAACGAGTGTAGCACGGCGAAATTCAAAGTCCCGCTACATCGCCCCTCGACTGTCACGCTAAAACGTTTAGCGTGGCAGGCTAGCAAACGATAGAATACAGTGTATTGTACTGGCGTTATGAATCAAGCTTGTGTAAGGTCTGTAAACTCCAGGCACCCTACATGGTGTTATCCCGCTGAGAAAAAATTTCGCAGTAATACTTGAAACCAGTGACAGAAACACTCAAACTCTACCCTACATCTACAAGCTACGGGGAAAAAGTCTGGGGTTTAAGGTACCATCTTCATTCATTTTGGTTGGTAATACATTCAACTGACTAGATGCTGGTGTTGGACAGAGAGGAGCATCTATCGCTGTTTGACATCAGAGTTCACTATAGATGCGTACTAAAAATAACCCTACAGCCCAGGAATCGAAGCAAATACACACTATCACAGCTGATGGGAAAAATGCATCACAATTCTAATTACACTTCGAAACTGTCGTTAAAAAACCAGCACTCATATTGAAAGGGTCATAGTGGAGGACTGGGGAAAATCGTCGTCCTAAAAGATTACAGAGGAGGCGGCAGCTGAACATGCGTTCTCCTCCATGTACAATCATAATTTGCGGAAAATGGAGGCCCTTACTCCACCTGTGGGATGGAAGGACCGAAGGAGCTACTCCCACCAGTAGCCTCGCAACATGTCCTAGCGCTATCCGCCTTGATACGCAGGTCCTTCGGCAACACAAAAGCAGGTATTGTTAACTAAACAATAGGAGATGAAAGGATGGCTTGCCGAAATGCATCTTGGTCGTCTAAAGTATAGTGACACAGCCGCTCCTAATGGTTAGGGGGCGCAGCTCCGGCGACAAACTATCACAGACTAAACAGGTCCTCAACGCCTCCAATGGGCCTCTCGTTCTGAGATGGAAAACACTCCATCTGGGACCAGGGCAGAGCCGTGATCTCATAGATAAGTCGCCTGCTGTTCTGTGCTGGATTATTTAACATCAACTCGACTCCTGTAATAATGCAACTATTAAAAAAAGGGGAAAAAAACATTTGCGACGATCATAAATGTCCTCTTTCCATGAAAATAGACAAAGTCCATTCTCATTTAGTTTTACGAGCAAAATCGGTATAGTTTTGTACTTTCGACTGCACTCGCATCTGGTTATTTTGTGACGTCCAGCATAGTGTACTGCCACAGATCACTAATGATTAGTAGAGACATATCCACCCTGTGTAATGCGTAAAATCAGGGGAAAAGAACTTCGACTATTTTGATGTGAAAACTACTGATCACCACAGAATGTTCTCGTTATTTCGAAATTAAACTGATCATGAGAGTCACTTTGCATGGAGAGTAATTTTTTTCTGTAGTCTGATTACACTCACCAGGTAGGTCAAACGGGAGGCCTTGGAGGGAACACGAAGTCCTTTTCGAGGAACACTATTGAGAAATGACATCTGAAGTTGACCACAGAGGGATTCTACAGCCCACAACATGCATTTTGCTCAAGGACCGTGCTATTAAAAACACGATCGTCGCAACTACGTTAGCGTCACAATGCACAAAAAGCGGTTCAGAGTTTACAGGTACTCACATGAGCCACTGATAGTGTTACGCTTTCTGGTAGAAACGCTGTCTGCAATTTGGAATCAAGTCTATCCATTCAACCAATTACTTGCATTGGATCCTCTAGAGAAGTCTTTCAATGATTACAGCCACTGTTGAATCATATTTGTGGCACTCTCATATCTCGAAACGAGTCACTTTTACCGAACCTATCTGCTAAGGATCCCATACGACAGAAACTCCAGTGCTGTTTTTTAAGACAGCCCCTCTGCATCTTGTAACGTCTTCTAAGTCTCTGCCCTGCCCTCCCTGCATCTTAGTCCATGTGATCGGCCCAATTTAAGTCTGGCCTTATATAGAATTCGGAGAGCACTATATCTAAGACCTTTTGCATCCTCTAGGGAAACAGGACGAGCTGTGTTAATGTGACAGGAGCGCGTTTTGACTACTCAGTGGAAATGGGAACATGGTGTCATATCTCTGCCAACTGTGTACAGTGTGTAAGACCAGCGCCAAATGAAGCTTTCACCTGCAACATGAGGCAGTAGGAGAGATAGTATGAGCAGTTACGGTGGTGTTTCTTGTTGGGAAAATTAGGAATACTACACATCATACATGGCATGGAGGAAGGACAAAGATTTTGCATCACATCTCCAAACTACATACAGCTAGTCTGAAGGAGATGTGTGTCTCACAGTGTGCATTCATGTCTATCACCCAAACATATGTGGCGATCCTATTAAATATACAGGTATTGATTCATTGGAGCAGGTGGTTTGTGTTCGAAGTCGCTTTCAGAGACCAATGTAAAGTTTTATCGCCTGTACTGTAGGATGACCATATCCAACAGACTATCAATCAACATGAGAGGGCTCCTGTATTGCTCCTTCATAAGCAGTTTCATACATTGTTTTTTTTTCGGTTGTAACACGCTCAATTCACGTAGTTTATTTATTGCACTGTTACAAAAAACACACCCTCACGTGCTTGGATTGTCATGTGCTGTTGCTAAGTCACAGGCCGCCATCTTGGATGATGTCATTGCCGTCATCTTGGATACATCTGGTAACAACGGAGAGTGGGGTGAGACAATGGTTGTTCTACTACTATTGTTCCATGATAACGCCCATCATATACAGTGAAACGAATAAGGGAAATGATTGAGGCATTCAGATGGGAAATACTATGCATGCAGCTTATTCTCTAGACTTGGCTCTGTCTGTCTATCAACTTTTTGAATTATTGGAACATGCTCTTACTGAACAACACTTCAGTTCATAAGAAAATGTAGGAAAATTGCTCACTGACTGGTTCACTTCAAAATAAAAAAAGAACTGTTTTTTTGGTGTGACTTTCATAGCCTGCCAGAATGGTGGGAGAAATGTATAAATAGCAATGGTGATTATTTTGAATAAAATATTGTTTCTCAGTTTCAAACAACAGACGTGTAATTATTGCAACCAAATTCCACTTTCATACTTCTATACCTGGCATATACCTAGTGATTGCAATTACAAACAACTGAAAAGATCACAGAGCAGTTCTCGAACAGCTTTAGGACCAATGCTTGATTTCTAAAATTTTAGGTGCTAGAACGCAATCTTTTCAATCATAGTTTCCCCCTTCCCCATCCCCCACCCCGCATCCCCTTCCCTCACTATAAAAATCACAGTTTCGTTTTTTTAAAACTTGTACTGAAACTTACAATGAGTAATCATTTTATTTTCAAATATCAAAAAATAAAACCACAAGTTTTAAGATAAATAGTAGGTGCTATCGTCTGTCCTTGTAGCAGCATCACTTCGCTCCCTAGATTATGACTTCAGAACAACTCAACTACCACACGTGTACTATTTTTATCTCCGGGACTGAATTGTTCTAGTGAGTTCAAAACAAATTCTCTGGAAGGTGCTGGAACGCTGTTCCTGTGCGTTTTGGACGAAATTAAGTCCTGTTTGTGACTGGGGAACTGGTTTTTATCACCGAGGAATTGATTGGTAGAACGTTTGAACCATTGTTTACAAAGACTTAGTGGCTATGTTGGAAAATAGTGACAGGTGTCTGTGTCATTTTGAAGTGTAGTGCAGCATTCAATGAAATTTACTTGGGCTACCAAACAGTACGTGATTTGGAATTAAGTGTACCATATTAGGACAAGGAAACACATCGACGTGTTATTATCCCACTTCTGCGCCAGTTAAGCAAGAGCATTCTGCAGCTGTGATGGTCGGTTCAGTTCATGCTTGCTTGTTTACCAGTGCTGGTTCTGCTATCGCTAAACTGCCAAATGGCCTGCCCGCTTCTTCCGTGCCAGTTTGGTATACGTCCGCCCCGATAGCTGAGTGGTCAGCATGATAGATTGCCATCCTACGAGCCTGGGTTCGATTCCCGGCTGCGTCGGAGATTTTCTCCGCTCAAGGACTGGGTGTTGTGTTGTCTTCATCATCATTTCATCCCCATCTGGTGGTCAGGTCGCCCATTGTGGCATCGAATGTAATAAGACCTGCACCAAGGGGGCCGGACCTGCCCCGCAAGGGGTCTCCCGGCCAATGACGCCAAACGCTCATTTCCATTTCCAGTTTGGTACACGAGTATGTCGACCAGGACTGTCATTTCTACTGCGCGAGACGGGACTGCAACTTTCGCAGACTCCGTTCCTATCTCTACATCATTCTATGCCTCCATGCTCAATGCACCATGCCTTCTGCACCACCCTCCCCAGGCTGCTGCCAGGACCTCAGGCCATGTACCTCTTTCTGGGCTAGCGTCTCTCGCACCTACGTCATTCGACACATTGCGCGCATTTCGCTTATATCTACCACCTCTCATCCACCTGGCCAGCTGCATGGCGATTTTCGCACACTGTTTTCATGGACTTGGTGCAGATTTTGGGCTACGGTTTGTCTACTGCACCTGTCTCTACCAGACCTACACCTGTTTTGTGGGCCCGCACCTGCCACATCGATTCTCCTTCATATTTCCTTCAAGGATGGCATGCAGATATCGATGACTCTTCACAGGACTGACGACATACCTCACCATCCACCTGTTCAACCCTCAGTGTCCTGGTGATGACCTCAGTGCAAGTCGACTGCTTCTTCTCATTTCCTTCTGCTAACCAAGGGCAGTCCAAAGAATGGGTTCACGCTGATAGATAACATCAAAATCAGCCACGAATAATCACAACACTGATGCTCCTGCATCTCGTTTCTTGGACATTCTGTCTCGTCTGAGGGCACCACCCTGACATCTGATTGCACTGATATCATCAATAACCTTCCCCTCCTGAAACCTATTCAGAATTGAGATGCTTTCTCGGGATTGTGAACTATTTTTTGACGTCATATTCCCCATGTCGCCTCTATTCAGGCCTCTGTAACCAATTCCTTGGCTTGAAAAAAAAAACTTCCAGGTCTCATAAGATTCAGTGGTCCAAAGACATTCGGTGATGCTGTGTGGAACTGCTGTCCTCTGTGTGCACAGGACTCAAGCACGCTGCACAGTTAGGCTTACGCGCCCTGTCCCATTCTGTTTCTCCTTGGCATCTCCTCTCAAAAATCAGCCATCATCTCTGGGTTCTCCACCACCTTAACGCTACCAAATTACACTATGTGATCAAAAGTATCCAGATACCTCGGTGAAAATGGCTTACTAGTTCGTGGCGCCCTCCATCAGTAATGCTGTAATTCAGTATGGTGTTGGCTCATCCTTAGCGTTGATGACAGTTTCCACTTTCGCAGGCATACGTTCAGTCAGGTGCTGGAAGGTTTCCTGGGGAATAGCGGCCCATTCTTCACGGAGAGCTGCACTGAGGAGAGATATCGATGTCGGTCGGTGAGGCCTGGCACGAAGTTGGCGTTCCAAAACATCTCAAAGGTGTTCTGTAGGAATCAGGTCAGGACCCTGTACAGACCAGTCCATTACAGGGATGTTATTGTCGTGTAACCACTCCGCCACACGCTGTACATTATGAACACATACTCTTTGTGTTGAAAGATGCAATCACTATCCCCGAATTGCTGTTCAACAGTAAGAAGCAAGAAGGTGCTTAAAACATCAATTTAGGCCTGTGCTGTGATAGCGTCACTCAAAACAAGGGGTGGAAGGCCCCTACATGAAAAACACAACCACACCATAACGCCACCGCCTCCGAATTTTACTGTTGGCGCTACACACGCTAGCAGATGGCGTTCACCAGGCATTCGCCATGCCCACACCCTGGGATCGCAACATTGTGTACCATGATTCGTCACTCCACACAACATTTTCCCACTGTTCAATCGTCCAGTGTTTATGCTCCTTATACCAAGTGAGGCATCGTTTGGCATTTACTGGCATGATGTATGGCTTATGAGAAGCTGCTCGACCGTGAAATGCTAGTTTTCTCACTTCTGGGCTAACTTTCATGGTACTTGCAGTTGATCGTGATACAGTTTGGAATCCTGCGTGATGACCTGGATAGATGTCTGCCTATTACACATTACGACCCTCTTCAACAGTCGGTAGTCTCTGTCAGTCAACAGATGAGATTGGCCTGTATGCTTTTGTGCTGTATGTGTCCCTTCACGTTTCCACTTCACTTTCACATCGGAAACAGTGAACATAGGGATGTTTAAGAGTGTGCAGGTCTCGCGTACAGATGTATGACACAAGTGACACCCAATCACCTGACCATTTTCCTAGTCTGTGAGTTCCACGGAACGCCCCATTCTGCTCTCTACAATGTCTAATGACAACTGAGGTCACCGATATGACGTACCTGGCAGTAGGTGTCAGCATAATGCACCTAATATGAAAAACATATGTTTTTGTGGGTGTCCAGATACTTTTGATCACATAGTGTACGTCATGCTAAGGCTGCAATATATGAACTGTCAGACCTGGGTAATAGCACTGGTCGTCCCCCAATCACCTGGTACCAAAAAAAGACGTTTCCTTCTACCTCTGTGGTGACTACTGCAACTGAACACTCAAACATCTTTGGACAGTTAACCCAGTCCCCAAATTCAGGACTTCGCCCAGCAACTTTACGGCATGCAAGTTTTCACCATGATTGACTGCTGCAAAGTATACCACCAGATTTCGATGTTTAAGGACAACATTCCGAAAACAGCTATCACTACCTCCTTTGGATCATTGGAATACTGCTTCATGCCGCATGATCTAAAAATGCAGCTCAAAATTGGCAGCAATTTATTCTCTCTATACTGCTTTTGCTTCCCTTTTGCTTCGTGTACCTCAATGACATCCTCATTTTTTCTTCCTGTGCCGAGTAACATGAACATCAGCTTCAACAGGTCCTACAAGTCCTTTCTGACCACAGCATTGAAATCAGCCATGAATAATCACAACACTGATGCTCCTGGATCTCGTTTCTTGGACATTCTGTCTCGTCTGAGGGTACCAGCCTGACATCTGATTTCATCAATAACATTCCTCTCCTGAAACCTATTGAGAATTGAGACGCTTTCTCGGGATGGTGAACTATTTTTTGACGTCATATTACCCATATCGCTTCTCTTCAGGCCTCTGCACCCAATTCCTTGGCTTGAAACAAAACTTCCATGTCTCCAAAGACATGAAACACACTTTCTGTGACCTGAAGACGGCCCCAATAAATGTAGTCATGGTGGCACATTCTATTGCTGATGCTCGCCTATCCATCACTTCTGACATGAGCGATATCTCCATCGTAGCTGTCTTACAGCAGCATGTTAGTGATCTCTCTCAGCCTCTGCATTTCTTCTCCAAAAAACTTTCAGCCTCTCAGCATAAATGGTTCACCCTCAATTGGGAGCTCCTGGCCATTTACGAGGCTATACGTTACTTCCGAGAGCACATCAAGGGATGAGAAGTCAGTGTATTCACAGACCACCAACTGCTGGATGATCATCGACATACATGGTGTGCACAATGATGATGCAAAATTCGTCCTTCTTATCTCGCATCTGTATCAATGTACTGACCTAATCAGTGACCTCATGCTCTCCCCTCCTTTTTTCCGTAAGTCTGGCAATGGAAAGTTGATTATTGTTGAGCGTCTCTCTCACTCTCATGAAGATGCCTTGCACTACATCATTTTTGAGGAACTTTGGAGGCATCTGTGCTCCCTCGTCAGTTCGAATGTGCTGCCTGATTCTGCCATGTGGACTTTATGATCAAGCTCCAACGTGACCTTTAGTTGCAACTCTTGTCTCATGTAACTAGTCCCCTGGATGCTCTCCTCTGCTTCACAAAATGGGCATACAAAATTATCAACCATCGGCTGCTCTTACCCTCTACCAAGCTCTCTTCGGCTGACAGCTGGCACGCCTGCTTTGCTGTCACCACCTCCTCTTCATGGTTGAGGCCGCTGCACATTGCGTGAGGCTCCACTGCTGCCACCTGTTGGCCAGACTTGAGCACTGCTGGCTTCCTCTCCAACAGAACTACCCACCCCCGTTCCCAGCACAGCACAACAGATGGTATGTGAGTGACTCTCGTTGGACTTTTATAAAAAAAAGAATCTCTGTAAAAATTAAAAACACTATTACAAGAAAATAAAAAAGTAACAAACCTCTCAAAAGTAGCCAGCACATTTAATAATTTTTTAATGATGTTACTGATAATATAAAAAAATCAAACATAAAAAGAGTACTCATTCCAGTGAACATAAAATAAGCCCAATTAGTAGATCAGCGTACATCAGTGCTGTCTCACAAGAAAAAGTAGCAGAAGCAGGAACTCCATCTCCGCAGGCACTAATAGTGAACCTGCAACAAGCTTAAAGAAGAGTGCTCTAAACCTAATTTAAATACGTATGCACTTATGTGACTGTTCACTTCAGGCAGGCACTTTTGCTGATGTATTAAAAACGTCTAAGGTTATTCCAATACACAAAAAAGGTGAAAGAGATAATGTAAATAACTACAGACCATTCAAAATTACCTCTTGCATTTCAAAGGTCTTAGAAAAAGCTGTATATGACAAACTTATGGAATTCTTAAATAAAACAAATATCCTATGTAGCAAACAACATGGGTTCAGAAATAAGAGATCAGTAGCTGCCATTTATGAGTGCATCAATTGTATAATTAGTATGACAGACAAGAAGCAGGAATCAACAGTAACATGCCTATTTATTGATCTGTCAAAACATTTTGACTTGATGGACCATAAGATTCTGCTGTCACATTTTGAAAAGTAAGTTATTAGAGATACGTACAACAATTGGGTCAGTTCCTTCCTGAGCAGTCATAAGCAAGCAGTGAGCAACCCCAAGGATCAGTAACGGGATTCCTTCTGTACATTAATGAACTAAGCTTAAATATGGATGCATGTAAAATGCTCATATTTGCAGGTGACACAATAAAGGGGAAAGTAAGGAAGAATTACAGCAATCAGTAAACACAGTCACGAAACAACTCAGTAACCCAGCACAAAATAAACAGAAAAAACTATCACACTAAAATTTCACAGTGCTCTGAAGAAGGATGTGTACATCCTATTTCTCTCTATCAACGATGAACAATTTGGTATCAGTACACAAACCAAAGTCTTAGGACTAAGGCAGGAAAACAATGTAAAATGGAATAAAAATCACTACACCAAAAATAATTAATGTAGAGTAATGAAATTTTTGGAATACGTTTGCCAAGGTAACATATTTCAGTGGTTAATATTGTAAGATCGCAGGCTAATGTATGTACAACATAAGGCTTTGCAAATGGGAAATGCTGGTACATTAATAACTGGTGTAACCACTACAGTGTTGAATGTAAGCATACAAATGTGCATGCATTGTGTTGTACAGGTGCCAGATGTCAATTTGTGGGATGAAGTTCCATGGCTGTTGCACTTGGCCAGTCAATACAGGAATGGTTAATGCTGTCTGTGGATGACGCTGGAGTTGTCATCCAATGGTGTTCCATATGTGCTCAGTTGGAGACGGATCTGGTAATCAAGCAGGCCAAGGCAACATGTCGACACTCTTAAAGCATGTTCGGTTACTACAGCGGTATGTGGGTAAGGGCTATCCTGTTGGAAAAAAAAAACCCTCTGGAATGCTGTTCATGAATTCCAGCACAACAGGTTGAATTACCAGACTGACAGACAAATTTGCAGTCAGGTTGCGTAAGACAATCAAGAGAGTACACCTGCTGTCATACGAAATCACACCTGATACCATAACTCCAGGTGTAGGTCCAGTGTGTTTAGCGTGCAGACAGGTTGGCTGTAGGCCCTCAACTAGCCTCCTCGTAACCAGCACACGGCCATCACTGGCACCAAGGCAGAGCCAGCTTTTATCAGAAAACACAACAGATCTCCATCCTGCCCTTCAATGTGTTCTTGCTTGATGCCACTGAAGTCGCAAATGGTGGTTGTTTGAGGTCAGTGGAATGCATGCTACAAGGCATCTGGCTCAGAGCTGTCCTTGAAGTAACCTATTTGTAACAGAACATTGTGTCACTGTGGTGCCAACTGCTGCTCAAATTGCTGCTGCGGATGCAGGACAGTGCACCAGAACCATACAGTGAACACGGTGGTCTCCCCTCTCAGTAGTACCAAGTGGCTGTCCAGAGCTCGACCTTCTTGTGGCTATACATTGTTGTGAGCACGACTGCCAGCAATCATGTACAGTGGCTGCATTCCTGCCAAGTCTTTTTGCAATTTTGCAAAAGGAACATCCAGCTTCTTATAGCCCTATCACTCGACCTCATTCAAATTCAGTAATGTGTCGATAATGGCATTTTTGTTGCGTTAAAAGACATTCTTGACTAACATCAACTCACCATGTTCAATCTCAGAGGTAACTAATAGTCATGATTGTTACAGCATGTATTTAAAGCAAACCTGACTTGCAACCTCATATTGCCACTACTAGCTCTACTCTTATGCGACTGATGTGAAATTGGAATGGACATATTTCAGATGTAGAAACATGCCTACCACCTCGTTCTTGGAGTTGCGATCTTTTTCTGTCAGTGCAGAACACCTTAGCGCAAAATTGAGGAAGACCTGTTACCTTCTATACTCACTAAAATCCTGCTGTATTGAGAAAAGAGTAAAGAACACATATCATGCCTACTTTCATTCTTTCCTAGGGATCAAATTTTGGGGGAAACTCTAAAGCAGCTATCAACTCATTTATACTGCAAAAGAAGCCATTAGAATTATGTTTGGATGCCAATATAGAGACTGATGCAAACATCTGTTTAAGATCTCTCACATTTCTCCATTACTCAGTATTTACGTGATGGAAATCCTTATATGCTTTAAAATAAATGTAGTGGGTAAGGGTAGTAGAGTGCAAAACATCTGTGATAACTCATGATCATTTTCCCAGACAAAACAAAAACTTATGTACAACCTACGTCAACACATCCCTGTCACGAAACAGTACTTTCTACATGTGAGTTTCATTTAAATCGCAGAAAACGTTAAAGTAATTAGACATCAAAATCTTTGAAAAATCATTAACATCATCACAGCTTTTACTCCACTGAAGAATATTTAAATTTGTGAAATGCATTATTTGCAACTTTAAATAAGTATGCATAGAAATCACCTTCACCTGTATACTTATAAAATGGCTTGTCCATTATCTAATGTGTAAGCTGCTTTGTAGACAACAAGAACAATAAAGACAATATTGTACAGTCTACATACTGAGTGTATAACTCTGGTCCTGAAGCATGAAACATACACAGCGTCATGTGCTGATATTTTATTGGTGTCTGAGGACAGTGTACTGAGCAATATTACATCAATATTTACTTTATTTGCAGACTAATAATTATAGCAATTAGAAGTAGTATGTTTTAGTTAGTAAGTACATGTGGCAACAGCAATTCGTTAATGCTTATTTTCCCCTGGGCAGCAGGTCAGGTGTTGAAGTGTGGATGCAATATGGTTAGTCTATACTGGCAGGCACAGTCCATGTAGTGTTGCAGTTATGACTGTGCAAAAAACATCAAGTAGTAAATTATGTGACATGTCTGCAGGAATACTATTTGACACAAAGAAAAAATAACTATCAGGGCATGTATTCAGGTACCATTGATCACAATATCTGTACTTATACCCCCAACAAGCTGTATGTGTGCCAGCAAATTACTATCCTCTACACCTACCACAATATTGTACACAGACTTCTGAAAGTGGGTCTACGCGTGTGGACCCACACTAAGACCAATGGGCAACAAGAGCAGTACATTGTCAGAAGAGATTACATATTCCAGATTTCCTGCAGACACAGTTCTGCTTCTGTACAGATAACAAGTGCATCACAGTGTGGGAGTCAAATGGTGTGGCAATAGGAGACATACTCCAAAGTTGAAGTACACGGAACAGTATGATTCCTGTGGGCAAAAGTCAAAGTTGCACCCAGATTGACTGTGAAATTCTGGCAGTATGTGGACCAAATGCAATGTCACATCCAGCCTTGGTGAAACGGTGCCAACAGTTTGACCAAGGCTCCACAGATGTGGGTGATGCTGATCTACCATTCTGTTTAGATCTTGCACCAAGTGATTGTCATCTTTCTGGCAAGCTGAATGATCATCTTGGGAGACGTAGTTATTCCAATGATGAGAATGTTCACACAGCTGTTCTTGAATCGTTCCATCACAAAGGAGCAGACCTCTATTGTCAAGGAATTGAACAAGTGATAGAACATTCCAACGACTGTTTATGGAGACTTAGTGACTTGGTTGAAAAATGGTGTCATACATGTGTGTCACTTTGAAGTGTAGTGCAACATTCAATAAAAGTTACTTTGCCTGTAATGATAATGTGTAATTTACTTTTCGAAGTGCCCTCATAGCTAATCAAAACGTTTCTGTCAGCCTCTGTATGGTTAACAATTATCTGAAATGCTGATTTCTTGTTCTGC
The DNA here is from genome assembly GCF_021461385.2 of Schistocerca piceifrons. Lineage (NCBI taxonomy): Eukaryota > Metazoa > Arthropoda > Insecta > Orthoptera > Acrididae > Schistocerca > Schistocerca piceifrons. The sequence goes on along the minus strand of NC_060140.1, from coordinate 811,300,937 downwards.
TTTCAACTGTGCAAATTGGTGGAATAAGATAATTGACTTCATATTTCACTGGTAATAAAACTATGATAAGAAACTTATGCAGACACTGAGTGACTTTGTGTATTCTCTAATTTACTGTCATGTTTGAACATGTTTCATTTTCAGCCTGGTTTACAAAGGCATGAATGTAATTGTACAAGCTGTTTCTTAGCTATAAGCCTTGTTGATACTGGAGTAAAGAGAATCAAACACAAGAGTATGAAGATTCACTGAATCTACCTGTAAACAAGTGTCTTCACAGGAGGGAATGAAAGAGAAAAAGTGCAAACATATGAAGGCTGTGTAATGCGAATAAATACAATACATTATAGTCACAAAGAAAAAACTTATATTCAGATTGAATTATCTTGTATTGTTTTTAACCAAACAAGAATAATGCCACAGATTATGAAAAATGTGGATGCCTGAACTTTTACAAGTGTGTCAAACACTTGATGGCTTATCTTTTATAAAGTGGACTACAACCTTGGTGCTGTTCTCAAATGTCACTCATATGTTGGTAATTGAATTTCATTGGCTTCTCACTGCAAATGAGGTGAAGATTGCAAAGCAGGATACAACTAATCAATGAAGTATATAAGCTGAAGAGAAGGCAGCACTTACACTGTGATTCTTAGCAACTGAAGAAAGTTGCACTAGTCTTAAGTCCTTATTTCAAATTTCAACTGCTTCTACATCTAAGATAATTTCTTATGTCTGTAGTAGCATATGAGAAGTACTCAAGGATTTTATCAAGATAAGTGCAAGAGAGATAATATTTATAAAAATGATTAATGTAATGTAAAATTATACAAAGCACCTTCCTTATAGGGTTTTCAATAATATCTGCTTTGCAGTTTGTTGGTATAGAGGTATCAGGACTGAGAGAAAAAGTTATTGTTATTTGATTAGTAACAATATTGAAATCTTTTGAAATAATACCAAAAATGTGATGTTATGAGGGTAATCCCAAAACTAAGGTCTCCTTTTTTTTATACATACATAGACTTTTTTATTTCTACAATGGTTTACATCAGTTTACAGCTTTAACATTTAGCTATTTTTCGACATAATCACCATTTCTGTCGATGAATTTTTGGAGACACTGTCGCAGTTTTTGTATGCCCATGTCATACCAGCTCACCGCCATGCTGTTCAGAAAGTTATGAACCTCTTCTTTCACCTCGTCATCGGAGCTGAATCGCTGGGATCACAGTTAACCTGGCAGGTACTGCGAGACTCTGAAGAAACTCAAACGGGCAATTCAGAACCGGAAAAGAGGAATGTTGAGGAAGGACGTACACATCCTCCAAGACAATGCTCGCCCACACATTGCTCGGCAAACTGTTGCTCTCCTGCAATAGTTTCAGTGGAACATAATTACCCACCCACCCTATAGCCCTGACTTGGTGGCCAGTAACTGTCACCTGTTCCCTAGGTCAAAAGAACATTTGTACAGAAAGTGATTCAGCCCCAACGACAAGGTGAAAGAAGAGGTTCATAACCTTCTGAACAACATGACGGCAAGCTGGTATGACATGGGCATACAGAAACTGCCACAGCGTCTACAAAACTGTATCGACAGAAATGGTGATTATGTCAAAAAATAGCTAAATGCTCAAACTGTAAACTGATGTAAACCATTGTAGAAATAAACAGGTCTATGTACTTATAATTTTAATTAATATTGTGTTTATACCGGTTGTAGGTGAGGAGGAAAGTTAGTTATTAGTATTTTATTAAGGATCTCATTCATAAGCAGCCATATCACAGTCATCACAGTCGCTCAAGAAAGTTAGAATTAAGCTTTACTTGTTTAATCAGAATCGGACGATGACTCTCCTTGTCCGGAGTCTCGATGATTCGAAGCGATCTGCAATCCTTGTGTTGCGCAGTCAGTCGGGAAACCTGAGATCAAACGAAAAGTTTGCTTTGATATTGTTTAATTAAACGATGAAATAATGGAGCTCTTGGATCTAATAATTGCAGATTTGTTTCCAATTCATCGGAAGTTCCCTTCTGACTACCAACGAAATGGCACCTCTGTGCAAATTTCCAATTAGAGAATACATATATAATGAAATTCCTTACACACCTTTGATGCAAATGCTCAGTATATATTTTCTTGAGTAGCATACAATATATTTTCAATCTCTTCCTTCCAGTAATCTCGATAGCAAAATTACAATTATTCAATGCGTCTATTTGGCACGGAGAAGATCCTAGAAGACCTCTCAACACACCAGAGAGAATATTACAAAGAGTAATTATGCGCTCATGGAATAGTAATAGTACTGTACTACTTTGCACATCGATTCTGCGAGTATATAGATGGTCAAGTAGGGATAAGTAGTAGAATATAAAGAGATATTACAATTGCCCCTCACAGTGTATTAATAATAATACACTTTGCGAGCTAACCGTAAATTTTGTTGGCTCATTTATTCAAAACAGAAATATTTTGAAGATAAGTTTTTTAGAAATTTACCATAGAGTGTATGGGTAACATGTTAAGACTGTATGTTACCAGAATACCTAGTCTGTGACTTTTACATGTACCGACGTATATCTGCATCCCGCGTACATAACCAGGGAAGATATAAACCGGTATGATCGCGGAAAAGGTCTACCCATTTGGGAGCTGGCCTTTACAGGGAAACCCTGGAAAACCCAGAAGAATAGACCCCATCTCAGGTATTAAAGACGATAGGAAAGCCTAAACAGAGCGATTTTGAAATGTATAAAAACTTGATAGATGAGGTAGATAGAAAAGTGCTTCATAGACAAAAAAATCTTTACAACAGTGTTTCAAACAAAATTATTTAAATTTCTTCTTTTGATGGTGTAGGCGGAGATCTCGTAGTGGAGCCGATGAAACAGGAACACTGGGTACGGACAGCGGGCAGGCGACGTACAGCATTTGGTGGAGGCGGTACAGAAGACAGGCAATGAGTGGCAGTACAGGACAGAAGCTGGTAATGTGCCATAGAAACAGCAAGATAGTCTCAGGAACAGATGGTCAGGGATGTGAACATGGAACAGGTTTAAGGTGGAATGAGAAAAGGTTCTGACTGACTGAATCCCTGGAAGGGAGTGGATTAAGGCACTGAAGTCCATATTTCATCGTTGAATTCAAAGTCGGAATTGAGTCATTCATTCTTCCATCTGTACTAGACTGGAATACCCATTAGTCCTGAAAATCGTGAATTTTATTGTTGTCCTCAATTCTCAAGTTGTTCAGAATCACAACTGCAGATCGTCCAAAGTATTGCAAAAGAAACTGTGTTAATTTAATTTTGCTGTAGCGCGTACCGAATGTATTCCTCCCAAACATTTTCGTAATCTAATCTTCGATTTGATATAGTTCAGATGGAAGTAAGGCACTAAATCTGTCCGAATTTTGTTTTCAAGTACGAAATTATGGATAAAATTCAAGTTCATACATGACGAAAATTTTAAAATATAGGCATGTGACATCGAATACACATATAATTATATTCTTCTAGAACAAATATCTGAAAAAATTTTGATCTTTGTTATTATCGTTATCCCCCCCCGTGAACCACGGACCTTGCCGTTGGTGGGGAGGCTTGCGTGCCTCAGCGATACAGATAGCCGTACCGTAGGTGCAACCACAACGGGGGGGTATATGTTGATAGCCCAGACAAACGCGTGGTTCCTGAAGAGGGGCAGCAGCCTTTTCAGTAGTTGCAGGGGCAACAGTCTGGATGATTGACTGATCTGGCCTTGTAACACTAACCAAAACAGCCTTGCTGTGCTGGTACTGCGACCAGCTGAAAGCAAGGGGAAACTACAGCCGTAATTTTTCCCAAGGGCATGCAGCTTTACTGAATGGTTAAATGATGATGGCGTCCTCTTGGGTAAAATATTCCGGAGGTAAAATAGTCCCCCATTCGGATCTCTGGGTGGGGAATACTCAAGAGGACGTCGTTATCAGGAGAAAGGAAACTGGCGTTCTACGGATCGGAGCGTGGAATGTCAGATCCTTTAATCGGGCAGGTAGGTTAGAAAATTTAAAAAGGGAAATGGATAGGTTAAAGTTAGATATAGTGGGAATTAATGAAGTTCGGTGGCAGGAGGAACAAGACTTTTGGTCAGGCGAATACAGGATTATAAATACAAAATCAAATAGGAGTAACGCAGGAGTAGATTTAACAATGAATGAAAAAATAGGAGTGCGGGTAAGCTACTACAAACAGCATAGTCAACGCATTATTGTGGCCAAGATACACACGAAACCCACGCCTACTACAGGAGTACAAGTTTATATGCCAACTCTGCAGATGACGAAGAAATTGAAGAAATGTATGATGAAATCAAACAAATTACTCAGATAGTGAAGGGAGACGAAAATTTAATAGTCATGGGTGATTGGACTTCGGTAATAGGAAAGGGGAGAGAAGGAAACGTAGTAGGTGAGTATGGATTGGGGCTAAGAAATGAAAGAGGAAGCCGCCTGATAGAATTTTGCACAGAACACAACTTAATCATAGCTAACACTTGGTTCAAGAATCATGAAAGAAGTCTGTATACATGGAAGAAGCCTGGAGATACTGACAGGTTTCAAATAGATTATATAATGGTAAGACAGAGATTTAGGAACCAGGTTTTAAATTGTAAGACATTTCCAGGGGCAGGTGTGGACTCTGACCATAATCTATTGGTTACGAACTGTCGATTAAAACTGAAGAAACTGCAAAAAGGTGGGAATTTAAGGAGATGGGATCTGGATAAACTGAAAGAACCAGGAGTTGTAGAGAGTTTCAGGGAGAGCATAAGGGAACAATTGACACGAATGGGGGAAAGAAATACAGTAGAAGAAGAATGGGTAGCTTTGAGGGATGAAGTAGTGAAGGCAGCAGAGGATCAAGTAGGTAAAAAGATGAGGGCTAGTAGAACTCCATGGGTAACAGAAGAAATAATGAATTTAATTGATGAAAGGAGAAAATACAAAAATGCATTAAATAAAGCAGGCAAAAAGGAATACAAACGTCTCAAAAATGAGATCGGGAGGAAGTGTAAAATGGCTAAGCAGGGATGGCTAGAGGACAAATGTAAGGATATAGAGGCTTATCTCACTAGGGAGAAGATGGATATTGCCTACAGGAAAATTAAAGAGACCTCTGGAGAAAATAGAACCACTTGTATGAATATCAAGAGCTCAGATGGAAACCCAGTTCTAAGTAAAGAAGGGAAAGCAGAAAGGTGGACGGAGTATATAGAGGGTCTATAAAAGGGCGATGTACTTGAGGACAATATTCTGGAAATGGAAGAGGACGTAGATGAAGACAAAATGGGAGATATGATACTGCATGAAGAGTTTGACAGAGCACTGAAAGACCTGAGTCGAAACAAGGCCCCGGGAGTAGACAACATTCCATTAGAACTACTGACAGCCTTGGGAGAGCCAGTCCTGACAAAACTCTACCATCTGGTGAGCGACATGTATGAGACAGACGAAATACCCTCAGACTTCAAGAAGAATATAATAATTCCAATTCCAAAGAAAGCAGGTGTTGACAGATGGGAAAATTACCAAACAATCAGTTTAATAAGTCACAGCTGCAAAATACTAACGCCAATTCTTTACAGACGAATGGAAAAACTAGTAGAAGCCGACCTCGGGGAAGATCAGTTTGGAATCTGTAGAAATACTGGAACACGTGAGACAATACTGACCTTACGACTTATCTTAGAAGAAAGATTAAGGAAAGCAAACCTAAGTTTCTAGCATTTGTATACTTAGAGAAAGCTTTTGACAATGTTGACTGGAATACTCTCTTTCTAATTCTGAAGGTGGCAGCAGTAAAATACAGGGAGCGAAAGTTTATTTACAATTTGTACAGAAAGCAGATGGCAGTTATAAGAGTCGAGGGGCATGAAAAGGACGCAGTGGTTGGGAAGGGAGTGAGACAGGGTTGTAGCCTATCCCCGATGTTATTCAATCTGTATATTGAGTAAGCAGTAAAGGAAACAAAAGAAAAATTCGGAGTAGATATTAAAATCCATGGAGAAGAAATAAAAATTTTTAGGTTCACTGATGACATTGTAATTCTGTCAGAGACAGCAAAGGACTTGGAAGAGCAGTTGAATGGAATGAACAGTGTTTTGAAAGGAGGATATAAGATGAACATCAACAAAAGCAAAATGAGGATAATGGAATGTAGTCGAATTAAGTTGGGTGATGCTGAGGGAATTAGATTAGGAAAGTAGTTAAGGAGTTTTGCTATTTGGGGAACAAAATAACTGATGATGGTCGAAGTAGAGAGGATATAAAATGTAGACTGGCAATGGCAAGGAAAGCGTTTCTGAAGAAGGGAAATTTGTTAACATCAAATATAGATTTAAGTGTCAGGAAGTCGTTTCTTAAAGTATTTGTCTGGAGTGTAGCCATGTATGGAAGTGAAACATGGACGATAAATAGTTTGGATAAGAAGAGTATAGAAGCTTTCGAAATGTAGTGCAACGGAAGAATGCTGAAGATTAGATGGGTAGATCACATAACTAATGAGGAGGTATTGCATAGAACTGGGGAGAAGAGAAGTTTGTGGCACAACTTGACTAGAAGAAGGGATCGGTTGGTAGGACATGTTCTGAGGCATAAAGGGATCACCAATTTAGTATTGGAGGGCAGCGTGGAGGTTAAAAATTGTAGAGGGAGACCAAGAGATGTATACACTAAGCATATTCAGAAGGATGTAGGCTGCAGTAGGTACTGGGAGATGAAGAAGCTTGCACAGGATAGATTAAACATGGAGAGCTGCATCAAAACAGTCTCAGGACTGAAGACCACAACAACAACATTATCGTTATTTGATCTGCAGGTCCACCTGGAATTAAATAGCACTAATGGTGATGTATGCTCATTTAGCTCAGCATCCACTCGCAGAATCTTTGTCATTCTCTCATGAACATTAATGGAAAACATATTTTCAACAGTCATGTCAATAATATGAAAACACACGAAACCCAACTCTTAAAAATTCAATTAAAACTCTTAAATTAATTCAACTAAAAAAGAATGCATAATGAGAACTTTTCTCTCGCGCAACCAGCGAGTCTCTTTAACTGTTTGTAGCAGTGATATTATCGACTGTGGTTTCACTTCACACTTCACTTGCTTTTACCGCAAACAGCACGCGTCCTGCCTTCAACGTACTTCCATACATAATTACTATGTTTAAAGTTTCACACGCCATGTTCATATGATTGTTATGTCTTGAGAGAATATAGGTGCACTTTAACTACACATTAACACTCCCTATGACTGTTACTTATAGTCAATACGTACACACACTAGCAAATGCTACAATCTGTTACCTATTCTAAAGATTATACTAAACTATCGCAGGAGTAATCTTACTGTCTCTTAACCTATCAACCATATATATAATAGAGGGAAACATTCCACATGGGAAAAATATATCTAAAAACAAAGATGATGTGACTTACCAAACGAAAGTGCTGGCAGGTCGATAGACACACAAACAAACACAAACATACACACAAAATTCAAGCTTTTGCAACAAACGGTTGCTTCATCAGGAAAGAGGGAAGGAGAGGGAAAGATGAAAGGATGTGGGTTTTAAGCGAGAGGGTAAGAAGTCATCCCAATCCCGGGAGCGGAAAGACTTACCTTACGGGGAAAGAAGGATAGGTATACACTCACACACACACATATCCATTTGCACATACACAGACACCATATATATATATATATATATATATATATATATATCAAGAATGGATTTTTATTATTATTTGAGTGAATATATATATATATATATATATATATATATATATATATATTCACTCAAATAATAATAAAAATCCATTCTTGATTCTTCTTCAGGTCCAGTGTCGAAGTTCTAAGATCCTTCAAAAAATTTCTTGATATCATTATGCGGGAATAAACCCTTTACCCCTTTTGAATCGGGATAGGCCAACAAGTATGATCCCGGATTTGGTATACTGACAGTAACATATAGTCCGGTATATATAAGATTCCATTTCTTGGTGTTCTTTCTCAGTTTCGAGGAATGCAGTTGTCACCTCAATAAAACCTTTTCTCTGAGATGAAACGTCTGAATCTGATGTATCCTTTGATCATATGTCAACTTCCGTTGTGCTGCCTTTTCAGTCAAACTGACAAGTGCTAGTCGAATCTTTTCCTCTCACGTTAGTTTTTGATCTTCATGCTTTGGCAAATAGTTTATCCAGAAATTTTTTTCAGTCTGCTTAAACATTAGCTCTCTTGGATTGAAGGTAGTTGAGGTATGTGGCAGATTATTTTATTGATCTCTCTCGCATCAGGAACTAATCTTATGTTGCCTCCAGGTTTTGGAACGACTAACAACGGGGAACAATATGGACTCATTGATGGCTCAATTAGGTCCCATTTTAGCATTCTATTTATCTCCTTTAGAACAGATTGTTTTAATCGCCAGGGGATCGAATAGTAAGTGTGACAGTAAGTTTGATGTGACTTTACTTGCAGGTGGCAAATATACCCTCTGATAATTCCCGGTTTCTCATCAAAATTATCTTCATAAGCCGCTAACAGATGATGAAGCTGCTGCCTTTGTTCTACAATAAGATGATTTGATTCACTGGCTTGCTGTTTGATTAAAGTCTTTATTCTATCGAATTATTTGAAAAATCCTTCCAACGACAGTTTGTAGTATCAATTAATTGAATGGTGGCAACATGACAATACTTCTTATGCACCGTCTCCTTTCTGTTTGAGTCCAGTGCTATCTCTCCTCCATTTATTCTAAATTTAACTTTCCCTTCCGAAAAATCAATCTTACAATCATACTCCTGCATACTCCCAATACCAAGAATACAATCCACTGACAACTTCTCTACTACAAGGAACGTGCATCTTATTCCTACATATACCATCTTCATCTCCAATTGGGGTTTGTGCTTTGACATTGGGAGAGCGTGCTCCTACAGCTCCGATGATTTTACAGTTTTGTACTGGTAAAATTGGTACCTTCCTCTTCTTAACAATTCTCCTAAAAAGATCGCCTGAGATGACATTGGCGGAAGCGGTGGTGTCTAGTATCACATTCGTTGGATTCTCCTCTATTTCGACAAATACCTCCGATACAGGAACACTCGATCTTTCATTCTGACACATTTTAAATCTTTCGTCAGCTCTTCAGTTAATAGCTCACCGTCATTATATCGTAACATTTGCACTTTTACTGACTCGCCCCTAAAAGATCCCCAGACCGCTCCACCAAGGCACGATGTGGTCACGATTAGTTTGACTGATTTGTATTACGATTGCTATTTGTATCGCCAATTATTTCAGTAATGATCGGTTGTTGTGGTGAGTCGTGATTCCGTTCTGTCTGTTGAAGTGAATTTGGTCGGTATTGCCTCGATTGGTTCATGCAGCTATTGTTACTATTCTTCGGCTGTTGGTAGAACTGTCTTGCATTCCCATACATAGGATTAAATCGATTAAAATTTCTGTTGTTCCTGAAACTGCCCCTCGTGGCACTGTTATTGAAATTTCCATTATAATAATAATTGTTGTCTCCATTTAATCCTTTTCCAAGTCTTTGCGGATAAGATGGTTGGTCGTTGTTATTATTATTACCGTTACAGTTATTGCCATTTCCGTTCCTGGTGTACCTCTTATCTGATGGAACATTTCTCTTGACCTTTGATCGTCCTCCTCAATTAAATCAATGTGATCAAGAGTGGTCACAATCGAGACTAAGTCCTTATCATTTATGTACAAAGGCTCATTCCTTATATTCGCGTGTAATCTGGATTTAAGTATTCTGAGTATGTCAGGTAAAGCAATTGGTACGTCCCAGTATAATGATTTGTTAATACATTTCTCAAAATATTTCTTTAGGGATCCTCTAGAGAATGAGAAAGGCTCAGAATATAACACTTCCTGCCTTAGTCTTTCTTGTATTCCAGCAGACCATAATTTTGATAGAAAAGCCTGCTCAAATTCTTTATATACTTTACAGGACAATATTTGCTCAGATGCTCACAATGCTCCTGATCCTTGAATATATCCTGACGCAAAACTAATCTTTTGCCATTATGTCTAAGATCGTGGAAATAGACCTCTAAAGCTTCTAATGAAAACGACAGGATGAACATTCCTTTTATCACGATTAAAGATTTGGAATTGTATTTGTTTAATCATTTTTTCTTCTACTGCACTATGATTCCAAAATCTTCACAGTGACAATCTGGTAGATCAACTCTAACCTGTGACGTTATGCTTCTGTCTGTGTCTGACCTTGACGTTGACAGAATGTCACGCATAGATTGAGAATTTTGTTTATTGCTTCGTGCAGTTTCCAATCCTCCTGCGATAGATTTAACGATCTCTCAATATTCTCCTTCCAACGCGAAAATTCCTCACCAAGTTGGTCACAGACTTTCTTCAACCCTTTGTTAAAGAAATTCTCTTCGGAACTATCAGAAATCGACTGCAAAGCTACTTTCACTGTTTCTTCGATCTTTTCAGAAGAAAAATTCTGCCATTTTAATGTTATTTCTGAAAATTTTCCGGTAAGTACATTGATTCTATATTCAACATTCGTCTGGTTTTCCTTGACTTCGTCGAACTGCTTGTTTAGATTGTCTTGTGATTCTATTATTTCAGGTATCATAGCTACAGTACACTGCATGTTCTCTTGTGCTTGTATTAATTGAGGAACAAGTTCGACTTGTTTTTCTATCGTGTCTGTCTTGACACATACATATTCAGTTAGTTCCGCCTTTAATTTACTGCTAGTTTCTTGACATTGCTGACGGACCTGCTCAATTTGAGCAACGAGATTTTGTTCGGTTCTTTCTGCCCATTCTTTTATTTCCTCTGTCTTGCTATTTAACCTGTGATCTAGTTCATTAAAGCTTTCTTGTATTCGATTCTGTAATTCGGTTTGATTTTCACTTAACTTATTATGCAGGTCAGACTGTACTGCTGATAATTCTCGTTTGACTTCTGCTTGCCCTTCTGCTAAGAGGTATAGCTGCTGCATTATCACAATTAACGGGTCCACAACATTTTGATGTGGTGTCGTACGAACATTGTCTGAACCAGCGGGGGTTTCTGTATTGCTACCGCAATCCACAACAGTCTCAGAATTGCTCTCTGTGGCCTCTGCTTCGGCGCAAACAGCTGAAGGCTGTTGCACGTCTTGTTGCTGATGCATGGACATTTTACATGCAGCTCTAGTTAATACCATGAAATAATTATCTATAACAGTTTATAAATCACTGAATATTGTTTCAAAATTAATGTCTTAACCAAGTTTAACATTCAGATTAATTCACTGAGGTAGTCAAGTTAAATGCTCACACACATGATAATAATCACACAACATTAAAATTCTACAAGCTAACTACTCTCTGAAAAACTTCTTTCCAAGATACTTCAAATACCATTTTAACTAAAAAATTAAAAATTGGTTTGTTCTGGCCTTTATCTGGAGTGCAATACCTGTCTAGTAGGTGAAACCTTTCCTGTCGGCAACCTTTACTATCAGCACAGGATATCTCTGCAGCTTAGTTCCAGCTCGTTCTCGTAGTTTATCATGAAATAGAAAATACATGCATTATAGAACAATCCAAGAGAGTCCTGTCACACTGGCGCCAATATAATTTTAATTAATATTGTGTTTATACCGGTTGTAGGTGAGGAGGAAAGTTAGTTATTAGTATTTTTTTAAGGATCTCATTCATAAGCAGCCATATCACAGTCATCACAGTCACTCAAGAAAGTTAGAATTAAACTTTACTTGTTTAATCAGAATCGGACGATGTCTCTTCTTGTCCGCATTCTCGATGATTCGAAGCGACCTGCAATCTTGTGTAAATAAAATGTCTTGGTTTTCTTGTGTTGCGTAGTCAGTCGGGAAACCTCAGATCAAGCGGAACGTTTGCATTGAATTATCCGATTAAATAATGGAGCTCTTGGATCTAATAATTGCAGGTTCATTTCCAATTAATCGGAAGTTCCCTTCTGATTACTTTACTTTACTTTACTTTATTATATCTTCGTCATTTACCAGCCATGGCTGGACAGACTGCGTCACAAATACAATGTTTATCAACTAACATTTATACAACACCATATACAAAATTTATATTACAAATAAAAGAAAATATTTATGCAGTGCACAAAAACACATAGAACATAGTGGGAATGAAATATAACTAAACAGGAAAGTAAAACTTCATAACAGCAAGTGAAAATACCATAAAGCAAAATGTCACACACACAAAGTTTCATTTTGGCAAAACATGTACTTTAAGTAAAACACAAAATTAAATGTGTAGTTAACATAAGAAGATTAAATTTAGGCAAAATTATACATAAAACATAACAATATTTATTATTTTGTCCATTCAGTAGAACCGCTGTTGAAAAACTCTTCCAATGAATATAGTGGATGTTGTTTCAAGTCCTGGGCAATTTTTTTCCGAAATAATTCAGGTGGCAGGGATTTCACTTCTGGAGGCAGTTGATTGTACATTTTTAGGGCGACTGTTGGAAAGCTGTCTTGTGTACTTGATAGGCGACACCTTGGCACTTCAATGTTCCTCTTACAGCGAGTGTCATGATTATGTATTTCTTGTCTTATGCTAAAATTCCCTTGATTTTCTTTTATATACATGAGGCAGAAATACACATACTGGCTAAAGACAGTCATTATGCCCAGCCTGGTGAAAATGGTACAGTCTTTTGCTAGAGGATATGATCCTGATGGCTTTTTTTTTGTAATAGCAACACATCTTTGCTGCCTGAGGAGTGTCCCCACAACAACAGTCCATAGCTAATGTGGCTGTGGAAGAGTGCATGGTAGACTATTGTGAGAAACTGGTCAGTTATTACCCTCTTCAGCTTCCTCAGGAGGTATATCACACGAGAAAGTTTGGTGCATACATATGCAGTGTGATCATTCATGGAGAGTTTGCTGTCAATCTTGAAGCCCAGTAGTCTGACAGTCTCCATGTTTTCTTGGTCTTCAATGTTGGTTAGACTGCATATCAAATGTTGGGTTTTTTCTTCATTGATCTTCATTTTGTTTATTACAAACCATTCTTTTATTTCTTCAAACATCAAATTTGATGCACCAAGAGCTTCTGCAGCTGTATGTCCTTTGGCAATAAGGGTAGTGTCATCTGCAAACTATTACAGCTCATATCATTGACATATATGAGGAATAGGAGAGGTCCTAAGACTGATCCTTGGGGCACTCCATGTTCTAGGTTTTGTTCAAGAGAAGTTGCTCCATGCACTGATACTACCTGCTTTCGGTTTTCCAAATAAGATTGGAGTGTTGATAGAACAACACCTCCTACACCATAGCGTCTTAACTTGGCTGTTAGTGTTGTGTGTGAGATGCAGTCAAAGGCTTTGCTGAGGTCACAGAGTGTCAGTGCCACACTCTCTCTCTCTTCAAAACTCTGTCGAATTGTTTTTAATAAGTCCAGTGTGGCTGTCACTGTTGATCTCCCTTTGCGGAATCCGTGCTGTGTGTTTTGGAATAAGTTGTTTTCCTCAAAGTAATTCAGTACCTGGCGGTGCATCACACACTCAGTAACTTTGGCTAGCACTGGTACCACTGAGATTGGCCTGAAGCTGGACACCTCACAAGGATCCCCCTTCTTATATATTGGTACTGTGCGCGCCAGTTTAAGGAAGTCTGAGAAGACACCAGAAAATAGACATTTGTTTATTGCTATGGCTAGTGGCTGAGCTAATTCTGCAATAACTTTCTTTAGCAGTGTGCAGGACATGCCATAGATGTCTACACTTTCTGAATGTTCGTAGGAGTTCACAATTTTTGTCATGTCTTCAGGGTGTACCTCCTTCCAGTTTTGAATACTGCAACTGTCTGCATTTCTTATGTTTGCAGTTGGATCTAGGTCAGAGTGTGGAATTTCACTCACTGTATTTTCCACTATTCTGACAAAATATTCATTGAAATCATCAGGGCTACACGAATTTAAGCAGGAGGTAGTCTTCTTTCTGTTCTCATTTACAAGATTCCAGGCAGCTTTACAAGGATTTTGGGCCTCTTTAATGTATGTATCATTATATTTATTTTTTGCTTCCTCTACTGCCTTCCTATAAGCTTTTTTGGCTTTTAGGTAGTTGCGGTGATGTAATTCTTTAGCTGGAATGTCTAAAGCTGATTTCATTCGGTCCTTGCACATTGTTACAATACACTTCAATTTATTGAGCTCGGCGGTGTACCATTGTTTCACATTGATAACTTTCTGCCTGCCTTGTGATTTGTCCAGAGGATTCTTCACTGGTCTTACCGGAAACATGTCATCAAATATTGCTTTTAAGGTTTGGAACAGACATAAGAAAGAATCACTGCCTACTAACTCTGCAATTTTCTGCTGCCAGTTTACACAAGACAGAGCTGCTTTGAGATCATTTAGTCTCTCTTCTTTAACAAATCTTCTTTTGAATGTGTAATTTGAATGCCATGTGCTTATCTGCGGTTTGCTCCTCATACTGATTTCCATTACTAGTGCACAGTGATCTGCTATCATAGGTTCAACTACACTGATTTTATAATCCCAGATGTTGAGGTTGGTGATTATGGTGTCCAGGCATGCACCACCCCTTGTTGGGAGCTTATTTGCAATAAACAACCCATAACTGGTAATTAATCTCATAAAGACCCTCTCTCTGGCATCTCCATCACCTATGTGTATGTTAAAATCTCCACACAGTGCAATTTTTGACTTTAGGCGTGTTAGGTAACACAAACAGTTCTCCGTATGTCCAATAAAATTCTGAAAGTCACCATCTGGTGAATGGTACACAGAAACAACAACTAAATCAATATTTGTTAATAACAGTGCAGCTAATTCAAGATCAAAATCCACGCAAAAACTGCTTAAATCAATTTCCTTGATGCTATGATCTCTGTTGGCATACACAGAGACCCCACCGTGGGTTGCAGTTCTTCGAAACCAAGCAGTAGCATGTCTAAGTATTCAACAGATTTATAGAAATCACCTTCTGCTTCAGCTAGCCAGTGTTCACAAATGCATAAAACATCTGGTTTAATTTCTTCTATAAAAAATGATAGGAGATCCATTTTGGTTCTTATGCACTGCACATTTACACTTGCAATGATTATAGGCATATTGTTTTCAGTACTAGAAACATTCTTGTGCAGTGATCCTTGTTTTTAACTTCATAATCTATTTTATTGGCATAACGGATGGTCTCCGGAACAAAAAACGCTTAATTACAACATTTTTGGGCCATACAGCAGCGTCCATTAGCTTGTCTTTTAGATGAAAGTCTACACCAATCTTAAAACTACTATTTACACCCTTAGATTCCGATTTTTCTACGTGAAAGTTGCTATGACCTGGTAGGATTTTCTTCAAAAAGTTAATTACGTTTTCTGCTGTCGTTCCACTTTTCACCTTTCCTAAATGAAACCATGCTCTCTTTTCCCCATACAGCATTCCTTGGTCATCACCAGTGCCTATTATTTTATTTTTCCTGTCACTAACACTTGAATTTCCAACTACTGAGATGGCATTGGTTGGAGGAGTTGATCTGATAGTCACTGTATGTGGCAGTTTGCATGGTATATCTGTATTTAGCGCTGTATTATTTGTTTGTTGTTCTGCAGAAGTTGTTGGGGTTTTCTTGTCCCTATGGCGAAAACATCTTTTCCTAGAACTTACTACACGCCACTCTGTATTGGGTTAGAGTTTATTTTCTGAGGAATCTGTTGTAGAGACTATTTTCGTCTTTATTAACGCCAGATCCAGTTTTGTTGACCAATACATTGTTTACATCAAAACACTCATTTGATTCCATGATATCAGTTTGATTACAATTTACGGTTGGAGATTTTTCGTCTGGAATGATCTGTTTTCCTTGTTGTAGAAAGGGATTTGAACAGTTTCTGTCACTACTTACATTATTACAGCATTCATCAGCGCCGTTTTCTCGATCACCAACAGTTGTTTTGGATGTGTGAGTCGGGTTGCACAGCACATTAACCACAATATGGTGTTTATGTTTATCTGCCGCCAAATCCGTTTGTTTGCCAGTTGCAGTACCAAAGTTTTCCTGCACAAATTCACTTACTTTGCTATAACCACTTTCCAAGGAGTCAGCACCGTTTACAAGTGGTTTTTCACATATGTTTACGTTATATTTTGGAGACTGCAATTCTTTGATCTTAGGATCAGCACTGATAATTGTATCCAGCTTTTTATTCATTGATAGGTTATCTTCCGATATTTTATTTGTTAATTTGAGTATATTTTGCAATTATTCTAATAATTTTACGTCACCGTTCACTTCAATATCACTTTTGTGTTTATGCACTTCAGATTCATGTAAATTTTCGCTACTTAACCTCTTTTCGCAGGACACACAGTGAAACTTAATTCGGTCTTTAGAACATGCTACCGTACGAGCTTCCCTGTTACTAACGCCTATACACTCGTTGTGAAAGGATTTATTACACCATAATCCACAAACTAGCACTATATCTGTCGTTTTAATAACTTTTTTGCACGCTTCACATGATCGAACAACATCACTTGCCGCCATCTTGCCGACCTCTTACCAGAGCGAAATGACACCCCTGTGCAAATTTCCAATTAGAAAATACATATATAATGAAATTCCTTACACACCTTTGATGTAAATGCTCAGTATATACTTCCTTGAGTAGCATACAATATATTTTCAATCTCTTTCTTCCAGTAATCTCGATAGCAAAATTACAATTATTCAATGCGTCTATTCGGCACGGAGAAGATCCTAGAAGTCCTCTCAACACACCAGAGAGAATATTATAAAGAGTAATTATGCGCTCATAGAATAGTAATAGTACTGTACTACTTTGCGCATCGATTCTGCGAGTATATAGATGGTCAAGTAGGAAAAGTAATTCACTCATAGAATTGTGCAGGGATAATTAGTAGAATATAAAGAGATATTACATACTTATAAGAAAATAGGAGACCTTCCTTTTGGGATTACCCTCGTATGACAGCGACCTTGGACATGAATCCTGAGAAAGGTCAGGTCAATTGTACATTTTAATATTGCATCAACCAACATTACCTGTTTACCTTCAATGACATTTATTTTGCAGTCAATCATTAAATAAATTACATACAAAGTAAGCAAACATGACTGCAGGTGGGAATAAAAGGTAAAGCAAAAAACAGTGCACCACATTGTTACTGTACCGTACTACTGATGTGGTGTAAGATATGATAACTCAATTATTTCATGGTGCTGAACTGTGACAGAAGGGCAGTTAGAATTGCTCATATGTGCCTGGAACAGAACTTCCTGAATTTTAAAGTGGACTGTGTTCTGAATGTGACCAGTATACAGTTTTGTGATTTAGGCACCACACGAATATGTCACTTTTGTCTGTTTCCCATTTGTCATGCTCTTTTTATTTATTTATTTATGTCCTGAAATCTTTGAGGTGCATATATTATACCCTAGATGCTGGACAAAATTTCATTAGTTCAAACATTGTTACATTGAATATTATTTGGTAGGGTCATTTTCATGATGTTTGCAGAAGCATATTTTACAACAGAGAAAATTCTATACATGGGCATTTTACATCATTTTAATTTGTTAAGTGGGAGATGTGTAAATGTAGTACAATACACTTAACACAGGCATTTTACATGATTTTAATTTGGCTCTTTTGGACTCATTTTTCGATACTTGTAGGTACATATTTTCCAGGAGAGAGCTTCTTGGTATCAGATGTGCAGTATATTTTCAAATTCAGTTTTGAAGATACTGTGGTACTGAGTAGAAACAGTTTTCCAGAATATATAAAGTTACAGATTTTTTTAAAGATATGTGTGTGGTTAACAACATTTAAGTGACTTGGCAGTCTATTAAACAATTGTGATCCTGAGGATATACACCGTTCTTGCATAGGGTGATATAACAATGATATCTGTGTATGTCACTATTTGACCTTGTATGGTATTTATGTACAGTTTTATTTTGAATAAATTCATTTTCCTTTTTTAGCGCCCTCTTTTTACATACATGACAACCTCAAGTATGCAGGTACATGGTAGGGGTAGGATTCTATGTTCTTTAAAGAATGGTTTACAAGATTTTCAGCTGTTTGCATTTTTCCTTATCATAAAATCTTCTTTTGTTTCTAGAAAGTTGTTATGCTGTGAGGGGAATTTCCCCAGAATATGATGCCTTGCCTGAAAAATGAATGTGTACAAGCATAATATACCTCTCTAACTGTTACAGCTCTTGCATTGTTCCATATAATTGTCATTGCATAGGTCATTTCAGATAGTTTAGAATTTAAGAATGTGATGAAGGAATTCCATTTCAGATTGCCTTGTAATTAAATGTCAAGAAATTTTGTTTCAGGGACAATTAATTTTTTGGTTTTCCTTTGACATATTTGGTTTTAATGGATTTTTCTTTTGCTGCATGTGGAATGTATGACGACTGTGTTTTGATGGTTTATCAGTAGTTTATTCCTCACAAACACTCTGAAATCTTTTGATTTGTGACTTTTGCACACAGACTAAGAGCTTTTCACCTTCAATCAGTACACTGGTGTTGCCTGCAAATAGGACTACTTTGGAGTGCCAAACATGTAGAGGGAAGTCATTTATGAAAACTAAGAAGAGAAAGTGACCCAAAATTGAGCCTTGTGGTGAATCATGGGTTAAAGTGGAAAGTTTTGAGTAATAAGTTTGGAGTTCATTTTTTTCCATTTGTTTGATCTCTGTTATCTGAGAGAGATTTTCTTACCATGATTTCAGCCACTCGCTTGGCAAACATCTTACACCATAGCACTCTAACTTTCTTAGAAGAATTTCATGCTCTATTAGGCTGAGGGGTTTGGTTAATCTAGGAAGATTCCTGAAACATTTCTGTGATTTCCCACTGCATTTAAAATACGATTTATGAGGGTAAAAGTGGTTGTTTCAGTACTGCACTGTGGCCTGAAGCCATGCTGACATCCTGAGGTAATATTATTTTGTAATGTTGTTGCTTT
The DNA here is from genome assembly GCF_021461385.2 of Schistocerca piceifrons. Taxonomy (NCBI): domain Eukaryota; kingdom Metazoa; phylum Arthropoda; class Insecta; order Orthoptera; family Acrididae; genus Schistocerca; species Schistocerca piceifrons. Next base: position 811,281,840 of record NC_060140.1, on the reverse strand, counting down.
AATTTGCTATGAAAGCGGTGCTGATAGACAATAAAAGCGGGTTAAAAGCTGTGAGTTGTCTGGGGAAGTTAACCTTGCATTACTGAGCAACTGTTTCACCAGGTATCCAGTCTAGCTTACCAAATTCCCAACCAGACCAATATTAATTATAATCTTTTAATAGTCATACGACAACCGGTAATATATATATATATATATATATATATAAGAGAATTTAAATAAAAAGAAATAAATCAGTTTATATTAGGACATTTATTTTAACATTGATCATTGAAATTTCAGCATATTAAACTTGAGTCATAACTAAGCTGGTGCCTTATTTACGACTGTGAAAATGTGAGTTGGTAATCTTACGGAACACATCAAATATGGAGCCAAGATTGGGAGACTACATACAACACTGCATTCATAAAATAACACACGAAGAATGTTGAAACATATGCAAGAGGAAATTAACCACAACCAACCGATTCAATTTTCACCCAAAGAAGTTACATTCGTAGCGCAATACTGTCCGTCATGTAATTACCACACACTGGTATACTAAATTCATACTAATTATCTGTGAAATCTTCCTGAAAAGAATAGCTGAGGGCTACTTTTATGATTACACCACATGCTTCACGTGTTCAACTTGGTTTACACAAAGAGTGTAACTCCACAATAATTTTGATAGTTAAAATCAATTAGATTGAAAAGCAATTTACAAACGAAAAACCTCGAACTGGTTACTATCGTCTTACTATTAACCTGATGGGTCAAACAATTGTATAAGCACGTGGTACTGGTCTCACAAAGTACAGCCCACGTGGGTTGAACATAAAGATAAGTTGCTATATTGAAAAATATTGTCAAGACGAGACATTATAATCTCATGCACATTCGCATTTAAGATTAATGATCTTAGTTAGAGTTACTGATCAACACGTGGTTCCACTTTACTCACAAAGTAGTGACAAAGTAACTACTGGAAGATATTCTGTACTTCACACTCGAAATACGCTGCGTTGCAATCTAAGATAACATTAGATGTTTTAGAGCTAAACCTGAAATAAAGGTGATTAAATTTTCAGTTAGGCTGAACTTAAGAAATCCATTATGCTACGGACTTAGCAGACACACGCTTAGCCGGAGATCTTACCACTTCAGACGCTCGCCGCCGACAGACTGACCTGGGCTCCTACCAGGGCTGCTTCCGTATACAAAACGGAAGTGACTAGAGAGGCAGCTTCCTATACCAACATGACAAGGGACGGACAGGACCATACTAAGGATAGAAACCTCTTTGCTTTTAGAAAGCGTAGCTACCTGTTCCGACGTTGGTCCTACTGTTCTCTAGCAGACAGGCTTGTCTGCTACCACCCAGCATGCAACTAGAAATACATTTGCTCATTCATCCTCTCACACAGAAGGGAAGGGGGATGACAGTATCTTATCATATACAGTATATAAAAGAACGCGGATGTACATTCCGTATGAGACTGTGTGACATGAATTACATATAAACTGTGTTTTAAAGTGTAGTAGTGTGACAGATCGTTCTAGTTTATGTGTAAAAGTAACACGTTCCATTACTCAGTCTCCTCCCAGATAGTCAGAAACGCCACCATCTGCTCTTGCTCACTCTTTTTATAAAGTGGTACAACTTTTGCTGTTTTTAGCTGCTGTGGAAAGATACCACTTGAAAGTGAATAATTGCAGATATCTGTAGCAAATATACAAAAGAAAACAGGAGAAAAAATTGAAAAATACATCCAACTGGCTGAGGAAGTCAAGGACATGTGGCATCAGGATAAAGTTGACATTATACCAATTACACTATCAACTACAGGAGTCATACCACACAATATCCACCAGTACATCAATGCAATACAGCTACATCCAAACTTATATATAAACTACAGAAATCTGTAATTATTGATACATGTTCAATTACCCGGAAGTTCCTAAATGCAATGTAACATATACTTTACAGTTAAAAGGAAGTCATGCTTGATCAAGGTCCGCATCACTTTCCATTTTTGACCAGACATAACGTCTGAGAAAAGAAAGAATAATAATAATAATAATAACACATTTGTTTGCAAACCACTACAAATTTGAAATTTTTCTCTGTCAGCTCCAAGTTTCAAAAGTTGTTCCAGTATTCCAAAAGTGAGAGAAGTGTCTCTACCAGAACTACAAATTGGTGTCTATTGATTGAATATTTTCAAAAATATTTCAGCCGCTCTATTTGTACACAGCTTAGTAACTATTTTGAAAAACATGACCACCTCTACAATAGTCAGCATAGTTTTCACACGTGGAAAAATTTTATCTCCATTGTCCTTGAAACTGTGAATGAGACATTAACAGCATTTGAAAACACAAATATGATGTCTCTTGTGCTACGTGACATAAGTAAGGCATTTGATTGTATTCCCTTTGACATCTTATTTGCCAAACTGCAGTTTTATGGAATAAATAACTCAGATGTAGTTAATTCATATTTAAACAACAAGAGATAGTATGTGTCAGTTAAACATGTGCATTCTCTCTTAAAGAAAGCACATGAAACAGAATATTCCTGTGAAGGAAGGAATGAAGGAGTTTAATGTTCTAATGACAGTGCGTGACTAAGCAAGCTCGGATATCTTTACATCCCCTCTTCTTCTGCCACCTACCTCCTTAAAATTCATTTTTTTCATTTCTGACTAATTACCATTAACACAGGCAAGTGTAATCTGCATTTTCATGAAAGAGAAAGACTGACCCTCAGTTTTAAAGAATATAACACCATATATAATTTTGGGTTTAGTTTTATGTATGTAATTGATTTTCTAATTTATTTTGACTATTCTTAATTAATACTTTTGTTATAGGATGAAACTGGTAATTGTTTCATATCTTAAATCTGTTGTTGAATTATAAGCAAATATAAATTCTGTACTAATTATAAACATTTGGAGGAACAACTAATAGCATTCTTTAAGTATTTATTTGGCTCTATTCGAAAACATATTAGCAAAGCCAGCTCTTAATTAATTCCAAAGTAGTTGCCAATTTTGTCAAAAGTGTTGTTTGTGTAACTACATCTATTTCTTTCATCATTTAAACAAATAATTTGGCTTAGGCTTAGCCCTTGCAGTAGAAGAAACTGTTAAAAAGAAAGTAATTTTATATACATTCAGTTAATTTAATGAGTTATATTTTAATTGTAATTTCTGCAACTTAAACATCAAACAATGTGTAGTTTCAGTGCCTATTGTTGTGATGATATATAAAGGTCCAATTTTTGGTCCCGAGACAGTCAGTCCACGGCCAAGTATCTGACGAGGAATCTGTATTGATTAGATCAACAACAATGCATCAAGTTGCTCATGTGTTAAAATAATGACAGTGTCTGTTCAATATGTACTGTATTATTGTACAAGAACTGTGTGCTTAGGTATTTACTTATCATAGGTATTCAACTGCAAACTATTGTAGCAATATGCTGACGTATGCCTGCAAACTACTGATGGGACTTATCAACATTTACCACTAGTGAACTGGCCATATAACTGTGTATATTGGGGATTTGTGAACAGTGAAATTGAAGAACTGTGACAAGAAAACATGCACCTGTTGGCTACATCATTTAAAGTAGTCAGTGTTGAACTTCCATCCCCCATTTTTCAGCCAGTATAGCAATGCAGTACGTCGACACTGAGGACAATCAATTAGGAAATAAAGCAGACTAACATCACATATGGTGCCGTTGCAGGTGAGGACTATTGTAATTGGGCACAATAAACTAGGACTAGCAAACTTTGAACAGTAAGCTCAAGAGCAGTTTACAGTACAGTTTTAATGAAGGAGATACAACAGCCAGTCAGTGCATGGGTTCCATGGCCACAATAGAACAGCAGCTAATCAGCAAGTGGGTTCTATGGAAGCAGCCACTGAGTACAGGAGCAGCCAAGCAGCATGCAGGTGGACACATCAGACTCAGGTAAACAAGACGCTGCGCTGGGAGAATTACAACTTGCAGTAGCCGTGCAGGCGACGAATCAAAATGACAACAGCAGCAGCAGGAGATGAATGAGTAAGAATAAGGTAATTTCATAGTAAAAGCCATTTTGTATTAATTGATACATAATGAGTGGCCTTAACAAACAAGACAGTGTGATGAGAGAACATGGACAACAGGGGACTGGTTCTGAAGACAATCGTGGTTATAAATCAGGCATGAACGTAACTTTGAATGATGGGGACGAAAGTCCTATTGTAGATGAAATGATAAAAGCATCATCTACAGTGTATAGTGAGGTAAGTGAAGTGGACGAAAACAGTACTGAAGTGGATGAAATTGTTAAGGTTAAGGTGGAGGAATCTAGTAACGAAGGTCAGCAAGGGCAACAGTTTATGGCAGACAGAAAATTGGAAATGATGTTAAGGCAAATTATGAGTAGTATATGCACGAAGGAGACATAATTAGTATGAAAGTAGACATTAGTAGTATTAAAACTGACATGACTAGCTTAAGGGATGAACTGAATAAAGAAATTAAATAGGAAATTAAGGTAGTTAGCTCTAGTCTTTCAGAGTTAAATTAGAAGATTGAGGCAGTAGGAAAAGATTGTGATGAAAAGAAATTAACATTAATGAGTAATAAATATGTAGAAGAGAGAAAGAAGCTTTATAATGACTATAGTAGGAGGGTGGAGGCATCTGAAAAACAGTGTAAAGATGAAGTCAAAGCAACCAGGAAATTTTATGCTGAAAACAGCGTTAAACTTGTGAACCAAATCGATCAGATTAAAAATGATTTAGAAATGGAGGTAGGAACCAAGTTTGCAGTAGTGGTAGAGGAAAAACTGGTAAAATAAAATAAAAATGTAGATTCGAAATTGGCTGAAATGGAGAAAAAGATGGAAGAGGTACAAAATCTAAAGCATAGAGTATGTAGCATCCCAAACAGTCCTTCATTTGTTAGTTGTAAGAAATTTAATAACTCTGAACCATATGGGGAAGTGCATCCACTGGATTTCATTAGGGAATTTAATGATTTTCCTGAGACATGGAATGACAAAGAGAAAATGTTATTTGTGAGAGATTTTTTGAAAGGGGATGCTTATGGATGGGCAGCTCAGGTAGCTGATAGTGGTACTTCATGGAAAAGTTGCGAAAGCAGTTTTAGATGAATATTGGTCCAAAGAGAAGCAGTAGTGAATTTTGACTGAATTTTGGAGAGGAGAGAGATTTGACTCTAGGAAAGGTATTGTGAAAGGTTACTGTCAACTTTGGATAAACAAACTGAAATATTTGGACAAAGAGCTAGGCAGTGAATCAATAATTATGGGTTTAGAAACTAAGTTGCATCAGAATTGCTTGTACCTGCCCCTAGGGGTAATATTAGTGATTTCTTGAATTATGTTGATAAAGTAAAGAGGGTGAAGCCCTCAGTGGAAGATCAGAGGAGGAATTTTGATGACAATAATCAATCAGGGAGAGAATTTCAGATAAATAGGATGAACAGGACTAATTACAGTAGAATTTCAAGGCATGGTTGGAGGGAGGATAGCCAGAATGGGCACGGAAATGGTAGCAGGAATTCAAGTAACAGAAATGGAGGAGATGATTTTGGTTCTGGATCAAACCATTTATACTAGATAACGCTCCAGTTTTGGCTCGCACTAGAGCAGGTAGTGATGAAGAGCCACCTGTTTATAAATGTACTGTAATCAAAGATATGGTAATGTAAATGATAGTAGTAAGACAAGTGTAAATTCTAATTTAGTTACAAATAAAGATCAGTTTAAAAGCAGCCTGAAAGACTTACTAGTGGCCAACTCCTTCTACTCCATTGACAAATTTTTTAATAGAAACATGTGCATTGAACCAGAAGTCAGACCTACGAGCAAGTAGGGGGTTCAACATTCTATATTGGATTCATTATGTGGCAATAATGCTTACCTCAGCTGTCTGTCTCATTTTTCATGTTTTCTGAGGCAGTCAGACTCTTCTATCCTATCTGTAGTTTGTAAGTGAATCAGAAACATTGTCTCTTCGACTTTCACGTGATTTTGTACAGAAGGATACTTTGGTATAGAAATATTTTGTTGTTAGTGATAAGTACTGGAATCACAAGAGGATGGACGAAAGTAAATTGGTACCATGGTTAAAGAATTTCTGTCAAACAAAGAGGTAAGGTAGACAGAAAATGAGAGGTGTTGGCATATGTGAAGGAGACGGTGCTTATTATCTGAAAACTTTGATTAACATCTGAAGTAATCAGCTCGTGGGTGTAGCAACAGAGGCAATATGTGGTAAAAACCATTTTATCAATTGTGGTATAGTAGAAGTGTTTGTGTTCAATACCATCAGTATATTGAGATAACTATCTACTGATAGAAGTGTGCCATGGTACAGCCTCTTCTAACATTAAGAAATTACAACTTCAAACATAGTTGCTTGGAGTAATGTATGGAAAGAATAAGCCAGATTTGTATGTATAATGCCCTTCAGGCTAGAGCCTCAAGCAATTTGATGGAATACAGTGAGATAATGGTTTTTCTGAGTAATAATTTTGTCTGATGAGAGTTATGTTTGCCTTAGCATAAGGATCTGCTATGGTGGAATGGTTTTCAGTAGAATAAATTTTGTGTTGGATAAGCAGAGCAGGTGTTTATTTATTAGATAATGAAGCAATAATGAAATAATAAAATAATGAACAATGTTAGGGTCTTAATGGTTAGGGAGCCTGTCTCTGCAGTAGGGATATTTTTTGAGAATGCACTCCGCTAGTTAATGAGGTAAGAAAGGGAAGTAAAATAATGGAGCTGACAGACATGATTAATTAAAAAGATAACTGTATACAAATAAATGTGGTGTAACTATATTAGCTATTTTTGAACTAAGCAACATTGGATACTGTGTATATTGTGCAATTCATGTCACTTCAGTTGGGAACGAGAGTGTAACAGAAAAAGCAGTACTTTGGTGAAGTACAAGTCATATAATGCTGCATCATTAGATCTATAGATTATCTGAAAACATCTATTTGTGTTTGGAGGAATTATGAGCTTAAAGTGGTAACACTGTAACAATGAAAAGTAATTTTGCTTAACTGATAACTGTGGTGCTAGACTGATGTGAATATTCTGACAGGTCAACTATTTGGCAACATTTTGTGAGGATTTAATTTTCTGGTTGAATGAGAGTAGTGCTCAGTGTTGAGTAGAGAAGTGGGGCTATGATTTGGTACAACTTCCATCCCCTTAATTTTGATTTGAGTAGTTGTTCAGTTATGTGATGGTTACTTTTTTTCATTATGTAATGATTAGTAAATCTATGCTACTGCACATTTTGAGTTTTTACTAGAGGTAATGTACATATTTTAGATACTAAAGTGATATTTTCCAATTGGGAAAGAGACCCAAATTTTTCAAGTTTAACCACTTTCAGAAACAGTTATGACCTAGAGTGATGTTTTGTAGTGTAATATGCACTTGATTTTAAATTTTTACTAGTCCCCCCTTTGTACTATAGTCAATTTTAGTGCTAATTAGTGTGATGTTATGAGAACTGTGTAATGTATTTATTTATGATGTAATGGCTATCATTTATAGTGTGAAACATTTTTCTTGGACTTAGTTAGAAGTAAAAGTGAGTGTACTAAAGCAGAGTAGTAAAGCAGGATATATTTTCTAATTTTTTCATGTACTATGGAGGAGGAGAAGCACCTCCAAGGGAACTGATAGCAGTGCATTTCATTACTAACTGCCACTTGGACCTGTTGAAGTCATGGACAGCTTGGTGAGAAAGTGTGCAAAAGCTCATTAAAAGTGTGAAAGTACTCGTGAAAAATACTGAACATTGAGCAAGTGAAATTTTCTGTCTGAAACTGAACTGCAAGGTGTAGTGTAATTTAACTTTTTGCAACCCATGAGGATTTATTTTTTTAAGCAAGACAGAACTTGTATAACGTGATATGTATCTTAGTATGTAATCCTTGTTTACCCAAAAGTGAAATTACTTATGATGAAGAGGCCTAATTTTTATTAAAACTATAACTTGTAGGTATTTTGTGCCATTGTACAATACACTGTAAGTAATTATTTTGTATGGGGATTTTCATATGGCCAGTTCATGTAAGTAGGAAGTTAAAAAAAAAACGTATGTACTGTAGTTTTGATAAGATTTCTGACATATGCCTGCAAACTATTAATTAGGCTTACCAACATTTACCATTATTGAACTGGCCATATAAATGTGTATTATTTGGGGTTTGTGAACAGTGACAATCAACGAGGAAATAAAGCAGGTGAATGTCACAAGTGCTGTCATTAGAGATGGATTATTGCTATGAAATGCAAATGTTTTAACTCTATGTCTGACAGTTTCCTTTCTGAAAACCACTTCCATGCACTTCCATGTCCCAGACTAGAACTATTACTCTTTAAATTTCTGATCCATTTGCTGCAACAAAACACACAGTTACAGTGATGTGGTGTTAGATATTCTAGTGAAAATTGTGTTGCAGCATTGCAAGTAAGTTTCTTGCATCAATTTTGTTTATGTCCATACTCTGCAAACCATTGTGAAGTGCAAAGCTGAGGGTACATTCCATTGTATCATATTTTAAGGTTTTTTCCCATTCCACTTGTCTGTGAAGTGAGGAAAGAGTGACTGCATAAATGTGTCTGTGTGTACTGTAATAAGATTAATCTCGTCTTCACAGTCCATTTGGGAGTTATACATAAGAGGCTATAATAAATTCCTTAGTCAAAACTGGTTCTTGAATTGTGTAAGCAGGCTTTTTGGAATACCTGTCATCAAGTGTCTGCCTGTTCAGATTTTTCAGCATCTCAGTGATGCTCTCCCATGGGTTAAACAAATCTGAGGCCATTTCTGTTTCTCTTCTTTGTGTATGTTCAATATCCCTTGTTAGACCGATTTGGTTTGGATCCCACAAAACTGAGCAATATCAAAGAATGGGTTGCACAGCTGTTTTGTAGGTAATTTCATATGCAGAGTTATTGTATTTTGCTAATATCCCACATATGAACCAAAGTCGGTACCTGCTTTAAATACGACTGAGCCTACATAGTCTTCCAATTTCATATCCTCACAAATTGTTATACCCAGATATTTGTTTGAGCTGACTGGGTCCAGTTGTGACTCACTGATAGTGCAGTCACAAAATAATACATTTTTTTCATTTCTTAAAGTGTGAATTTTTACATTTCAGAACTTTTAAAGCCAGTTATCAATCTTTTTCACCACTTTGAAACCTTATTAAGATCTTACTGAATTTCTACACAGCTTCTTTCAGGTAGTACTGCATCATCTGGAATATGTCTGAAGTGACTATTAATATTGTCGCTACACTACTCCCATAACTTGTAAAACATGAACAGTAAGTGTTCCCACACAGTTACCTAGAGCACTCCAGAAGCTTCTATTTTTGTTAATGACATTTAATCCAAAATAACATACTGTGTTCTCCCTACAATGAAATCATCAATCTGGACTCCAATGTCTTTTGATATCCCACCTGATCATACATCATACTCTTCTTAGTAGGCATCAATGTGGTACTGAGTCAAATGCTTTTTGTAAGCCAAGAAATACTGCATCTACTATCCTCACTGCAGGAGAAGTCACAGCAACTACTAGGCGTGTCAGCTGGTGTCAACACCATGGCCTTAACTCCTGACATTTGCCCATTTACCACATTAACAATTAGGTGACTGATGCTTGCTGCAAGGACTTTGCTAATTGTGTTATGCACGAGCACAGAGCACTTTGCTTTTAAAATGCCCCTTGCCCCTCTGACTGTGGACTCCTTGTGATTTGACCACAGTATCTAATTACTGTGATTCACGGCTTTCAGACGTCGCGAGGAAAGCGTAAGTTAGGTTTCACATGAACAATATGTTTAGAATCCACGTTGAATGGCATGGAGAATGTCATTCTGTTCAATGATACTGGATTGTATTTTTTTGGGAAGCACCTTTACTACCCTTCTTTAGATGGGTGTGATTTGTGCTTCCTTCCATCTACTGAGAACTGTTTGCCTGTAGGATTTATGATACATATTGGATAGAAGAAAGGACAACCAGTGGCAAATTCAGTTTAGTATTTGATAGCAATTCCATCAGATCCTGAGACCTTGTCAATTTCAGCTGTTTCTCAAAGTTATTGTCGTTAACACCTATATCGCTTATACATGCAGCAGTGTGAAGTAAACTGGGCAACACTCCTGTGTTTTCCTTTGTAAAGGGACATAGGAAAACCAAGTTTAATATTTCTGATTTTGCTATAATATTCTCAATTTCAGTTCCTGTGTCAACAACGAGTGTCTGGAACAACACAGACTTAGGTGCCACTGATGTCTTTATATATTATGAGACTTTTTTTGGATTTTGGGAGAGACTATCACTAATATTCTGCTGTTAGTCACTGACGGTTTCATGCAATGTCCTTTCGACAGCCAAACTTGTTCCATTTAGCAACTCTGTATGTATACAGCCATGTTCTTTGTTTTATGCCTATTATCCAGTGGTCTCCACTTCTTTAGACATTTCTTCAAAGACACTGAATACCATGGAAGGAATCTCCCACCGTGAACTGTTCTGTTAAGTACATTTAAACCCTGTCCATTGCTCAGTCATCTGCTGTAAATTTGAGGCACAATTTCCATACACATTCATGCCCTAAGGTGAATGTTGCGAGTCACTACTTGAAATGTGATACCACTGCCTCTTTGTCTAGTTTACTAGTGGATAATTTGGAGTATTATGGTTGTTTGACTGTCATGTTTAGCAGCCAATGTCATTTGTTGCAAAGACACTCCGAGACTAGTGGATGTCATATCGGGCCTCATGAAAACTTGGAGAAAGTAAGAGAGTTAATATTGTCACAGCATATTAAAAGAGTATGAAAAACATTTTATCAAGCTCGAAAGCTTCATGTACATGCAACACAATGCTGAATCTTGAAGTCAGTTAAACAGAGATCAGATATTTGTTGTTTGACCATTAATGGAATGTCAGTCAAGTGATTCCAAATTTCAGAATAAAACATGAGAAACGGCACGTCAGATTTTCAGTGCTGAAATCACTGCATTTAAAAGTTAAGTATGACATACTTAAAAAAAATAAATAAAAAGAATAGTGTATGAAATAATGAAGCTCACAACAGAAGAATTCTGATTAATTTCAACAAAAGTTATCATGCCAGCAAGACATTTTGTGGCACATTCAGTAATAGATGTGATAATTATAATTCTATGTAATGCAGTGGTGATTGTGAAATAGTAATTACTTTGCTGTGGCATATATCATAACCGAGCGTGGTGTCGCAGTGGTTAGACACTGGACTCGCATTCGGGAGGACGACGGTTCAATCCCGCGTCCGGCCATCCTGACTTAATTTTCCGTGATTTCCCTAAATCGCTCCAGGCAAATGCCGGGATGGTTCCATTGAAAGGGCATGGCTGACTTCCTTCTCCATCCTTCCCTAATCCGATGAGACCGATGACCTCGCTGTCTGGTCTCCTTCCCCAAAACAACCCAACCCATATATTATATAGCATTTTCAGACTCTACTGAAATTTCTGACAACACAGTCATCTCTAGCAGCTGTAGGAGGGAGAATGAAGTGGATCTTGTTACTGTTGTTTCTTCATTATCTTTTCTTTTTGACCATCTGATTTAATTCAAGTCAGCTTTGTTTCTTCTAATCTTTATCCTTGTCCAATATTCTTTCTTTCACATACTTTGCAACCGTCTTTGCGAACTGTTGATTCTAGTTGTTGTTAAGTAATTTTGATAAGATTCAAACGAATAAAGAATTTTGTTCATTCATTATATGCTACATGTATTCTATTTATGTGGTATAGGTCACTTCCTACATAACTGGGGACCTACAACTAAGGATTTTCAGACATTTCATTGATGGGCATATGCCTATGGCAAGCCTAAGCAGTTGGAAAAATGAACACTGACCAATGTTGTTGATGGGGTCTTCAGTCCTGAGACTGGTTTGATGCAGCTCTCCATACTACCCTATCCTGTGCAAGCTTCTTCATCTCCCAGTACTTATTGCAACCTACATCCTTCTGAATCGGCTTAGTTTATTCATCTCTTGGTCTCCCTCTACGATTTTTACCCTCCATGCTGCCCTCCAACGATAAATTTGTGATCCCTTGATGCCTCAGAACATGTCTTACCAACCGGTACCTTCTTTTTGTCAAGTTGTGCCACAAACTCCTCTTCTCCCCAATTCTATTCACTACTGCATCATTAGTTATGTGATCTACCCATCTAATCTTCAGCATTCTTCTGTAGCACCTCATTTCGAAATCTTCTATTCTCTTCTTGTCTAAATGATTTATCATCCATGTTTCACTTCTATACATGGCTACACTCCATACAAATACTTTCAGAAACGACTTCCTGACACTTAAATCTATACTCGATGTTAACAAATTTCTCTTCTTCAGAAACGCTTTCCTTGCCATTGCCAGTCTACATTTTATATCTTCTCTACTTCGACCATCATCAGTTATTTTGCTCCCGAAATAGCAAAACTCCTTTACTACTTTAAGTGTCTTATTTCCTAATCTAATTCCCTCAGCATCACCCGACTTAATTCGACTACATTCCAGTATCCTCATTTTGCTTTTGTTGATGTTAATCTTATATCCTCCTTTCAAAACACTGTCCATTCTGTTCAACTGCTCTTCCAAGTCCTTTGCTGTCTCTGACAGAATTACAATGTCATCGGCGAACCTCAAAATTTTTATTTCTTCTCCATGGATTTTAATATCTACTCTGAATTTTTCTTTTGTTTCCTTTACTGCTTGCTCAATATACAGATTGAATAACATCGGGGAGAGGCTACAACCCTGTCTCACTCCCTTCCCAACCACTGCTTCCCTTTCATGCCCCTCGACTGTTATAACTGCCAGCTGGTTTCTGTACAAATTGTAAATAGCCGTTCGCTCCATGTATTTTACCCCTGCCATCTTTAGAATTTGAAAGAGAGTATTCCAGTCATCATTGTCAAAAGCTTTCTCTAAGTCTACAAATGCTAGAAATGTAGGTTTCCCTTTCCTTAATCTTTCTTCTAAGATAAGTTGTAGAGTCAGTATTGCCTCACGTGTTCCAATATTTCTACAGAATTCAAACTGATTTTCCCCGAGGTCAGCTTCCAACAGTTTTTCCATTCGTCTGTAAAGAATTCGTGTTAGTATTTTGCAGCTGTGACTTATTAAACTGATAGTTCGGTAATTTTCACATCTGTCAACACCTGCTTTCTTTGGGATTGGAATTATTATATTCTTCCTGAAGTCTGAGGGTATTTTGCCTGTCTCATACATCTTGCTCACCAGATGGTAGAGTTTTGTCAGGACTGGCTCTCCCAAGGCCGTCAGTAGTTCTAATGGAATGTTGTCTACTCTCGGGGCCTTGTTTCGACTCATGTCTTTCAGTGCTCTGTCAAACACTTCACATAGTATCATATCTCCCATTTCATCTTCATCTACATCCTCTGCCATTTCCATAATATTGTCCTCAAGTACGTCGCCCTTGTATAGACCCTATATATACTCCTTCCACCTTTCTGCTTTCCCTTCTTTGCTTAGAACTGGGTTTCCATCTGAGCTCTTGATATTCATACAAGTGGTTCTCTTTTCTCTAAAGGTCTCTTTAATTTTCCTGTAGGCAGTATCTATCTTACCCCTAGTGAGATAAGCCTCTACATCCTTACATTTGTCCTCTAGCCATGCCTGCTTAGCCATTTTGCACTTCCTGTAAATCTCATTTTTGAGACATTTGTATTCCTTTTTGCCTGCTTCATTTACTGCACTTTTATATATTCTCCTTTCATCAATTAAAATCAATATTTCTTCTGTTACCCAAGGATTTCAACTAGCCCTCATCTTTTTACCTACTTGATCCTCTGCTGCCTTCACTACTTCATCCCTCAGAGCTACCCATTCTTCTTCTGCTGTACTTCTTTCCCCCATTCCTGTCAATTGTTCCCTTATGCTCTCCCTGAAGCTCTGTACAACCTCCAGTTTAGTCAGTTTATCCAGATCCCATCTCTTTAAATTCCCACCTTTTTGCAGTTTCTTCAGTTTTAATCTACAGTTCATAACCAATTGATTGTGGTCAGAGTCCACATCTGCCCCTGGAAATGTCTTACAATTTAGAACCTGGTTCCTAAATCTCTGTCTTACCATTATATAATCTATCTGATACCTTCTAGTATCTCCAGAATTCTTCCATGTATACAACCTTCTTGCATGATTCTTGAACCAAGTGTTAGCTATGATTAAGTTATGCTCTGTGCAAAACTCTACCAGGCGGCTTCCTCTTTCATTTCTTAGCCCCAATCCATATTCACCTACTATGTACTTCTCTCCCTTTTCCTACTCTCGAATTCCAGTCACCCATGACTATTAAATTTTCATCTCCCTTCACTACCTGAATAATTTCTTTTATCTCATCACACATTTCATCAATTTCTTCATCATCTGCAGCAGAGAAATCTGTCTAAATGTGAGACACAAAGCCAGCAAAAGGATGTAGATAAAATGTGTTGATACCATCAACATTCTGCAGAGCTAGTTGGCATATAAACTTGTACTACTGTAGTAGGCGTGGGCTTCATGTCTATCTTCACCAATGCATTCACTATGCTGTTTGTAGTCGCTTACCCACACTCCTATGTTTTTATTCATTATTAAACCTACTCGTGCATGACCGCTATTTGATTTTGTATTTATAACCCTATATTCACCTGACCAAAAGTCTTGTTCCTCCTGCCACCAAACTTCACTAATTCCCACTATATCTAACTTTAACCTATCCATTTCCCTTTTTAAATTTTCTAACCTACCCGCCCGATTAAGGGATCTGACCAGTGTTCGATTTGTGCTTTTACCAGTGGGGGGGATGTCTTAGGGGGTTAGTATAATTATATATGTTACTAGCTCAGACCGTGGCGTTACCTATGGTTAAACAGTTCTTTATAAATAGATGTTAATGCCGAAACTCACTATTCATGCATAAGCACTATCAGAAAAGCCATCCCTTGTTATATCTTTAAAAGTACATTATAGGTAAAGCTTATTTACAGAATCATCTACATACAGGTATACGAGGGGAATTCAAAAAGTAAAGGCACATTTGTGAAAAGCTGTACTTATTCTGATGATAGAAAACTGAAACATGTGTTATTTTTCTACGTAACCTCCCTGGACTTCAATGCAGTTTTCCTGACGTTTTACAAGCTTTTTTTATTTCATCAGAAAATAACGTTTATCGGCTGCATCTGTAACCAATTTTGCATCTCAGCAATGACATCTTCATCACTTTCAAATCTTCTTCCTTGAGTGCTTCCGTTAAGGGTCCAAACATGTGAAAATCGCTTGCAGCCAGGTCTGGACTGTATGGTGGAATCTAAACTCCTTTATTGCATCAGCTGTCCATTTGGCAGAATGTGGGCGAGAGATATCTTGTTGCTGGATGACACCTCTTCACAGTTTTCCACGACGTTTGGACTGATTGCAGGTTTTAGTTTCGTACACAACACATCCACCATACAATACAGACCTGGCTCTAAAGCCTCGTTTATGCTGGGGTGACGTCTGGCAACACTGTAGCATGCTACGGAAATGTGGCAAACGTCGTCTTGTTGTTTAGTTCTAAATGTTTTGAAATGCTTACCTACTACATAACACTTTTTCAAAATTAATAAGCAAACATATTAATAGTATTAATAGTAAGACTGTACTAAAAACTTTCAGTGTTAGGCTCCACAAATTTAAATTATAAGTGAAGTTTTACTCCAGTGCGTGGGAAATAAACATCCCAGGTTGGGATGCATAAACTAAAACCAGAGGAGGGGGTGGTCTGATGCAGAGGGGGGGAAATCCCCCCCATCTCCCCCTGCAAATCGCACACTGGATCTGACATTCTATGCTCCGATCTGTAGAACGCCAGTTTTCTTTCTCCTGATAATGACGTCCTCTTGAGTAGTCCCCGCCTGGAGATCTGAATGGGGGACTATTTTACCTCCGGAATATTTTACCCAAGAGGACACCATTATCATTTAACCATACAGTAAAGCTGCATGCCCTCAGGAAAAATTATGGCTGTAGTTTCCCCTTGCTTTCAGCCGTTCGCAGTACCAGCACAGGAAGGCCGTTTTGGTTAGTGTTACAAGGCCAGAGCAGTCAATCATCAGACTCTTGCCCCTGCAACTACTGAAAAGGCTGCTGCCCCTCTTCAGGAACCACACGTTTGTCTGGCCTCTCAACAGATACCCCTCCATTGTGGTTGCACCTACGGTACGGCCATCTATATCGCTGAGGCACGCAAGCCTCCCCACCAACGCCAAGGTCCATGGTTCATGAGGGGGGGGGGGGAAGAAATTTGCAGGCTTCAGAATGAAACACAAACCTTTCAGGTACATCTTTCAGAAGATATGTATTTTAAACATATGTCAGACCAAAGAAATGATGTTGGTTCAACAACGTCAGCACAACCCAGTAAGGTAACATCATCAGAAATGGTTAGGATCGCTACAGAACAACCACAGTGAGAAACAGCAATGGATCTACCTGCAGCAATTCACCCACTCATTGGCTTCAATTACGAGCACATTCATTTATGCCTTCCCAACCACATATGTGGTTCACAGTAATGGAAAATATATTTCAACAACAGAGAGTAGTCAATGATCATGAGAATTTCACTTTGATGATAAGTGGCCTCGACCTTGGCATTTAATATCAGACATTATCTGACATGTTCCACACCCAGGAGGATTCCCTCTTTTATGGGTCTATGGAATGAATAATTAATCTAATCTAAAGTGAACTTCCTTATAGAAGAAGCGTATAGCAGACTGAAAGAAGTACTATTTTCTCAATGCATGAAGTCAGTTGACATCAGAGTCAGGCAGGTACTGCACCAAGAGAAGTGGGGAGACAGGACCCCATCGGAATATTGGCGACATTTATGCAGCCTGATAGACAGTTACTGTTACATGTTTGGCAACAACAGCTTTCAGCACAAGTAAGTACTGTGCTAGCCATATGCAAGGAAAGACCAGCTGAAAAACTATTACTTGCTGTGACAGAATCTACGAGAGACATGAGCCAACAGCAACACTCGCCAGATTCTGTGTACGGTAACCACCATGGTCAGCAAGACGAAACTGGAACCACAATGATAAACTGTGCTGCAGTCACGCCACAACATGCAACAAACATTTCAAATGAGATTACAGATTTAAAAGCAACAATAGAGGACCTGAGAACACAACTGTGCACGCAACTGTGATGACAAGTCAGCATTAATCAGAGGAGAAATCTGTCTAGATGTGAGACACAAACAAAGCCAGCAAAAGGATGTAGGTAAAATGTGTTGATATCATCAACATTCTGGGAGAGATGCTGCAAGATGCACATCACTGTGCTCCTACTCAACGAACCAAGGTACTTACAGTCACAGTACAGTGTTGTCATGTCAGCAACAGCAGCTGCCAATACATACATCTAGTTCTGCTTTGAAGAGGTTGTATATATTAGACAGATAATGGGCACAATGCCTTTGGTGGATACCAGGTGAGACATCAGATTGTTACCTGTGAGCCAAGCACCATGCAACAAGGGAGATGTACAGTCATGTTTGAATGCAGTGATAACTGTGTGATTAACATGTATGAACATAAAATATGCAGGATTTATGAGGGTTTCTTCAAATGATTTACATGGTCTTTTGTGATAGCTGATGTATCAGAACCTATACTGGGCACTTGTCACCATTTTCTATCACATTTTGCACTGGTAGTCAACTTACAGGGAGAATGTTTAAATCTGACAGACAAAAGTAAAATATCAGGTGCTGAAGGGCATGAAACTTGTGATAAGCTTCAGATCACTGTCAACTCTGTATCTGAGGAGCTAAGTAATAAAGAGGAAAACTAGAAACTTTTGGATGACCAGGCAATAGGAACAATGAACGAGTTGACTAAATAGGTTCACTGCAAAGAAATTAAACGTAGTATGATACACTTTATCTGTACCATGCAAAGACAACCAGTCTCACAACGAGCATGGAGAATTGTGCCAGAGAAGCTGAAAGAAACAAAGGCAATTTTCAAAGAAATGTTACAGTTGGAAGTGATTCGCCAGTCAGATAGCCTGTGGTCTTAGCCCATAACTTGGATGTGAGAGGAGGACAGATAGTGGAGGCCATGTGGGGATTACTTGGCATTAAGCTTGAGGACCATCCCAGATAGAAGCTGTAGTGTGATGTTTCTCAAGGCAAGCCAAGACCATTCATTTCATAGAAGTTCTGAAAGATGGCATTCACTAGTGGTCAGAGCCTTTCACACCCAGAAGCCAACACTACAATCATGTTGCCAACAGACAGCTTGATGTGTCCTGCACACCTTTGGGTATGTTCCTCTATTCCTTTTGCGTGCACAGTAATGTGGGCCGACATGTACATACTTATACTGGAAATAAGGTACCTCTGCTAGATTCACATACGTTCATGTGGACCCAGTCAGACCTCTTCCACAGTCGGAGGGTAACAGGTATTTATTTAGGGTCATAGAGAGGTGTACAAGGTGGGCAGAAGAAATTGCAATAGCCAATATATAAGCCAAAACTACAGTGAAGATATTTCTGTATACATCCGTCACATGTTTTGTATGCCCCCTCCATATTGTGACTGATCAAGAATGTCAGTTTGAAACTACACTGTTCTTAGAGAAGGGCAAAATGTGCAGTTTCCAATGCCACCACATGACTAGCTGTCATCCCATCAGTAATGCTATGGTGGAATGGTGGCACAGGACTCTGAAAACCACACTGATGTGTCATCAAGTGAGATGGATGGAAGTGTTGTTAGTGTTATTAGATCTGCAAACAACTCACAAACTCAACATTGGTGCATCACTGACTGTAATGGTTACAGTGAACCACTATGGAGATCAGCAGACTATTTAGTACCAACCTCACTGTCAAACTCAGAGGACCTCATGCAGTGTGTGCAGCAGCTAAAACATGACTGCATGAATACTGTTGCCCACCAGTTTCCTGTCATGAAACTCGTAAGGTGTTGATACACAAAGACTTACATCCAGAATTAGATTTACACTCTGCAGCGGAGTGTGTGCTGATACGAAACTTCCTGGCAGATTAAAACTGTGTGTCGGACCAAGACTCGAACTCGGGACCTGGTCTGCAGGAGAGCTTCTGTTAAGTTTGGAAGGTAGAAGACGAGGTACTGGCAGAAGTAAAAGTTGTGAGGACAGGGTGTGAGTCATGCTTGGGTAGCTCAGTTGGTAGAGCACTTGCCCGTGAAAGGCAAAGGTCCCGAGTTCGAGTCTCGGTGCGGCACACAGTTTTAATCTGCCAGGAATTTTTATATCAGTGCACACTCCGCTGCAGAGTGAAAATCTCATTCTGGAAACATCCCCCAGGCTGTGGCTAAGCCATGTCTCCGCAATATCCTTTCTCTCAGGAGTGCTAGGTCTGCAAGGTGTGCAGGAGAGCTTCTGTTAAGTTTGGAAGGTAGGAGACGAGGTACTGGCAGAAGTAAAAGTTGTGAGGACGGGGCGTGAGTCGTACTTGGGTAGCTCAGTTGGTAGAGCACTTGCCCGTGAAAGGCAAAGGTCCCGAGTTCAAGTCTCGGTCTGGCACACACTTTTAATCTGCCAGGAAGTTTCAAAGACCACATGATTGCTCTCACGTAATGTTATGAACTGATTCAACCACCCAAAGTCACCATGTATTGTCCCTTTCCGCGTGTTGGGTAGAGACAAGCACACCATGGACATATTGTGCAGTGGCATTTCAATGAAGGTATCATGTCAAGCCAGTATGGGTTTTACACATACCAACCTCAGACCCTGCACCTGTGGATCAAGATGCAGAATGAAGTAAAAGGATTCATAGCATGTCATCTGAAACAGCACCACAACTGGTGGATTCTTCACCACCACAAAAAATAGCATCACCACTCCTGACACACCTGATGTGCACAAGAGCAAGCCACTGGATTAAATTCGAGTATCAAGACATCCCAGGGGCTCTGCACTTTAATGGGGAGGGAGCTGTATGGCAGTAATATTTTTTCAAGCTCTTGCGCAATGTAATGTCAGTGTGTGCAAGGTGTTTCTTTGGTGGACGTTATTTTTCTATCTTTGGTGTCATGTTAAGTGTTTGTTGATTCTAGTTGTCATTAAATAGTTTTGACAAGATTCGAACTAACAAAGAGTTTAGTTCATCCATTATATGGTATGTGTATTCTATTTATGTGGTGTAGGTCAACACCATACTGCATTATCCAATTTGTCAACGTCCTTTAGTCCATTCTAAGGATGTGTGTGAAGGACATGATTATTCTTTACCTGATGCTGCTGGTCCATGGTTCCCTGTATCTAGATATACAGTTCATCTTCTATACTGGCTGTCTCCTGTTCTTCGAGTTCACAATAACCTTCTGAGAATACTTCATTCCACATCTTCTAGCCTCTCACATAATCCTACTCTTACGTGCTTTGGAACCTCAGTTGCGTATAAGGCTTCAAGGTGTATACTGCCTGGTAAGGGGTCAGTTTAAATTGATCAAATGATTCTTCATCTTTTGGATGTACATAGTTATTTTGTATGTTAAATTCATTCTGTTTTTTCGTGCTCTCAGCACTTATTTTTCTGTCAGACGAGTTTCTGTTCATTCTTCTAAGGATTCTTCACCTTTGAGATTTTCCAATCTCTTATTGTCATCTATGTAGAAGGTAAGTTGATGTTGGTTACATACTGTGTCTTCTCAACAGAGATCTGTAAGCATGCTTTAGCCATTAGTCAATGTACTTGTGTGGTTTGGTTAACGTCCTTTTCCAATGATTTTGACAAAATCATCTGTGAATGGCAGACAATATAATCATATTCCTTTTTTCTTGCACCCCAGTCACATTCGACCTTCCCCATTCACTTCTTGTCACGGCTCCCCGATCACCTTATCCCTTATCAAAGTGCTACTTTAAGGAACAAAGGAGATAGTCTATCCCCCTGATTAGATTATATTTACTTTCATTCCAATTGATCCGCAGTGAGGAGGTCCTCCAAGATGTGGAACATGTCAGAAAAACAACAATACATGACAAATATTTACAACTCAAACAAATAAGCTAATGTACCATTCCACAGGTTCCAAGTGAAATGATCATCATTTTTTAATGAACACTATATGAAAGAATCATTTTACAAATACTAATGCACTGTATTTAAAATAAAAGAAGTGTTTTTTTACTTATTTATAAGGTAATAAATGTGTAATACAACTACTACAATACTTATTTACAATGAACACATTACTGCACTGAAATGGTGCAGAAGTTAGAGTGTACTTACACACACACACACACACACACACACACACACACACACACACACACAGACACACACACACACTTATTTACAATGAACACATTACTGCACTAAAATTGTGCAGAAGTTATATTGTACTTATATATAGAAATCAGTTGGTTCTACTGAGAAATTCATCAATGGAGTAGAAGGAGTTGGCCAACTATAAATCCTTTAGGCTTCTCTTAAACTGAATTTCATTGGTTGTTAAGCTTTTTATAGCTGCTGGCAAGTTATTGAAAATGTGTGTTCCTGAATAATGCACACATTTTTGTACAAGACTAAGTGACTTTAAATCCTTGTGAAGATTATTCTTATTTCTAGTATTGATTCCATGAATTGAGCTGTTGGTTTGAAAAAGTGATATATTTTTAATGCCAAATTTCATTAAAGAATAAATATATTGGGAAACAGTAGTTAACAAAACTAATTTAATTTATTTTAAGACAAGTAGTTCAAATAAAAATACTTTTCTAAATGAGGACATTCAGGAAAATACCTGTTCAGAATGTAAATTTCTGGGGATATATATAGATGACAGGCTTTCATGGAATCAGCAAATAGATCATGTCTGTGGTAAAATAACATCTAGTCTGTATTTACTAAGGAGATTAGTTCAATATTTAGATATAGAAGCAATAAAAATAGCGTATTTTGGGTTGGTGTATCCCCATCTATCTTATGGAATTGTATTGTGGGGTGGGTGTAGCCAATACAATATAAAAAGGGTATTTGTATTGCAGAAAAGAGTAATAAGAACTATGGCAAAAGTAAGACCCAGAACTTCATGTAAAAACCTGTTTATTAAGTTTAATATTATGACTATCTATGCAGTATATATGTTTCAATCAATATTACTAGTGAAAAAAGACAAAAAAGTGACAAACAGGAATATGGAAATCCATGATTACAATACAAGACAAAAATCAGACTTTCATATGGTGAGCAGACGATTGAATCTAACAACAAATACCCCATTCATTAAGGGAGCAATATTTTATAATTCTCTGCCAAACAACCTGAAACAGCTTTCTGGTAGAATTTTTAAAAACGAGTTAAAAAAATGGCTTGTATTGAAGTGCCCATACAGTATGGTGCTGACATGATTTGACCTCAGGAATGCTATATTAAATATAATTCAATGATATTTTACTTAGTAGCATGTAATCTATTTATATTGTGTATCAATAATCTGAATGTAATTATTATAACATTGCCCATGCATGTTAAATACATGTTTCGAGCTGTAAAATAAATAAATAAAGTATCCCTAGTTCCCTAAACATGCTTCTGCAGGATGTTCTTGAGTTCACACCACATATAACTCTTACTGCACTTTTTTGTGCCCGAAAAACTTTAGCTTGACTTGATGAATTACCCCAAAAAATAATCCCGTATGACATTTATGGAATGAAAGTAAGCATAGTATGCCAGCTTTTTCATTTTTATATCTCCTATGTCTGACACAATCCACATTGCAAATAGAGATTTGTTAAGACGCTTCAGCAGTTCTGTGGCATGCTGTTCCCAGTTGAATTTATTATCGAGCTCTAATCCCAAGAATTTAACACTGTCCACTTCTTCTATCTGCTTGTCATCATATGTTAGGCACATACTCATGGGACACCCCTTACAAGTTCTGAACTGCATGTAGTGTGTTTTTTCAAAGATTAGTGACAAGGAATTGGTTAGGAACCACTGATTAATGTCCAAAAATATTTTATTAGCTGATCTTTCTAAGACTAAACTTGATTTGCTATTTATTGCAATGTTCGTATCATCAGCAAACAAAACTGAACCTGGCATCTGGTAATGTTACTGATGAAAGGTCATTGGTATACACAAGAAAAAGTAAGGCTCCCAAAATGGAACCTTGTGGGGCCCCACATGAAATTAGTTCCCAGTTGGATGATGCCTGATAGCTTGGTACATGTCTCTTTCCTAATAACACCCTTTGTTTCCTGTCAGAGATATAAGATTTGAACCATTTTGCAGCATTTCCTGTTACACTATAATATTATAATTTACTTAAAAGGATATTGTGATATCTCAGTACATTAGCTTACTATGCCTACTTTCATTCACTGCTTTCGTATGGCATCATATTCTGGGATAATTCATCGTTGAGTGGAAAAGTATTCATTGCTCAAAAACGTGTAATCAGAATAATTGCTGGAGTCCACCCATGGTCATCCTGCAGACATCTATTTAAGGATCTAGTGATCCTCACAGTAACCTCACAGTATATATATTCACTTATGAAGTTTGTTGTTAATAATCCAACCCAGTTCAAAAGTAATAGCAGTGTGCATAGCTATAACACCAGGAGAAAGGATGATCTTCACTATGCAGGGTTAAATCTGACTTTGGCACAGAAAGGGGTAAATTATGCTGCCACAAAAGTCTTTGGTCACCTACCAAACAGCATCAAAAGCCTGACAGATAGCCAACTAACATTTAAAAGTAAATTAAAAGAATTTTTAGATGACAACTCCTTCTACTGATTGGCTGAATTTTTAGATATAAATTTAGGGGGGGGGGGGGGGGCGGAAAACAACTTAAACATTAGTGTCATGCAATATTTTGTGTAATGTAATATCTTGTACAGACATCTTTTATTAACCTGACACGTTCCACATCATTACAAAGTGTCGTATTCATGATCAATGGAACAAGTATTAATCTAACCTAAACACAGTCAAATCCCTTTGACAAATCACAAAATATACCAGTTGCCTGCAATTTTTTATCTAATGAATTAAGCACATTTTCACTGTAAGTGTAGATAGCCTTCTCAATATCAGAACCCTCTAGAAATCCGAACTGTAACTTTGACAGTATGGTGGTGGTGGTGGTTAGTGTTTAACGTCCCGTCGACAACGAGGTCATTAGAGACGGAGCGCAAGCTCGGGTTAGGGAAGGATTGGGAAGGAAATCGGCCGTGCCCTATCAAAGGAACCATCCCGGCATTTGCCTGAAACGATTTAGGGAAATCACGGAAAACCTAAATCAGGATGGTCGGAGACGGGATTGAACCGTCGTCCTCCCGAATGCGAGTCCAGTGTGCTAACCACTGCGCCACCTCGCTCGGTTGACAGTATGTTATTTGAGATAAGATGGTTATAAAGCTGATTGTACATTACTTTTTCTAAAATTTTTGAGAATGCTGGCAAAAATGAAATTGGATGGAAATTTGATGCTATTTCTTTATCTCCCTTCTTAAACAGTGGCTTAACTTCAGCATATTTTAACCATTCAGGAAATATTCCACTGATAAACGACTGGTTATACAGATAGCTTAATATGTTACTTAACTCAGAATCACATTCTTTAATTAGCTTTGTTGATATTTCATCATATCCACTAGATGTTTTTGATTTTAAAGATTTTATGATGGGCATTATTTCTGCTGGGGTTGTGAGAGTCAAATTCATATTATGGAAGTTACTTGAAATGTCTGGTCTGAGGTATTCCACAGCAGCATCTACAGAACCTGACAACTCCATCTTTTCAGTAACAGTTATGAAATGTTTGTTAAAAAGTTCTGCAACACTATACAAATCTGTCACCAATGTATCATTTACTCTTAATGCTATTTGTCCCTCTTCATGTCTGGTTCTACCGCGCTCCTCCTTCACTATATCCCATATTGTCTTTATTTTGTTATCTGATATGACTATCTTTTCCTTGTAATATATTTGCTTTGATTTCCGTATTATAGTCTTTAATATTTTGCAGTATTTCTTGTAATGTGCTATAGCATCAACATTGGAACTTTTTCGGATTGACAGATACTGTTTTCTTTTTATTTTACAAGATACCCCTATTCCTTGAGTAATCCATGGCTTCTTTGTAGACTTTTCTATAACCTTGGTAAGTTTTGGGGGAAAACAGTGTTCAAACAAGGTAAGCACTTTATTAGCAAAAGTGTTATATTTTTCATTCATGCCATAAGCACTGGAAACATCAGTCCAGTGAATGTCTCTGAGGAGTGTCCTAAAATAATCAATTTTTGGCTTATTGATTACCCTCTTGAGCTCAGATTTAACAGATTTTATATCCTGTTAAGTATTAACATTTAACAGAAGGAACTGCATGTCATGATCTGAGAGGTCATTGACTATTGGTTTTGTAATATAATTTTGTTCATTTGATTTTTCTATAAAGATATTATCAATGGCTGTTTGAGAGCAATTGGTTACCCTAGTGGGGAACTTTATAGTGGGAATTAAGTTGAATGATAGTGTTACTAACTCAAATAAATTCTTATTGGGAGAGTCTTTAAGGAAATCTACATTGAAATCACCAGCAACCACTATTTCTTTGTTTTTGGTTGTTAAATGGGCCAGTACCGCTTCAAGGTGGTTTACGAACAGATTAAAGTTACCTGCAGGTGCTCAATATACACTTAATATTATGAATGATTTTTTGTGAAATTCGCCTTCTGTTGCACATGCTTCCATATGCTGTTCTAGGCAAAATTTATGAATGTCTATGTTCTTAAATTTATGACTGACTCTTGTTTTGATCCTAGAGGTCTCTGAAAGCTTTCCTCTGAACTTGACCTTGGATGTTGTGTTGCTTAAGGTCTGTTTAATATAGTTAATAACTTGAATTTCACTGAGTTTCATTTCGGTATATTCACTGCGGCATACGGTATGCGCAGCTAACAATCGTACAGCACTGCGGAGAGACTTTTTGAACACCCTGTACAATGAATGTTTTAGCTGCCTTTTAGAGCAGATGCATTTGTCACGTTTTTCATTTCTTTGGGGAGTTTATTATATAATTTTATTCCCTGACAGAAAATACTGTCTTGGGCATTTTGTTTGTTTTTCTTTGGTAAATATCCTGGCTCTTGTTCTATGATTATGTAGAGAACTGTTAGTGGAATAGTTAGCAAGTTATCCCTGATATGCACCATAGATTGGTAGCATGTGCTCACTTATGCAGCATGGAACGTAATTTTCTGAATACATAGCTCTTTACAATGAACCTGATTACTACTTCTAGTTATTATTCTTCTGGACTTTTTTGCAATTTAAAAATTGTGTTTCTATATCATGCCTTCGACTTCCAGGAAATAATCCCTTACCTAAGATTTGAGTGTAAGCAGGAATAGTTTGCACCACAAGGCACTGGCTGTGTAGGCTGATGATAAAACTCTAAGAGCATAACATGTGTGCTCATTCCACGTTAACTGATAATCAATATTAATCCATAATAGCTTTGTATTTGTTACACAATCTGCAGATTTATTGACCATGCCTATTGTTTGAGAGTTGCTTTTCCTCTTTATGCTTAAGCATACTGTTTGTTTTCTTTATGTTCAATGCCCAACTGTAAATATTCTGGAGGGTTTCATTTGTTTTGTCTAATAGGAGCTCTGGTGTTTTGTAAGTGACTATGATGTTGCTGTCATCAGCAAAGAGAACTTTTTCTCTGTATCTTACACTATTTAGAAAGTCACTTAAGAATGGAACTGGATCCAATACAGCACCCCTAAGAACACCTATATTTGTGTGGTTCTCATGTGACAATTGTTTAGATGTGTGGAATATCTCAATCTTTTGCATCCTGTTTTTGAGGTAACACTAGAACCACTTGTTCACTATTCCTTTTGCACTTAGTACTTCTAGCTTGTTTAGCAATATTTTAAGGTCAGCAGTGTCAAAAGCCTTGGATTAGTCTTAGAATGTACCTGAAACAGGCACCCCTGTCAAGAGCTTCAAGTATAACTTTTGTGAACTCAGTAATGACATCTACCACATTGGTAACCAAACAGTGCTTCATTACATGGATTCTATTTATAAATGTAACTCATTAGTCTGTCCTTCATAATAGATTCAGTTATTTTTGAGAAAGAAGACAGTAGTGAAACTGGCCTGTAATTTTCCATACTTTATGCATTACCTTTCTTCGTAAGGGCACAACTTGTGCATGCTTTAGATCTTCTGGAAAATATCTAAACTGAAGGACTCCTTCAGATCAGAGACTGGAATCTCATCTAAAGCTGCTGACTCCTTATTTTTTAATTTCTGTATTGTTTTCCTTACTTCAAGCTCTGTTATGGGAAGCAACATAATTGTGATTGCTATTTAGGTCATTGTGAGTGTTATGTGTGTTTTAGGATGATTTTGCTGCAACTTCTCTGCAGTGCCAGAGAAATCGTCATTCACAAAATTTGCCTATACCTAAAGATTTTCTATTATCTTACCCCCGTCTCTGATTTGTGTGTTATTAAACTTGTGTCAGTCTTTTCCAGTTTCTTGTCTTCTGACATCCCACACTACTTTGTTTTTTTATTTTCTGCCATAAATATTATTCTATGGTTGAATGCTCTTTTTGCAGCAAGCAGTACCCTCCCATACATTTTTAATACCTGTGATAGTAATCTAGGAACTGGCTATTAGTGCAGTGCCTTTTCAAAGAATTGAGAAATTTACATGTTTGGGAGAAGTTTCTAATACCAACAGTTATCCATTTATCTTTCTTAGCTGCTGCTGCTGCTGCAGAAGTGGCTACTTTTGTAAATGTCTCCTCAAAAATTAATTAAAACAATGCACACAATCTAGAGCACTTAGTATCTATATTGATTTCCACACACACTTCATACCAGCTTTGATTTGCCAATGTCCTACAAAAAGTATGTATTTTAACTTCTAGGACTTGGGTTAACTTATTAAACAAAGTGTCCACATTACTACTAGGCAAGTGATACATGCATACAGAATAATGAACTTCTGTACAAACCCTAATTTCTCTTATCTTCTCCTCATGGTCCTTATATGAAATGTATGTTGGCAGCAGTTGAACTGTTTTGCAGTCTACTTCAAATCTTAGCTCTCTAAATTTTCTCAACAGTGTTACTAGAAAAGAACATCGCCTTCCCTCCAAAGATTCCCATTTGAGTTCCTGAAGCATCTTTGTAATACTTGCATGTTGATTGAACATACTGATAACAAATCTAGTGGCCCATCTTTGAATATCTTCGGTGTCTTCCTTCAGTCCAACATGGTGGGGAGCCCAAATGCTCAAGGAATATCAAAAATGGGTCACACTAGTGTTCTACATGCTGTCTCCTCCACAAATGAAACACACTTTCTTAATGTTCTGCCAATAAACCAAAATCAACCATTCACCTTACCTGCTACAATCCTTACATACTCAATCCATTTCATATCTCTTTGCAACATTACACCTCAATATTTAATCAACTGTGTCAAGCAGCACACTGCTAATGCTGTATTAAAATATTATAGGATTGTTCTTACAATTTATGTGCATTAACTTACATTTTTCAACATTTAGAGCTAGCTGCCATTCATCACATAAACTGGAAATGTTGTCTAAGTCACCCCGTATCCACCACAGTCACTCAACTTATAGGTATATAAATCAACAACTGCCGATTCAAAATGTTTATCCACACTAACTGAGATCAGATCATCCTAGCTTTAAAATATGTATTACTTCTGACATAAACAGATATTCTCCCTCCCTTTACATTAGCTCTAAAGTAGCAACTAGTGCATTATATGGTGATAACGCTATATGATGCAGTTCATTATCTCTGCACCAGTGCTATGTAATGCATTCCATCACACCGTTCAAAGACTGTAATTCAACTTCAAATTGATGTACGTATTTTTAATGGACTACAGTTTTTGATTAATAACAGGTAATTCTGACAAAATTTTTGTGGTGTTTATGCACTCTGATGTAGAACAATCAATATCTGGGCACAAGTAAAGACATCCCTATGTTGGTTGAGATATTTACAAGGGAGGGGAGCCTGTTGTCATGTTTTATCCTAAAAACAGGTCTAGTTTCTCGTACCCATGGTCACAGGTGTTTGAAAATGTGCTGCCCCACAACCAACTCACTAATTAATACTCACTAATTAACTTGGTCAATCTCCCTGTCTCAGTCCTGGTGAGGTGCAGACTATGCCTAGTGTAGCCCCATCTCCCAATAGTCCCCATTGGGACCAGTGTAATGTGTGCCCAGTCAGCCAGTCTTCAGTGCTATCTGAAGCTCTGCACTGACTCACTGAACAAAACTGTCAAGACAAGTCTGATCATGCCATCAGAACAACCCTATCATGCTCACGCTGGTGCCTCCACATCGAAAAGCGCTCTTACTCAGGTCACCTTGTATTTTGTACGTCCTGTCATTATCCAAGCTGTTCCTGCCCCTCCCACTACCACAACCTGATCCTCTTTTATAAAATCCCTACACAGAGACCCTAAGCCCCCAGTCATCTGATCCAGCCCAGCACTTGGCTCAAAAATGCTGGTGACCTGACACCCTTTCCCTAACTTCTGTAGTTGTGGGCCTGAACCTCTGTCATAACTGCTACCTAGCAACAAAATTCTCTTCTTTCTAACATTTGTGTTCTTCCCATACTTCCAACTCACAGACAGTGTGGTGCATATTCCCTTCTCCTACACCATTTTGAGATTCGACAGCCCTCAACTCTGGCAGTTGGAACCTGTTGCTGGTAAACACAAGCACAATGTCAGATTACACCCTCCTCCTGCTGGCCTTCCTATTGTGGGGTGGTGGGTTGAATTATTATAGTTAAAGATGGTATTTGTTCAATTTGCTGTCTTTCTCACGCGCCTGGCAACTGATTTTGTGGTCACCAGTAAGCAAAGGAAAACGAACTGACCTTAGTTTCCAGTCTGCACGGCCACATTCTGGTCCAGCCTACCTAAAGAAAAGTTTCTATTCTCCTTCTACTTAGCAGGATCAGGCCTACGATTTTAAATAAAAGTATAGAGTTCAAGTTAATACTTGTACTGAGTAAAGTTTCTCACATGAACAACACTTGGAAATACACAATGTTCAATTGAAAGTAAATCTTTCTATTCTAACAGCATATTTAGTAGTTCAGAGGTGATCTCTACGGTACATTCCTACCAGATTGTCTATCACCCTGACTAATAATACTCAATTGAATGTTCAACATAAATGTTCGAAATTAATGTTCGCCATAGAAGTGGAAATAATAGTTGCCACTTGCAATGCAGATTTATAATTCTCACAGACAGCACACAAACAGTCTTTGGTGAATCCTTAGCAATCCAGTAAGGTGTACAGTCCTTGTGAGTTCACTACCCATTTTTACTGCAAATACACGATCTGATACAGTCCAGCTCTGATGTCATCCAAGGCAGAGCATGATCTGACATTTAACAGACGTGGATCTTACAGTGGCTGAGTGCGAAGTGAACCTTCTTTACTGCCTCTCAGGCTGTATTTATATAGGTGCCAGAGCAGACAGCCGAGGGAACATCTGTTGCTACGGCTTTCTGCATACTGCAGCAGCCTCCGAACAACAGCTTACTCGGGCACATAATCTGCAATAACATAGTTATGAATTAATTAAGAAACTTCTTAATTTTTACATGTATTCAGATAAGTTGTTTAAAAGTACAGAAAAAAGTTTCAGCTTGCATGAATGAAAACTTTGCCTTCTAGAATTTTTATACTGGAATTAATTGTAGATCATTACCTCTGAACTGTAACTTTACTAAAATTTGTATTGTATGTTATTAATACTACAACTCTCAAATTTGGTGCAACTCTATTATTTGGTAGGTTTTATCATCTGCCTCAACCAAAATTCTCCTCTTAAAATTACAGGTACTTAATCTACTACAATTAGATATATTTTAGTTACAAAATTGATTTTTACTTAATTACTCAAAAACTGTAAGAGGTAGCTTAATGTGGCCTCTAAGTTATGATTTGTAGGGTGAACTGAAGCATAAAACAAATTTTTATGTTTCTAAGTCCAATATAGAGGGCTTTTGATTTTTCCTAAAAACGTGTATTCTGGTCGTAATGATTGCTTTTTGGTTTTGAAACTTGCACCACGTATTTATGAGTTCTAAAGGCACATTGTGACCAAATTCTGGCTTTCTAGCTTTATTATTTAGCACCACTTATTTTTTCTTAAAATGGCCTTTTTATGTAAACTATTAAGTCTAGGTACATAAAACTTGATATTTAGAACATTATTACACAGAGCTATATTTTAACAAAGTTTTAAACGTAAATTTTGATCTTTAATTTTATACTTAATTTGGTGCAATACTTGTGCACTACATGCAGATGCGTTAAGGTGACGTGGCGCTACTAGCAGTGAACTGGGGTAAGTCCCGGCACATTCGCTCGCCTCTGTATCTCACATGATACAGCGCTTGCTTTGCTTCACTATCAACTGTGAGTTCTCAGCCACCCCCTCACCATTACCTTCCTTCATCCTCACTCGCTCTCTCCTAGCTTGATGAAAATGTGGCTGAAGTGTACAGATATTCCCTTCCCACTCCTCTGTCAGTCTGTTCCTGCTGCATATTTTGCATTTTCTAGCCAGACCTAAATAATGACTACCTGTATCAGAAAATCTCTGTACAGACTAACATTTAATATAATAACCACAAAAGGTACTGCTAAAAGTATTAAAAATTAGAAACAGACAAAACTGAACAAGAATACAATCAAAGAATATGATCAAAATTGTGTTCTGATGAGCATTATAATCACACTTGTCATTCATCTGCCTTCTTGCTAAAGATAGGTTCCAAGATTTGTTTATTGATTATAAAACGTGTGCTGATGGGAGGTACATTCTTCATTACTCTCTTGCCTCACTTTCTGCTCAGAAACTGGAATCTTTCTGCTGTAGCACAGCACTTCAGTAATGTCCATACAGTGATGTTCACTTTAATAAAGTTCCTTAAGAACACTACAAAAATTGTGTTTACCATTGACACTTGCGCTGAAACTTCCTGGAAGATTAAAACTGTGTGGCAGACCACGACTCAAACTCAGGACTTTTGTCTTTTGTGAGAAGTCCTCTCCTGACTGAGCTTCTCAGGCATAAGTCATGACCCATCCTCACAGCTTTACTTCCACCAGTGCATCATCTCCTACCTTCCTAATTTCACAGAAGCTTTCATGTGAACCTAGCAAGACTAACACTTCTGGAAGAATGGGTATGTGGAGACATGGCTTAGCCACAGCTTGGAAGATGTTTCCAGAATGAAATTTTCACTCTATAACAGAGTGTGCACTGATGTGAAACTTCCTGAGCTTGAATCTTGGTCCAGCACAGCTTTAATCTGCCAGGAAGGTTCATAACAATGCACACTCTACTGCAGAGTGAGAATTTCATTCTGGAAACATCCCCCTGACTGTGGTTAAGCCATGTCTTTGCAATATCCTTTCTTCCGGAGTGCTAGTCTTGCTAGCCTGCATGAGAACTTCTGTGGAAGGTAGGAGATGAGCTACTGGCAGAAATAATAAAGCTGTGAGGAGGGGTCATGAGTTGTGCTTGGGAAGCTCAGTTAGTAGAGCAGTTGTCCATGAAAGGCAAAGGTCCTGAGTTCGAGTCTCGGGTGGCCACACAGTTTTAATCTGTCAGGACGTTTTGTATCAGCACACACTCCACTGAAAACTGAAGATTTCATTCTGGAGACACTTGCACTTTCTACTGTAATAAAGAAGTAGGTGCCAGCCTTTTTACATCAGTCCGCTTCATCCCTGACATGGGTAGCTGATAATGCAATCAACAAGGACAGCCTTGAAATGTAGCTGAGAGGGTCAGGAACATCCTTACCTGCTGGAGTCAACAATCTTGCCAGTAATGACTCACCTAGTGGACAGGCCTCATTTAATTTAATATTAGTGAAGGGTTTTTGTGCTCACTGGGATGCATGCATCCCCACACAGTGAGTGCCCAACAAGTTTAAAATACATACTTTGGTGTGCATGACATAGGCATGTCCCATTCTTCATCTGAAGCCAATGGCACCTCACTTTCATACCCACCTGTCATTTCTGTAGTTTGGTTACCACATTCATCTACATGTCCTTCTGAGGCCAATATATCCCAATCAACCTTTATAAGAGCAGGAGCAAGAAGTGTAATAAGGGCCATTTTGAACAAAGTGAATATATAAACTAGTCTCTCAATAATTTGTGCTCTATGACGATGATGATGGTAACTCACATAATTTTCAAATTTATGTGTCCATTCTTTATTTTCCTTTTTTTGGGTTGAATGATCGTCAAAATTTTACATCACAACAGGGAGACCTCACTACCCTTGAGGCCATTTTCTGGGATGGCTTCACTGTGCCTCTCTTAAAGGATTTTTTGTTCTATTAAAGTAGTGGAACTGTTACCACAATTGTTTGTACAGTGCCTTTCTAATGTCAAAATGTCTACAGCCATTAGGCATTAACATAACAAACTATCCATAGCTCTTCCTAAAAATCGTAGTAGCTCCTCGCAACTTGTTCATGTAAAACCAATATAACTGTTGAACAATTTATTTTAATGTATAGAAATCACCCTTTTACAGGGGTTTAACAATGTTATATTTCAATCTCTCTGGGAAATTGTCCAGAGTCAGTGATGCATTACATATTTTATAAAAGACAGTGTTTATTAAACAGGAACAAGTCTGTAGTACCATTGGAAACGCCATCAAATCCAGATGAGCTTTTATTTTTGAGTGAACATATGTTTTTTGTATTTTCAAAAGGAGAAGTTGGTGGAACATTTACATGATTAAATTTTATGTAAGTTGCTTTCTCAACAGGATGGAACTGTTCTTTCTTCCATCTCTTTTGTGTCTGCATTGCACCTCCTACAGCCAGGTTTCCTTTATCAAGTTAGGTTGCCAGTTCCTTAGCGTAGTTCCTTAGGGTGTAGCAGACAATCTTGGAATCTGAGGTCTTCTCGGTAGTTTGTGAAACACTCTGTTGTCTTTTTCAGTGTCAGTAGTTTTTGACATATCTGTGGTAATACTTAGTGTGTTTTTGCTGACAACATTAATTTGAAGCAATATATCATACTATGTCACCACTGAACAAAGGAACGTAAAATCATGGATGAAGTTCCAGAATTGCTAGCTGTAGCGAGTGTGTCTGGTCGGCTCAGTGGAAATGGATGTTCAAGTCTGGTTGACACAGTTTGGCATCTGTTGATCATAGCAACTCCGATCTGTAACCGTTAAAACAAACTCCTCACTTTGTTTGGTAAGTTTCAGATACTATCAATGTTCATGACAACCACAGATCACAATGACTAAGTCCCAGAATTGATTAAGTAACACACAAGTTACTTTTCCCTCACATTTAATATCTGTTCCATTGTCTGGCTAAACAGTAAATGTTCTATCACCTTTCTTCAGAACTTTAACTAATACGTCAAGATGATACTTGAAAAACTTTAAAATTCCAGATCAGTCTGAAACAATCTAATATCAGTCAATAAGCTTGCTTCTATCACAACGTCTGGAAGAGAGCGAATTAACATCTCTATTAAAGTTTTTCATTGTAGTCGCAGCAAACTTACAGCCTGATGCGGCTACAACTCTTTTCTTGGATAAATGTTATCTCTGATAACTTTATCTCGTCTGGGTTTTAACCTTCGTAAAGCATGTATTTTGAATTCTTTATTTAGAGTTTCATGCTTTGTAGATTAAGTGATCATCTGATAGTCTTTCATTTAGTTCTTTCCGTGGAATAGATGTTGTTAGTTCCCTAGTATTTCTGTTGGTCAAACTTTCCATAATGTTAATATTTTGTTGCCAGTAGCTACCGTCAAGGTCAGGAGAACTAATTTTTATATCTTTTGCTGTCAAAATGGATGTCATTAGGGGCTCTATATTTGGGGTGTTACATAGCCTAATGTGCAACAGTTCTGTCTGTATTTTCATCTATGCTTATTTCATCCAGTGCATCAAAAACTTCTCCTGTGTTATACTTACGAGAGGCGTCTGCATCAACCCTGTGTTTCCACCTTGTTGTTCCCAATGGCTTCAATGCTAGGACAGATATATGACCACTCAAGACTTCTCGGTGTTGTGTAGGTGTAGAAGAGAAATTCTAAATTTTTCTCAGCAAATAAAAGAAAAAACTGCATATTCTAATGCCTTTGCAGTATTATTCTATTGGTTATAGCTTCAACACTGAGAAAAAAGGGAATGACGGAAAACTTAAAAGAAGTTACGGACAAAGAAAATAAAATTAATTTAGAGAACATGGCAAGAAGAAGAGCTGTGTAAATGGTATCAATGGTAGGTTAAAACGAGAGAGAATGGTGGGGAAAGAATGCCAGGCATCTTTCCATGTGCAAACGCCACTTAATCATAAGGTGTGAATTCAAAACACTATGGCACGTGACACACATTGCATAATTTACTTATTCTTTAGTTATTTATTACAAAGTTAATGTACCTTCACTCATGACACACACGATTTCAGAGACTGTGTGTCCATACAGTTCATAGGGCCACTTACAGAGGCCACCTGGTTCAGCCCCCTGGCACGCTCAGGTGAGCTACAAAGGAAACAGTATTATTTAAGTGATCACAAACAAATGCTTGGCCTATTCTGTAACGTCGAGTCATTGTGTTCAGTGTTATGCCCAACCTTTACTTCATTGTAACTTGCATGTTTCCCTACAAAGTACTACATTCCATTAATTGAGTTTGTTTTTGCTATAGCAAACTTGGCGATGAGTAAGGGTTACGTTTCCTCCACATGTTAGTGTCAGTGTTAAGTCACCCGACGAATGTCTTGATAGAGGAAATACTCTAATGTCTCATTGCCCGGAAGTAAGCTTTTGTGGAACAACAGCAGGCTCTTACCCCTGCTCTAAATCAAGCAGCATCTGCTTGTTCACCGCAGGCTACTCTCCTGTCAGTGCAACCATTGTCCTTTTCAGCATATGATGAAGTGGCTGTATATGGGACTCCTACAACATATGGTTATGCCAACATTTCCAGGTTTTTTGTGTGGACAATGCAAACCTGTGTAGGGCTTTCTTTCTCTCCTGACTTCCGCTGTGCATTTGTCAGTTGTTTCCCCAACTTGCGCCTTTGCGAGAAATGGCCATCTTATCATTTGATGAAATGTGCAAACTTCTCTCAACTTATTATGGTGACAGAAACCCTGCCACTGCAATGCGTGTAGAATTTTGCCATTGTCAGAAATGCCCAAATCAAACTTACAAAGCCTGGGCTGCAGAATTACATGGGTCGATATGTCATTTGAAATTTGTCACTAGTGCCCACCACAAACCCTATGCTGATCACACCGTGCATTACGTTACTATTTGTCTGGACTTGAAAGTCTGCAAAAAAGCACTTCTGCATGACAGCCCAACGCTTACGGATGTGCTCAATATAGCACAGTCCTTTGAAGTGTCATGGGCCGCAGGCGATCGGGGAGTGTTGCATGGGGGGAGGTTCCAGAAGTTTCTCAGTCAAACACTGTTAGGCATGTTGCAAGTGTTCAAGCATTCACTTTGCTTAAATTGAAGCTCCAATCTGTCCTGTGTCTGGCTACTTTTCAGCTGGGTCAGTACCTCATGTTGGCTACAGATGCCTCTCATCATGGTCTTGGTGTGGCGTTGGCTCACAGATGTGCAGCTGGGTCTGACAGGTAAGCCATTGTAGCAGTTACAACCTTTGACTCAGCATCATATGGGGCAGTGTCGGTTACGGTCACAGCAGCAACAGGCTGTGCATCACAGAAGTGGTTGTGTGCCCCCTCCCATGTTGCTTTACTGCTTCACTCAACACTAGCGTGCTGCTTGCCCTAAGTGTTGGGTGGTTTGCAACAAGTGTTGAATGAAAGGTCACATGGCATGGATACGTAACTCCTCTTCAAATGTGGTAGATACAGTAGCACTGACGGACATAAACTGTATCTCTATGTCTTTCCCCGAACAAATTGTTTATGGACCTGTGTATGTTTGATAAACTGCTGAAAATGCAAGTGGACACAGGCGCTGCAGTGACTTGAGTAAATGCACAAACGTATTTGGACTTGGGCTCCCCTCCACTCACACAGGTTTCATAGAAGTTGATTAGCGACAATAAACAGCAGATTCTGGTTCTAGGTCAGTTCTCCACTCCTATCTCATACAAATCTGTGATTCGCCTTCTCACCTTCCTTGTAGTGGATCATTCCCATACTGCAGACCTGTTTGGGTTAGCAGTGTTTAACGCTTTCAGTTTCTCCATTGCCAATGAGATAAATTTAGTGTTAGATCAAGTTTCATATCAGCAACTAGAGTTTCTCTGCTCTGAGTTTTTGTCTCTGTTTTCCCCTGGGCTTGGTTGTGCTACCAGTTTTCAGGCCAACATTACCTTGATAGAGTCTTCTCACCCTTGTTTTTTTTTCTTTTTCCCCAAGCAGCATGTGCCTGTCACATTGCGCGACTCTGTCAAGGCTAAATTATATGTTGCTTGATGTCATTCAGCCTATTTCCATGACCACTGGTCATTGTTAAGAAGCCAACTGGTAAGCATCATCTCTGTGGTGACTTCATTGTCACAATTAATGCACAGCCCATGATAGATACATACCCTTTGCCTCGCCCTGACAAGTTGCTCACAAAATTGTCAGGCGGCCTCTACTTTTCCAAAATTGACTTATCAGAACCATACCTCCACCTCCCTTTGGATGAGGTCCCTAGGTGCCTTCTGGTTGTCAATACATCTTTCAGCATATGCTCATATCGACACTTACCTTTTGGTGTCGCTAGTGCGCCCGTAACTTATCAGCATTTTTTAGAACAGCTGACAGCCTCTGTACCTGGCTGCATCAATTACCTGGACAATCTCGTTGTTTCAGATTCTTCCACTGATGACCACCTTCATAATCTTCGATTGTTGTTTCCTGTTTTGCAGTTTGTGGGTCTCAAATGCAATCTAGCCAAATCTCAATTTTTTCAGCTGTCAATTGAGCACCTAAGAGTTAAGCCATTGCATCACCATATTGACTCAATTGCAGCCTTGGCATGGCCAACTTCTGCTAAAGAATGCAGGTATTTCTCGGTAAAGTTGCATACTACCATAAGTTTTTACCAGATGCATTGACTGCTGCTCAGTCAGTGCACACGCTTTTGCATAAAAATCTGCCTTTTCTTTGGTCCCCAGCTTGTGGTGGAGCATTCACTTTGCTTAAATTGAAGCTCCAATCTGTCCTGTGTCTGGCTACTTTTCAGCTGGGTCAGTACCTCATGTTGGCTACAGATGCCTCTCATCATGGTCTTGGTGTGGTGTTGGTTCACAGATGTGCAGCTGGGTCTGAATGACCCAGTGATAACATGTCTAAGACTTTAACTCCCACTCAGCTTGATATTCTCAGATTGAAAAGGAGGCTTTAATAATTGTGTTCACCCTCGAGAAATTTTATGTCTTCTTGTATGGTTCTAAGTTCCATTTTACCATGGATCACAAGCCACTGGGTGCTCTTTTTAAACCTTCAGCTTCTGTGCTAGACAAGACAGCACACTGTTTGCAGTACTGGGCTCTCTTCCTCTCTTGTTATCATTATCAGATCAATTACTGGCCAACAGCGCAACATGCCAAAACCGATGCCTTATCTCACCTTCCGATTGGGCCAGACCTGGTGTTTGATGAGGATGAGTTGCTTTGTTTTTATATAGATACTGAGAATCAGTACGTGATCAATGGTTTTCTCATCACTAGTGCCATGACAGCACACTGCAGATCCTGCACTTAGTTGGGTCCTCTCTTTTGTGCAGCATAGTTGGCCAGAAAAACTCCTGGGCCATGCCTCAGATCCCTTGCGTAATTACTTCTCCCTCCAACACTGCCTTTCCGTGTTTGCTGGGGTTCTTTTGCTAGCTAAGGAGGACACTGCTCCACGAGTTGTGATTCCCGCTTCCTTATGCTGTAACATACTGTGATTTATGCATGTCAGTCATTGAAGGATCTTTTGCACCAAAGCTTTGGCCCAATGGCATGTCTATTGCTGGTGCATAGATGGGGACATTACACAGCTTATTGTGCTTGCACTCACTCTGTTCAGCAACAGGCGCCCACATGGGCGTCTTTTTCCCCCTGGTCGATGCCGCAGTGCCTGTGGGAGCATCTACATGTTGATTTTGCAGGGCTCTTACTAAACCAGTATTGGCTCATTGTCGTGGATGCCTCTTCTGAGTTTTCCTGGATAGCACATTGTCCATCCACTTCCACGGCTGCCACTATTTTGGCCCTGTTCAAGATTTTTGCAATTGAGGGACTTCCATAAACTGTGATTACTGATAACAGCCCCCCAGTTTGTTTCTCAAGAATTTGCATGTTTTTGCCAGGGCAGGGGTGTTCGCCATCTCACAGCTCCCCTGTTTCATCCTCAATCTAATGGTGAGGCCATACGCATGGTTCGGACATTTAAAACTCAGATGTGGATCTATGTATCCAACAGGTCTGCTGAAGCTGCTTTAGACCTTTTTTTTTGAGCTTGTACCATTTCACTCCAATGGAGGACAAGAGCCCGGTGGAGCTGTTACATGGATGCCAACCATGGGCTCTTCTTCAACTACTGCATCCAACACCACAGCCATTCCAGCAAAATGTGTTTTTTGGGCTCGTAGTTTTGGCTGCTGGTCGATCTGGGTTCCTGACATCATTGAGCGTCACTAGAGCAGGTGCCTCTGCACTGTCCACATCTCATTGCTTAGACCAGTTGCAGCTGCACATGGTGGTGTCTGTTCCAGAGGGACCACTGCCTCCCCCACTGCCGCTAATGCCTGTGCCACAGACAGTCCAGTTCATGCTGCAATGGGGGTTGCTGCCTGACAGATCACTGTCTGAGATTCCTGCCTCTACCCCTACCCTTTAACTGCTGTCGCCAGTGCAGCACCCACTGCCCCTGACGCCACAGCCACCTCTGTTGCTGGGTCTCGTCATCTCTGATGGCCCCGCCGATGCCTCCAGCATTAACTGCTGATGATGACAAGTACATTATTACGGAGATGCCATCCCCAGTCCTGCCCTATAGCCTCTCATGAGAGGGTGAACAGTTCACCAAATCGTCCCTTCATCACTGCCATTTCTACTGACTGGTGGTGACAGTAGCAACAGCGTGTTTGGGTCATTGAAAGTGTCTGATTCTATCCACCTGCATTGACCCGTGACGGGACTGCTGTGATCACTGTGGCTTGTTGCTTTTGAATTTGTCCATGTTTGTAGGTAATAGGTAGTTAGATTTAGTGGCACACTCTGGGTTACATTTAATGGCACACTATGGTCATGGATGATGACACTTGAAGTTGTTCATATAATATGTGGTATTGGATTCATTTGTGTCTGAATAATGAGTGTGGTAACATGAATCTGAAAATGTGTGCTTTGTTTCCATTGAGTTATTATAACTTATTGACTGCTGTGGTTTATGTGTTTGGTATTTTTGCTAGGTGTTATTAGTTTCATGATTACCATTTGGAATTAAATTTAATTTTTTTAATGGTTTTTCATTAGGGATCGATATGACTGATACATTTACAAGCTATCCTTTACATGCGGCTTTAGGCAAAGACATGTTGTTGACCGTTAAGTTTCTGCAGCCTTTTGGTTGATAGCACAATACGTTACGGAGTGTAGGAACATCAATTGTTTGAATGCTTTCTGTGCATGCTGTATTATTCAATCTTGTCCTCACGGAGTCCTAGGTGAGTGATAAGTAGGAGGTTGTAGTTATCATTTAAAGCTAGTTCTTGAAACTTTGTTGGTAGGCTTTCTCAGAATAGTTTACACCTACCTCCAGGAGTGTGCCAGTTCAGTTTCTTCAGCATCTCAGATACACTCTCCCATAGGTCAAACAAACAATGACCATTCATGCTGCCCTTCTCTGTATATGTTCAATATCCCCTGTTAGTCCTGTTTGATACAGTCCTACACACTTCAGCAATATTCTAGAGTGGATCACACATGTGATTTGTAACCAATCTTCTTTATAGACTGACTGCACTTCCCCAGTATTCTAACCAATAAAACAGAGTCTGCCACCTATTTTACCCACGACTGCGCTCATGTGATCATTCAATTTCATATTCCTCCAAAGTTTACATCCAGGTATTTTACGAGTTGTCTGATTCAAACAGTGACTCATTCATATTATAATCATAGGGTATTAAGATTTTTCTTTCGTAAAGGCTTCGCTGCTACTGCTGTAGAGGCAGAGATGCCACTGTTGTTAAGGTAGGCTGAGTTTGTGAGTTCATGAAATGGCTTCTGGTGCAGTACACCGCTAACACAATTTCTCCCTGCCACTATTACACAGCTTTGACCCAGGGTCAGGTAACAGGATAACAGAACAAAGGTTCTGCAACACTCCAATAAATTAGTAACAAAGTCACACAAATGAGTTAAATGACTTACTTCTCTTTATGTCTTGACGAATAAGAAGTCTGCAACCCTACTTGTAGTATTTAACATAAAAAAAGGCCATCAATGGCTAATAGCAAATAATCGTAAAGATACTTCACAGTACATAGCAAATGCAATTTACAACAACTGTCTGTTCACTTCTAAGAGTTCACTAAACGATGTTCCCTCTCTAAGTCAGCCCTGGTCGATCATCTATACCCAAGTGGGCGAGAGCAGCTCTTCTATCTTCTGAGTAGGCTTCTGTCGGTTGTCATCTGGTCATTGGCGGATCGTACTCAGCTGGCAAATGGCTGAAGCGAAGTCGATATCTTCATCCTCAGTGACGCCTGTGGTGATGTTCTATTGCACTTTCACCAGCTCGCATCTTTGCACCCGTGGTGCTATTGCCCTGACTGTGTCTTGTTTGGATGACACAGCATTTTCGTTTTGTGAAGTGCACAGTTTTACATATCTGAACATTTAAAGTAAGTTGCCAATTTTTGCACCACTGTGAATTCTTTTCAAGATCTGACAGCATATTTATGCATCTTCTTTTAGATACCTGCATCATCTGCAAAAAAGTCTGAAGTTATATTAACAGCAATGGTCCCAACACACGTCCCTAGGGCATAACTGAAGTTACCTCTACAGCTTACAATTACTCTCCATCAAGAGTCCCGGCGTTTCGGACCATGGACCTACACATCTGAAGGTGGCCTTGCAATAACATCTGGTGATTGATTCAGTGTGGTACCTGGTCCTGGGCATGCAACATGTGTGTGGTGCGTGTGTGTGTGTGTGTGTGTGTGTGTGTGTGTGTGTGTGCGTGTGCATGAGCGAGTGAGTGATAGAGAGAGAGAGAGAGATACAGAGCCAGACAGACAGACAGAAAACTGTGTTAGATTGGTTTTCTTTATGTAGGGAGAGTGTTCCAATTATGTTAAGCATAAGAGGAAGTTGGGTGTGCCGGGGACTGTGGCTGAAATTGATGAGTACCAGTTCAGTAAGAAGTATGGGAGGGGTGATCTGTAGATTGGTTTGTCGGTAGTTATATTTTTGGAGTGGGGGAGGGGACGGTGGGTATGCTGATTGTGTTTTCAAGGGTTTACGCATTCTTAGCAAGAGGGACCTGTGGGGTTTATTGAGGGATATGTTACAGAGGGTAATACTGCAACGTCAGATGCATCTTTGTCCTATAGGATTCTGGAGAAGAGGGGTTATGAACATTTAGTGGGTAACCATAGCATTCAGTTGAAGTATTGCGACACTGGGGCTTGCACTAATACCACAGAGGGGCTTAGTGGCAATTAATTCTCTTATAAGGAAGGATATGAACTGCTCTTCCAACTGGCAGAAGAATGACCCTGCGAATTTTTGGGAGGGCAGTAGGGAGGATGTATAGGTCGAGGATGGTGAGCTGAGGGGGTTGGGTTGGAGTGGGGGAAGCTGTGAGCATGGCTTGTAAGATTGATGGGACAAGTTATGGGTGGGAGAGGTGATTTTTGAGTTTGTTTTGTTTTGAGAGAAACAGTTTGGTTGGTTTTATTTTATTAAGGTTTGAATGATTTTGGTTTTGTTTGTTCTTTTTTTATGGTTTTTGTGTTTGGGATTGGTATCTGGTGGGTTGGGGTCAATTTATGGGAAGGATGTTGTGGGGCCTGGGGTGTTCTTACAGGATTCGCTTTTGTGTGTGTGTGTGTGTGTGTGTGTGTGTGTGTGTGTGTGTGAGGAGTGGGGGGGGGGTCACAACCTAGTTCTTTTTATCGGAGGCTTTTGTTGCTAAGTAACTTTTTGTTGGTGTTATTTTAATGTAATTTTGGTGCTTTGTCTGTTTTAGTTTTATGGTATTTTGGTTGCACTTTAATTGTTATAGTGGGTTTTCGAGTTATTGTTGGGGTTCTGGTATCACTGGTTCCTTGTCAGCTACATAAGTTGTGTGAAGTTTGTGGTACTGGTATTTTTTGTGTTTGGACTGTAGGTATTGAGGGCTTTGTTTTAGCTATCTAGGTGAAGGGAATTTTGTGCTTCCACATTTCAGAGTAATGTATGTTGGTTTTTTTGGTATTGACAGTTTGTTCTGAGTTAAACAGGTGAAGCGAATTGTGGGGTGCCATGTTTTGGAGTCGCATGTGTTGGTATTGGATGCTTCGTTTAGCTAAGTAGGTGGAGGGAATTTTGTGATTCCTCATTTTGGAGTTGCATATGTTGGTATCAAGACCTCTGTTTGAGCTAAATCATAAAAAGAAATGTATGTTTCCAATGGCTTTTGTGTTTGTGTCGTTATGTCGTATGACAGAATATTTTATTGTGTTTGATTTTGCGGATATAGGCCTATTTGTTTTGGGACGAAGCTGTTTTTGTATTGATACATATCTGAAAACCCTGTACTTCCTGAGATTGTCCCATTGGCTTCGTTTTTTTGCTGGAGTGAAATATTCTCATGTTGTTTTCATGTTTGTTTACATATGGAATGATGTTATGGCAGCCATATTGAATAGGCTCGAAGTAGGCTAGGCGTTTCCGCCATCCTGATGACGTCATTGGTCAAAGCACGTGGGTGCAGTTGGACGCTTCTTCCTTTTATGTGTGACCTCCTTTTGGTTAAGCTCCTTCAACACCAACTGGGGTCATTTGCCTTTCCTTCATTCCGATAGTTGACTTTACCGACAACAGCTTTCACAGATAAATCTGCTATAGACTCATTAGTTTCCCATCACTTCAGTTTATTTTTCCGTTTTAGCTGGTGGATGGGTGAGTATTCACCAAGTTACAAAGTGTTTGAAGAACAGTACATCCTTAATCACCTGCTTGCAGTGTATACAGTGGTCCGATATTGTTCTCAAACATATGGCTACTGCATTTTTTGGGTTCCAAAAACAGGTATAATTATCACAACTGGGACTACAATTGCAATGTTGCAGGAAAGCCCAATACATTTTTCTCAATTATTTTTATGTC
This sequence comes from Schistocerca piceifrons, assembly GCF_021461385.2. Classification (NCBI taxonomy): domain Eukaryota; kingdom Metazoa; phylum Arthropoda; class Insecta; order Orthoptera; family Acrididae; genus Schistocerca; species Schistocerca piceifrons. The sequence goes on along the minus strand of NC_060140.1, from coordinate 811,237,252 downwards.
AATATGAGGTCCACAAAGATTCCAACATAAACAATTCCTGACACACAAAAAGTACAAAAGTCAACTGAAACATATTATTCATCAGAATTTTCGTATGAAACTTTATTTACATGGATTAATGACATTTTTTTATATGCAGTTGTGGGTGTGTCCTCTTCACACTTAAACAAACGTTATAACTTTCACTGTGATCAACGGGTGATGAAGCAGAATCACTTACAAAATAAATGTTTGTAAATCAGTTTCCGCAGAACTTAACACTTTTCGGTTAATGACGAACTTCTAGGCATCATAGGAACTATAACTATGACACTCAGCAATATAAGTAGGCTAACAAGAATAAAAAAATTAACATACTCCTGGCGAGACTTCAACGACACTCAAGAACCAAAACGTAACAGATAAAAAACTGGACTGTAAACACAGCTGGTTGCTATGACAATGCACCAACTGGAAGATCGCAGTTTCTTATACAAAAGAGTGAAATCCTTTGTTTTCGTAAATGCGAAGCCTTATACGCGAACACAGTTTGATGCCAAATTATTTTATAAGCTTAAAAATGGAAAATGTGATTTTCTTACCATTTTGATTTTTGAATCATTTCGACTCTACTTTTATGTCATAATTTAAAATGTCGAATTATCGACCAGTAAATATGGTCGATGTGGACACAATTATAATCGATAATTTCGTCGAGTTATTTTGGTCGAATATAATGTTTGCTGTTAGTAAGTTGATTGTGTTGGTATGGCGGTATCGTTTGGCAGGAGAGTAGCAGTAGCTACAACAAATCAATTAACCCTAAGTCGGAGATACGGATATTATGTATTGTAAGAAACTGCTCAGTACCGATTGATTTATAACTTGACGATTGGACGTTATTAACCTCCATGATGAATGATTGTAATGCAATAGGTTACCGGAGACTGGGCACGGTGAAGATGTTTCAAATAATCCATTGCTGCAGAGTGCTGCTACACCAAAATTCAGTGACATCACTGCAGAAAACTGCGTTTCCGCAATCGGTGTCCAGACTATGGACTACGAGACGAAGATAAAGCGTCTGGAGGAAGCATTGGCATGTATGAATACCATACTGCATTCCATACACTACCTGGAAGTCACAATTTGTTGCATTGTGGTGTCAGATATATTCCTAATGAAACATCGTGTGGCACACGTCACTCATTGTGTGACATGTGTAGAAATAACCGCACTGTTGTTATTGTGTTAATTTGGGGAGAGAGAGGAAAGGGAATGAAAGCACTTTCTTATAGTAATCAGTTTGCCCAACAGATATACATATAATCATGTCATTGCTCTGACAACTTGTATATTTTCTGATATGTCCAGAACATACATTATGTGTTACACAATAAGAACATTCTCATAATATGTGAATTACAGCAAACATGGACGTCTATGATAATTAGTGGAATATGCCATACATTACACGACTCATGCATGTAGCAATTTTGTGTTTGCAATGCTTGAATGGCCTGGTTTGAAACTTGCGTAATGACAGGGAATTCATACCCATACTAAAATATTAGCTCATTTTGAATAAAAGGATTTTTTTTATTAGGCTACATCATTATGAAACACTAAAGCAGTTACATTGCTGACCCTTCAGTAGTCTTTCCAGTTGCCCTCTTTAGGGCAGTTAACAGTTAGACACTGGTGAGTATCTCCTCCTACCATATACATTTTCTACATCGGTTGTTGGGTGGCTACTGATGCCACATATCTGGAATGCCATTAGACAATTTGATGTGAGGCTGCTATGGAAGGGAACAACTGTACAGTAGCGTATTGCATGGTAGATGACTGGTAGGCAATAGCTTATCAGCAGCTTGTACCTAGGGTTAGTCTTGTCCCACAGTGAAGCACTGAAGTTGCACAGCAGTTCTCTTGTGGCTGCTGTTTATGCTTTTAAGCCTGTGTCAAATGGAGCTGCTGGCTGGTGAACACACGTGGTCCGCTGTAATTAAATTGCTAGCAGCCAGGCAATAGACAACTTGTAGCCACCCTCCCTGTTCATTCTGATAGGGCATTTTATTATATCAAGCATCTCTACATGCTCCACGGCTTGAAACACTATCACCTTGACACCAGTCACAAGTATACTTCTTGCTTTATGCACATTATATACTCAATTGCAAATTTAAATTGTCCATTCCAACATTATCTTGTGATCATGTAATTGACTCTTTTCTTCAACCAATTGTTTTACACAACCAACTCACTCCTCATACAGAAGTGCAGTAGGTATTCTCCTTCCAGGTTTATTTTACTGCAGCCATGCAGTCTCACTGCTTTTTTTAAACCAGTTTTGTTTGTCCCAAGCTGTGCATTCATTTCTGCAGTTATAATTCTCTGTCTTCAGAGATTATCCTGCCTCGGGCATGGGTGTGTGTGATGTCCTTAGGTTAGTTAGGTTTAAGTAGTTCTAAGTTATAGGGGACTGATGACTTCAGATGTTATGTCCTATAGGGGTCATTCTATGTCAGTTCAACCAGGGGCTCCAGCTCATAGTCTCAGATTTGACTGAAATTCAGTACACTAATTCTACCATGTGTGGAACACTCGTGTACAAAGTATTAGTTTCCCCTGCCAATTAGTTCCAGAATTATGACTTGTGAAAGAAGGTGGTGTGACCCAGAAATTGCAACCCACATCTGGCAATCTATCTTCAGACCCAACTTCAGGTCTTAATAACTTTGGAACTATTCCACACAGTCCAGTGAAATTTTTACAACCCAGTAACATCCACTTAGAGAACACACTCTATGAATCAAAACACCAACATATTTCTGAGGGAAAATAAAAAATTCCAAAATGTGATTTAAAAAATGTAATACATTAAAAGGTACATATTGTGTCTGCCCTCTATGCCCTCAGTCACAAAATCTGAGTTACATACACACAAAGATACAAAAATTTGAAGAATTACCTGAAAAACATGGATTTTCAAAGTGTGGTAGCACAAAAGGGACAAATGGTATCCAATCCAAATTTCACACACTGCATAAGTAGACCATAATCATATATATCTCAAAATTTCAGCATGTTATTGCAAGGCATTTGTGTACAATGGAAGTTGACAGATGTATTTGGTGATGTGGCCATTGTTCCACAACACAATTTTGTAAAAACATATCGTAAACTGTTCTGCCTCTTCTTATCCTCTCCCACAACTGTTTAATCACTAAGCAACAACATATAGACAGAGTAACACAACCTATCATTAATTTTTACTGCACCTTAACTGCTAAAAACCAGCTGATTGTTCTTTGAACAGAAGTTCTCCCACACTTTAGCTATTGTACTCTGTACATTGAGTGGGAGATTGTACTGTCTTCCTGATGCTGTGGTAGGAACTGGAACTGTCATAAGAATATGTTCAAAAGGAATCCAACACCTGTCTGCCAAACGTGGCCAGTGAAATGATCTTGCTGGTGCCATGAAGTTCACAAATGCACCTTCTGCTTCACAGCACTCTGCAACACATCCTAAGAACCATTTGCCATCATAAACAGCAATAACATAGCAACCTGGTTGTATGTTGCTGCCTTTGCTTCTGAACCCTGAGTCAGACTGACTGTGAAGACACATGTTGTGCATGAACCTATAGTTATAACTGGACAGTCTGCTCATCTGCACATTGTCAGAGTCCGCTGGAGAGAAGTGATGATGGCTCCTTGTGCCTGCAACAGTATTAACGTGTTCTAGTCTACTTTTTAGCAACTCTTCGACTGATTTCGCCTCATCTTTCGAAACATAGAATGATTGTATGCCAGAGATATTTTTCTGTACCAAGGTAAATAATTGAAGAGGTGTTACAATGTGACCTTCTGTAGGGTGCTGCAGACTAGCTCGTGATGCCATGCGCTTATTGGTAGCATCAATACCATCACATACATTTTTATCATGACTTGTTGTGAAAAAATTCCATTCTGCGTGAATCTGAAAATCATGGTAATGCATACATAAATTTTTGAGATTTTTACAGTTTTTGTACTGACTAGCTGCCCCATCACTGAAGTATTTCACAAAATGTATGTGAGGCAGCTTGTTTTTTCACACATGCCATGACAGTGCGAATGTGGGCATTAACTGCAATGGCATCATGAATTAAACAGTCACTAAAAATGCACAGACACATCACCTGATTCACCTCTATAGTAAAGACCTGAGCCAGGCGACTAGCGCAAGTTTTGGTGTTCTCGTACAGATAAGTTATTTTAGATTATAAAACATACAGTTTAGTACTGATTACGTGGTAAATAGGTGTATCAGTGTGACTTTTAAGTGAACCATTAAAGGTTTCATTTTTCTTTATGTAATGTAGCAGAAAACGCGAAAAGATCGTACAGTTGTATTTTCTGTTTACGTTTTGCCGCAGCAAATCTATAGAATTTAGTTTAGTTGTTCTTTGCTCTCTCCAGCAATTTAACTTAGCGTACCTCTTCATTATTTAACTAGCACTTCCGGAAAGTAGCGTAAAGTTTAAGTTGTTGTTTCAGAAACTTTGCACTGTTGTTTTTGTTTACACAAATTTGCGTATAGGCCAAATTTGTGGAACCATATTTTCGTGTTTATCTGTAATTTAATTGACTTATTCTTAATAAACTATTACGTTTATCATGAGTGGAAAGTGCTTGACTTGCCGTAGGATTGTTAGGTCGGGGCTTTGGTGTGATGGGTGCTGTAGTTTTTTCCGTGTGGGTGACTGTAGTGGCGTGGGAATAGGGGAAGTAAATGAGACTCATCAGTGGTTTTGTAGGATTTGTAGTAGAGATAGGAAGATACTAGAACAGGAGGGGAAATTGCCGCCCTTCAGGCTGAGGTAGACAAGGCCAGGGGAGATATTGACAGGTTAAGGAGGGAAAAGGGTAGAGAGAGGTGGGAAGTGGCAACAGGAGGAACAGGCCTAGAACTTTTTCTGACAGCTTTGTGGTGAATGTGGAAAATAGATTTGATCTGTTGCTTCAGTTAGAAGCTGGTGAACCTCAAGCAGTTGCAGTTGTAGACAGGGCACAACAAACTTTCAGCAGCAAATTGAAAAGAAAGAATGTAAGGAAATCAGTAAAGAGAAAGAAAGTGTTGTTCTTAGGTAGTTCCCATGGAAGAGGTGTTGGCCAACTTTTGCCGGATGAACTAGGATCAGAATACTAGGTCACCAATTTTTTTAAACCTAGTGCGGGTCTGGAGCAGGTGACAGAGGATTTAGGATCACTTTGTAAAGATTTCACTAAGGAAGACACTGTGGTTATAGTGGGTGGGGCAGGTAACAGTATTGACAGAGATCCTGAGTACAGTGTAGAGTGTGACCTGGCAAAGATTGCATCAGCAGCAAAGCATACTAGTGTTGAGTTTGTATCTGTTATTGAGCGCCATGACCGACCCCATTTGAACTCTTCTGTCAAGAGAGTTAATTTGGAGCTGGAACGGCTGCTTATGTCGGATGTAGGGTCACACATTGGTGTGGTTCCTGTTGGTTCTCTCAATAGATGGGATTATACTAGGCATGGCCTTCGCCTCAACAGGAAGGGGAAGGGTAAATTGGCTGGGAAAATAGCAGGAAAGTTAAAGGGGGGAGGCACTGTCATGAGTGGTAAAATACCAGTGGTTATAGAGTTCAGAAAAGACTCTTTTTTAGGGTAGGGAGGACAGAAAGAAACCAAATTTTAAGAGAGGTTAAAACTGAGACAAACTTTCAGTTTGAGAAAACAGCTATTGGTTAAGAATTTTCAACAGTCAGCAGATATTTTAACTGTACCCAATTTTAACTCAGTCATTGTGAAATGTCTGCTATCTTTATTGCATCAAAATATTCGAGGACTGGGAAATAAAATTAATGAATTAACAATCTGTATAGATGAATTAGAGTCTTCAAACCCAGCTGACATAATCTGCCTCTCTGAACATCATGTGACCACTGGTATAGAACTTTTAAGTGTTACAGTGTTTAGGTTAGCATCTAACTTTTGTAGATCAGAAATGGAGAAAGGAGTAGTTGCCACACTCATCAGGAACTGTCATAAATTTAAGAACATAGACATTCATAAATTTTGCCTAGAACAGCATATGGAAGCATGTGCAACAGAAGTAGAATTTCACAAAAAATCCTTCATAATATTAAGTGTATATTGAGAACCTGCAGGTAACTTTAATCTGTTTGTAAACCACAACCAAAAACAAAGAAATAGTGGTTACTGGTGATTTCAATGTAGATTTCCTTAAAGACTCTCCCAGTAAGAACTTATTTGAGTTAGTAACACTATCATTCAACTTAATTCCCAATATAAAGTTCCCCACTAGGGTAGCCAATTGCACACAAACAGCCATTGATAATATCTTTATAGAAAAGTCCAGTGAACAAAATTATATTACAAAACCAATAGTCAATGGCCTCTCAGACCATGAAATGCAGTTCCTTCTGTTAAATGTTAATACTGAACAGGATATAAAATCTGTTAAATCTGAGCTCAAGAGGGTAATCAATAAGCCAAAAATTGATTATTTTAGGACGCTCCTCAGAGACATTCACTGGGCTGATGTTTACAGTGCTCATAGCATGAATGAAAAATATAACACTTTTGCTAATAAAATGCTTACAGTCCGCAGCTCGTGGTCGTGTGGTAGCATTCTCGCTTCCCACGCCCGGGTTTCCTGGTTCGATTCCCAACGGGGTCAGAGATTTTCTCTGCCTCGTGATGACTGGGTGTTGTGTGATGTCCTTAGGTTAGTTAGGTTTAAGTAGTTCTAAGTTCTAGGGGACTGATGACCATAGATGTTAAGTCCCATAGTGCTCAGAGCCATTTGAACCAAAATGCTTACATTATTCGAATACTGTTTTCCCTCAAAACTTACCAAGGTTAGAGCAAAGTCTACAAAGAAGCCACGGATTACTCAAGGAATAGGGGTATCTCGTAAAACAAAAAGAAAACTGTATGTGTCAATCCGAAACAGTTCCGATGTTGATGCTATAGCACATTACAAGAAATACTACAAAATATTAAAGACTGTAAAATATATTACAAGAAAAAGATAGTCATATCAGATCACAAAATAAAGACAATATGGGATATAGTGAAGGAAGAGACTGGTCGAACCAGACATGAAGAGGAACAAATAGCATTAAGAGTAATTTGCTACATCATCGGTGACAGATGTGTATAGTGTTGCAGAACTTTTTAACAAACATTTTATAACTGTTACTGAAAAGATGGAGTTGTCAGGTTCGGTAGATGCTGCTATGGAATACCTCAGACCAGACATTTCAAGTAACTTCCATAATATGAATTTGACCCTCTCCACCCCAGCAGAAATAATGTCCACCATAAAATCTTTAAAATCAAAAACATCTAGTGGATATGATGAAATATCAACAAAGTTAATTAAAGAACCTGATTCTGAGCTAAGTAAGATATTAAGCTTTCTGTGTAACCAGTCGTTTATCAGTGTAATATTTCCTGAATGGTTAAAATATGCTGAAGTTAAGCCACTGTTTAAGAAGGGAGATAAAGAAATAGCATGAAATTTCCATCCAATTTCACTGTTGCCAGCATTCTCAAAAATTTTAGAAAAAAGCAATGTACAATCGGCTTTATAACCATCTTATCTCAAATAACATTCTGTCAAAGTTACAGTTCGGATTTCTAAAGGGTTCTGATATTGAGAAGGCTATCTATACCTGCAGTGAAAATGTGCTTAATTCATTAGACAAAAAATTGCAGGCAACTGGTATATTTTGTGATTTGTCAAAGGCATTTGACTGTATAAATCACCATATCCTTTTAAGTAAATTAGAATATTATAGTGTAACACGAAATGCTGCAAAATGATTCAAATCTTATATCTCTGGCAGGAAACAAAAGGGTGTTATTAGGAAAGAGACATGTGTCAAGCTATCAGGCATCATCCAACTGGGAACTAATTTCATGTGGGGTCCCCCAAGGATCCATTTTGGGGCCCTTACTTTTTCTTGTGTATATCAATGACATTTCATCATTAACATTACCAGATGCCAAGTTCGTTTTGTTTGCCGATGATACAAACATTGTAATAAATAACAAATCAAGTGTAGTCTTAGAAAGATCAGCTAATATAATATTTGTGGACATTAATCACTGGTTTCTAGCCAATTCTTTGTCACTAAACTGTTCAGAACTTGTAAGGGGTGTCCCACGAGTATATGCCTAACATACGATGACAAGCAGATAGGAGAAGTGGACAGTGTTAAATTCTTGGGATTACAGGTTGATAATAAATTGAGCTGGGAGGAGCACACCACAGAACTGCTGAAGCGACTTAACAAATCTCTATTTTCAATGCGAATTGTGTCAGACATAAACTATTACGTTTATCATGAGTGGAAAGTGCTTGACTTGCCGTAGGATTGTTAGGTCGGGGCTTTGGTGTGATGGGTGCTGTAGTTTTTTCCATGTGGGTGACTGTAGTGGCTTGGGAATAGGGGAAGTAAATGAGACTCATACATAAATTTTTGAGATTTTTACAGTTTTTGTACTGACTAGCTGCCCCATCACTGAAGTATTTCACAAAATGTATGTGAGGCAGCTTGTTTTTCACACATGCCATGACAGTGCGAATGTGGGCATTAACTGCAATGGCATCATGAATTAAACAGTCACTAAAAATGCACAGACACATCACCTGATTCACCTCTATAGTAAAGACCTGAGCCAGGCGACTAGCGCAAGTTTTGGTGTTCTCGTACAGATAAGTTATTTTAGATTATAAAACATACAGTTTAGTACTGATTACGTGGTAAATAGGTGTATCAGTGTGACTTTTAAGTGAACCATTAAAGGTTTCATTTTTCTTTATGTAATGTAGCAGAAAACGCGAAAAGATCGTACAGTTGTATTTTCTGTTTACGTTTTGCCGCAGCAAATCTATAGAATTTAGTTTAGTTGTTCTTTGCTCTCTCCAGCAATTTAACTTAGCGTACCTCTTCATTATTTAACTAGCACTTCCGGAAAGTAGCGTAAAGTTTAAGTTGTTGTTTCAGAAACTTTGCACTGTTGTTTTTGTTTACACAAATTTGCGTATAGGCCAAATTTGTGGAACCATATTTTCGTGTTTATCTGTAATTTAATTGACTTATTCTTAATAAACTATTACGTTTATCATGAGTGGAAAGTGCTTGACTTGCCGTAGGATTGTTAGGTCGGGGCTTTGGTGTGATGGGTGCTGTAGTTTTTTCCGTGTGGGTGACTGTAGTGGCTTGGGAATAGGGGAAGTAAATGAGACTCATACATAAATTTTTGAGATTTTTACAGTTTTTGTACTGACTAGCTGCCCCATCACTGAAGTATTTCACAAAATGTATGTGAGGCAGCTTGTTTTTCACACATGCCATGACAGTGCGAATGTGGGCATTAACTGCAATGGCATCATGAATTAAACAGTCACTAAAAATGCACAGACACATCACCTGATTCACCTCTATAGTAAAGACCTGAGCCAGGCGACTAGTGCAAGTTTTGGTGTTCTCGTACAGATAAGTTATTTTAGATTATAAAACATACAGTTTAGTACTGATTACGTGGTAAATAGGTGTATCAGTGTGACTTTTAAGTGAACCATTAAAGGTTTCATTTTTCTTTATGTAATGTAGCAGAAAACGCGAAAAGATCGTACAGTTGTATTTTCTGTTTACGTTTTGCCGCAGCAAATCTATAGAATTTAGTTTAGTTGTTCTTTGCTCTCTCCAGCAATTTAACTTAGCGTACCTCTTCATTATTTAACTAGCACTTCCGGAAAGTAGCGTAAAGTTTAAGTTGTTGTTTCAGAAACTTTGCACTGTTGTTTTTGTTTACACAAATTTGCGTATAGGCCAAATTTGTGGAACCATATTTTCGTGTTTATCTGTAATTTAATTGACTTATTCTTAATAAACTATTACGTTTATCATGAGTGGAAAGTGCTTGACTTGCCGTAGGATTGTTAGGTCGGGGCTTTGGTGTGATGGGTGCTGTAGTTTTTTCCGTGTGGGTGACTGTAGTGGCTTGGGAATAGGGGAAGTAAATGAGACTCATACATAAATTTTTGAGATTTTTACAGTTTTTGTACTGACTAGCTGCCCCATCACTGAAGTATTTCACAAAATGTATGTGAGGCAGCTTGTTTTTCACACATGCCATGACAGTGCGAATGTGGGCATTAACTGCAATGGCATCATGAATTAAACAGTCACTAAAAATGCACAGACACATCACCTGATTCACCTCTATAGTAAAGACCTGAGCCAGGCGACTAGCGCAAGTTTTGGTGTTCTCGTACAGATAAGTTATTTTAGATTATAAAACATACAGTTTAGTACTGATTACATGGTAAATAGGTGTATCAGTGTGACTTTTAAGTGAACCATTAAAGGTTTCATTTTTCTTTATGTAATGTAGCAGAAAACGCGAAAAGATCGTACAGTTGTATTTTCTGTTTACGTTTTGCCGCAGCAAATCTATAGAATTTAGTTTAGTTGTTCTTTGCTCTCTCCAGCAATTTAACTTAGCGTACCTCTTCATTATTTAACTAGCACTTCCGGAAAGTAGCGTAAAGTTTAAGTTGTTGTTTCAGAAACTTTGCACTGTTGTTTTTGTTTACACAAATTTGCGTATAGGCCAAATTTGTGGAACCATATTTTCGTGTTTATCTGTAATTTAATTGACTTATTCTTAATAAACTATTACGTTTATCATGAGTGGAAAGTGCTTGACTTGCCGTAGGATTGTTAGGTCGGGGCTTTGGTGTGATGGGTGCTGTAGTTTTTTCCGTGTGGGTGACTGTAGTGGCGTGGGAATAGGGGAAGTAAATGAGACTCATCAGTGGTTTTGTAGGATTTGTAGTAGAGATAGGAAGATACTAGAACAGGAGGGGAAATTGCCGCCCTTCAGGCTGAGGTAGACAAGGCCAGGGGAGATATTGACAGGTTAAGGAGGGAAAAGGGTAGAGAGAGGTGGGAAGTGGCAACAGGAGGAACAGGCCTAGAACTTTTTCTGACAGCTTTGTGGTGAATGTGGAAAATAGATTTGATCTGTTGCTTCAGTTAGAAGCTGGTGAACCTCAAGCAGTTGCAGTTGTAGACAGGGCACAACAAACTTTCAGCAGCAAATTGAAAAGAAAGAATGTAAGGAAATCAGTAAAGAGAAAGAAAGTGTTGTTCTTAGGTAGTTCCCATGGAAGAGGTGTTGGCCAACTTTTGCCGGATGAACTAGGATCAGAATACTAGGTCACCAATTTTTTTAAACCTAGTGCGGGTCTGGAGCAGGTGACAGAGGATTTAGGATCACTTTGTAAAGATTTCACTAAGGAAGACACTGTGGTTATAGTGGGTGGGGCAGGTAACAGTATTGACAGAGATCCTGAGTACAGTGTAGAGTGTGACCTGGCAAAGATTGCATCAGCATCAAAGCATACTAGTGTTGAGTTTGTATCTGTTATTGAGCGCCATGACCGACCTCATTTGAACTCTTCTGTCAAGAGAGTTAATTTGGAGCTGGAACGGCTGCTTATGTCGGATGTAGGGTCACACATTGGTGTGGTTCCTGTTGGTTCTCTCAATAGATGGGATTATACTAGGCATGGCCTTCGCCTCAACAGGAAGGGGAAGGGTAAATTGGCTGGGAAAATAGCAGGAAAGTTAAAGGGGGGAGGCACTGTCATGAGTGGTAAAATACCAGTGGTTATAGAGTTCAGAAAAGACTCTTTTTTAGGGTAGGGAGGACAGAAAGAAACCAAATTTTAAGAGAGGTTAAAACTGAGACAAACTTTCCGTTTGAGAAAACAGCTATTGGTTAAGAATTTTCAACAGTCAGCAGATATTTTAACTGTACCCAATTTTAACTCAGTCATTGTGAAATGTCTGCTATCTTTATTGCATCAAAATATTCGAGGACTGGGAAATAAAATTAATGAATTAACAATCTGTATAGATGAATTAGAGTCTTCAAACCCAGCTGACATAATCTGCCTCTCTGAACATCATGTGACCACTGGTATAGAACTTTTAAGTGTTACAGTGTTTAGGTTAGCATCTAACTTTTGTAGATCAGAAATGGAGAAAGGAGTAGTTGCCACACTCATCAGGAACTGTCATAAATTTAAGAACATAGACATTCATAAATTTTGCCTAGAACAGCATATGGAAGCATGTGCAACAGAAGTAGAATTTCACAAAAAATCCTTCATAATATTAAGTGTATATTGAGAACCTGCAGGTAACTTTAATCTGTTTGTAAACCACAACCAAAAACAAAGAAATAGTGGTTACTGGTGATTTCAATGTAGATTTCCTTAAAGACTCTCCCAGTAAGAACTTATTTGAGTTAGTAACACTATCATTCAACTTAATTCCCAATATAAAGTTCCCCACTAGGGTAGCCAATTGCACACAAACAGCCATTGATAATATCTTTATAGAAAAGTCCAGTGAACAAAATTATATTACAAAACCAATAGTCAATGGCCTCTCAGACCATGAAATGCAGTTCCTTCTGTTAAATGTTAATACTGAACAGGATATAAAATCTGTTAAATCTGAGTTCAAGAGGGTAATCAATAAGCCAAAAATTGATTATTTTAGGACGCTCCTCAGAGACATTCACTGGGCTGATGTTTACAGTGCTCATAGCATGAATGAAAAATATAACACTTTTGCTAATAAAATGCTTACAGTCCGCAGCTCGTGGTCGTGTGGTAGCATTCTCGCTTCCCACGCCCGGGTTTCCTGGTTCGATTCCCAACGGGGTCAGAGATTTTCTCTGCCTCGTGATGACTGGGTGTTGTGTGATGTCCTTAGGTTAGTTAGGTTTAAGTAGTTCTAAGTTCTAGGGGACTGATGACCATAGATGTTAAGTCCCATAGTGCTCAGAGCCATTTGAACCAAAATGCTTACATTATTCGAATACTGTTTTCCCTCAAAACTTACCAAGGTTAGAGCAAAGTCTACAAAGAAGCCACGGATTACTCAAGGAATAGGGGTATCTCGTAAAACAAAAAGAAAACTGTATGTGTCAATCCGAAACAGTTCCGATGTTGATGCTATAGCACATTACAAGAAATACTACAAAATATTAAAGACTGTAAAATATATTACAAGAAAAAGATAGTCATATCAGATCACAAAATAAAGACAATATGGGATATAGTGAAGGAAGAGACTGGTCGAACCAGACATGAAGAGGAACAAATAGCATTAAGAGTAATTTGCTACATCATCGGTGACAGATGTGTATAGTGTTGCAGAACTTTTTAACAAACATTTTATAACTGTTACTGAAAAGATGGAGTTGTCAGGTTCTGTAGATGCTGCTATGGAATACCTCAGACCAGACATTTCAAGTAACTTCCATAATATGAATTTGACCCTCTCCACCCCAGCAGAAATAATGTCCACCATAAAATCTTTAAAATCAAAAACATCTAGTGGATATGATGAAATATCAACAAAGTTAATTAAAGAACCTGATTCTGAGCTAAGTAAGATATTAAGCTTTCTGTGTAACCAGTCGTTTATCAGTGTAATATTTCCTGAATGGTTAAAATATGCTGAAGTTAAGCCACTGTTTAAGAAGGGAGATAAAGAAATAGCATGAAATTTCCATCCAATTTCACTGTTGCCAGCATTCTCAAAAATTTTAGAAAAAAGCAATGTACAATCGGCTTTATAACCATCTTATCTCAAATAACATTCTGTCAAAGTTACAGTTCGGATTTCTAAAGGGTTCTGATATTGAGAAGGCTATCTATACCTGCAGTGAAAATGTGCTTAATTCATTAGACAAAAAATTGCAGGCAACTGGTATATTTTGTGATTTGTCAAAGGCATTTGACTGTATAAATCACCATATCCTTTTAAGTAAATTAGAATATTATAGTGTAACACGAAATGCTGCAAAATGATTCAAATCTTATATCTCTGGCAGGAAACAAAAGGGTGTTATTAGGAAAGAGACATGTGTCAAGCTATCAGGCATCATCCAACTGGGAACTAATTTCATGTGGGGTCCCCCAAGGATCCATTTTGGGGCCCTTACTTTTTCTTGTGTATATCAATGACATTTCATCATTAACATTACCAGATGCCAAGTTCGTTTTGTTTGCCGATGATACAAACATTGTAATAAATAACAAATCAAGTGTAGTCTTAGAAAGATCAGCTAATATAATATTTGTGGACATTAATCACTGGTTTCTAGCCAATTCTTTGTCACTAAACTGTTCAGAACTTGTAAGGGGTGTCCCACGAGTATATGCCTAACATACGATGACAAGCAGATAGGAGAAGTGGACAGTGTTAAATTCTTGGGATTACAGGTTGATAATAAATTGAGCTGGGAGGAGCACACCACAGAACTGCTGAAGCGACTTAACAAATCTCTATTTTCAATGCGAATTGTGTCAGACATAAAGTATTACGTTTATCATGAGTGGAAAGTGCTTGACTTGCCGTAGGATTGTTAGGTCGGGGCTTTGGTGTGATGGGTGCTGTAGTTTTTTCCATGTGGGTGACTGTAGTGGCTTGGGAATAGGGGAAGTAAATGAGACTCATACATAAATTTTTGAGATTTTTACAGTTTTTGTACTGACTAGCTGCCCCATCACTGAAGTATTTCACAAAATGTATGTGAGGCAGCTTGTTTTTCACACATGCCATGACAGTGCGAATGTGGGCATTAACTGCAATGGCATCATGAATTAAACAGTCACTAAAAATGCACAGACACATCACCTGATTCACCTCTATAGTAAAGACCTGAGCCAGGCGACTAGCGCAAGTTTTGGTGTTCTCGTACAGATAAGTTATTTTAGATTATAAAACATACAGTTTAGTACTGATTACGTGGTAAATAGGTGTATCAGTGTGACTTTTAAGTGAACCATTAAAGGTTTCATTTTTCTTTATGTAATGTAGCAGAAAACGCGAAAAGATCGTACAGTTGTATTTTCTGTTTACGTTTTGCCGCAGCAAATCTATAGAATTTAGTTTAGTTGTTCTTTGCTCTCTCCAGCAATTTAACTTAGCGTACCTCTTCATTATTTAACTAGCACTTCCGGAAAGTAGCGTAAAGTTTAAGTTGTTGTTTCAGAAACTTTGCACTGTTGTTTTTGTTTACACAAATTTGCGTATAGGCCAAATTTGTGGAACCATATTTTCGTGTTTATCTGTAATTTAATTGACTTATTCTTAATAAACTATTACGTTTATCATGAGTGGAAAGTGCTTGACTTGCCGTAGGATTGTTAGGTCGGGGCTTTGGTGTGATGGGTGCTGTAGTTTTTTCCGTGTGGGTGACTGTAGTGGCTTGGGAATAGGGGAAGTAAATGAGACTCATACATAAATTTTTGAGATTTTTACAGTTTTTGTACTGACTAGCTGCCCCATCACTGAAGTATTTCACAAAATGTATGTGAGGCAGCTTGTTTTTCACACATGCCATGACAGTGCGAATGTGGGCATTAACTGCAATGGCATCATGAATTAAACAGTCACTAAAAATGCACAGACACATCACCTGATTCACCTCTATAGTAAAGACCTGAGCCAGGCGACTAGCGCAAGTTTTGGTGTTCTCGTACAGATAAGTTATTTTAGATTATAAAACATACAGTTTAGTACTGATTACGTGGTAAATAGGTGTATCAGTGTGACTTTTAAGTGAACCATTAAAGGTTTCATTTTTCTTTATGTAATGTAGCAGAAAACGCGAAAAGATCGTACAGTTGTATTTTCTGTTTACGTTTTGCCGCAGCAAATCTATAGAATTTAGTTTAGTTGTTCTTTGCTCTCTCCAGCAATTTAACTTAGCGTACCTCTTCATTATTTAACTAGCACTTCCGGAAAGTAGCGTAAAGTTTAAGTTGTTGTTTCAGAAACTTTGCACTGTTGTTTTTGTTTACACAAATTTGCGTATAGGCCAAATTTGTGGAACCATATTTTCGTGTTTATCTGTAATTTAATTGACTTATTCTTAATAAACTATTACGTTTATCATGAGTGGAAAGTGCTTGACTTGCCGTAGGATTGTTAGGTCGGGGCTTTAGTGTGATGGGTGCTGTAGTTTTTTCCGTGTGGGTGACTGTAGTGGCGTGGGAATAGGGGAAGTAAATGAGACTCATCAGTGGTTTTGTAGGATTTGTAGTAGAGATAGGAAGATACTAGAACAGGAGGGGAAATTGCCGCCCTTCAGGCTGAGGTAGACAAGGCCAGGGGAGATATTGACAGGTTAAGGAGGGAAAAGGGTAGAGAGAGGTGGGAAGTGGCAACAGGAGGAACAGGCCTAGAACTTTTTCTGACAGCTTTGTGGTGAATGTGGAAAATAGATTTGATCTGTTGCTTCAGTTAGAAGCTGGTGAACCTCAAGCAGTTGCAGTTGTAGACAGGGCACAACAAACTTTCAGCAGCAAATTGAAAAGAAAGAATGTAAGGAAATCAGTAAAGAGAAAGAAAGTGTTGTTCTTAGGTAGTTCCCATGGAAGAGGTGTTGGCCAACTTTTGCCGGATGAACTAGGATCAGAATACTAGGTCACCAATTTTTTTAAACCTAGTGCGAGTCTGGAGCAGGTGACAGAGGATTTAGGATCACTTTGTAAAGATTTCACTAAGGAAGACACTGTGGTTATAGTGGGTGGGGCAGGTAACAGTATTGACAGAGATCCTGAGTACAGTGTAGAGTGTGACCTGGCAAAGATTGCATCAGCATCAAAGCATACTAGTGTTGAGTTTGTATCTGTTATTGAGCGCCATGACCGACCTCATTTGAACTCTTCTGTCAAGAGAGTTAATTTGGAGCTGGAACGGCTGCTTATGTCGGATGTAGGGTCACACATTGGTGTGGTTCCTGTTGGTTCTCTCAATAGATGGGATTATACTAGGCATGGCCTTCGCCTCAACAGGAAGGGGAAGGGTAAATTGGCTGGGAAAATAGCAGGAAAGTTAAAGGGGGGAGGCACTGTCATGAGTGGTAAAATACCAGTGGTTATAGAGTTCAGAAAAGACTCTTTTTTAGGGTAGGGAGGACAGAAAGAAACCAAATTTTAAGAGAGGTTAAAACTGAGACAAACTTTCCGTTTGAGAAAACAGCTATTGGTTAAGAATTTTCAACAGTCAGCAGATATTTTAACTGTACCCAATTTTAACTCAGTCATTGTGAAATGTCTGCTATCTTTATTGCATCAAAATATTCGAGGACTGGGAAATAAAATTAATGAATTAACAATCTGTATAGATGAATTAGAGTCTTCAAACCCAGCTGACATAATCTGCCTCTCTGAACATCATGTGACCACTGGTATAGAACTTTTAAGTGTTACAGTGTTTAGGTTAGCATCTAACTTTTGTAGATCAGAAATGGAGAAAGGAGTAGTTGCCACACTCATCAGGAACTGTCATAAATTTAAGAACATAGACATTCATAAATTTTGCCTAGAACAGCATATGGAAGCATGTGCAACAGAAGTAGAATTTCACAAAAAATCCTTCATAATATTAAGTGTATATTGAGAACCTGCAGGTAACTTTAATCTGTTTGTAAACCACAACCAAAAACAAAGAAATAGTGGTTACTGGTGATTTCAATGTAGATTTCCTTAAAGACTCTCCCAGTAAGAACTTATTTGAGTTAGTAACACTATCATTCAACTTAATTCCCAATATAAAGTTCCCCACTAGGGTAGCCAATTGCACACAAACAGCCATTGATAATATCTTTATAGAAAAGTCCAGTGAACAAAATTATATTACAAAACCAATAGTCAATGGCCTCTCAGACCATGAAATGCAGTTCCTTCTGTTAAATGTTAATACTGAACAGGATATAAAATCTGTTAAATCTGAGCTCAAGAGGGTAATCAATAAGCCAAAAATTGATTATTTTAGGACACTCCTCAGAGACATTCACTGGGCTGATGTTTACAGTGCTCATAGCATGAATGAAAAATATAACACTTTTGCTAATAAAATGCTTACAGTCCGCAGCTCGTGGTCGTGTGGTAGCATTCTCGCTTCCCACGCCCGGGTTTCCTGGTTCGATTCCCAACGGGGTCAGAGATTTTCTCTGCCTCGTGATGACTGGGTGTTGTGTGATGTCCTTAGGTTAGTTAGGTTTAAGTAGTTCTAAGTTCTAGGGGACTGATGACCATAGATGTTAAGTCCCATAGTGCTCAGAGCCATTTGAACCAAAATGCTTACATTATTCGAATACTGTTTTCCCTCAAAACTTACCAAGGTTAGAGCAAAGTCTACAAAGAAGCCACGGATTACTCAAGGAATAGGGGTATCTCGTAAAACAAAAAGAAAACTGTATGTGTCAATCCGAAACAGTTCCGATGTTGATGCTATAGCACATTACAAGAAATACTACAAAATATTAAAGACTGTAAAATATATTACAAGAAAAAGATAGTCATATCAGATCACAAAATAAAGACAATATGGGATATAGTGAAGGAAGAGACTGGTCGAACCAGACATGAAGAGGAACAAATAGCATTAAGAGTAATATGCTACATCATCGGTGACAGATGTGTATAGTGTTGCAGAACTTTTTAACAAACATTTTATAACTGTTACTGAAAAGATGGAGTTGTCAGGTTCTGTAGATGCTGCTATGGAATACCTCAGACCAGACATTTCAAGTAACTTCCATAATATGAATTTGACCCTCTCCACCCCAGCAGAAATAATGTCCACCATAAAATCTTTAAAATCAAAAACATCTAGTGGATATGATGAAATATCAACAAAGTTAATTAAAGAACCTGATTCTGAGCTAAGTAAGATATTAAGCTTTCTGTGTAACCAGTCGTTTATCAGTGTAATATTTCCTGAATGGTTAAAATATGCTGAAGTTAAGCCACTGTTTAAGAAGGGAGATAAAGAAATAGCATGAAATTTCCATCCAATTTCACTGTTCCAGCATTCTCAAAAATTTTAGAAAAAAGCAATGTACAATCGGCTTTATAACCATCTTATCTCAAATAACATACTGTCAAAGTTACAGTTCGGATTTCTAAAGGGTTCTGATATTGAGAAGGCTATCTATACCTGCAGTGAAAATGTGCTTAATTCATTAGACAAAAAATTGCAGGCAACTGGTATATTTTGTGATTTGTCAAAGGCATTTGACTGTATAAATCACCATATCCTTTTAAGTAAATTAGAATATTATAGTGTAACACGAAATGCTGCAAAATGATTCAAATCTTATATCTCTGGCAGGAAACAAAAGGGTGTTATTAGGAAAGAGACATGTGTCAAGCTATCAGGCATCATCCAACTGGGAACTAATTTCATGTGGGGTCCCCCAAGGATCCATTTTGGGGCCCTTACTTTTTCTTGTGTATATCAATGACATTTCATCATTAACATTACCAGATGCCAAGTTCGTTTTGTTTGCCGATGATACAAACATTGTAATAAATAACAAATCAAGTGTAGTCTTAGAAAGATCAGCTAATATAATATTTGTGGACATTAATCACTGGTTTCTAGCCAATTCTTTGTCACTAAACTGTTCAGAACTTGTAAGGGGTGTCCCACGAGTATATGCCTAACATACGATGACAAGCAGATAGGAGAAGTGGACAGTGTTAAATTCTTGAGATTACAGGTTGATAATAAATTGAGCTGGGAGGAGCACACCACAGAACTGCTGAAGCGACTTAACAAATCTCTATTTTCAATGCGAATTGTGTCAGACATAAACTATTACGTTTATCATGAGTGGAAAGTGCTTGACTTGCCGTAGGATTGTTAGGTCGGGGCTTTGGTGTGATGGGTGCTGTAGTTTTTTCCATGTGGGTGACTGTAGTGGCTTGGGAATAGGGGAAGTAAATGAGACTCATACATAAATTTTTGAGATTTTTACAGTTTTTGTACTGACTAGCTGCCCCATCACTGAAGTATTTCACAAAATGTATGTGAGGCAGCTTGTTTTTCACACATGCCATGACAGTGCGAATGTGGGCATTAACTGCAATGGCATCATGAATTAAACAGTCACTAAAAATGCAGAGACACATCACCTGATTCACCTCTATAGTAAAGACCTGAGCCAGGCGACTAGCGCAAGTTTTGGTGTTCTCGTACAGATAAGTTATTTTAGATTATAAAACATACAGTTTAGTACTGATTACGTGGTAAATAGGTGTATCAGTGTGACTTTTAAGTGAACCATTAAAGGTTTCATTTTTCTTTATGTAATGTAGCAGAAAACGCGAAAAGATCGTACAGTTGTATTTTCTGTTTACGTTTTGCCGCAGCAAATCTATAGAATTTAGTTTAGTTGTTCTTTGCTCTCTCCAGCAATTTAACTTAGCGTACCTCTTCATTATTTAACTAGCACTTCCGGAAAGTAGCGTAAAGTTTAAGTTGTTGTTTCAGAAACTTTGCACTGTTGTTTTTGTTTACACAAATTTGCGTATAGGCCAAATTTGTGGAACCATATTTTCGTGTTTATCTGTAATTTAATTGACTTATTCTTAATAAACTATTACGTTTATCATGAGTGGAAAGTGCTTGACTTGCCGTAGGATTGTTAGGTCGGGGCTTTGGTGTGATGGGTGCTGTAGTTTTTTCCGTGTGGGTGACTGTAGTGGCTTGGGAATAGGGGAAGTAAATGAGACTCATACATAAATTTTTGAGATTTTTACAGTTTTTGTACTGACTAGCTGCCCCATCACTGAAGTATTTCACAAAATGTATGTGAGGCAGCTTGTTTTTCACACATGCCATGACAGTGCGAATGTGGGCATTAACTGCAATGGCATCATGAATTAAACAGTCACTAAAAATGCAGAGACACATCACCTGATTCACCTCTATAGTAAAGACCTGAGCCAGGCGACTAGCGCAAGTTTTGGTGTTCTCGTACAGATAAGTTATTTTAGATTATAAAACATACAGTTTAGTACTGATTACGTGGTAAATAGGTGTATCAGTGTGACTTTTAAGTGAACCATTAAAGGTTTCATTTTTCTTTATGTAATGTAGCAGAAAACGCGAAAAGATCGTACAGTTGTATTTTCTGTTTACGTTTTGCCGCAGCAAATCTATAGAATTTAGTTTAGTTGTTCTTTGCTCTCTCCAGCAATTTAACTTAGCGTACCTCTTCATTATTTAACTAGCACTTCCGGAAAGTAGCGTAAAGTTTAAGTTGTTGTTTCAGAAACTTTGCACTGTTGTTTTTGTTTACACAAATTTGCGTATAGGCCAAATTTGTGGAACCATATTTTCGTGTTTATCTGTAATTTAATTGACTTATTCTTAATAAACTATTACGTTTATCATGAGTGGAAAGTGCTTGACTTGCCGTAGGATTGTTAGGTCGGGGCTTTGGTGTGATGGGTGCTGTAGTTTTTTCCGTGTGGGTGACTGTAGTGGCGTGGGAATAGGGGAAGTAAATGAGACTCATCAGTGGTTTTGTAGGATTTGTAGTAGAGATAGGAAGATACTAGAACAGGAGGGGAAATTGCCGCCCTTCAGGCTGAGGTAGACAAGGCCAGGGGAGATATTGACAGGTTAAGGAGGGAAAAGGGTAGAGAGAGGTGGGAAGTGGCAACAGGAGGAACAGGCCTAGAACTTTTTCTGACAGCTTTGTGGTGAATGTGGAAAATAGATTTGATCTGTTGCTTCAGTTAGAAGCTGGTGAACCTCAAGCAGTTGCAGTTGTAGACAGGACACAACAAACTTTCAGCAGCAAATTGAAAAGAAAGAATGTAAGGAAATCAGTAAAGAGAAAGAAAGTGTTGTTCTTAGGTAGTTCCCATGGAAGAGGTGTTGGCCAACTTTTGCCGGATGAACTAGGATCAGAATACTAGGTCACCAATTTTTTTAAACCTAGTGCGGGTATGGAGCAGGTGACAGAGGATTTAGGATCACTTTGTAAAGATTTCACTAAGGAAGACACTGTGGTTATAGTGGGTGGGGCAGGTAACAGTATTGACAGAGATCCTGAATACAGTGTAGAGTGTGACCTGGCAAAGATTGCATCAGCATCAAAGCATACTAGTGTTGAGTTTGTATCTGTTATTGAGCGCCATGACCGACCTCATTTGAACTCTTCTGTCAAGAGAGTTAATTTGGAGCTGGAACGGCTGCTTATGTCGGATGTAGGGTCACACATTGGTGTGGTTCCTGTTGGTTCTCTCAATAGATGGGATTATACTAGGCATGGCCTTCACCTCAACAGGAAGGGGAAGGGTAAATTGGCTGGGAAAATAGCAGGAAAGTTAAAGGGGGGAGGCACTGTCATGAGTGGTAAAATACCAGTGGTTATAGAGTTCAGAAAAGACTCTTTTTTAGGGTAGGGAGGACAGAAAGAAACCAAATTTTAAGAGAGGTTAAAACTGAGAGAAACTTTCAGTTTGAGAAAACAGCTATTGGTTAAGAATTTTCAACAGTCAGCAGATATTTTAACTGTACCCAATTTTAACTCAGTCATTGTGAAATGTCTGCTATCTTTATTGCATCAAAATATTCGAGGACTGGGAAATAAAATTAATGAATTAACAATCTGTATAGATGAATTAGAGTCTTCAAACCCAGCTGACATAATCTGCCTCTCTGAACATCATGTGACCACTGGTATAGAACTTTTAAGTGTTACAGTGTTTAGGTTAGCATCTAACTTTTGTAGATCAGAAATGGAGAAAGGAGTAGTTGCCACACTCATCAGGAACTGTCATAAATTTAAGAACATAGACATTCATAAATTTTGCCTAGAACAGCATATGGAAGCATGTGCAACAGAAGTAGAATTTCACAAAAAATCCTTCATAATATTAAGTGTATATTGAGAACCTGCAGGTAACTTTAATCTGTTTGTAAACCACAACCAAAAACAAAGAAATAGTGGTTACTGGTGATTTCAATGTAGATTTCCTTAAAGACTCTCCCAGTAAGAACTTATTTGAGTTAGTAACACTATCATTCAACTTAATTCCCAATATAAAGTTCCCCACTAGGGTAGCCAATTGCACACAAACAGCCATTGATAATATCTTTATAGAAAAGTCCAGTGAACAAAATTATATTACAAAACCAATAGTCAATGGCCTCTCAGACCATGAAATGCAGTTCCTTCTGTTAAATGTTAATACTGAACAGGATATAAAATCTGTTAAATCTGAGCTCAAGAGGGTAATCAATAAGCCAAAAATTGATTATTTTAGGACATTCCTCAGAGACATTCACTGGGCTGATGTTTACAGTGCTCATAGCATGAATGAAAAATATAACACTTTTGCTAATAAAATGCTTACAGTCCGCAGCTCGTGGTCGTGTGGTAGCATTCTCGCTTCCCACGCCCGGGTTTCCTGGTTCGATTCCCAACGGGGTCAGAGATTTTCTCTGCCTCGTGATGACTGGGTGTTGTGTGATGTCCTTAGGTTAGTTAGGTTTAAGTAGTTCTAAGTTCTAGGGGACTGATGACCATAGATGTTAAGTCCCATAGTGCTCAGAGCCATTTGAACCAAAATGCTTACATTATTCGAATACTGTTTTCCCTCAAAACTTACCAAGGTTAGAGCAAAGTCTACAAAGAAGCCACGGATTACTCAAGGAATAGGGGTATCTCGTAAAACAAAAAGAAAACTGTATGTGTCAATCCGAAACAGTTCCGATGTTGATGCTATAGCACATTACAAGAAATACTACAAAATATTAAAGACTGTAAAATATATTACAAGAAAAAGATAGTCATATCAGATCACAAAATAAAGACAATATGGGATATAGTGAAGGAAGAGACTGGTCGAACCAGACATGAAGAGGAACAAATAGCATTAAGAGTAATTTGCTACATCATCGGTGACAGATGTGTATAGTGTTGCAGAACTTTTTAACAAACATTTTATAACTGTTACTGAAAAGATGGAGTTGTCAGGTTCTGTAGATGCTGCTATGGAATACCTCAGACCAGACATTTCAAGTAACTTCCATAATATGAATTTGACCCTCTCCACCCCAGCAGAAATAATGTCCACCATAAAATCTTTAAAATCAAAAACATCTAGTGGATATGATGAAATATCAACAAAGTTAATTAAAGAACCTGATTCTGAGCTAAGTAAGATATTAAGCTTTCTGTGTAACCAGTCGTTTATCAGTGTAATATTTCCTGAATGGTTAAAATATGCTGAAGTTAAGCCACTGTTTAAGAAGGGAGATAAAGAAATAGCATGAAATTTCCATCCAATTTCACTGTTGCCAGCATTCTCAAAAATTTTAGAAAAAAGCAATGTACAATCGGCTTTATAACCATCTTATCTCAAATAACATACTGTCAAAGTTACAGTTCGGATTTCTAAAGGGTTCTGATATTGAGAAGGCTATCTATACCTGCAGTGAAAATGTGCTTAATTCATTAGACAAAAAATTGCAGGCAACTGGTATATTGTGTGATTTGTCAAAGGCATTTGACTGTGTAAATCACCATATCCTTTTAAGTAAATTAGAATATTATAGTGTAACACGAAATGCTGCAAAATGATTCAAATCTTATATCTCTGGCAGGAAACAAAAGGGTGTTATTAGGAAAGAGACATGTGTCAAGCTATCAGGCATCATCCAACTGGGAACTAATTTCATGTGGGGTCCCCCAAGGATCCATTTTGGGGCCCTTACTTTTTCTTGTGTATATCAATGACATTTCATCATTAACATTACCAGATGCCAAGTTCGTTTTGTTTGCCGATGATACAAACATTGTAATAAATAACAAATCAAGTGTAGTCTTAGAAAGATCAGCTAATATAATATTTGTGGACATTAATCACTGGTTTCTAGCCAATTCTTTGTCACTAAACTGTTCAGAACTTGTAAGGGGTGTCCCACGAGTATATGCCTAACATACGATGACAAGCAGATAGGAGAAGTGGACAGTGTTAAATTCTTGGGATTACAGGTTGATAATAAATTGAGCTGGGAGGAGCACACCACAGAACTGCTGAAGCGACTTAACAAATCTCTATTTTCAATGCGAATTGTGTCAGACATAGGGGATATGAAACTGAAAAAGCTGGCATACTATGCTTACTTTCATTCCATAATGTCATATGGGATTATTTTTTGGGGTAATTCATCAAGCCAAGCTAAGGTTTTATGGCACAAAAATGTGCAGTAAGAGTTATATTTGGTGTGAACTCAAGAACATCCTGCAGAAGCCTGTTTAGGGAACTAGGGATACTAACTACTGCTTCCCAATATATTTATTCCTTAATGAAATTTATCATTAAAAATATATCACTGTTTCAAACCAACAGCTCAATTCATGGAATCAATACTAGAAATAAGAGTAATCTTCACAAGGATTTAAAGTCACTTAGTCTTATACAAAAAGGTGTGCATTATTCAGGAACACACATTTTCAATAACTTGCCAGCAGCCATAAAAAGCTTAACAACCAATGAAATTCAGTTTAAGAGAAGCCTAAAGGATTTATTGCTGGCCAACTCCTTCTACTCCATTGATGAATTTCTCAGTAAAACCAGCTGCACCATTTCAGTGCAGTAATGTGTTCATTGTAAATAAGTATTATAGTAGTTGTATTACAAGTTTATTACCTTGTAAATAAATAAAAAACTTTTTTATTTTAAATTCAGTGCATTAGTGTTTGTAAAATGACTCTTTCATATAGTGTTCATTAAAAAAATGACGATCATTCCACTTGGGGCCTGTGGAATGGTACATTAGCTTATTTGTTTTAATTGTAAGTATTTGTCATGTAGTGTTGTTTTTCTGACATGTTCTACATCCTGAAGGACCTCCTCACTACGGATCAATTCGAATTAAAGTAAATCTAATCTAATCTAAACCTGATTCACCTCTGTAGTAAATCGAAAATGGCTGGAGAGTTTCTTGACTGTTGTCCCAATGATATCCTTCGATGGCTTATATCCTTGGATGGCATCTTGAACTATAACTGCATAATTTTCAGAAAAGTCTAGTATTACTAAAATTTCATCTTGTTTCAAATTATCCTTACAAAACTGGAGATAAGCCAATTGTGCTGTTGCTGTGAAGCTGTGTGTGGTCTGTTTGTCCATTTTTTGACAACACATTTCAACAAAATATTCCACTGTACTTTGCTGTGTTTCAAGACTTGTGCAATACATGTGTGTCCATTGTTTGTAAGAAACAAGTTCATCGTCATCCATAAGGAGTTCAACATACAGTTTGTTATTCATGTGTTCTGCGAGATTTGCCTTACCAGGAAACATTTCACACCTTTGTATCATGCACTGGTAGGAACTGATGTCACACACTAGCAGCTTCATTGCCCCTTTGTAATCCATACCAGAATCCTTTATAGCAGCAAACATCAGCTTAGCATTTTGATGGGTCTCACACAAACATTGTGTGTGCCCTTGCACTTACAAGCACAACCCATTTTGGCCGAAGATTGAAAAAAGATGATGAACCTACTTTGGTATTGGGATACTTTTCCTTGAATTCTACATATAGTTCTGATATGTTGCATAGCAACAGTCTTTTTTGCATCTGTACACATACATTTCCCATTTTCACCATTACACAGTCTTTTTTTTTCCAAGCATTATTCGGCTGTAGTCATTATTTTCATAAAACTCCGACACTAGTACCTTTATTTCTGAACTCAATTGCTTACCCTGAGCCTGCTGAAGTTGTGGGAGCACTCCTTGGGTTGCTTTTATTTTCCTAGCTTGCTTTACCATATATGTAGAAACATGGAATTCGTTTGCAGTGTAGTCAATAGACCAGCTGGAAGGTGCAAGGGTAAGAATAGCTACTTTTTTCTGACGTGTGGATATGGCACATTTTTCTTTCAAATCATGCACAATTTTGTCCAAATCAGAGCATTTCTGGCATGATTTCTGTTCCTTTGGAGCAGATAGTCCTTCCTCTTCCACCATTAGTGTGTCAGCTATTTTTTGTTTTAATTACATTTAAGCTTCTTGTAGTTTTCTTCTACCATAGCTGGGCCTGTGTCTTTTTCCCAACATTGTGTGTCTTCATGAGAGACAAACCAAGAGCAGTCACTGAAGTATTTAATTGCTCATCCGCTGTGGTTGTAGGTGGCTGATACTCTTCATCACTGTCATGTAAATTATCAGAATATTCTTCATTTTTTAGCAATGTAACACACCTGGTACATAACTTTTGTCCTGGTTTCATGTTAAGTCCCATGCACTGATTCACTTTCAATACTGATTTTATATCAATTACTCTGAGGCTACACTTCACTGTCTTCTTATGAATCCAAAATGGATCAAAACAACTTCTTTGTAGGAAAGAATACTTATGCAGAAACACTTTCATATGATGATAACAAACACTAAAGTTTCCTGGAACTGTACTTCTTGTGCCCACGGGGTGTATCCCAGATCTCCATAGCAACAAACCTTGGTCTGATTCATCCAGATCAAACAGTACAAAGCAAATGCCACATTTTGTTCCATATGTTGTTTTATGACATTCAGATGCTTGTGCTCTACCAATACTGCAACTTGTTTAAACAAAAGCACCACTAGTACACTCTTCTGCCTCCATACTGACTTTCCACAACATTACTGACCAGTCTGAACTAGACTCTTAAAAACATGAGTAACCTGTAATTATTGCTTGTTTCCTTTGTTGTTCCTGCCTAACAATGACTCATTCTGTCCCTGGAAACTGCAATTGTTTAACTTTCTGCTGCCTAATGGTTCCCAACAATTGCTGAAGCTTTATCTGAAACAAGCTGTCTGCATCGTCACTATTACTTGCTAAATCGTGTTAAAAGAAACATAACCAAATACATCTCTGTCAACTTTTATTGTACACAGATGCCTTGCAATAACAAGTTGAAATTTTGCCACATATTATATTATGGTCCACTTATGCAGTGTTTGAAATTTGGCTTGGATATCACTTGCCCCTTTTGTGCTACCATGTATCACTTGTCCGTTTTGTGCTACTACACTTAGAAAATCCATGTTTTTCAGGTAATTTTTCAAATTTTTGTATTTTCATGTGCAAGTAACTGTTTGTGTGACTGATATGGGCAAGATGAGTTCTGCGTGTGTTTAGGCCACATTAAGCTTACCACAAAAAAAATTTATACCATTTTTGAGTAAATTATATTTGGCATAGAGGGCACCTACAATATGTGCCTTTTAATGTATTACATTTTTTAAATCACATTTTGGAATTTTTTATTTTCCCTCCGAAATATGTTGTTGGTGTTTTGATTCATAGAGTGTGTTCTCTAAGTGGATGTTACTGGGTTGCAAAAATTTCAGTGGACTGTGCGGAATAGTTCCAAAGTTATTAAGACCTGAAGTTGGGTCTGAAGATAGATTGCCAGATGCGGGTCACACCACCTTCTTTCACAAGCCGTAATTCTGGAGCTATTTGGCAGGGGAACTTATAATTTTGTACATGAGTGTTCCACACTTGGTAGCATTGGTGTGCTACATTTCCGCCAAATCTGAGACTATCAGCTAGAACATTTTCTCAAATTGGTTGAATTGACATAGAATGACCCTCATGCAAAGTGTCAGAAATGGACAAAATAGGTATCAGCTTGACCAGGCAGTTTTGCATCAGGGTAATTAAGAACAACTTAATTGGTGATATGAGTGGAAATTGAAACTTTTCATGAACAGTAGTTGGTAGCAATATAATCATTAGATCTAAAAGAAAGAAATAAAAATCAAGATATGAGGTGTGATTTTAGTTTTAAGAACGGATCTGCTACTGTTTACTGGTTTGGCAGGCAGGTACACGGAGGGTGGGAAGTGAGTCATTGCCCTGTCCTTGAACGCCCTGTGACAGGAAACTGCATTTCCTTTATTCATTTTACTGTGGGAGCTGGTTGAGTGCGGGTCAGTTAGGGCTTGTTGCCGGATTCTGTCTGCATGAAAATGGACGTAAAAACAGAGCAACAAGTTCGTGTGAAATTTTGTTTTAAAACTGGGAAATCAGCTTCTGAGACTTATGAACTATTAAAAACAGCTTTTGGAGATAATTGTTTGAGCCAGTCAAATGTTTTTGTCTGCTTCATCAGATTTTAAAACGGCCATGAATCATTTGAAGATGAACCATGGTCCTGACATCCTTCCACCTCAAAAATGAATGAAAATGGTGTGAAAGTTCCCGACTTTGTGTGCTCTGATCATAGACTTACAAGTAGGGAGATGGCTGACGAACTTAATTTAAGTTTCTATGCAGTTCATTGAATTTTAACTGAAGATCTGAACATGCGTCAAGTGTCCGCAAAATAAATTCCAAAGTGTTGTCAAGTGACCAGAGACAATACCGACTTGGAAGAACTGATTAATCAGACTAAAAATGACCCAGATTTGTTTAATAGGGTAATTACTAGTGACGATTCATGGGTATATGGATATGATCTTGGAACCAAAGTGCAGTCTTCGCAGTGGAAGACTCCAGGTTCACCACGACCGAAAGAAGCATGGCAAAGTCGGTTGAAGGTGAAGACAATGTTGGTGATTTTTTTCGATTCTACCGGTATTGTGCAGCATGAATTTACCCCTGGAGGACAGACAGTTGACCAGGAATACCACAAATGTGTCCTTGAGCATTAGCATGAAAAGGTGCGGAAGAAAAGTCCTGCATTGTGGAAAGACAGGAGTTGGGTGCTGCACCATGACAATACTCCGTCTCATCGTGCCTTGTCCATTGTTGAATTTTTGACCAAAGTAAATGACAGTTCTTGTGCTTCCACAACTGCTATATTCCCCTGGTTTGGCCCCTGCGGACTTCTACCTTTTTCCTACACTGAAATTTTCACTGAAAGGGAAGTGATTTGACTCAATTGAAGACATCTAGACAAATATGGAGAGCGTCCTTAACACACTTCAGGAAAAAATTTCCGGGAATGTTTCCAAAAGTGGAAACACCGTTGGAGTCAGTGTGTTCAGTTAGAAGGGGACTATTTTGAAGGAGATGCATCACATTAGCATGTAAGTACCACCATTGTACAATTACAAGCCCATTCTTAAAACGTTCCAGTCAGACTTCGTATTTCAGAATTTGTAAAACATGGACCTGTTATATACACCCAGAAAACAAATAAGCCAGATACCAAAAGAATAGAAGCACTTGGGATGTGTAATTGTAAAATAAACTGATTAAGGTGTGTTGTTGTTGTTGTTGTGGTCTTCAGTCCTGAGACTGGTTTGATGCAGCTCTCCATGCTACTCTATCCTGTGCAAGCTTTTTCATCTCCCAGTACCTACTGCAACCTACATCCTTCTGAATCTGCTTAGTGTATTCATCTCTTGGTCTCCCTCTACGATTTTTACCCTCCACGCTGCCCTCCAATACTAAATTGGTGATCCCTTGATGCCTCAGAACATGTCCTACCAACCGATCCCTTCTTCTGGTCAAGTTGTGCCACAAACTTCTCTTCTCCCCAATCCTATTCAATACTTCCTCATTAGTTATGTGATCTACCCATCTAATCTTCAGCATTCTTCTGTAGCACCACATTTCGAAAGCTTCTATTCTCTTCTTGTCCAAACTAGTTATCGTCCATGTTTCACTTCCATACATGGCTACACTCCATACGAATACTTTCAGAAATGACTTCCTGACACTTAAATCAATACTGGATATTAACAAATTTCTCTTCTTCAGAAACGCTTTCCTTGCCATTGCCAGTCTACATTTTATATCCTCTCTACTTCGACCATCATCAGTTATTTTGCTCCCCAAATAGCAAAACTCCTTTACTACTTTAAGTGTCTCATTTCCTAATCTAATTTTCTCAGCATCAACCGAGTTAACTCGACTACATTCCATTATCCTCGTTTTGCTTTTGTTGATGTTCATCTTATATCCTCCTTTCAAGACACTGTCCATTCCGTTCAACTGTTCTTCCAAGTTCTTTACTGTCTCTGACAGAATTACAATGTCATCGGCGAACCTTAAAGTTTTTATTTCTTCTCCATGGATTTTAATATCTACTCCAAACTTTTCTTTTGTTTCCTTTACTGCTTGCTCAATATACAGATTGAATAGCATCGGGGAGAGGCTACAACCCTGTCTCACTCCCTTCCGAACCATTGCTTCCCTTTCATGTTCCTCGACTCTTATAACTGCCATCTGGTTTCTGTACAAATTGTAAATAGCCTTTCGCTCCCTGTATTTTACCCCTGCCACCTTTAGAATTTGAAAGAGAGTATTCCAGTCAACATTGTCAAAAGCTTTCTCTAAGTCTACAAATGCTAGAAACGTAGGTTTGCCTTTCCTTAATCTTTCTTCTAAGATAAGTCGTAAGGTCAGTATTGCCTCACGTGTTCCAGTGTTTCTACGGAATCCAAACTGATCTTCCCCGAGGTTGGCTTCTACTAGTTTTTCCATTCGTCTGTAAAGAATTCGTGTTAGTATTTTGCAGCTGTGACTTATTAAGCTGATAGTTCGGTAATTTTCACATCTGTCAACACCTGCTTTCTTTGGGATTGGAATTATTATATTCTTCTTGAAGTCTGAGGGTATTTCGCCTGTTTCATACATCTTGCTCACCAGATGGTAGAGTTTTGTCAGGACTGGCTCTCCCACGGCCGTCAGTAGTTCCAATGGAATATTGTCTACTCCGGGAACCTTGTTTCGACTCAGGTCTTTCAGTGCTCTGTCAAACTCTTCACGCAGTATCATATCTCCCATTTCATCTTCATCTACATCCTCTTCCATTTCCATAGTATTGTCCTCAAGTACATCGCCCTTGTATAGACCCTCTATATACTCCTTCCACCTTTCTGCTTTCCCTTCTTTGCTTAGAACTGGGTTTCCATCTGAGCTCTTGATATTCATACAAGTCGTTCTCTTAACTCCAAAGGTCTCTTTAATTTTCCTGTAGGCGGTATCTATCTTACCCCTAGTGAGATAGGCCTCTACATTCTTACATTTGTCCTCTAGCCATCCCTGCTTAGCCATTTTGCACTTCCTGTTGATATCATTTTTGAGACGTTTGTATTCCTTTTTGCCTGTTTCACTTACTGCATTTTTATATTTTCTCCTTTCATCAATTAAATTCAATATTCCTTCTGTTACCCAAGGATTTCTACTAGCCCTCGTCTTTTTACCTACTTGATCGTCTGCTGCCTTCACTACTTCATCCCTCAAAGCTACCCATTCTTCTTCTACTGTATATATTTCCCCCATTCCTGTCTATTGCTCCCTTATGCTCTCCCTGAATCTCTGTACAACCTCTGGTTCTTTTAGTTTATCCAGGTCCCATTTCCTTAAATTCCCACCTTTTTGCAGTTTCTTCAGTTTTAATCTACAGGTCATAACCAATAGATTGTGGTCAGAGTCCACATCTGCCCCTGGAAATGTCTTACAATTTAAAACCTGGTTCCTAAATCTCTGTCTTACCATTATATAATCTATCTGATACCTTTTAGTATCTCCAGGGTTCTTCCATGTA
Organism: Schistocerca piceifrons; assembly: GCF_021461385.2. NCBI lineage: Eukaryota > Metazoa > Arthropoda > Insecta > Orthoptera > Acrididae > Schistocerca > Schistocerca piceifrons. The sequence continues at coordinate 811,204,811 of NC_060140.1, read as the reverse complement.
TACAACCTTCTTTCATGATTCTTAAACCAAGTGTTAGTTATGATTATGTTGTGCTCTGTGTAAAATTCGACCAGGCCGCTTCCTCTTTCATTTCTGTCCCCCAATCCATATTCACCTACTACGTTTCCTTCTCTCCCTTTTCCTACACTCGAATTCCAGTCACCCATGACTATTAAATTTTCGTCTCCCTTCACAATCTGAATAATTTCTTTTATTTCATCATACATTTCTTCAATTTCTTCGTCATCTGCAGAGCTAGTTGGCATATAAACTTGTACTACTGTAGTAGGTGTGGGCTTCGTATCTATCTTGGCCACAATAATGCGTTCACTATGCTGTTTGTAGTAGCTTACCCGCATTCCTATTTTCCTATTCATTATTAAACCTACTCCTGCATTACCCCTATTTGATTTTGTGTTTATAATCCTGTAGTCACCTGACCAGAAGTCTTGTTCCTCCTGCCACCGAACTTCACTAATTCCCACTATATCTAACTTCAACCTATCCATTTCCCTTTTTAAGTTTTCTAACCTACCTGCCCGATTAAGGGATCTGACATTCCACGCTCCGATCCGTAGAATGCCAGTTTTCTTTCTCCTGATAACGACATCCTCTTGAGTAGTCCCCGCCCGGAGATCCGAATGGGGGACTATTTTACCTCCGGAATATTTTACCCAAGAGGACGCCATCATCATGTAATCATACAGTAAAGCTGCATAAAACTTAATTTGGGGGAGGGGGTAAAAGATACAAAACAAGGTTTCCATGGAATGAATGGTGGCAGATTATTAATAAGCCTGTCTGTACTAAGAGTAATTGTTCGTCGAAAATGCAATTGGAAGAAAGATTTTAAAATTTCACTAATAATCATGTGATTGTAAACTTTTGAATGTAAAAAAAAAAAAAAAAAAAGAAAGAAAGCTGTGGTTTAATTACTTAAAAGGCCGACGTACATTAAGGCCAGATTAACAATAAATTTTTCCTTAAAAAAAATTAAGGCATATCAAAAGCAGGAATATCTGGGAGTTACAGATTCCCATAAACAAAAAATAAGGCAGAGGACAATGCAAGCTAAACAAGCAGTCCTTTGGTCAGATAAAATTACAAAAAAGAAAAAAAAAGGTTACGTGAATTAGTAATACAAAGTGTTTGTTCACACAGAGTCCCGGGAAAAGACAAAACAAGGTGGAAGCTATGTAAATGAATGGTTTGAGAAGTAATGGTTTCAAGACAGGAGAAGATCCCAAATAAAGAAATCGGGAAATGAATGAAAACTCCTTCATACATCATTGAAGAGGTGGAAAAGCAGTGTTTAAAATTGTGCGGACATATGATGAGACTAAGTGATGAACAGTGACAGAGAAAAGTACCATGTTGGTAACCTCTATACAAGAAAAAAAGATGATGATCCTGTGCAGCAGTGGAAAAAATCATGTGCAGGAGGGAGGACATGCAATGAAGAAATTTGTGAGAAGGCTTATGCAAGGATTGAGAGGCTTGTAAGGTGGGAAACTGTGTAAAGAGTGGTAAACAACTAAAAAAATCTAATGGGTTAAAACGTAGTGGCAGTAATGTAAAACATGCAAAAATTACTTTTAATGTGTAAAGTTTCCATTAATGCATATTTACGTGCCTTATTATGCTCTACATTCTGGAGATGCACTGTGAAAACTTATAGAAGACTTTACTTAACATCATGAGGTCATTTAATTAAAGGTAAATAATGATCTGAACATATTTTTAGACACTTAATTTTTTTCTGCCAGCATCATGTGTTTTCACAAAATAGTGCAAAATACGACTATAATGATGTATGCTGTTGCAGTGCAGCAGTCTAATGACGAACTGAAGTTTTTTAATTTTTTGTGGGTGACTTGTCTTACTATTGTAAAAAATGTATGAAATATCCCGACAGTGGCTTGCTTTTGATATAGACGATTGCAGTTTAAGCTGTGCCTTTGAAATATTGTTGAGATTAAAAATTACCATATATTATCCTTCTTGGTAACAGTGAATGGGGATTATGACAGCTGTCCAGTGTAGCATACTTCTTATATTGCTTTCATATTAGCCTATGTGGTGCAGACTAAGACAGGGGCCTCGTAACAGGGAGGAAGGGTTTTAAGATCTCCGTATGCCCATTGTGATTTAGACTTCCCCTTTAGCTTTCCAGAAGCACATCATGTGAATGCGGAAAGGATTTTGTAAAGAACAGCATGGCTGAAAGCTTGATCTTCAGTAACTGTGATGTTCGTGAAATGTTAAACTAAAATCAATCTTGCTAATTCACAAACAAGAAACTTTGTTTCAGAGTTAAGACTGTTTGTTGATCCACAAAAAAGTTTATGGCTAAAATTTCTGTTGTTATAGAGTTACAGAAAAAAACTACTTTGCTTTCCATTAGCAGGGATTATAATTATGCTGAACAATTCAGATAATTTCAGAGATTTCATAACCATATTTGCTCTCTCTGATAAATAACTGTAATGGAACTTGTGCAAATGGTAAAACAACAGGTGGTATCAAGAACAAGTTGTAGTTAGGAAAACATACAAGTGAACGCATATGTATGTATAAAATTGTTATGTCAGAGAGATTACGATAGACTGAGAGAGCAAAAGCAATTATCAGAAATGTGAATTTGGTGGTAGCAGTGACAGTGTTTGTATGGTTCCATAATTTCTTTTGCCTTCATCTCAAAACACACTTTTTGTGGATATATCATTATGACTCTAAGACCCCAAATTGTTCATTTGGAAAACAACAACATAATTTTTTTGCATTTGTTGTAGAATGTTAATTGAAATGAAAAAAATGTATTAATAATGCTGAAAGATGGGCATAAGTCCAGTGGAGTGAGTGAGGCATAAGGCATCACAAAATACTGAAAGAAAAAGAACATTAATTGTGGGCAAACAGTAAACATGACATTGAGGTAAGGACTTCCATGTCGTACACGAGACAGAAATTGTGGAGAATATGTATGAACTTTTCATTATTACTGAACCTCCATGAAAATTTACCATACTATAGTACAATAATATTTCTGATTTGTTTTCGTATCTTGCACAAAACAGTTGTAAACACATCAGTATGGTTTTAAAACTGATTTGAAGTTAAAGTGAGATCATGTTTGTGGAACTGAAAATTGTTTTTATTTTGCAGCAACTGAAACTTCTACAACAGACATATTTGAAGATGTTCTGGCTCCTATAGAAAAAATTGGTGCACCTCTTGATGCAACTTGGGGCACTATTAAGACTCTTCACATAGCAAATACAAAAGTGGTACCTCGCAAAGCTTACATGGGTATTCATGAACGAGCCAAACATGTTCGTTCATTAAAGTATACCAGTGAACCTATCTATTCTACTTTCAAGGTAGAAGCAGAATTTAATAAGTATCATTTCTGCTTGTTTTACTTAATTTCTTAATTTTATTTCAAATATTATATGATATGTAAAATAAGGGGATCACTGCTGTCACATACAACAACAAATAGATATTATATTGTACATAGCAATATTATGAAAAGGAAACTTGCTACTCACCATATAGCGGAGATACTTACCCGCAAATAGGCATGATAAAGACTGTCACAAATATAGCTTTCGGCCGTAAGGCCTTCATCAAAATTAGATGGCAGAAACACACACACACACACACACACACACACACACTCACCAAATGCAACTCACACACACATGACTGCAGTCTCAAGCAACTGAGGCCAACTGCGAGAAGCAGCACCAGTGCATGATGGTAGAGGTGGCTGGATGGGAGTAAGGAGAAGGCTGGTGCGGGCAGGGGGAAGGATAGTAGGGTGGTGATGGTGGATAGTGGCATGCTGTCGGAGAGCGTGCAGGGACGAGGTGGAAAGAGGGTAGCGTAGCTACGTGCAGTCGGGAGGTTAGACGGAGGGCTGCAGAGTGGTTGGGAGGAGGGTGGGAGGGGGCGATAGCGGCAAATGAGAGAAGTAAAAAGACTGGGTGTGATGGTGGACTGAGGGCTGTGTAGTCCTAAAATGGGAACAGAGAAGGTTGAGGCCAGGAGGGTTACAGAATGTAGGATATATTGCAGGAAAAGTTGCCACCTGCACAATTCAGAAAATCTGATGTTGGTGGGAAGGATCCATATGGCACAGGCTGTGAAGCAGTCATTGAAATGATGTCATGTTTGCAGCGTGCTCAGCAACCAGGTGGTCCACATGTTTCTTGGACACAGTTTGTTGGTGGCCATTCATGTGGATAGACTGGCAGATAATGTAATTCAGTTGCTCCAGTTCTGGGTGGTACTATTATGAGGGGAATGGTTCTCTGTTGTCGGACGGTGGACTTTGTGAGGTGTTGGGAGGGTGGAAAGATAGGCACGGGAGATTTGTTTTTGTACAAGGTCTGGAGGATAATTACGGTTTGTGAAGGCTTCAGTGACACCCTTGGTATATTCCGAGAGGGACCGGTCGTCACTGCAGATGCGATGACCATGGATGGCTAGGCTGTATGGAAGGGACTTCTTGGTATGGAACAGGTGACAGCTGTGAAAGTGGAGATATTGCTGGTGGTTAGTAGGTTTGAAATGGGCAGAGATACTGATATAGCTATGTTTGTGGTGGAGGGCAACATCTAGGAAGGTGCCTTGTTGGGTTGAGTAGGACCAGGTGAAGCAAATGGGGGAGAAGTTGTGAGATTCTGGAGGAATGTGGACAGGGTGTCCTCACCCTCAATCCAGATAACAAAAATGTCAACAGTGAATCTTAACTAGGGTACTTTTATGGGCACCAGCATGGCACCATCATGTGCCAATCTATTCATGGGCCATCTAGAACCTGGTTCAGATTCATTATTGACATCTTTGCAATCTGGATCGAGGGTGAGGACACCCTATCCACATTCCTCCAGGACTTCAACAACTTCCCCATTTGTTTCACCTGGTCCTCCTCAGTTGCCTGAGACTGCAGTCATGTGTGTGTGAGTTGTGTTTGCGTGTGTGTGTGTGTGTGTATGTATGTATGTCTCTGTCATCTAATTTTGACGAAGGCTTACTGGATGAAAGCTATATTTGTGACATTCTTTTTACCGTGGCTATCTGCGACTCAGCATCTCTGCTATATGGTGAGTAGGAAATTTCTTTTTCATAATATTGTTACATTCCATCCTCGATTTTCCATTGTTTTGTATGGTATGTAGCTTAGATTTAAAATGCACGCTATAGGGACTGTAAGTGACATCTATTTAAAGTGTATTAATAATGTGATTCTTCAGTTGTCCATGAAGTATGAAACCTATATTTTCTCAAGGCTAAAGGTAACTGTTCAGGCACTGTATGTAAAAGCTTAGAAGACTTCCCGGTGAGCTCCTGTTGGAATTGGTGGGGGATGTCTTCTTTAAAATAGTGGTGTGGCATGTCAGACAACGTTTCTAGTCTGTCATCTTCTAAAACCATTTTGCAGTACACATTTGTAAGAAATATTACTGGAGAAGCACATAGAATTAGATTTCTCCAGTGCCAAGCTTACCTAGAAAAATAGACCGAATCTATGAAAGTATATAGAATATTATGTGAATGGGCATTAATGTATCCTTTTAAAGCTTGCGTTGTTTGTTAACCATCATAATTTGGAGATTAACCTATATTTCAATTTCTTTTTTTATCTTTTGATATTGTCTTGTGCTGTTTGGATATTTCTTGAAAATTCTTAATGTGATGTGGCTTAATGGCTCACGTGCCGAGTATTAGATTTTAATTTGATCACCTTTTAGTGCTGTTTTTTCTTTCTGCTGCTTGACATGACTTGGCTCTGGCCTTGATTTGCAAATGCGACATTTGTCAAATGCACACTGCTTCGAATTCATTGTTAAATAATAAGTCTCATTAATGACTGGATGAAAAAGTCAGTTCTCAGCTCAAAGGAAGACAAGAATACAACTCTTGGAACAGGACCATTATAATAAAGCATTGTGCTGTCAAAACCAAACTTCAGATTGATGACTATTTAATCACTGACATCTTCTATTCTTGCCTTGCCCACAATTTCTTGTAACAGCAGGTGATTGAACCACACTGCAACAGCTCTGTCACCACTACAGTGTTTTTCAGTATCAATATGAACAGCTACACCATCCATTATTGTCTGCTTGTTGTGGGGTACAAAAGCTACTATCCTACATGAGTGTGTTTGCTAGGAACACCATGAACCATGGACCGTGCCGTTGGTGGGGAGGCTTGCGTGCCTCAGCGATACAGATGGCCGTACCGTAGGTTTTGTGGCGGCGTTCGTAGCGACAAACAATTCGCTGTAGAAACGGCTTACGAAGTCACCGCCACACTTTTAATAGCGGGCCGACCGGTCCGCTGGAACAGTTAACAGAAAGATGAAAACCCAAACACTCTGATTAAATAAAAGTCGGTACTTAACTTTATTAACGAAGATACAGAAACACAGTGGTGAACTCCGTGTCTACAGAAATCTGTCTAGTTCGAGTCGGAGCGGCTAGGTCAGCGTCGGCTGATGACAAACAACAACTCTGCTGCGATGAACACACAACTGACTAGCAAGTACACAATTCAGTGGCGAGTATACAACTGAGCGGCGAATGCAGAACTGTCCTAGCGCTCGAGACTCCAGCGCTTAAGAAGCCAGAAGCCAGCGGTGGCGCGCGCTGACTTGCGGCGATTTCCTGTCTCGCTGGCGCTGCTTATGCGGACGGCGTCCGGACTTTGATGCTGCCAACCTTTTGGCAGCGGGCTCGGGTGGCATTACTGGCTAGGATATAACACTCCTCCCCCCCAAATCGCCGCACCGTCGTTGAGTAATGACGTGGCGAGCGTCGACGGCGGGGGAGGGGTCTGGCCGCAGGCGTAGCAGAAGAGACCGGGGCGGAGACTGTTGTCGGTGGCAGTCCCCGGTCCGCACCCCAGCATTGGCTGCGCAGGGCCTCGGGAAACACCGACGGAAAACCGAGGTCAGGGTGCACGTCTGTGACCACGGGCGCAGCTTCTGGTACTGGACGCGACAGGGCGTCGGGACCCACGGAGAGAGGCAGCGTCTCCTGACGCTGCGTCGACGGCTGCTGAGTGGGCGCCGGACAAGGCGCTGCGGTGTCAGACTCCTTGGGGGTGCCCAAGGAAAGCGGCTGCAGGACAGGCTGCACAGCCACCGCTTGGGAAGGCGGCCCGGCTGAGGGGTCGACGTCCATCAGCTCCGAAGGCGGTGGCGACTGAAGAGGGACCGCAGACGCCGGAGCGACCACCTGGGGCGCTCCCGGAGGAAGCTGCGCGGGAGGCATCAACGGGACGGGCTGTCGGCGTGGTAGCGGCGACGGCTGCTGCTGCTGCCCTGAGGGCGGCAGCGAAGTCGGAAGGCGCGGCTGGAACCCGCCGCGGACCAAATCTGTGGACAAAGAACGAGCGGCAGAATCCGGGCGGCCAGCGCGGCGCAACTGGTTCTGATGCCTCCTGTGCACCCCAGTAGCACCTTGAACAGTATAAAAACTGCGACCCTGGACACTTATCACGGTACCACATTCCCAACGATGGCGACCGTGATAAACTCTGAAAAAAACGGCGTCGTTGCGCTGAAAACGCGTGCGATGCTCAGAAGCGGCGGGTCGATCCAGGGGGTGCAACAACCGTAGTAGGGTGCGATGACGACGGCCGTGGAGAAGCTCCGCAGGCGAAGGGCCGTCGCGTGGCGTGGTCCGGTACGACGACAGGAACGTGAGGAGGGCCTGCTGACGAGAGTGCGTAGCACGAAGGCGGTCCATATGATCCTTGAATGTGCGTACAAAACATTCCGCTGCACCTTCGATTGAGGGTGGAACGGCGGAGTAAGAACATGGCAAATGCCATTGGCAGAACAAAAACTTTCAAAGTCAGCAGAGGTAAATTGTGGACCATTGTCAGACACTAAAACTTCTGGAAGACCCTCAATACAAAAAATTGAAGTCAACGCCTGTATAGTTTGTGCAGACGTTGTAGACTGCATGGGCACAACAAACGGAAAATTACTAAATGCATCTATCACAATGAGCCAACGAGAATTCCAATATGGACCAGCGAAATCAATATGTACTCGCTGCCAGGGACCGGCAGGGCTTGCCCACTCAAAATAGCATTGAGGCGGAGCAGCTTAGTTTTCGGCACACGTCGAACAATCTGTAGACATCTGCGTAATCTGCTTATCAATGCCGATCCATGTACAATGACGGCGGGCTGGCTGCTTGGTGCGGACCACTCCCCAATGACCTTGATGCAACAAGTCGAGGACCTTGGATTGGAGCACTTGGGGAAACACTACACAAAGCTGGTCATTCTCGGTGCGTAACAGTAAAACTCTGTGCGAAACAGACAACAGATGACGTTGCGGATAATAGCGACGAACCACAGGATCCGATATGTCCTTTGCCTTGGACGGCCAACCACGTTGAACAAAACGTAATAGTAAACTCAGATGAGGATCCGTAGCTGTCTCACGTGCCACCTGACGATAATCAATCGGAAAATCCCGGAGGGATTGATGCTCATCGGCATCAATCTGATGGCAAGAGTCGTCAGAGGAATCGAAGACATCATCCGCAGCAATCGGCAATCTAGAAAGCGCGTCAGCGTTTGCATGCTGAGATGTAGGGCGATACAGTATCTCATACTGGTATTGTGATAACAAAAGAGCCCAACGTTGTAGTCTCTGAGCTGTCCGCTGAGGAACTGGTTTAGACGGATGAAACAGTGACGTCAGGGGCTTGTGATCTGTTACTAAATAGAATGGTCTACCATAGAGGTAGTGATGGAATTTTGTGACACCGAACACAATAGCCAACGCTTCCTTGTCCAATTGGCTATAATGACACTGAGCTTTGTCGAGCAATTTAGATGCGAACGCAATAGGACGTTCGGTGTTACCGACTCGGTGAGACAACACAGCACCGAGGCCGAAAGAAGAGGCATCACAAGCTAACACCAGAGGCTTGTTAGGGTTGTAATGGACCAGACAACGATCATTCAATAAAGCCTCTTTAAGCTGCTGAAAGGCTGATTGGCAATCAGCTGACCACACAAACGGAACATCCTTACGGCGAAGACGATGCAACGGTGCAGCAATCTGTGATGCATTAGGTATAAACCTAATATGTTGTTGTTGTTGTGGTCTTCAGTCCTGAGACTGGTTTGATGCAGCTCTCCATGCTACTCTATCCTGTGCAAGCTTTTTCATCTCCCAGTACCTACTGCAACCTACATCCTTCTGAATCTGCTTAGTGTATTCATCTCTTGGTCTCCCTCTACGATTTTTACCCTCCACGCTGCCCTCCAATACTAAATTGGTGATCCCTTGATGCCTCAGAACATGTCCTACCAACCGATCCCTTGTCAATTTGCCAAGAACTGCTTGCAATTCATGCAGATTGCGAGGGGCGGGCAAATCACAAATAGCTGCTAAATGTGACTGGGAGGGATGAATGCCTTGAGCATTAATAACATGTCCCAGATACTCCAGCTCCGTAAGGAAAAATGAACATTTATCGATGTTGCAACATAGGCCTGCCTGAGACAACACTTTAAACAAACACTCCAAATTACGGAAATGTTCAGCAGGCGTCCGACCGGACACAACAATATCGTCTAAATAGTTGCAACACGATGGCACATTAGCCAGAAGTTGTGACAAAAAACGCTGAAAAACAGCTGGAGCTGATGCACAACCAAAAGGCAAACGCAGAAAACGGAACAACCCCAACGACGTGTTTATGACAAAATACCGTTGTGATTGCTCGTCGAGGGGCAATTGCAAATATGCTTCACGGAGATCAATTTTGGAAAAGAAACGAGCTTCCCCTAACTTATCCATCAGCTCGTCCGGTCTAGGCAAAGGAAAAGAATCAATGACAGTCTGAGGATTAACTGTCGACTTAAAATCAGCACACAAACGTAACTTGCCAGACGGTTTCTTTATAATAACTAAGGGAGAAGCCCACTGGCTCGCTGAAACGGGTTGAATAACACCGTTGTTTTGCCAACGACGAAGTTCAGCTTCTACAGGTGCCCGGAGGGCGTGAGGCACTGGACGAGCACGACAAAATCGAGGCTGAGCATTATCTTTTAACGTAATATGAGCGGCAAAGTTCGCACCACAACCTAGTTCGTCTTTAAATATGTAACTGTATCGTTTACACAAATCGGTTATGCTGTCTTGAGGAACAACAACAGAATTAATTTGCAACACATTGTCTTGAATAGACAGGCCAAACAAGTCAAAACAGTCTAATCCGAAAATGTTTACACTGTCTGTAGCGCGGAGCACTGTGAATGAAACTGTTTTTGTATTGCCACGGAATGTGGCTGGCATGCTACATACACCTAACACAGGAATTTGTTCTCCACTATAAGTAGCCAAAGAATGTTTTGCCGCTGAAAGTTTAGGGCGGCCGATAGCCGCATACATAGCACTATTTATGAGAGTCACAGACGCACCAGTGTCTAATTGAAAATTGAAGGTCTTATCCTGGATGCGTAGCTTCACAAATAGTTTATTACACTGTCTCTGGATCGGTGCAGTGGAGGCGGAAGACACAAAATCAGCGCGTTTAGCGCGTGTTCGCTGCTTACGACAACTCGTGGGTTGGGCGGGTGGAACAACAACTTCCGCTTCACTTGCAGTCTGTACATTACTTTTTACAGCGTTTGAATTACGCTTGGGTCGCATAGCAGAGGGCTGGGTGGGTGGCTTATTGCGAACAAGTTTATTACCCACACGAACCGTGGAAGAGTCTTTAAACGCGACCTTCTGGGCGGGCTGGCTTTGAAGAACATGAATATCCATGGGCTGGGCAGCACTAGAATTGTTCTTGCGTTTACGCAAACAAACAGTCTGGATGTGTCCTTTCCTTTGACAAAAGTGACAAACCGCGTTTCTTAACGGGCAACGTTCACGAGGATGAGCAAGAACACACTTAGGGCAAGACTTAACTCTATCATTTTGCACACGCGGCCGGCTAGTATTTACAGTCTGACTCTGCCGGTGGGGCCGCGGGCGTGACAGAACTTGCTTAGCACAGGCAATTTGAGAAATACATGGCTGATCTAACTCACACTCAGCATAGTCAAAAGTATCTGGGGCATCAATGATGTTCATCACAGTCTCTAATGACGGGTCAGGCAACTTTAAGATAGCAGCACGAATACGAGAATCTGCAATGTTTTGAGTAATAGCGTCTCGTAACATGACATCACTGAAGGAAGCTCCACACACACAATTAAATCGGCACTGACGGGTGAGGCCCCGTAAATCTGTTAACCACTGTTTATTAGATTGATGTGGCAGTTTCTTTAATCTGAAGAACTTGAATCTGGCTGCTGCCACATGAACTCGCGACTCGAAATACTCAGCAAGCTTGTCAACAACAACGTCATAGTCTAAAGCTTCTGGCTTGGATTCCGGGAACAACTTACAAAGTAGTCGATAGATTTCCACGCCTGCAGTGGAAATTAAATAAAGCTGCCGCTCAGTACCTGTGATTTTGTAGACTGTCATGTGCACCTGCAACTGCGCGAAATATTCTCGCCATTCTTCTCTTGATGCATCAAAAGCACGGAAAGGTGGTGCTGCCTGTGCTTGTTCCTTTTGTGTTGGAGGATTAGCCGCTTGTTTGGCGATTGCTTCCACCAGACTTTGTATTTGCTGACTCTGTAACAAGATCAACTGTTGTAATTCGGCAGACATAGTGAACACAAATTAAACCAGCCCCCAAAAGTTTATCGCTATAATTAGTATAACCAGAAACAAGTTGAACCAGCCCTGCACACGAGTTTGGAAGGCCTCGTCGCCAGTTTTGTGGCGGCGTTCGTAGCGACAAACAATTCGCTGTAGAAACGGCTTACGAAGTCACCGCCACACTTTTAATAGCGGGCCGACCGGTCCGCTGGAACAGTGAACAGAAAGATGAAAACCCAAACACTCTGATTATATAAAAGTCGGTACTTAACTTTATTAACGAAGATACAGAAACACAGTGGTGAACTCCGTGTCTACAGAAATCTGTCTAGTTCGAGTCGGAGCGGCTAGGTCAGCGTCGGCTGACGACAAACAACAACTCTGCTGCGATGAACACACAACTGACTAGCAAGTACACAATTCGGTGGCGAGTATACAACTGAGCGGCGAATACAGAACTGTCCTAGCGCTCGCGACTCCAGCGCTTAAGAAGCCAGAAGCCAGTGGTGGCGCGCGCAGACTAGCGGCGATTTCCTGTCTCGCTGGCGCTGCTTATGCGGACGGCGTCCGGACTTTGATGCTGCCAACCTTTTGGCAGGGGGCTCGGGTGGCATTACTGGCTAGGATATAACAGTAGGTGCAACCACAACGGAGGGGTATCTGTTGAGAGGACAGACAAACATATGGTTCTTGAAGAGGGGCAGCAGCCTTTTCACTAGTTGCAGGGGCAACAGTCAGGATGATTGACTGATCTGGCCTTGTAACATTAACCAAAACGGCCTTGCTGTGCTGGTACTGCGAACGGCTGAAAGCAAGGGGAAACTACAGCCGTAATTTTTGCCGAGGGCATGCAGCTTTACTGTATGATTAAATGATGATGGCGTCCTCTTGGGTAAAATATTCCTGAAGTAAAATAGTCCCCCATTCGGATCTCCGGGCGGGGACTACTCAAGAGGACGTCGTTATCAGGAGAAAGAAAACAGGTGTTCTACGGATCGGAGCGTGGAATGTCAGATCCCTTAATCGGGCAGGTAGGTTAGAAAATTTAAAAAGGGAAATGGATAGGTTAAAGTTAGATATAGTGGGAATTAGTGAAGTTCGGTGTCAGGAGGAACAAGACTTTTGGTCAGGTGATTACAGGGTTATAAATACAAAATCAAATAGGGGTAATGCAGGAGTAGGTTTAATATGAATAAAAAAATAGGAGTGCGGGTTAGCTACTACAAACAGCATAGTGGACGCATTATTGTGGCCAAGATAGACACAAAGCTCATGCCTACTACAGTAGTACAAGTTTATATGCCAACTAGCTCTGCAAATGATGAAGAAATAGATGAAATGTATGACGAGATAAAAGAAATTATTCAGGTAGTGAAGGGAGATGAAAATCTAATAGCCATGGGTGACTGGAATTCGTCAGTAGGAAAAGGGAGGGAAGGAAACATAGTAGGTGAATATGGATTGGGGGGAAGGAATGAAAGAGGAAGCCGCGTTGTAGAATTTTGCACAGAGCATAACTTAATCATAGCTAACACTTGGTTCAAGAATCATAAAAGCAGGTTGTATACCTGGAAGAATCCTGGAGATACTAAAAGGTATCAGATAGATTATATATTATTATTATTTATTATTTATTTATTTAACCTGATCAGATTAGGGCCATCAGGCCCTCTCTTACATCGGACCAGTGTTCCACACATGCAGCATTTCACACATCAGAGTAACATCATGAACATAGTTCAAATGAGAAAATTAGCTTACTCTAGTGACAATATGAATAAAGACTAGTGACTAAGACCTAATAAAGTAAATGAGGAAGTATTTTTACAACAGTTGCTATACATACAGATTATGATAAAAGCAATAATAATAACAGTAAAACAAAAAATCAAATAATAATGATTAACATGACTAAGACCTAATAAAGTAAATGCTGGCAGTATTTTTACATCAGGTGCTATACATACAGATTATGGTGAAAGCAATAATAATAACAGTAAAAAAAAAAATCAAATAATAATGACAACATGAGAAAGATTCGCAATAGTAATGAAGGTTTGTGCAGATGTACATTAATATTTTGGTGTGTAAAGTAGATGTTTACTAGTATAGCGAGTTTTGGGTAAGGGAGGTTTAAGGAGGGGGAGAGAGAGAAGTAATGAGGTGAAGTGCACTCATGTACAGAGGAAGGCATTACTGTTGCTTAAGTAGATACGTCATTAACTGTTTTTTGAAGCCGGTCATGTTTTTAAGTTCTCTAACATAACGAGGGAGGTTATTCCAGAGTCGGGTTCCCGCTACTGTAAAGGACTTGGAGAAGGTGACTGAGCAATGCAGTGGAACGGAGAGGATTTTATTATGATGGGAACGTGTGTTTCTGTCATGCTGTTCCGACATGAGTGTTAGGGACGAGGAGAGATATGAGGGACAGTGTACATTTATAAGGCAGTAGATGAGACAGAGTGTATGGAAATCTCTGCGTTTGTCTGCACGCAGCAAGGACAATTTTGCATATGCTGGTGAAATGTGATCAAAAAGTCGAACGTCACAGATATATCGGACGCAGGCATTCGTGACCAGTTCTAGACGTCGGGAATTTTCCTAAGAGAGGCCTTGTAGGATAATATCGCTGTAGTCAATGATTGGGAGTATAAGCGTTTGTACTAATTTCTTTTTCAAAGAAGAGTTTTTTATATTTTTGTAGGACATGAAGGGATGCTGATGCTTTTTTGCACACTGCAGTTACGTGCTCTGTCCAATTTAGATTTTCATCTATTATTACTCCCAAACTCTTTGCTGAGGGCGAGAAGTTAATAATTGTTCCATTTAGGATAAGAGGTGGTACGGATTCCCGATGTTTTGGGCTAATGAGCTTAGAGTGACCAACAAGTACCGCTTGGGTTTTAGATGGGTTTAGTTTTAGACCTATGTCCTGCACCCATTTTGACAGTGCGTCGAGGTCAGTATTGAAATTTTCAATAGCTTTCTTGAGATTGCTTGGTTTCGCACTTAGATACAACTGAAGGTCATCAGCATACATATGGTATTTGCAATAGGTCAGGACCGATGACACATCATTGACATAAAGAGAGAAGAGTATAGGACCTAATACTGAGCCTTGGGGAACGCATGACACTACCTGCCGCCATTGTGATTTTATATCCCCAGACAGGACGCGTTGCTGACGAGACGTCATGTATATAATGGTAAGACAGAGATTTAGGAACCAGGTTTTAAATTGTAAGACATCTCCTGGGGCAGATGTGGATTCTGACCACAATCTATTGGTTATGAACTGCAGATTGAAACTGAAGAAGCTGCAAAAAGGTGGGAATTTAAGGAGATGGGACCTGGATAAACTGAAAGAACCAGAGGTTGTAGAGAGTTTCAGGGAGAGCATAAGGGAACAATTGGCAGGAATGGGGGAAAGAAATACAGTAGAAGAAGAATGGGTAGCTCTGAGGGATGAAGTAGTGAAGGCAGCAGATGATCAAGTAGGTAAAAAGACGAGGGCTGATAGAAATCCTTGGGTAACAGAAGAAATATTGAATTTAATTGATGAAAGGAGAAAATATAAAAATGCAGTAAATGAAGCAGGCAAAAAGGAATACAAACGTCTCAAAAATGTTATTGACAGGAAGTGCAAAATGGCTAAGCAGGGATGGCTAGAGGACAAATGTAAGGATGTAGAGGCCTGTCTCACTAGGGGTAAGATAGATACTGCCTACAGGAAAATTAAAGAGACTTTTGGAGAGAAGAGAACCACTTGTATGAATATCAAGAGCTCAGATGGAAACCCAGTTCTAAGCAAAGAAGGGAAGGCAGAAAGGTGGAAGGAGTATATAGAGGGTCTATACAAGGGCGATGTACTTGAGGACAATATTATAGAAATGGAGGAGGATGTAAAATACTAATGCGAATTCTTTACAGACGAATGGAAAAGCTGGTAGAAGCCGACCTCGGGGAAGATCAGTTTGGATTCCGTAGAAATGTTGGAACACATGAGGCAATACTGACCTTACGACTTATCTTAGAAGAAAGATTAAGAAAAGGCAAACCTACATTTCTAGCATTTGTTGACTTAGAGAAAGCTTTTGACAATGTTAACTGGAATACTCTGTTTCGAATTCTGAAGGTGGCAGGGGTAAAATACAGGGAGCGAAAGGCTATTTACAATTTGTACAGAAACCAGATGGCAGTTATAAGAGTCGAGGGGCATGAAAGGGAAGCAGTGGTTGGGAAAGGAGTGAGACAGGGTTGTAGCCTCTCCCCGATGTTATTCAATCTGTATATTGAGCAAGCAGTAAAGGAAACAAAAGAAAAATTCGGAGTAGGTATTAAAATTCATGGAGAAGTAGTAAAAACTTTGAGGTTCCCCGATGACATTGTTATTCTGTCAGAGACAGCAAAGGACTTGGAAGAGCAATTGAACGGAATGGACAGTGTCTCGAAAGGAGGATATAAGATGAACATCAACAAAAGCAAAACGAGGATAATGGAATGTAGTCAAATTACATCGGGTGATGCTGAGGGAATTAGATTAGGAAATGAGACACTTAAAGTAGTAAAGGAACAAAATAACTGATGATGGTCGAAGTAGAGAAGATATAAAATGTAGACTGGCAATGGCAAGAAAAGCGTTTCTGAAGAAGAGAAATTTGTTAACATCGAGTATAGATTTAAGTGTCAGGAAGTCGTTTCTGAAAGTATTTGTATGGAGTGTAGCCATATATGGAAGTGAAACATGGACGATAACTAGTTTGGACAAGAAGAGAATAGAAGCTTTCGAAATGTGGTGCTACAGAAGAATGCTGAAGATATGGTGGGTAGATCACGTAACTAATGAGGAGGTATTGAATAGGATTGGGGAGAAGAGAAGTTTGTGGCACAACTTGGCTAGAAGAAGGGATCGGTTGGTAGGACATGTTTTGAGGCATCAAGGGATCACAAATTTAGCATTGGAGGGCAGCGTGGAGGGTAAAAATCGTACAGGGAGACCACGAGATGAATACACTAAGCAGATTCAGAAGGATGTAGGTTGCAGTAGGTACTGGGAGATGAAGAAGCTTGCACAGGATAGAGTAGCGTGGAGAGCTGCATCAAACCAGTCTCAGGACTGAAGACCACAACAACAACAACAACAACACCATCCATTATTGTCTGCTTGTTGTGGGGTACAAAAGCTACTATCTTACATGAGTGTGTTTGGTAGGAGGATTGAACTTAGTTTTGACCCCTCTTAGTTTTGACCCTTGACGTAATGGTGCTGTGTCGTGTGGTACAAGTGAATATAAAACAGAACACTGACAATATTTATTTTAATTTTCATATAATCTTCTAGAGTGTACGTTGCGGTGGTAGTGTGGTCTATAGCAAAGTGCAAGATGTAGGTTAAATTGAAAGGAGGCAGTTTGCTTGGGAGTTGATGTAGGTATGAACATGGTGTCATGAGAATAATAATTATTCTTATTAAGGTGTGAACTTTATGCATATTATATTGCACTCCACAAGCCACCTAATGGTGTGTGGCGGAGGGTACTTTCTGTACCACTATCTGATACCTCCAACCCTGTTCCACTCGCGGATAGTGCATGGGAAGAATGATTGTTGGTAAGCCTCTGTATTGGCTTTAATTTCCTGAATTTTTCTCCTCGTGATCAATACATGAGATGTATGTGGGGCGGAAGTAATATGTTTGACTCCCCCTGAAAAGCGCTGTCCAGAAATTTCAGTAGCAAATCTCTCCGTGATGCACAATATTTCTTTTGTAACACCTGCCAGTGGAGTTTGTTTAGCATCTCCATAACACTCTCTCACCAGGTAAATGATCCCGTGACGAAACGTGCCGCTCTTTGTTGGATCTTCTCTATCAGTCCTACTTGATAGGAATCCCAGATAGATGAACAATATTCAAGAATCAGACGAACAAGTGCCTTATAAGCCAATGCTTTTGTCAGTGAGTTAAATTTCCTTAAGATTCTTCCAATGAATCTGAGTCTGGTGTCTGCTTTTCCCACTATCTGATTTATATGGTCATTCTACTTAAGGTTGCAGTGGATAGTTATTCATAGGTATTTTATGGCAGACGCTGTCTCCAGCTGTTTGTCTTCAATAGTGTAGCTGTACAGTAGTGGATTTCTTTTCCTATGTTTGCACAATATGTTACATTTATTTACGTTCAGGGTCAGCTGCCAGAGTCTGCACCATTCATCAATTCTCTGCAGGTCATTCTGCAAATTCTTACTATCTTCTGGCATTTTACTTTGGTATAAACAACCTTAAAGAGCATCCAATGCTTTCTACTAGATCATTTATATATATTGTGAACAGCAAGAGTCCTCTCACACTTCCCTGTGGTATTCAGGATATTACCTTTACATCTGTCGATTTAGTTCCTTTAAGAGCGATGTGTTGAGCTCTATCTGCAAGAAAGTCTTGAATCCAATGGCAGGTCTGCTCCGATACTCTGTAAGCTCATATTTTTTTCATTAAATAGCAATGTGGTATGGTGTCAAATGCCTTTCTGATTTCAAGGAACACAGCATCAACCTGAGCACCATTGTCCACTGCGCTGTGGATCTCATGGAGGAACAGAGCGAGCTGAGTTTTGCAGAATCTCTGTTTGCGGAATCCATATTGATTTTTATAGAGGAACTGTTTATTTTCCAAGATAATTCTTGAGCATAAAACATGTTCCATAATTCTACAACAGATTGACGTCATCAATATAGGCCTGTCTTATGGCCTTTCTTAAAAATGGGCATGACCTGCGCTTTTTTCCAGTCATTAGGTACCTTTCGTTGCTGAAGCGATCTGTGATAAATTACTGCTAGAAGGGGAGCAAGTTCTTTCACATAATCTTTCCACTACTAAGTGATTGTAGCTGCTTTTCAATTTTGCGATTGGTTATCTCAGTATCTGCTATTTTGCCGTTTGCACAACGATTGAAAGGAGGGACAGTGTTATGATCTTCCGCGGTGAAACAACTTCGGAAGACCGAATTCAGTATTTCGGCCTTTTCTCTGTTATCTTCCATTTCGGTGCTGGTGTGGTCGCTGAGAGAATGAATAGATGATTTTGACCCACTTACTGATTTTACATACGATCAAAATTTCTTAGGGTTTTTACTCAGGTCGGTTAACAACGGCTTGCTTTCGAAATCATTGAACATTTCTCTCATTGCTCTTCTTAAGCTCATTTACGCTTCTGTCAGCTTTTGTTTGTCAGCTAGGTTTTTACTTCTCTTGAATCTGAGATGAAGTGCTCTTTGTTTACGTAGCGCTTTTCTAACACGGCTATTAAACCATGGTGAATTTTTCCCATCCCTTAAAAACTTACTCAGAACATACTTGTCTAGGGCATATTGAATGATGCCTTTGAATTTTTTCCGTTTGTTCTCCACATCTTTGTCATCATCATCGAATATTTGTGACTGCTGAGTTATTGTGAAATTTGTATCCTGTCACCCTTGCTGAGCAAATATATCTTCCTACCTTCCTTAACATTGCTTGTAGGACTCGTTGTCATGGATGCTGTCACAGTTTATATTTGCATCTTTTATGTAATGAAGAATGCTTCAGTAAATGTTTCATATCTTCCACAGAAATTAAGTGGTTGTGCGAAGACAGAGGAGCAAAAGCGGATAGTCCAAAAATTTTTACTTGAGGGTCGTTTAAATGGCTTAGATTTAGAAAGAAGCAAGAAGGCCAATCTTAACAATATTCTTTTTAAACTGGCAAAAGCGAAGACAGCATATAGAGATAAACTGGAGGTCAGTAATGAAGTTTATATTGAAGTTTTTCATGTTGCAATGTGTAAACCATTTTTAATTTGTTGCACTTATTTTGTCTACAGATTGCCACGAATCAATTTAAACATGTGATTAAAGGTTCATCTATCATGACTGACTTTCCTGAAGATGTTTTGAAGATGATGGCAGCTGACAGGTACATGTTTATTGTACTCCTTGCAAATGGACAAAGAAAACCATTTATCATATGTATTCTGACTTAATTTTTTAATGATTTTGTGCAGAAAGTTATTCTTTTACTGTATAGTATCTTGATACAGGGTCCAGCAGAATGAATATTAGGATATTAAAAAGACAGACCTTTGAAACAAATTACAAAATTTATTGAGATAGACACTGAAAACAAAGAAAAATATATGATATTGTGTATCATATATGTCCTCTGCTTGATTTTGAATGTGACACAATACAAATGGTTGCCATCACGTTCCGTGCATTCCTCCCAGCAGCAAACAGAAGCTTCCATCACCTGATTTGGCATGTTCAGTGGGATCTCCTCCACAGCTGTATGCAGCCTTTCCTTGATTTCAGCCGTGGTATGAGGATGTGTAGCATACGCTTGACCGTTCAAGTATGCCCACAAGACATTGGGTAGTTATATCAGGTGATTGTGCTGGCCAATGAACTCCAGGCCTGGAAACAAATCAACCTGGAAAATTATGGACTGTTGGAACCATATATCATTGAACCTTGGAAGGACAAAACCATTTTCCACTTGCACATAATGATCGCTAGTAACTGTTATTGTGTGGCCAAATTCTCAAAAAAATATGGACTGATGGTGCCAAATGGAGCCATGCCACACTGTGCAGTCACATGTTCACATTACAGATATTTCTACCACAGATGAAGGGGATGACCTTGGTTATGTGGCACCCAGTTCTGTTTATTTGCATGACTGTTTAGATGCAAATTGGCTTTATCCAACATTGGTATGTTGTCTTGTGTGTGCAGGTCAGCTGCTGCAAGTTCCAGGAACTGCAAGGTGAAGCTTCATTGGTAACTTCATCTTGCTCATTTAATTTCTGTACAACTTGCAATTCATGTGGGTGGAAGTGCAGGTTATCACAGATGATACACCACAGGGACCAATCTGACATAGAACCAAGTCATGTCTGTCAGCAGAATGGTGAAAACTTGAGATAAGTGCCTGACACGACTCCTCCACTTGCTCTACAGTCTGCTGTGATCTTTGTCACCCTGGACTTCTTTGCACAAGATGCAATAGTCATGAATCGTTGCACCGACCTACAGTCGTCCAGTCATCCAGGACTTTATCATATGCTTCAACTCGAAATGGCAACAAAAGAGTCACAGAAATATAATGGGAGACTCATTATTTTTCAGATACACCTTGACAGTGAATGCCCGTAGCTGTGAATTCTAAACGGCCTTAGTTACAAATGTCGGCCATTCCTCAATGCAGTGCACGCGTATTTATTATACACATGCACAATAGCTACAATGTACTATATGACTCAAATTCTACTATTTATCCTGCTTGAACATGTATAAGGACAAATGTGTTATTTTAGTGGACACTGTTTTTACACTACCTTATGAATCCTATGGACCATTACAAATCTGTACTGTGTATGGTGTACTTACATTTCAAGTGATCTACACCATCTTTTGGATCTTTAACTATAAATCAAATGTACCACAACTGTTTTTTTTTTGTCTTTTGAAATTTGAATTTTTGAAGCATACATGTCAATAACTTTCCAATGAAATTAGATAATTTCTGAATCATTTCCTTTTGTATGGAGAATGTTAGTAATTGACTCAAACTAACTATGACATTGTGCTGCTTAAATAGTTGTGGACCTCTCCAGAGTCCAGCTGCTTCTCTCAGCTGTTATAGTCTTAGATGTTGTATAGACAGCTGTCAAAAGTTTGTATTTTTTTAAAGATATTATTTCCAGGTCATTTTCAATATGGAATTGAAGCATGTTGCTAATGACACTCATGACTCAGAAGTCTTTCTATCTGCAGAATACTACTAATCAAAGCAATAGAAAATCTTGAATTGAACGACAACAAAGTGGAAAAAGTAGGTTGTAACTCAGGGCATAGAGGAAGCATTGAGTGACAAAAGGTACGATGAAAGATTGCTGGATATTATTCAGCTATTGGACTAAGTCCTTCATTAGATGTGGACAAGACAAAACTCTGTCACATTTACTCAAGCAAAACTCACACACACTTATGACCACTGTCATCTGTGGGTGCCACAGTTTAATATATGTTGTTGTTGTTGTGGTCTTCAGTCCTGAGACTGGTTTGATGCAGCTCTCCATGCTACTCTATCCTGTACAAGCTTCTTCATCTCCCAGTACCTACTGCAACCTACATCCTTCTGAATCTGCTTAGTGTATTCATCTCTTGGTCTCCCTCTACGATTTTTACCCTCCACGCTGCCCTCCAATGCTAAATTTGTGATCCCTTGATGCCTCAAAACGTGTCCTACCAACCGATCCCTTCTTCTAGCCAAGTTGTGCCACAAACTTCTCTTCTCCCCAATCCTATTCAATACCTCCTCATTAGTTACGTGATCTACCCACCTTATCTTCAGCATTCTTCTGTAGCACCACATTTCGAAAGCTTCTATTCTCTTCTTGTCCAAACTAGTTATCGTCCATGTTTCACTTCCATACATGGCTACACTCCATACAAATACTTTCAGAAACGACTTCCTGACACTTAAATCTATACTCGATGTTAACAAATTTCTCTTCTTCAGAAACGCTTTTCTTGCCATTGCCAGTCTACATTTTATGTCCTCTCTACTACGACCATCATCAGTTATTTTACTCCCTAAATAGCAAAACTCCTTTACTACTATAAGTGTCTCATTTCCTAATCTAATTCCCTCAGCATCACCCGATGTAATTTGACTACATTCCATTATCCTCGTTTTGCTTTTGTTGATGTTCATCTTATATCCTCCTTTCAAGACACTGTCCATTCTGTTCAACTGCTCTTCCAAGTCCTTTGCCGTCTCTGACAGAATAACAATGTCATCGGGGAACCTCAAAGTTTTTACTTCTTCTTCATGAATTTTAATACCTACTCCGAATTTTTCTTTTGTTTCCTTTACTGCTTGCTCAATATACAGATTGAATAACATCGGGGAGAGGCTACAACCCTGTCTCACTCCTTTCCCAACCACTGCTTCCCTTTCATGCCCCTCGACTCTTATAACTGCCATCTGGTTTCTGTACAAATTGTAAATAGCCTTTCGCTCCCTGTATTTTACCCCTGCCACCTTCAGAATTCGAAACAGAGTATTCCAGTTAACATTGTCAAAAGCTTTCTCTAAGTCAACAAATGCTAGAAATGTAGGTTTGCCTTTTCTTAATCTTTCTTCTAAGATAAGTCGTAAGGTCAGTATTGCCTCATGTGTTCCAACATTTCTACGGAATCCAAACTGATCTTCCCCGAGGTCGGCTTCTACCAGCTTTTCCATTCGTCTGTAAAGAATTCGCATTAGTATTTTGCAGCTGTGACTTATTAAACTGATAGTTCGGTAATTTTCACATCTGTCAACACCTGCTTTCTTTGGGATTGGAATTATTATATTCTTCTTGAAGTCTGAGGGTATTTCGCCTGTCTCATACATCGTGCTCACCAGATGGTAGAGTTTTGTCATGACTGGCTCTCCCGAGGCCATCAGTAGTTCTAATGGAATGTTGTCTACTCCCGGGGCCTTGTTTCGACTCAGGTCTTTCAGTGCTCTGTCAAACTCTTCACGCAGTATCTTATCTCCCATTTCGTCTTCATCTACATCCTCCTCCATTTCTATAATATTGTCCTCAAGTACATCGCCCTTGTATAGACCCTCTATATACTCCTTCCACCTTTCTGCCTTCCCTTCTTTGCTTAGAACTAGGTTTCCATCAAAGCCCTTGATATTCATGCAAGTGGTTCTCCTTTCTCCAAAGGTCTCTTTAATTTTCCTGTAGGCAGTATCTATCTTACCCCTAGTGAGACAGGCCTCTACATCCTTACATTTGTCCTCTAGCCATCCCTGCTTAGCCATTTTGCACTTCCTGTCAATAACATTTTTGAGACGTTTGTATTCCTTTTTGCCTGCTTCATTTACTGCATTTTTATATTTTCTCCTTTCATCAATTAAATTCAATATTTCTTCTGTTACCCAAGGATTTCTATTAGCCCTCGTCTTTTTACCTACTTGATCGTCTGCTGCCTTCACTACTTCATCCCTCAGAGCTACCCATTCTTCTTCTACTGTATTTCTTTCCCCCATTCCTGCCAATTGTTCCCTTATGCTCTCCCTGAAACTCTCTACAACCTCTGGTTCTTTCAGTTTATCCAGGTCCCATCTCCTTAAATTCCCACCTTTTTGCAGTTTCTTCAGTTTCAATCTGCAGTTCATAACCAATAGATTGTGGTCAGAATCCACATCTGCCCCAGGAGATGTCTTACAATTTAAAACCTGGTTCCTAAATCTCTGTCTTACCATTATATAATCTATCTGATACCTTTTAGTATCTCCAGGATTCTTCCAGGTTTACAACCTTCTTTTATGATTCTTGAACCAAGTGTTAGGTATGATTAAGGTATGCTCTGTGCTAAATTCTACCAGACGGCTTCGTCTTTCATTTCGTCCCCCCAATCCATATTCACCTACTATGTTTCCTTCTCTCCCTTTTCCTACTGACGAATTCCAGTCACCCATGACTATTAAATTTTCGTCTCCCTTCACTACCTGAATAATTTCTTTTATCTCGTCATACATTTCATCTATTTCTTCATCATCTGCAGAGCTAGTTGGCATATAAACTTGTACTACTGTGGTAGGCATGGGCTTTGTGTCTATCTTGGCCACAATAATGCGTTCACTATGCTGTTTGTAGTAGCTAACCTGCACTCCTATTTTTTTATTCATTATTAAACCTACTCCTGCATTACCCCTATTTGATTTTGTATTTATAACCCTGTAATCACCTGACCAAAAGTCTTGTTCCTCCTGCCACCGAACTTCACTAATTCCCACTATATCTAACTTTAACCTATCCATTTCCCTTTTTAAATTTTCTAACCTACCTGCACGATTAAGGGATCTGAAATTCCACGCTCCGATCTGTAGAACGCCAGTTTTCTTTCTGCTGATAACAACGTCCTCTTGAGTAGTCCCCGCCCGGATATCCGAATGGGGGACTATTTTACCTCCGGAATATTTTACCCAAGAGGACGCCATCATCATTTAATCAAACAGTAAAGCTGCATGTCCTCGGGAAAAGTTACGGCTGTAGTTTCCCCTTGCTTTCAGCCGTTCGCAGTAGCAGCACAGCAAGGCTGTTTTGGTTAATGTTACAAGGCCAGATCAGTCGATCATCCAGACTGTTGCCCCTGCAACTACTGAAAAGGCTGCTGCCCCTCTTCAGGAACCACATGTTTGTCTGTCCTCTCAACAGATACCCCTCCGTTGTGGTTACACCTACGGTACGGCCATCTGCATCGCTGAGGCACACAAGCCTCCCCACCAACGGCAAGGTCCATGGTTCATGGGGGGATATGTGTGTGTGTGTGTGTGTCTCTCTCTCTCTCTCTCTCTATATATATATATATATATCTGCTTGTGTCTGTGTATGTGCGGATGGATATGTGTGTGTGTGCGCGAGTGTATACCTGTCCTTTTTCCCCCTAAGGTAAGTCTTTCCGCTCCCGGGATTGGAATGACTCCTTACCCTCTCCCTTAAAACCCACATCCTTTCGTCTTTCCTTCTCCTTCCCTCTTTCCTGACGAAGCAACCATTGGTTGCGAAAGCTAGAATGTTGTGTGTACATATGTGTTTGTTTGTGTTTCTATCGACCTGCCAGCGCTTTCGTATGGTAAGTCACATCATCTTTGTTTATATATATAGTTATAATAGAGGGAAAGATTCCACGTATGTGTGTATATATATATATATATATAATGGAAGGAAACATTCCACATGGGAAAAATTATATATAAAAACAAAGATGAGGTGACTTACCGAACAAAAGCGCTGGCAGGTCGATAGACACACAAACAAACAAACACAAACATCGACCTGCCAGCGCTTTTGTTCGGTAAGTCACCTCATCTTTGTTTTTATATATATATATATATATATATATATATATATATATATATATATATATATATATATATATATATATATATATATATATATATATATATATATATATGATGTGACTTACCATACGAAAGCGCTGGGGAGTGGAAAGACTTACCTTAGGGGGAAAAAAGGACAGGTATACACTCGCACACACACACATATCCATCCGCACATACACAGACACAAGCAGACATTTGTAAAGGGAAAGAGTTTGATGTGACTTACCATACAAAAGCGCTGGCAGGTCGATAGAAACACAAACAAACACATATATACACACAAAATTCTAGCTTTCACAACATATTACTTCAGTTTAGTTTTAGGCAGTTCTTATATCAAAATGGGCATCTTGCTATTGTCTGTGAAATCAGCTGAAAAGGGAATTGTTTCACATGTTTCACAATGCTCTCAACTTCAAAAGGCATAAAGTAGAGCTGAAATGAACAAATGAAAAGATGTCCTTTATTTGATCTGTTATTGTGTTGCCTACTTCTTTTGCTACAGCAAATTGGAAAATCTTTGTTGTTGCAGT
Source organism: Schistocerca piceifrons (assembly GCF_021461385.2). NCBI lineage: Eukaryota > Metazoa > Arthropoda > Insecta > Orthoptera > Acrididae > Schistocerca > Schistocerca piceifrons. Next base: position 811,178,634 of record NC_060140.1, on the reverse strand, counting down.
TCCGAATTTCGGTGCACCCCAGACATTATACACACTAGTACAATTTTTGAATACAACAATTGCTAAGATATATTGTACGTTTCAACTCCAAAAAAAACATGAAAGTGCCAAAGACATGTACACTATTAATACAACACCTATCACTTTAACATGACCCACAAACTCCACAGAGGCAGCACAGCCGATGTGTGTGCCTGGGGGCTTGCTACTACAAGGTTCCCCCACCACTATTCCATGCCAGTTCATAAGCTCTCCTGACTGCACAAGTTGAGCTAGGTGCTAGGCAAGCTCGTAGCTGATTTTTAACTGTTTTGTAGAATAGAATACTTGTCAGTTGCAAACCATGTTAGTTTGTGATGATATAGTAATTTTTTAAGAATTATATTACACATATATTGAGGGGTGACTTTGTGGGGGATCATATGTGAATGTGCTCCAAAGAGAAAACTGTTGTTTCTTAGAGGACGTCTTGTGTAATTGTTATCCATTTGGAGGATAATTTTTAATATTTGAATGTATTTACTTTTTGTCATCCATTACATAAATGTGAAGTAAGTTGCTGTAGAACATTGCTCTTAATCCTATAATCACCTATTTTGTGGATTAACAAGACACAGTTTGCTGAGTAGAGGTTTTTGTTAGGTCGTAGAAGATTCTGCAGCTTTGTTGTTCTTGGTACATTTAAATTTACTTCATGATCTGTACTTCATCTTTTCTCTTGGACTTACACAAGGTTTCACTGGTGTTAGTTTTACACTTATCATCACATCCATAAATATACCATCAGCATGGGTCATTACACCTTCCAAATTTGGATTTCCACACAGTGTTTGTATGAGTCTCTTTATGGACACATTCTAGTACCAGAAGGTGACAAGCTAACAGTACAGATGCTAAAATAAAATAATCCATCAATACAGGGAGTATGGAAATGTAGGCTCTGTCTGTAAAGAATGAACCTCACCAAATATTACTGAAAGCATCTGACATACCATAGTTACCATTACATTAACATATTTTTGTCTCCACTGTGCTTGAGAATGTCTTGTGCACAGAGAATTCAGAAATTGTGAAGGATATTGTCATACTAGTTTTCTTTCTTTTTCAACTCCATGAAGTACATTTCACATTGCGGATTCCCAACTTCAGGTTCTGTGACATTTGCCTAATAATCTTGTGTCAGTGAAAAGCCAAGTAGAGAACTTGTTTGCACTACTTCAGCACAGGTGCAATGCATGCTCTTCGTAAAATACGTAGCATCATTGGTTAAGAAGTTAGGATAGGTAAATCATATATGCAAAATTACTTTGCTACAGAAGCCAACCAGGTCGTGGTCCTTGGACAGTCACATTGCAGCCTACAGTGGCCACTGGATTTCTAGAGCATTGTGCAGATAGAGATCAGCGCTGGAATGTGTGGCAGGCGAGTGTACGCCGCTGTTCGACACACAATGAGAAATCGTTGGAGAACAGCACAACTGTCCAGGAGATCCGTATACAGAGGTGAGTTAATGCCTTAATAATCCACTGCAAATACCTCAAGTGTTACAGAAACAGGGAGTATACGCTGCGGGACAACTGGGAAAAACCTGGGAATTTTTTCATCTGGGCGAAAACTGGGAAAAACCCGGAATTTTTAAGAATTCCGGGAATTTTTCATTGTTTTCAGCTAAACTTTTTTAGTTGTGGCTGGTAAGAACTGGTACTCTAACAAGCAATTTTACTTTAGCCTGTTATTGCAATATAATACTGCAGCAGTAAAATGTAAACGAGGAAAAAAATTAATAAATAAAACTTAAGTTGTAAAGGAAATGCGCAATTTACAGAAACAAAACACAGCACACACACAAGCGCCTGCCAACAGCAAAATGTGTCGAAGGCTTTAGGACGAAGACTGCAATTATTCATAACAACAAACTGCTGGGCGTGATGTCACAGCAGTTAACATTAGGTTCGTTTGAGAAGTCGCCAGCAGGCTTATGATTGGCTTACAAAAGCACATGGCGATCTCGACTTCAATGCTTCGGAAACTAACTTTCTGTGTTTGGTGAAAATCGACTATATAATTTCGTAATATGAAAATATACTGCGTACATATTGCTTCAAATCAAAGATCTTTCCAAAACACATTTCTTTCTGGGGTTTGGCAGGAGGTTGTACACCGGTGTATAAAACCTTAACGTTGAGTTAACCATTCAAAGGATTGATAAGTTTTACAACCCTGAGGGAAAGTATACTGTCACTTACCACAGAAAAAGTGTATTTTCACCCTGGAGAAAGTTTATTTTTTAACCAGGAAAAAGCCAGGAATTTTTTTTCTTGTCCACGTATACATCCTGAGAAAGTATTTGAGATATTTATTCCTACATCTTTTTTCACTTCAGTTCATCGTTTCTATTACACTTTGGGCGTCAGCACAACTACATTTTTGAATGTGAAGTTTCATTTAAAACTGCCCTTGCAAATACTGAAAAATTCTGCTATTTTGTGTGTTTTTTAAATTCTATTTTTTATTAAAGTCAATAAATTTTCATGTACTTAATTAATTTTTTTACAGTTACATATACAGTTAAAAATTTTGTTAAGACATCTTGTTACATGAGTGCCTGCACTGAAAGCAAAAGCAAATCAGTTATCTTCCATATTCATATGTAACTTCTGATTTGATAATAGCTAAGAAATGGTAAGCTGGATAGATATACATTGACCAAGCACATCAACATCCTTTTGTAATATTTCTCTCTATCACAAATCTCTGTTGTGGACCATTTAGCGCTCAGCTGGTTGCATTTTATCATGATGTGGTGCTAGTATAATACACACTCTTAGTTACTGCATGCTGCCACAAGTTGTTTCCAAATGAGAACTCCTAGAGAAATTAATAAGAGTAGTAAATAACCATAGATAAAATATTAAGAACTCTTTTTCGCTGATTTAAATTACTGCATCTGCAGTCATCAATTAAATAACTGTTAATATGTAAATATTTATGATGATGATGATGATGATGATGACAAACAAGTACATATGATTAATCAACACTACTATGTCGTTATAACCATTCTCTGTTAATAATACTCCACCTATAAAGTTTACACATCATCTTTATTTCTGTATACTTGACTTACTAAATGAATTATGAGATGGAAATGGATCAGACTTCTTTATTTTCTACAGGAGGAATTTAGCAAAGCTCTTGGGATACAACAAGTATGCTGATTTGTCAATGGAAACAAAGATGGCAGGAAGTGTGGAAAATGTTCAAAAGATGTTAAGTCACCTTTTAGACAAAGGTAAACATTCTAGTTTTTTATTTATACAAGTATTATTAGGTACTGAATTAGTAAAATGAAAATAAAATTGTAAAAAATTATTTCAGCACTCCCTGTTCAAGAGGAAGAACTCCTACAACTGGAAACATTTGCAGCAGAACAGGGATTTGAAGGTCCCATGCAAATATGGGATGTACCTTATTGGAAGACAAGGCAGCAGAAACTGGAATTTGGGTATTTCTTTAAGACGAATCATCACTTGGATCAGTATTGGGTTTTAATGCTGTAGTGATGAATAAATTATTTATTTGATTGCCGTTTGAAGTGAGCATGGGAAACATGATTTTTGCTAGTGTAGTAAAAAAGAGTAAGGCACATTTCCTTATAAAAGAGGGCAGGCAATATGTTAGGAATTTCTAATAATTAAAGCTTGTTTTGAAGAGGAGGGAAAGGGAGAGGGGGTGTTAGCGCTTTGTTTTTGTTGAGGGTGTCACGAAGTAAGTTGGGATGTTTTTTTACTTCCCCTCTTGTTTTGCCATCTGCCTCCTTAAATTCATTTTTTCATTTATCATTAACATATGTGAGTGTAATCTGCATTTTCATAAAAGGGAAAGGTTGGCCTATAGTTTTAAAGAATATAACATAATATCTAATTTTGTGTGTATTTTTATGTATGTAATTGATTTTCTAATTTATTTTGACTATTCCTAGTTAATATCTTCCATTATAGGGTGAAATCAGTAATTGTTTTGTAACTTAAATTGTATTGTTGACTTACAAACAACTACTAATTGTGTACTAATTATAAACATATGGAGGAACAATTACTAGTATTCTTAAAGGATCTATTTGGCTCTATTCAAAAATACGTTAGCAAAGCCAGCCCTTCATTAATCACAAAGTAATTACCAGTTTTGTCAAAAATATTGTTTGTGTGACTATACAGGGTGATCCATTGATCATGACCGGGCCAAATATCTCACGAAATGAGCATCAAACGAAAAAACTACAAAGAACGAAACTTGTCTAGCTTGAAGGGGGAAACCAAATGGTGCTATGGTTGGCCCGCTAAATGGCGCTGCCATATGTCAAACGAATATCAACTGCATTTTTTTTTTTTTTAAATAGGAACCCCCATTTTTTATTACATATTCGTGTAGTACGTAAAGAAATATGAATGTTTTAGTTGGATCGCTTTTTTGGCTTTGTGATAGATGATAGGTGATTTTTCAATGTGTTCAGTTACTTTAATGAGTCAAGTTTTAATTGTAATTTCTATAAATTACACCTCAAACAAATTGTAGTTTCAGTGCCTATTATTGTGATGATATATAAGGACCCAATTTTTGGTCCCGAGACAGTCAGTCCACGGCCAAGTTTCAGACAAGAAACCTGTGTTAGTTAGAACAACAACAATGCATCAACTTAAACGCGAAATAAGTGTTACACAAATAGGCCTTGTGGTAAAGCAATGACAGTGTCTGTTCAGTTTATTTGAAAGACTGTGAAATGTGTGGTTAGGTTTTCACTGCTCATAGATAGTCAACATTAAACTATTGTAGCAGTATGTTAATGTTTACCTGCAAACTATTAATGAGGTTTATCGAAAGTTAAACAATAATGCACTGACCATATAACTTTGTGTTATTCGGGGCGGGGGGTGAGGTTGTGAACAGTGAATGTAAAGAACTGTGAAACGCAAATGTGCACCTGTCGGCTACATCATTTAAAGTAGTCAATGTTGAACTTCCACCTCCAATTTTTTCAGCCAGTATAGCAACACAGTACATCAACACTGAGGACCATCAACAAAGAAATAAAGCAGGCTAACATCACAAGAGTACAAGCACTTTTGGCATTTTTCAGAAATTAAATATCTTTTCTTATGTTTCATGCTATTTTATTCACAAGATACATTCATATTCTCTGGCTCCATGTCATTTTATTTCCTTGCCCTCTCCTGATGTAAAATGTATTTACTCAAACTGCGTGACTAAAGTAGTTACTGTGCAGGATGTTAATGTTAATAAGAACCATCTCAGTTCTTGATGCATTTATTATGATGTGACCAGTTTCATTTAATGAACTTTATCAGATGACTTTGCAGCTGACCAAAACAACAATGAGCTAAAAACTACTGTGTCCTACACATAATAAATGATATGCAACTCACACTGCCACAGTCTTCATAAAAATTCCCACAGAAATATGTGCTGAGATAGTGACTCAAGTCTGGTCGTCTTGCATAAAGTTGAAGGCACATCCTGGAACATGTAGATGATTATGTCAAGTCTGGTATAGATTATTCAGGCGTTTTGTTTGGTAATGTTGTGGCTTGTCCAGCTTGCAGTTACCAACACCAAAGGTGCAGAAACTGGTTTGAGGTGATGGAAATCAGAGTTGGAGTACCATTAACATCACCCTTAAATGTCTTCTCATTTTGACTCAGAACTATATATTGTGGCTACAGAGGCGTATCCATTGTGTGTTATGCCAAACAAATACCTGGTTACATATCCAAAGGTTTGGCAGGGCGATGATAAGCTGCTTACTCAGCTCGACTGGCCATAGTTGGTGAATGTCCAGACACAACTTTTGAACAAAGTCTGATACCTCAATAAGGTCATTAGGCATATTGCTGAAGAATTCACTGGGCAATCAAACTGATTGGCCATAGACCAGTTCTGATGCTGTGGCATTTCCCAGTAGCACAGTTGGAAGAGTTTCTGTCCAGTGTTGTGATTTATTGCATCTTGGAGCCACTTTTAACTTATGGTGCAACTGTTCAACTAAGCCTTTCACTGCTGGATGATAAGCTGTGGTTCGAATATGCTTCGTGCGTAATAAAACAGCAAGTGATTTAAATAGACTTGAATCAAATTGCCTGCCTTAGCCAGTAGTGATATGTAGGGGCACTCCAAAATAAGCGATCCATCCCTGAAAAAAAAGGTGGTTGCAATGGTTTTAGTGGTGGCATCAGCGATAAGAAAAACTGCAGACCAACTGGCGAAGCGGCCGATGGCAGTTAGACAAGTGTATCCTTCAGATGGTGTTAAAGGTCCAAGAACATATGTGGGGCCAACTTAAGGCCCAACTGACAAAAGCTGCCTCTTGGGTTACCAAGATGAATGGGGCACCATAAGCGCCAAAACTTAAAATTTCTATGCAGGATGTATCACAAGTAGTAGCAGCCAGTTGTGGTGTGCCAAGCTGCAAAAAAAAGGGGGGGGGGGGCAGGAATGCCCAACTGCAAGATTTGTATACAGTGTGTATCACAATTAGTAATGAAAACTGACATGTTTGAAAGTGCATGAGGGAAAGGAGGAGGGAGGAGGGGTGCCAAATAGTAAGTTGCTTGTGAGGATAAATGTTCTCAAACTGGCCGTGCATATATGAAGATATTCAGATTACTGGTTGCATGGAACAAAAATATCAGGAGGTGCACTGATATGGTGGATGATGATATGATGTTGACAGGCCACTTATAATTGTATCTCTATTTGCCAGACTTTCTCACTGAACCTTCAGGATCAGGCAGCAGACTGGGATCAACAGCAGACATGTTGTTAATCATGTGTAGTATCTTGTATAAGATTATTATAAATCTTTTGCTGTTAAGATATGTAGTTATCAACCAAAGACCTAATTTATAAAGTGCATGACATTCAGTGTATATGAAACATAGTTGCTAATTTAGTTCCATATTATAATCTTGATTGTGTTTAGTTTGTACTTCATATATTTAATGGTGTAATCATTTTTCTGTGTAGGTTGGATGAAGATTCCATTCGGGAGTATTTTCCATTACCGAAGGTGCTCTCTGGATTGTTTATGCTTTGTGAATCTCTGATGGGTTTGCAGTTTGTTGAAGAATCTGGAGTAGACAAATGGAATCCTGATGTCCAGTTCTACAACATATTTGAGGTTGGAAGCACAGAACCTGTTGGCAGTTTCTTTATTGATCCTTACATCAGGTAGCTACTTAGCAGGAAAAAATGGTATTAGTAAGAGTAAACAAATTTCAGACATTGGCTGTTACTGATACAGGAGCAGAAAGGAATAATAAAATAAGTTGGGAGTATCTACCAAGTATTTTATAAATTTGCAAAAGTAACAGATTTGATCTTACAAAATATAATTAAAGATGTGCACTGTATCTGTAAATGTCAGCTATGGTGGGAATGTTGTAGAATGGGAAGGGGAAGAGCAACATACCAATCATTTATTGTTGTCCCTTGGAACCATGCATTTGTCCATTGACAGAGACCATTTTTCTTGTATGTTTTGTGCCAAAATACCAAATTCACTAGAAACAAGTACAAACTAGAACTGCATAATTCTGTTATGTATTTTGGTCACAAATGCAGAATCATAAAGAAAATTTTGATCAAATACGGGAAAGTCATAGGTGGAATACTAATAATGGAAGGAATGAAGGTAACAATTCAACATGTAGTTGCGGCCTGGCATGATTGACTTGAAAAAGTTTCTGAGTTATCAGCCAGTGTGTTTCACAGCTAACCAATACAAAATACGAATGCTTTGGATTAAAGGAGACCACTCACCAAAAAGCAGAAGCATTGAGTCATCAGTACACACACACAAGAGAGAAAACTTGGTATATTTTGGAGTTATCCTTTTGTGAGCAAAACACACACTCAATCACTCAGTCACTCACCCACTCATATGCCTACACACACACACACACACACACACACACACACACACACACACACACACACACACACACACTGAATTGAATAAGTTGTTGTCTTGGATACAGCAGATTGGATGAAGAAAGGGGTGAGGGGGCGGAATATTGGAGACTGCAGAGAAAATTGTGCAGATGATAATTCTTAAACATACAAACCTAATTGTAGCTGTGTGGAGCAGGAGTCAGAGTCAGATATAGATCAGTGACTTTTGAAGATTGAGGCTAAGTGAATCAGGAAAAAGATGCAATATGCTACTAACTGATAAAATTGGTATTGACCACAGTTTTTCAGTGGTTCATCTGTGATCAGGTCTGCATAAAAACATGCAGTAGTTGCTGCAGAGTATACATGTCACAAGACTATTTACACATGTACTCCTACTTTTGATGTGAGAGATTATGCGAGTAATAGGCGATGTGCTGCTAATGGATGGGTAGAAAAAGTCCTACAACTGGGATTTTCACTCAGATATGCTATGTAGGACTGGGATCAAGAATGGGGTAAGGCTAGGAAAATATGCTTTGTAAGTTTAGTGGTTGACAGAATGCTACTTGTGGGAGAAGAGAATGCTTTTGGGGAGGCTTTCTCTCTGCCCAGATGGTAGTCAAAGCTGTGGTAGAGGATGTAGTTTAGCAGTTTGTTTTGGGTGGTGGTACGTAATGAGAAAGTTTGGTCCCTCGCGAACGGTTTGCAGTTGCAGCTGGGGTATTATGGTCAAGGAAAGTGAGATCTATTTGTGGACCAGATTTGGGGAAAAGAGTAGTGCATGCCTGTTACGGACTCAAGAAGGCTTTCAGCATTCTGGAAGGGGGCTGCTCTCTACTCAAGATGTTCTGTTTTTGGGTAGCATGCATGTACAGAAGAGACTCTGATGTCAAAGAGATGGTAGCCATAAAAATATGTTTACAAGGGCTGTTCAAAAAGTAAGCTGACTTCACAAATTGCACAGGTTACATACATTGGATAATCAATCTATTTTTTTGTTTTGTTGGTACTACACGTCTCGAACATAAGTCACAGTTCCAAGTGTACAGCACATTTAATTTGTTTTTACAGATAGAAAGGTTAGATGTTTTTTAGTGTGCTCGGCGATTTTCGATTTTTATAAAAATAGAGCAAAGAATCTGCATCAAATTTTGTGTGAAAAATGGAATCAAGTGCTCTAAAACACTTGAAATGTTGACAGTGGCATATGGTGAGTCTGCTCTAATTTTTTTTTTAAAAAAAAAAAAAAAAGTTTAAAGTGGTTCAAGCTCTTCCAAGATGGCTAACGAAGAACCTCCCTCTGGACACCCCAGCACATCAACAACAGAAGATAATGTCGAAGCTGTGGAGAAAATTGTTTTGGAAAATCGTCAAATTACTATAAGAGAAGTTGCTGAGAATGTTGGTATATTCGTCAGCTCATGTCATGCAATTTTTAGATGTTTTGGGCACGAGACTTGTGTCAGCGAAGTTTGTTCCAGAACTTCTCAATTTTGATCAGAAGAACTGTCGCATGAGCATCGCTCAGGAGTTCTTAAATGACATCAATGATGATCCTGATTTGCTCAGAAGGGTCATAACTGATGACAAGATATGGATTTACAGTTATGATTTTGAAATCAAAGCCCAATCATCCCAATGGAAGCATCCTGGTGAGCCACGGCCGAAAAAAGCACTCCAAGTTCGATCAAATGTCAAAGTTTTGGTCACTGTTTTTATTTTAATTACCATGGCATAGTGCATCATGAATTTTTGCCTCAAGGTCATACAGTCAACAATGAATATGACCTTGATGTTATGTGCTGTTTGCGAGAAGCAGTACACAAAAACATCCGGAATTGTGGAAAACAATTCATGGCTTTTGCATTACGACAATGCACCTGCTCATTCATCGTTGCTTGTGAGAGATTTTTTGGCCAAAAACAACATGACCATCATGCCTCAGCCATCATATTCACTGGATTTGGCTCTCTGTGACTTTTTCCTCTTCCAAAAACTGAAGAGCCCTGTGAAGGACGAAGATTTTCAATGATTGAGGAAATGAAAGCTGTATCGCTGGAAGTACTCAAGGCTGTACCAAAAAGTGCTTATGAGAAGTGCTTCAAGGATTGGAAGAAGCATTGGCACAAGTGTATTGTATCTGAGTGGGGATTACTTTGAAGGAGACAATATGAATATTGATGAATAGATAAATATTTTTTCATAAAAATATACAGTCACCTTACTTTTTGAACACATCTGATATTGTTGACCATTTTTGGGCTTATATTGCACGAAATGTCTGTGGAGCCATCAGAGAATAGGAAGTCAACTTCCAGAAAGGTGGCTAATTGAGCTGAAGAGGATCAAGTGAAACATGTATTTATAACAAACTTAGAGGTGCTAATGACCCTTCCACAGATCCCAAGTGTAATAGTCCTGATGAGTGTTATTTTTTCACACATTTTTTCTTTTATCATACAGTTTTAAATAGATATCAGAATGACTCCTCCTGCAGACAATTTTCGTAGCCGATATGAGACATTATGTATTTGTTATTCATGTTCTGACTTCCTTTTACATCTCATCTATGTTATGTATATTTGTTAGTGACTATGGGTCATTTACTGGGTGGATGTCCTCTTAGATCATTTCACTGTCTTCTGCTCTATAGCCCATTATAAGTTGTGTGCATTTTAGATCTCATTTGTTCTACTATTAATCAACCATTCCACCTATCATGTGTCTCTGTGCCTCCAATTCTGAATGTCATATTGCTCATGTATTATGTTCTTTTCTGTATTATTTTCTTATTAGCTCTTAAAGGTAATAACCATTGCTTATTAAAGTAGCTGTTATACTTTTACAAGCAGTAACAGTTTTGTGTGAATGCTGTTTTTATCTTTCTACTGCGATCAGTAATCTCTTTTCTTTTTGTGATCATAAAATCACTGGAACTCATTTTTTATTTAAAGTATTTGTATGGAGTGCAGCCATGTATGGAAGTGAAACATGGATGATAAATAGTTTGGACAAGAAGAGAATAGAAGCTTTCGAAATGTGGTGCTACAGAAGAACTCTGAAGTTTAAATGGGTTGATCACATAACTAATGAGGAGGTATTGAATAGAATTGTGGACAAGAGAAATTTGTGGCACAACTTGACTAGAAGAAGGGATTGCTTGGTAGGTCATATTCTGAGGCATCAAGGGATCACCAATTTAGTATTGGAGGGCAGCGTGGAGGGTAAAAATCGTAGCGGGAGTCAAAGAGATGAATACACTAAACAGTTTCAGAAGGATGTAGGTTGCAGTAGGTACTGGGAGATGAAGCAGCTTGCACAGGATAGAGTACAATGGAGAGCTGCATCAAACGAGTCTCTGGACTGAAGACCACAACAACAACAAAACCACTGGAATGGGTGGTCTAACAGTTCTTAGCATATCCAGATTTAGATTTTCTGTAATTTGCATAAATCTTAGCAAACAATTTCCGGGATGGTTCCTCCAGTGAAATCATATCTGGTCCCATCCCTTGTCTTTCAAACGAGTTATCTGCTTTTAGTGGCCTTACTATTGTTGAAACATCAAACTCCAACCTTCTTTCTTTCCTGTCATTCTGTGAGATAATATTTGTATGATGTAGTACTAAAATAGTGTTAGAATCGAAACTTAAGAGTTTCGAAAGACTTAAAATCAAACAAGACAGAAGATACAGGTAACATTCCATCAGAATTTCTAAAATCATTTGGGAAGTGGCAACAAAACAACTATTCATGTTGGTGTGTAGAAGTATGAGTCTGGTGATATATCATCTGACTTTCAGAAAAATATCATCCGCACAATTCCACAGATTGCAACAAGGGTGAGAATTGTCACAGAATCAGCTTAACGCTCATGAATTCAAGTGGCTGACAAGAATAATATGCATCAGAATGGAAAAGCAAATTGAGGATGTGTTAGATGACAGTCAGTTTTGCTTTAGAAAAGGTAAAGGCCCAGGTAGGCAGTTCTGACATTGCAGTTGATAATGAAAGCAAGGCTAAAGAAAAATAAGACATATTCATAGGATTTATTGACCAGGAAGAGGCATTGGACAATGTAAAATGTTGCAAGGTGTTTGAAATTCTGAAGTAAGAGTAAGCTATAGGGAGAGATGGCTAATGTACAAGAGCCAAGAATGAACCAAGAATGAAGTGCTCAGATTAAAAAGGGTGTAAGATACGGATGTAGTCTTTCACCACCTACTAATCAATTTATACAATGAAAAACAATGATGGAAATAAAAGAATGGTTCAGGAGTGGAATTAAAATTCAAGGTGGAAGGATATCAATAACAACATTCGCTGATTATATTGCTATCCTCAGTGAAAGTGAAAAAGAATTACAGGTTCTGCTGAATCGAGTGGTTGAGCAAAGTAATGAGAAGTAGTTGAAATGAGAATAGCAAGAAACTTAACATTGGGATTGGTGGTCACAAATTAGGTGAAATTAAGGCAGTCTGTTACCTAGGTAGCAAAATAACAGATGGAAGCATTGGATATGTGGTGCTACAGGTGAATATTGAAAATTAGGTGGACTGGTAAGGCAAGGAATGAGGAAGTTCTGCACAGAATCGGAGAGTAAAAGGGATATATGGAAAACACTGTCAAGAAGGAGGGACAGGTTGGTAAGTCATGATACTAGAGGGAGCTGCAGTAGGTAAAAACTGTAGAGGAAGATAGAGATTGTAATACATCCATTACATAATTGAGGACCTAGGTTGCAAGTGCAGTTCTGAGAGTAAGAGGTTGGTACAGGAGAGGCATTCGGTGTGGGTGTATCAAACCAGTCAGAAGACTAATGATTAAAAAATGCTTGATATAAAAAAGAGAATTCAGACAGGCATTTGCAAATATTTAATGGTAAATATACAGTTAATTTCCTTTGATATCAAAGCTTTTTATCATTACGGGCAAGGAGATGAAAGGAAAAAATAAAAAAAAATTGATATTATTGTTGCAAGTAGATCAAGGAAAGGGAGGATGTTGTCATTTGAACTACATGACAGTTCTCTGCAAACTGCAAGTCTCTAGCCAGTATAATTTTGACTTCTGCAAGCAAAACAGGAACCTAAATTATAATTGTAACCCACTGCTGAAACTATAATTCAGAGTACTATGTGGATATTAATTTGTGGATTTATGAAACTGTAACTTGGTAAGTGCTGACTACAGATCTAAAGATCTGAGGGCTCAATTTTCAGTCATATGTAAGATATTTTTCTGTGATTATTACTTCTTTGACCTATTGGCAGTGATGTGGTAATGTGAAAAATGCCAATTTGTGTTGTGGTTTGGAATCGATGTTGGACTGTAGACACACAAATAACTTATTAAAAGACATTTTATCAGAGGCTGTCCTCATATAACTGCATGGGTAATCCAGTTCAGAAATTGGAAGAATGCAAAAACATAGCACCTCCAGTAGGACCATGCCTAGTAGAGCACTGTAATACTCAAACCACCCTTCAGGCTCTGACAAAGTTGCTTTTATTTTTGTACTTAATTTATATTTTATTTTCTCTCATGGTGGTCTTCTCTTTTCACTAGTTCAGTATGGCACTGCAAATGATATAGAAAGTGTGGTGTCACCGCCAGACACCACACTTGCTTGGTGGTAGCCTTTAAATCGGCCGCGGTCCGTTAGTATATGTCGGACCCGCGTGTCGCCACTATCAGTGATTGCAGACCGAGCGCCGCCACACGGCAGGTCTACAGAGATTTCCTAGCACTTGCCCCAGTTGTACAGCCGACTTTGCTAGTGATGGTTCACTGACAAAATACGCTCTCATTTGCCAAGACGATAGTTAGCATAGCCTTCAGCTACGGCATTTGCTACAACCTAGCAAGGCGCCATGTTCAGTTGCTATTGATATTGTAAATACTGTACAGACAAGAGCTACGTTCAACATTAATGGATTAAAGTTAAGTATTCTACCAGTTACCTCCTTTTTTCTAAGTTCTAATTACCTTGTCCTGTTCCAGACCTCACGCCAGCCTGCGTGAGCTTAAACGCGTGCCTTTCGGCTTCCTCCAAACTCCGTGGGTTGGCTCCTGCCAATCCACAACAGAAAGCCCTGAATCAGAGAACTTAAAAACCAAAAGATGTCAGTAATAACATTTTCCATTTATCATCACAGTAAACTGGGTATTTTGAATTCTTTGTAATATGAAAAATAAAAAATAGCTCCAAATGTGCTGTGTGTTTTCACATACCTTAAAATAGCTTTGAAGCAGCATAATGAAATGATTTTATATTGTATAAATTCTAATTTTGTTTTAGGGAAGATGAAAAGTTGCAAATGGATGGAGCCTCTGGTTGGATGATTCCTATGGCAAATAAATGCACAATAATTGGAAGAAAGCCTTTAGCAGCTCTTGTGTTCAATTTTCGGCCGCCTCTTTACGGGAAGCCATCTTTGTTGTCCTTCGCTGAGGTGAACCGCCTTTTCAAGACGGTAATGAAATTTCTTATGTTTGAATGAAGTGGTAAATTACACTGTGCACATAAGGAAGCTGCTAATTGTTCAAAATTTTGTTTTTACAGTTTGGTCATGGATTGCAACATCTCCTTTCCAAGGCCTCCTACAGTGAAGTTAGTGGCCTTTCAAATTTGGAATGGGATGCTGCTGAAATAAGCAGCAATGTCTTAGATAACTGGTGAGTTCTGTTCCATATGTTTGTGAAGATATAATGGTACATAAATAACTTCTTCTTACAAGTGTATTATTACAGTATGAACACCATAGTCTGTGAAAATGTCAGTTAGACAACATGGGTTGTTACATTCAGTGAATAAAGAGAATAATGTTGTAGATGGCAGGGTATCGTATAAGTAACTTGGGAGTAGCTGGAAACATAATTATGGTCCATACAGACTGGAGCACTCAGAAACTAGACTGTGATAGAACAGTGCCTAGTATTAAGATGTTGAGGTAATTAGTGAAGTGTTACCTAACACATCTGCAAAGTATGTGTGAAGTTAGTATGAATAGTAGGGCAGAAGAGTAAGAGATCCTCAGACAGATACCCCTAACTGTACAATTTAGGATGAGCCACACATACATGTGCACAAGAACGTCCTTGTGAATGCAGTCTGTCAGCACACATGTGCGCATGCTGGCCTCAGCAGCCAGAGACAGTCGTTGTGTGTGTGTTTTTGTGTGTGTGTGTGTGTGTTTTGTTTATTCCCGATGAAGGTCTTTTTGCCAGAATCTTATTTTCTACTTTCTGACAGTCTTTTTTGTCGTGCCTATCTGTGACTCAGCATTCGCACCATATGGTGAGTAGCAACTGTTCTTTTCATTCTATTGTTGGATTTTCCATTATCTTTTATTCATTAGACAAAAATGTGCAACTGTATTAAAATACTTCATGGACCACAGCATCAACCTGGAGGAAAATTATCTAAGGCCTTCTGGAGCTCATTAAAATACAGAGTGAGCCGAGTTTTACATAATCACTGTTTGCAGAATCCATATTGATTCCTACAGATGTGGTTTTCAGCCTCCAGGCAGGTCATAATATCTAAGTGTAAAAAATGTGTTCCTTAATTCTGCAACATATTGTGTAAGTAATATAGGTGTATATTTAAGCTCGTAAGTTTAATGACCCTGACTGAAAATTGGAATGACCTAAATCTTTTTGCAGTATCTTTGAATGGATCTTTGCTAAAGTGACCTGTGATAAACTGCTGCTAGAAGAAGCAAATTCCTTCACATAATGTATATAGAATATTGTGAAGTTCTCTTCAGTTCCATTTGCCTTTCTGTGAATGCGTTTAGTTGGTGTACTGTGCTTTGATCACTAACCACAATGTAATCATGATGGTAGAATGTTCTGGCACAATATAAATAATTTAGAAGTAAAGAGAGCAACTTACCAAATAATAGAGACGGTGAGTCACCAACCGGCATATAAACGAGACTGAAAACTTGCTAGCTTTGGAATGCATCCATTTTTGAGCTAGAGCGCGCCCCTGTGCCCCCCCCCCCCCCCCCCTCTTCCCTCCACACACACACACACTCTGCTCATTGATTGGACTGAGGAATTGTGCCAGGTGGAGTGAGAGGGGGAGAAGGGAGGTGGGAAGTGGAAGGTAGGTTGGGGAAGAGTGGCTGATGGCTAGGAGAGAGGCAGCTGGTGTACAGGATTGGAATCCATGAGCAAGAGGTAGTAGGTGTATGCAATAGGATTGGAGCGGATGATGATGTGCTGGAGTGGATATCGAAGAGTTGACAGAACGAGGAAGGAAGGGGAGACTGTGGAGAAGAGGGTTTGGGTGTAGGTTGAGTGAAGTTGGGTTGCTGGGGCAGAGTGGGGGTTGGCGTGGGATGGGGCTAGTGGAGATTGAGGTCAGGAGGATTGCGGGACTAAAGGATGTGTTGCGAGGACAGTTCCCATCTATGTAATTCCAGTTGTTTGCGGGGAGAGGATTTGGATGGCATGGGTTGTGAAGCTGCCATTGAGAGCTTGTTGTGCTCAGCAATGTGTTCTGCCACATGGTGGTCAACTCTGCTCTTGGCCATCATGTAGTCAGCTCTGCTTGTGTCCACATTTTGGTGGCTGTCGTTCATTGTGGTGGACAGTTGGTTGGTTGTCATGCCCACATAGAATGCAGTGTAGAAATTATAGCTAAACTGTTATGACATGGGTGCTTTCACTGATAGCCCAGCTGCTGATGGAATATGGCTTTTGCAATGGTCTGCTTGATAGACTTGAAAGAGAATGGAGACATACTTTTTAGTGGTTTATTTATTGTGAGTTTTCTGAATTATTCATCTGCTTATCCATGGAGAGAAACATCATCAATCTAATGTATAAGAGGTTTTCAGTAAGTAATGCAATACTTTGTTTTCTTGTAAGCAGGATGGCGGGAAGTGGGAGGTAGGTTGGGGAAGAGTGGCTGATGGCTGGGGGAGAGGCACCATATTATTCTGCACACTTTTGGCCACAAAATCCTATTTTTCAACATAATGTCCATTCTGTCTTTTGCCACCTTACTGGGAGAGCCTGTATACCAACATTTTACCACTCTGCCACTTGACCTTCCCATCTTCCATGTACTGCTTCTTGAGGAATGCATCCTTTATTGGTCCAAACAGATGGAAATTTGAATGTGCAAGATCCGGGCTGTAGGGTGGGCAAAGAAGTTCTGTGGGCTCTTCTCAGGTGCACAGACTTGCGTATGGCCATAGTATAGGGCTATTACAAATGATTGAAGCGATTTCACAGCTCTACAATAACTTTATTATTTGAGATATTTTCACAATGCTTTGCACACACATACAAAAACTCAAAAAGTTTTTTTAGGCATTCACAAATGTTCGATATGTGCCCCTTTAGTGATTCGGCAGACATCAAGCCGATAATCAAGTTCCTCCCACACTCGGCGCAGCATGTCCCCATCAATGAGTTCGGAAGCATCGTTGATGCGAGCTCGCAGTTCTGGCACGTTTCTTGGTAGAGGAGGTTTAAACACTGAATCTTTCACATAACCCCACAGAAAGAAATCGCATGGGGTTAAGTCGGGAGAGCGTGGAGGCCATGACATGAATTGTTGATCATGATCTCCACCATGACCGATCCATCGGTTTTCCAATCTCCTGTTTAAGAAATGCTTTTGCTTTAGCCTTTTCCGTAAGATTTTCCAAACCGTTGGCTGCGGTACGTTTAGCTCCCTGCTTGCTTTATTCGTCGACTTCCGCGGCTACGTGTGGAACTTGCCCGCACGCGTTCAACCGTTTCTTCGCTCACTGCAGGCCGACCCGTTGATTTCCCCTTACAGAGGCATCCAGAAGCTTTAAACTGTGCATACCATTGCCGAATGGAGTTAGCAGTTGGTGGATCTTTGTTGAACTTCATCCTGAAGTGTCGTTGCACTGTTATGACTGATGTGAGTGCATTTCAAGCCCGACATACGCTTTCTCGGCTCCTGTCGCCATTTTGTCTCACTGCGCTCTCGAGCGCTCTGGCGGCAGAAACCTGAAGTGCGGCTTCAGCCGAACAAAACTTTATGAGTTTTTCTACGTATCTTTAGTGTGTCGTGACCAAATGTCAATGAATGGAGCTACATTGAATTTATGAAATTGCTTCAATCATTTGTAATAGCCCTGTATGTCACAGAGAAAGAGAAGTTCATTTGCATTTTTGTGGTGATGAATGTGCTGAAATTGTTTCTTCTGTTTTGGGAGGGTAGCACAATACACTTCAGAGTTGATTGTTGCACCATAATGGAGGACATCACACAGAGTAATCTCTTCAGTGTCCCAGAAGACCGCTGCCATAACTCATTGGGTCAACACTTTGCTGAGATTTCGAGCTCTTCAAATTACCTGCCAGCCTTTCTCCCGAAGAAATGTGCAGCAGAAGTGTGAGCTCTTGCTTTCTCCTCAAAATAGCGAAAGCTATAATACTGTTTTCTCCATGCGGGAACTCCCAACACGCGCTCTCTTCTTCTTGCTCTTCCGCCCCAGGATCGGATGGTGTCCATGTCCAAATGTTACTGCATTTATCATACCATAGTCTGCATTACCTCCTTTGCCTTTATAATCGAACTTGGACCAACAGTACTTCTCCCAGAAGATGGTGGGAAGCTATCGTCATTCCTGTTCCGAAACCTGGAAAGGACAAACATCTCCCCTCTAGCTATCACCCCATTTCTCTCATGAGTAGTGTATGTAAGGTTTTGGAGTGTAGCCTGGTGGCTGGAGTTCTGAAGCCTTTTAACACCTGCCCAATGCGGTTCCCAAAAGCATCGTTCTGCAGTTGACCATCTTGTTGCTCTCTCCACTTATATCATGAACAATTTTCTAAGGAAATGCAAACAGTAGCAATATTTTTTGGACTGGAGAGAGCATACGATACCTGTTTTGAGGACAGGCATCCTCCGCACACTGTTCTCTTGGGGCTTTCGAGGTAAGCTACCCCTTTTTATTCATGAATTTATGACAGAGCGCACATTTAAAGTGCGAGTGAACACTAATCTCTCCCGTACTTTCTCCCAAAACAATGAGGTGCCCCAGGGCTCCGTGCTAAGTGTTGTACTGTTTGCCATCGCCATAAATCCAATTATGGATTGTCTCCTTCCTGATGTCTCGGGCTCCCTCCTTGTGGACGATTTTGCGATCTTCTACAGCTCTCAATGGATCAGCCTTCTTGAATGATGTCTTCAAGGATATCTCGATTGCCTCCACTCTTGGAGCATCGAAACCGGCTTCCGCTTTTCTCCCAGTAAGACCATTTGTGTCAATTTTTGGCTTCGTACAGAGTTTCTTCCCACTTCCCTACATCTAGGCCCTGTCAACCTTCCTTTCGCGGACGTCGCTAAATTCTTGGGACTTATGTTTGACAGAAAACTGTGCTTGTCCTCCCACGTTTCCTATCTTTTGGCTCGCTGTCTGCAATCCGTCAACACCCTCCGTGCTCTGAATGGTACTTCCTGGGGAGTGGACCGAATGGTCGTTCTCTGCCTATATTGCGCGTTAGTGCACTCGATATTGGACTATGGAAGCATAGTTTACTCCTGTGCTCGGCTGTCTATTCTTCAGCGTCTCGACTCTGTCCACACCGTGGATTGTGTTTAGCGTTTGGAGCTTTTTACACCAGCCCTGCGGAAAGCCTTTATGCTGAGACTGCTGAACCCCCGCTGTCCAATCGGCGAGCTGTCCTTCTCAGTCATTATGCTAGCCATCTGTCTTCCATGTCTGCTAATCCGGCACATGACCTTTTTTTTCGATACCTCCTTGGATTTAGGGTATGCAGGCTGCCCTTCCTCTCTACCACCACCGGGAGTCCGCTTCCATCAACTGCTACGTTGTCTTTCCTTCCACTTTCCTAAAACTTTCTTGACAACTGGGGGTACAGCACCGCCTTGGCTCCGGCCCCGGATCCACCTGCTCCGTGACCTTTGTCAGCTTCCCAAGGATGGTGCCCCTTCTCTCGTTTATTGTCGGGCATTTGCAAATGGAGGATGCCATATTTATTTGCACTGATGGCTCAAAAATATCATTTGGTGTTGGGAGTGCCTATATTGTCGGCGACACCCCAAATAGATTTCGGCTTCCCAACCAGTGTTCATTTTTTACTGCAGAGCTTTGCGATGTTCTCCAGGCTGTCCAGTACATCTGTCGCCATCAGCGGATACAGTATATTATATGCTCAGATTCACTCAGCCCTCTCCTCAGTCTCCAAGCTCTTTACCCTGTCCACCCTCTGGTCCATCGGATTCAGGACTGCCTCCACTTGGGGGGCGTCTCTGTGGCATTCCTCTGGATCCCAGGACACGTTGGTATCCATGGAAACGAGGCGGCCGATATAGCAGCCAATGCTGCAGTCTCTCTTCCTCAGCCTGCTGTTCACTTGGTTCCCTTCGCCGATCTACAGAGTGTTTTATGTCGTCGTGTTGCTGTTCCCTGGCATGCACATTGGTCTACACGTCCCAATAATAAATTGTGAGACGTGAAAGCTCTTCCCTGTGCTTGGACCTCCTCCTCCTCCTCCCGAACGTGTTGTTGGGAGGAGGTAATTTTAACTAGACTCTGAATAGGGCACTGTCTTTTTAACCATCTACATCTTTTAAGTGGCGATCCTGCCTGCTTTGTCACCACTGCTCTCAACTGTGGATGGTGAGACACCTTTTACTTCAGTGCCCCTATTTTACTCTGCTACGTGCCCGTTTACAGCTGCCGACTGATATATCTTCCATTTTAGTTGATGACACGTTCTCAACCAATCGTGTCCTCGAGTTTATCAGTGTTAGTGAGATGACATCAGTCATTTGAAGCTCTTTTGGGGAAAACAATCCTCCCTTCTATAGTGGTTTTCTAAGCTCTCCTGTTTTTTTAGTTTCCCCACTTTTTGAGTTTCACTCCCATTGCTGCTTATGTACTTTTTACCCTTCCCTAAGCCACACAATGAGCACTAATGACCATAGCAATTTTGTGCCCTAAAACCATATAAAAAATAATTTAAAAAATTTTTTTCTTTGGAGGAGAGGCCGTGTGGTGCCATTCCATGGATTGCCATTTTGTTTCCAGTTCAAAGTGATGTTTCATCACCTACAACTATATTTGACAACAAATTGTCATGATCAGCCTCGTAACATGCAAGCAATTCTGCACAGATGGTCCTTCATTCCTCTTTATGCTTTTCTGTTAGGTGAGGAGTGCAGCAGGCACACACTTTTGAGTATTCCAACTGGTGGACAAGTTGTCAGCACTACCAACAGAGACATCCAGTTGAGCAACAAGGTGTTTGATTGCAATATGTAAGTCACCTTGAATGAGAGTGTACACACATTCCAACAGTGCAGGAGTCACAGCTGTGTGCAGTCGGCCAGCATGTGGGAAACTTGACAGATTTGCACGACCCTGTTGTGATGATGATGATGATGCTTCACGTCTCTGTAGACACTCTGCAAGCACCCATGAAGATCTGTGATGCTCTTGTTTTCTGCCTAAAGAAACTCAATGCCAACTCTCTGCTTGGAAGGCTTCTGATTTGCAGATACCATTTTGAAGGCTATGTGCACTGCCAAATGTCGGAACTTCATGAAACTATAGGGACTGAAGTAAGACTATTCCACAATGCCCCACAACAAATTCCACAGTTTTTCAACCGGAATCGGCCAAGAAAAAGAAGCGTTCCATTACTTACCTAATGCCCCTTGTAGTTTGAATGTTTTGGTATGTCGTATGGAAAATATGTACAGTTGCTTGGGAATTGAAGAGTGAACAAAGTGCTATAGTGGTTGAAACATTGGGCTCGTATTCAAGAGGAGCTGTTTGTATAACTGGCCAGTGATCTTTAGTTAGTTCTTCCATTGTTTTCATATTGGACTTAACTGTCAACAAGATCATAGTCCATCATCTTCCCCCCCCCCCCCCCCTCCCCCCACAGCCCTCATTTGTTTAATGATTTCTATGTCAGATATTATTCTAGTAGTCAAACCTTTCTTGAGGGTAGACCATGTTCAAATGTCTTTCAGTACTGGATAAATTTTTAGTTATGTCTCTTCATCTTGAATAGGGTGGTGCAATGGCTGGTGCAGTTGGCTGTCATTCAGGATAGCGGTTCATACAAATGTCTGGCCACCCAAGCATAGAATATTTTGTGATTTCCCCTAAATCACTTCAGGTGAATGCCAGAATGGTTACTTTGAAAAGGCCATGGCCAGTTTCCTGCTCCATCTTTGTCCTATTCATCTTCATTCTGAATGTTAAGCCCTACTCTTCTCTCCTTATAAATTCTCAGTAGTAGCTGTTTCATATCTGTAGCAATGACTATTTCTGTGAGCCACTTAGCATCCTTTCACCATGTAATTTTCCCTCTACATGTATACCTTCACTTTCTTGAGTGGAACAAACTGTAATAGTTGAAATGAAGGTATTTACCTGTTTCCTGTATTGTGAATATTTGTAAGATTTTTTTTTTTTTTTTTTTTTAAAGGTTTGTTTTTATGTCCCTCTTCCACAGTGGCTGTATTAATTTTTTTTTCTCAAGTAATTTAAGAGTATTTTACACTGCCATGTTTTGTGTTTATTTAAAAAACACCATCAGTGGTTGTTCCTGAAATTGTACACAAAATTCATAAAGAAAAACTATTTTTAATGTATACAGGAAAAATTAGAAATGTGAAGAGTTTATATTTACAAAAAGTGCGTGATGGATTGTATAGAGTGGAATATCATTCACCTCAGTGGGGTTCATGTCAGGTTGAGCATATTGCTGCAACTTGTGGTGTATGCAGTATGGCATAGTGCTTAGCATTGCTGGCCGATATACTGCAGGTCACCACTTCAAACGCGACTACCAGCAGTTTCTTGGTTATTTAGAATTTATCATTACTAGGAGATACAGGGTGACACAGAATAACTGGAATGTTTGAAATGAGCAGTGGCAGCCATGGGCAGGTGGCAGCACTGCGGGTTCTTGACAGTTAGTGAGTAAACAGTCTGCCATTTGAGTAATCATGATCAGTGAAACTGACAACAGTGTGCATTAGCCATAAAAATGTTTTATAAAAACAATGATTGATTGATTGATTGATAGCGGCACAGAGGTAGTTTAGACATTTTTATAATTTGGGACACCATGATGCTGTTCCGTCGAAACACACGATATAATGTTGGATTAATAACTTTGAAGAGACTGGATCTGCCTTCAAGAAGAAACCATCAGGATGACCAAAAAGTGTGCATTCTCCTGCAAACATTGATGTTGTACACGAGTCTGTCTTAGGGAGCCCATGGAGTTCAATTCATAAGCAAGCAGGAGTGGTTGGAATGTCCCGGGAGAGTGTTCGCAGAATTCATCTTGATTTAAAATTTTATCCATACAAAGTACAGATGGTGCAACAATTGAAGGACAATGATTACCGGTTACGATTAAGATTCTATCAACAAATGGTAACAAAAATAAACAATGATGATGAATTACTAAACAAGTTGTGGATGTCAGATGAGGCACATTTTTGCCTCAAAAGTTATGTGAGTAAACAGGACTGCCATTACTGGGAAAACACAATTCCTAATGACCTTTACACACTAGTAAAGTGACAGTATGGTGTGGGGTTACATTACATGGGATTATCGGACCGTATTTTTTTTGCAAATGAACAGAGAAACACAATAACTGTCAATACCGATTGTTACACAGAGATGTTATGAACTTTCGTTACATTTGCTTTGAACTTCTTTCCAAACATTCAAGAAGCCTGGTTTCAGCAGGGCGGAGTTATGTCACACACTGCATGGCAATCAATGGCATATGTACGAGAATTGTATGGCAACTGTGTGATCTCCCAATTCAGTAACATTCCCTGGCCCCCTAGATTGCTAGATTTATCCATTTGTGATTTTTTTCTTGTGGTGCTACCTCAAGAGCAAAGTCTACATAACTCGACCAAGAACCCTGGATGAGTTAAAACAGAGAATTCAGATGCAGTTCACAATATCCCAACTGAGATGTTGGAGTGGTCAGTGTGGAGTCTCAACAGCAGATTTCACGAATGTATTTGCACAGGATGACGCCATCTAAAGGATATAATTTAAAAAAAATAAAAAAAAATAAATGCCATCAATGTTTTGTAAGTGGAAAGTTGTAAGGTTTCAATTACTATGAATGAAATTTCTTTCCTTCATCACTTCTAGTTATATTGGATTGTGGAAATGTTCCCATTTTCTGTGTTACCCTTTACTTGAAATGTCATATGCCTCTATGTTCTAGAATATTTGATGTTTGTATAAATAGCTCCACTCTCCATTGAGGAGGTCAGTTCCATTCTGGCTATGTGATGATTATCTTAAGAAATGTGATTTCAGTGCTAAATGTTGTAGTTCAATGACAACTGTGCTTTCGTATTTTGGCCTCAAGTGTGGCTACAACATGCCAGTATTACTGTCAATGTGTTGCTGTCCTGTAGTAGTCATATCTTTTCATTATTCAACCCTCTTTCTGTGTATGCCTTACAGTTCACTGCCCTTTTCTCGGATTTAGTCAGTTGTTGTTTGTTTTGTCATTTATCTTCTTTCTCCTCCCTCCTTGCTCTCTTATTCTTCAGTTTTGGAGTTTTTGACTTTTTGATCCTGTTGTAAAGTTCTCCCTCCAGTTTTTTGAAGAGTTTTAGTATATTTTTGCAAGTATGTGGTGGTTGTAGATGATTATGGCAGCTGTCTTCAATGCATGGCCTAAGGAAATTATAGCTCCAGCAAATACATTATTTAACATAATCCAGTTCTTTCTCTCATTTCGCAAACTGTTATGCTTTTAGTGTTTCTCTGGTTGTACCATAAGTCTGTCTGAGGATCTAGTCTGGTGATTCATTGTAAGAAATTGAGGTTATGGTTGAGCTGTGTGTTCTCATATTTGAAAATTAAGGTACTTATCAAGGATTTTAGGAAGGGAAAATTATGCACAGTAAGGATGGAAACCATCAGAAAATAAGTATTTTTGTTTATTGTTGGGGTTTATGGGTAACTAGTGAAGGAAAGTGGATTGACATGAAGATAAATATTCAATTGGTTGTTTCACACACCTCATGCCACATTCATTGACCACCACCTCACCCAATGTCCAGTTTTTTCTCTTTACTATTTCTTATTTCTTATGTTATCTCTCCCAAATATATTTGTCTTTAGTTATCCACTTGCCCTTTCTTGGTATGATACCCAATTATTTAGGTTTTCAAATCTTATTTATCTTGTCTGTTGATGAAATTTCTTTCTTAACTTTCAAGCACCATGACATTTAAGGTTAGGTGAATGAAATGATTTATATGACATTTCCAATGCAAATGTATTATGAAAAATACAAACATGAGGCCACAAGTTAATTTTGTTGTATTGGTCAGTAAGAATTCCTCTCAGAATGTTTGAGAATATGATCAGAGAGATGATTTCATTGTTAAATGTAAATTAACATTTCAAGAACTGTAGCTGAAATATAAAAAGTATTTTAAAATCTTGGTAAAATATGATACAGACACCGTCTATACACTCATAATAGCTTTCAATGTAATGTGAATTTGTTATTGTGAACACTGTCACAGAATTTTTTTCTTTTATTAGGTTGTATCAAAGGAGCTTTCTGGAACCCTTAAGTGGACACTATGAAACTGGAGAACCACTGCCAACTCCAATTGTAGAGCAACTGGTTCAGCTGCGAAACCACATGGCTGGATATGATCTCTGCAGAGAACTCTACCTCTCTGCTCTTGACATTGAATTACACTCTTCGTTAGTATGACAGTCATTCTCATAGATAGAAAAACATAGCTATAAATAAAAGTTATATTAACATTTTTCTGGATTGGACACTGTCTTATGCTGAACAGGTTGTTTTTAACGGAAGTCAGTATCATGAAACATATTTAAACTAATTTCATTCTGTGTGTTTTTACCTGTACATCATTCTTTATAAGTTCTTAAATTCAGGCAGCATTTTTCTTTGAACTGTTGTATATGGAAGTAATGACAAAGTGCAACATCTCCACTCGAAATTACTTCCGAAAATGTGATGAGGTGGACTAGTTGTGAGAGCTGCACATACCACATTGCTGTTGAAAATGTATACTTAAGGCAAACTGTGAAAGTTCTGTCTATTCACCTTTTATCTTGCATAGTTGTGTCCTCCTCCCAGAAGGTCTCTCTCGGCCATAGCTCTGCTGATCACAACTGCCATGACTGTAATGAGTATCTATGATTATCTGAACTTGGTGAGTGATTTTGTATTTTTCATGGATACCACAGTAATTTTATTGCCATGGTGCAATGTGTACTGCTACACTTTGTGACACTCGGAATGTAATGCGTGCACGTAATCCAATTTGAATGAAAATGCACTGTCACATTATGTATGTGACTGCCCCAGTGCACACACTTAGCTAGTCAAAAGCAAGGAAAGGCAACACTTCTTTATAAGGGTATGCTGTTGATAGCTAATAGGAGACTAAATAATGTCATTAACATGATCACAATGCAGCAATTGTTGCCCAACTGGGTTTAAGCCATATTGTACCACACTGCAATTTCTGTGAGGGCCAATCAGCCACAAATATTACAAAGGCTTAATTAGTTGAAACAACTTTATTGCCCAAACTCTTTGTCTTTAAATATGTCTGCTTGTGTCTGTATGTGTGGATGGATATGTGCATGTGTGCGAGTGTATGCCTGTCCTTTTTTCCCCCTAAGGTAAGTCTTTCCGCTCCCGGGATTGGAATGACTTCTTACCCTCTCCCTTAAAACCCACTCCTTTCGTCTTCCCCTCTCCTTCCCTCTTTCCTGATGAGGCAACAGTTTGTTGCGAAAGCTTGAATTTTGTGTGTATGTTTGTGTTTGTTTGTGTGTCTATCGACCTGCCAGCGCTTTCGTTCGGTAAGTCACCTCATCTTTGTTTTTATATATAATTTTTCCCACGTGGAATGTTTCCTTCTATTATAATGACAACTTTATTGTCTGTTATACAAATACAATGTAAGAATCCTGATCTGAAATAATCTGTAAAGAGACAATCTGTTTGTTGTGGTCTTCATTTA
Organism: Schistocerca piceifrons; assembly: GCF_021461385.2. Taxonomy (NCBI): domain Eukaryota; kingdom Metazoa; phylum Arthropoda; class Insecta; order Orthoptera; family Acrididae; genus Schistocerca; species Schistocerca piceifrons. The sequence continues at coordinate 811,151,612 of NC_060140.1, read as the reverse complement.
AAGACTAGTTTGATTCAAACCTCCTGCTGGGATCTACTTAATCAACAGTAATTATGTAGAATTTGACTTGAAAGTAGCTGATACAAAAATAGTAGCTATGTTTTCTATTGTAATGTGTCCCCCCCCCCCCCCTCCCCAAGAGAACAAAAACAGATGTATCCTGTATTATTCTAATATTGTTACAGAACAGAATTTTGGGTTGATGTGATTGAACGAATGTGGCCACAATATAATGTTCTCCCATTGGACAAAAAGGATTCTCATCCCTGCTCATTTTCAGCCATATTCTCAGATGAATGGGCAGCAGCATATTACAGTCATATTTGGGCTCGTTTAGTGGCTGCAGATGTGTTCAGTGCTTTTCTAGAAGCAGGACTTGAGAACAAAGAGGAATGCCAGGTTGTTGGTAAAAGGTTAGTTGATCATTAATTTTTTATGCTATAAGTTATGATTAGATGTGTTTCTCAAAGGAGTGGCTGTTGTGTGTTAGTTATGAGTACTTTTACAAATAATTGGGATCTTTGGGATCTTTTATATCGGTGCATTATCATTTTTGTAAAATTTTTTGATCTAATCGCATTCTTCTTGCTAGGACTTTCATCCAGGAACTGGCTGCTCATTGGTTCTTGAGCTGCCATGTCTGTAGTACAGTTAGCAGGAGAAGATCCTTGACAGCTGTCATTGCTGCTGCCGTCTTTCAACTGCAGAGAACAAGTGGCTGCGGGTGAAAAACATGCCAGCTATACATCTGCAGCAACACTGAGATGTTTACAAAATTGCGTTATGTGATTGGTTGAAACACCTTCAACAAGCCCAATGCAGCTGTCAATCGTCTTCTTTTGCCATCTCTTCTATAACTATCAAAATGGAGGTACTGTTGATGATAAATGTGCTTGCTATGAACAGACGTTTTTATGGGGTCATCAGAGAGTTGGAGATCAATGTTCAGGAAGGTGACATGCTGGGCCGAGGAGGAGCAGGTGAGGCAGATGAGAGAGATCATGAGGTTGTGGAGTAATGATGATAGTGTTTCTTGGACTGATAGAATTCATTGTATGTCTTATTGATGATAGTTGCCACGTCATTTTGAAGAGCATTTGCTGCATTATTCAAGAGGTTACAGTTACATGGTGCCATGAGCAAGCTGGGATTTTCTATGTGGAGCTTGATGCATGCACTTTAGGTTGGTACAAAATTTACAGCAACAATATTAGAACAAAGACTGAGGTTATTCTTGAGGAATAAAGATGCCTTGCTAAGCTCACTTTTGATTCCTGGCAGTTGGATGTTTCACTATCACTGCTGTAAAATGAGAAAAGCTTTGTTCAGAGACCTGACAGCTTTTTCACAAGAAAAATAATATGCTATGAGAGGAAAAGTTTTGAGGTGCCCTTTTTGCTGAGTGCACCAAAGAAAGACAATAATAATGAGTTGCTTAATTGCTTATGGACCTAGCACTGACAAAATAATATTTGTTGCCTTTGTACATGCAATAAATATTTTTCCAGAGGTTTTTTGAATCTGGAGATAGATCTGAGTATAAATTTGTACAGCATCCCACAATCAATCTGTCGGACACCATGAAGTGGCTTGTGATGTGTACGTGTAGAACAATGACTGTTTGAGTGAGTGAAACACAAATGCTACTTCTGCAGCTCACACATTTTGCAGGCCTCTACTTTCCTGAGAAAGACCAAAAGAACCTTCATTTGAATTTATAAGGCTGACAGATGAATGGAGTTTCGGTATACCGCAGTGTTTTCATCATTGTTTTTGCTTCTTTGAGGCCCACTAAAATGAGTTGGATTACACAGTATAGTGAGCATTATAATCATCTCATCTTTGTTAAACCATGAGTAAATATCACACTATTCATTATCAAACTTGGCTTTCAATTTCAGCTTACGTGCTGCCTTTTTGGTGTTATCACTTCTAATCATTAGTTTTGCTGTCTGGCAATGGTGGCGAATATACTTCATGATATGTAAAATTCAAAGTGACAACAAAAAACTGTCTGATAAACTGCTGACTTGCTACTGGTTGTGAGTATGTTTGATGTAACAACTGGTGTGATTTGCCAACTTGGCTCTCATCAAACAACAGCCTGAAGTTTTAATTTCAGTTTATACCCAGCCACACTTACATTATCAAATGTGGGGAAGGATAAAGAATTGTAAATTACAGCTGTATTTTCAGCTGCTTACCTGAAGACTGTAAAATATAACTGTTTCAAAATGATCGAATAAAAATGTTAGCTGTGCTATTTCTCTTTGACGTATAGTGGGGTGCTTAATTGTGTGGGAAGAAGTAGTGGAATGCTGAACTAATGAAACAGTGAGGTAAGTTCCAACCATTGTGGAGGAAGGGAGGTGCTTGTAAAAGTTTTTGAAATGTTGGTTCACAATTATGAAGCAGGATCTCACTTTATTTTTTACTCACTCCATTATTTTTCGCGAACTTTTGGATTCATTTTCTTGAAATTAAGAGAAGTCAAATGATGCAGAAAGGTGGACCTGATAATTCAGTCTTGGCTAATGAATGAGATGCATAAAATATTGAGATTGAAGGCAGACGAGCAATATCTGAAGAGAAATGATAGAATCAGAAAATGGGAGGTAGTATTTTAATACTACCAGGTTATTCACCAAGGATTGAACAGGGATGAGGATATGTGACTCAACAACTTCTGTTTTGGTCTTCCTGCCATCTTTATGTAGATTATTGCACATTTTGTCCTTTGTGAATACAATTAAGCTTCAGTAGTAAAAGACTGAAATTTGCATTTTATTATTCTATGTCTCTCTTTATTTTCTGTATTTACTACTTAATGTGGTAAGTTTCCCCATTGTATTTTTCACTGATTTTTTCTTCCATTGTTGATACTATTACAGCTCCAACCTCCCCCTGTCAGTGGCAGCTACAGCTGTTAATCAGTTTCGAGTAGATTGCTTGTAATTATTGGAGTGTAAAATAAATGGGCAACTTCCTTGTGTTGCGTAATATGTAGTCAAAATTAGGTTAAACATTTTACAAAGTTAAAGCAACATTAGTTGTTTGAAATCTAAAGATAAATTTAAAAAAGTGTTACTTTAAGTGTAATTACATTGACCTAGCAGAAGTTCATGAGTGAGTGCAAGAATAAAAATTACTTGTCGTATTGCTTTGTTACTTCTCTGTGTATTGCAAACTGTAAGTTATGATTGTTTGCACAGGTTTCGTTCCACTTACCTGGCACTTGGTGGAGCTTGTCATCCGGGTGAAGTCTTCAGAAGATTTAGAGGTAGAGATCCTTCTGCCAAAGCACTATTACGATCACTTGGGATCAAACAGCCAAAACTGATGCAGGCTGTCAGTGGATAAGAAGTTTAAATCTCTGTTACTTTCAGTTAAGTCTGTCTGCTGTGGAATTGTGATGCTGTGGTGAATATCATGCAAAGACTGAAGTTACTTGTTTTGTTTTTGGCTCAGTCACATTGTAATTACTGTGGAATTTACTAGTGGTAGAGCAGTTTGTGAATAAAAAAAAGATGTAAGTTTTTGTAAAAATCAAACTGACCAGTACTTCTTCCTCCTTCATTATCCTTAACTACATTTATTTGCCAGAACATTATGACTGCTTAACTACTGTCAGTATAAACTCATCCAGGTAATAGCAGAATCACCTGGCAAGGAATGACTACTAGTCAGTCACAAGCACGGTGCATGTAGCATCAGTGAGTGTGCTGTCCGTGTGTAGAATGGGGGACAGTGCATGACCTGTCTGAGTTTGACTGAGGGCAGATTATGATGGCCCAGAGGCTCCGGCACGAGCTTTTTAGAAACTGCATGTCTCATAGGGTGTTTGAGCAGTGCTTTGGTGATTTTTCAACACGTGGCTAAACCAAGGTGAAGCTGTGTCCAGACGTCATGGGGTCGGGTGGCTACCCCTCAAAAGAAATTTCAGATGTTATGGGCTGGGCAGACTGATAAAACAGGACAGGCCACGAGCTGTGATGGAATTAACATCAAACTTTAATGGTAGGCAGGGTACAAGTGTGACTGAATGCACAGTGCACCAAATCCTCTGAATGATGGGCCTCTACAGCCAATGACCGATGCATGTGTCTTTGATAACACCACGGCATTGACAACTACAGCTGAAATTGGGCAGGTGACTGTTGGCACTGGATGTTGGCACAGTTGCAGAGCATTCCATGCTCTGATGAATCCCGATATCTTCATCATGCTGATGGGAGGGCACGAATCCGTTGTCTTACAGGGGAACAGCCCCTTGACGCCTATGCTGTGGGATGGAGATAAACTGGTGACGGCTCCTTTATGATCTGGGGGAACATTCACATCGACATCCATAGGTCCAGTGGAGCTTGTGCAGAGCACCATGACAGCCAAGGAGTATCATACAGTGGTTGCAGACCATGTACACCGCTTCATGACGAACATGTTTCGCGACAGCAGTGACGCTTTTCAGCAAGATACTGTGCCATGTCAGAACATGAGGGGGTGTGATGCAGTGATTTGAGGAACACGGTGGCTAGTCCCAGTTGATGTGCTGGCCCTCCAACTCGCCAGATCTGAATCCAATCAAACACATCAGGGATGTGATTGAACACAATTTCAGAGCTTGTCGCCCCTCCTCCCCTGAATTTACAGGAATTAGGTGATTTGTGTGCAGATGCAGTGCCAACTCCCTCCAGTGACCTACTGTGGCCTCATTGCATGCCATGATGTGTCGCTGCTGTTATTCATGCCAAAGGTGAACATACCAGCTGTAAGGTTGGTGGTCACAATGTTCTGGTTCATGAGTGTATATTCACTTTAGAGAATGAACGGTTGAAAGTTACAAATCCAAACGTTGTATGATAACTCTGTCAAGGGATACAAGAAAGTTTATTACATTGTACAAACAACAATTGACACAAAGTTGCTAAGATTGTATGGTGCACAAGTGTGACCAACAAGTATGTGTACATCATGGTGGCGTGGAGACTCGAAATTCCTCTAAAGTACGCTGACATGGTCAGCCCTGATGTAAAGGTCTGTAATACAGCATTTTATGTTCACAAGTTGAAGAATATGCAGGCTCTTTTTTGCCCCAGGGCATGCTCATACAGTCATCTCAACAGTGAGAAGATGATATGACAGTATGCTTTGACAATACAAACCATCGTTAGGAGCAAACCATATCTTAATATGAATTTACATAGTTTAGACGTGTCATGCGACACAGGTGATTTTCGGGTCAGTTATGACACTATGAAGGTATGGACTACACAATACCCAGCCCCTCAGCAGAGAAAGTCTCCGACCTGGCCGGGAATCAAACCCTGCTGCAATGACCCCGCAGCTACCAAGGCGGACATAATGCAGTTGGTCAACTATAGCAAAACAGTGGTGTACTCAGTTACAGAATTAGCAGACATGACTTGGGTATGAACAAGCAAGTTAATTATCCATCTTTGGACCAATGACTACAACATCTGTGGCTTGCATAAGATATTGTTGATGAAATAGAAAAAAAGGTGGACTGTATATGAGTGGTTGTCAGAGAGATGGAAAAGAACTTTTGGGATGGGGGGAGAGATAGTGGCCAAGAATGCAGACTAGTAGAGGTTTATATCATGGGGACTACAGGAACAGAAAGCATGTTGGAAGGACAGCTTCCAACAATGACGTTCAGGGGAAGTGGGAAAGTTATTGTTGTATGCACCACATTTGGCAACCAGGTAGTTGAGTAGAGTTTGTAGTTATGCAGTGGTTTTTGCATAGCTAAACAGCTAGTCATACATACATTAAATGCTGCACAATAGTTTCACATTGTTGGTAGATGATGATGTGACTGCTTTCACACATGGCCCCTACCTCTTATTGGACTGAAAACACTTGCAACTGGATTGCTATAGGTGGTGGTAGTTGGCACATGGGAAGGTCTCTCATAGGCATTGCCAATAGTTAAATGACATGTGTGGTGCATGATAGGGACCACAGATGGATTAGAGAATGTTGTTCCAGCTCATGTGTCCGTAATGAGGGGTGCGCAGACAGCTCACACATGGGCAGTAAGCGAACTGAACAGTAGCCTACATAATCGTACTGATGTGGTGAACTGCCTGTGGCCAGGGATGACAAAGTGGCTCGCACACACACAGAATGTGGTGGAACAGGGCTACCTGGATGTAGCCTATATGACATGTACCTGAGTGCTGGCAATTTGATGGGTGCTCACATGTCCCTATGCCTAATGGGGTAGAGTTAAAAACTGCCTGGACAAGGATATTGTTTGTTTGGTTGGTTGTTTGAAGAATACTGTTTTTGGGGCCCAGAATAGGATTGTAATATGACATTTATAAAGTCAAAGCGTACCAAGAAGTTGTCAAAGCCCTGATTAAGGATGTAATAGAATTTTGAATGCCTGAATGATAATGGACATTATGAGCAGTACTGGTCACTGGTTGGTAAACAGTAAAGATGTGTTACCTGGATTACAAAAAGAAAACACTGGACATTGCGGGGGTGGGGGCAGGAGAGCAGAATGTTTGTGTATGGGCTAATTGAGCAGTGTATAGTCTGACTGTAAAAACTGTCAGTGACATAAGCTTATTTCCCACTGCAGGTGTGACATGCATGGCTCAGTAGAAAAGAATTTTTTCAATGCTGAGCTGGTTGTAGTGACCATAGGATTGAGAAGGAATGTCCAGATGAAGTTGATTTGAGAATAAGTGCCGAGATTCTGGAGGTGGGTGAGAGGGTGACAGCCATGGATGAAGATATGTCGGTGATTATGAGAACAATATATTGTTTCCCACATTGGGCAGACTATAGGAATGTAGACCGTACACTTTCTACAGTGATTGTCGAATATCAAGTATTGTACATTATGAACTGATTACACATCTGTCATTTTCCTTTAATTGAATACAGTCTGTTTTCTGCTGGTATGAGATGTTTGAGGTGCCTTAGAAGAACTCTCCATATTTTAGAAAGATAATGAAATGGTCATTTGAAGCAGAAAAGTTAATCTAGATATGTATCGTATTATGAAAATTCCTGAATTAAAGACATTGGCATTTCATATTTTCATGGTAAAAATTTTACCTGTTAAGAAAACAAACCATAAGTTCAGACACTGAGCCCTTGCATTTTTAGAATGGAATGTTGCTATTTTTGTTTTAATGCATGGCCATATAACTACTTTTCCTTCACACTTGTGTCCCCATACAAGAATTCCAACAATGATTCAACAGCATTCTGGAGATCGTAGTTTTCAGCCGAGGACAAAGATGAAGGCAGGGTATCAGAGACAGTAGGTGAGATATATGGGGTTGACAGAAACAGTTTGAAAAGCAGCACCACAACATCTTGTGCAACACCTTTACAAGATTTTTTTAGACTGTTTTCGACCACTCTGTATGTTATATAATGAAAAAGGAGGGGAGGGGTGGGGTGTTAACGGAGATGAAGTCTAGTAGTAGTATGTTGGGATACAAGGACATGTTGGAGGATATGCTTCCATCTTTGGAGCTCAGGGAAACTGTTACTAGGTGGAAGAAACCAAATAGATCATTTGGTGTAGCAATTACTCAGGCCCCTTCTGTAATTCTGTGGAGCAGAATAGCTAGACTCAGTTTGACTCAGATTTAGGGGTTTCACTGGTATTTTTCGGGAAGGACTGAGAGGCAGTGATTGGAGTGAGGAACTCATGAAATATGTTAACAGGATAGTTTGAGAGAAGAGGAGGAGGGACCTATTGGGACTTGGGTCGGAGCTGTTCTAGAGAGGGTCTGCTGTTTCAGAGTGAGGATATTAAATAGCTGTTTGAGTTGAATGATCGTATTGCATTTCGAGATCTTATATATTTGCATTGACAATGTTTCAGTAGAATCTTTAGAATCCAAGAAGTCAGTCATATGCATTGGAATTACATGGAATGGATTCCTAGCTGACTCAACAATCTTATGTAAATCTTGCAGAACAATGGCTATGCTTACCTTTCTTATTTCTCTATAATTGCAAAATCTCTGTCGCATCTCAAAAACCTGTGCCCACACACCAAAAACTTGTGTGTTGTCTCTTCAAACCACCCCAGGCTAAGTCAAGGAGATGTTGACAAATGGTATTTGGAACCCCAAAGGGAAGCACTGCTCAGAACAACGACCATGCACCATCTAATAATGATTATTTGTTGCATGTCCATAGACTCATTCCAATTGTCAGATCACAGAGAAAATGTTTCAGAGTACTGATAACACAACAGCACTGTAAATACATCTTTGACAAAAATGGCACTGAGAATGCTTCCCATTTCCACTCTTCATATGATATGAGTACAATGAGGTGCATAGTTTTCTTATCCTGTCTTCCCTTTTCTTCATAACATGTTTTGTTAATAAAGAATCAAACCATTTAAATTTTATATTTTACTTAAATACATTTTGTACATAAATTTAGGGGTTTTGAGGGGGATAAATAAACAATTTACAAGAAGAATCCTCTGCACTAAATCAGTATATGGTACAAAGTTACAGAAATCATGCATAAATTTACAGCATTCACTTTATTTTGTATTCACCTACTTTACTACAAACATTTTGGAGGTATTTAAATTACTCCACGTAAACAGGTTTTTAAATTGATAACATTTATATTGTTAGCAACATGCACTTTGTATACGCATAATATACATATTTATATTCTATATACTGCTACAACATGTACCAGTTAGAAGCACAAAATTGAAGTACAAATATCCTCTTATATTAAGCATACCATATTGTTTTTTTGTATCCTCTTACAGAGTGCTATTCAACAGTAATTAGTGCCAAATAACAGAACTTAATCAGCCTTCAGTTTAAATTCGTTTGCTCCAGCAGAGTTGAGCTCATAAATTAGAATTTATTAAAAAGTATTATTACCACTATTAAGAATCTTCTAGTGATACAACTTTCATGTGTACATTCTATTACTGTCAATTATAAGCACCTGTGGTCTAAGTACATGGTATCCAAATTGATAACTACATTCAGATGTTGGTGATGATGAGAGAGATGTCATGGGGCTATGTCGGTTGGAAGAAAGGTGCAAAACACACACACACACACATGCAGGTACGCACACACACACACAAATGCACATGCACACACCTGAGAGAGGCAGAAAAAATTTATTGAAAAAATTATTCTGTTACCGTAGTTCTCATAACATTGCACAGCGTATGGCACGAGCATAAAATAAGCAACTGTAATGGGATTCATTGCTGTTGCACAGTGAAATAAAACCAACAAGTGCAATATCAACAGTAATTAATTGTATACAGCAATTACTGGACACACTGCTCAATGTTACCAGTACTGAAGTTTGAAACTTAACATAAAGCATGTAGTCATTAATGGGTTAATCTCATTTCATGTTGTGATGAAATGAGCCAAAAGTTTATTAAGCCAGTGAACTGGCAAAAAACTTGCCATTTGTTGTACTGTGTGTGATTATAGTAATGTGTATCAGTTGCTTGCCACAGTGGAATAAGTTAGCCTAAGCTTCAAAAATGTGTATGTTACAGAATGTTTTACTATTGTCACGCTGAACATAATCACTACAGCTGAAAATAACATACTAGAATTATCAAGGAGACATTACATATTAATAACCTGAAATGAATGCAAGATTTGCATGATTCGCTGTAGTAATGATTTTTCAACACTGAATGTACTTTATTGCAGTTGTGATCCAACAGTAATTGGTTTGATTGTAGAGAAGGAAGCCCTTTGAAATTAAACAAAATCTTGTAAATTTCTGTCGTTTGGTTGATTTCTAACAAATCAGGTGACAGATTAGAGACAAACATGTTTCAGGTGCTTCCAATAATGAAATAGACTTTACTGCATAATATTTGATGAGCACTCTCCTAGTCACACAGCCCTTATTTTTCATTCATTACATGTGTGTAGCTCAATATGCAAAGAACAAAAAAGTGCCCCATATAAATTCTTTTTCAATACGATACTCATACAATTAATACTAAATGAGTGTGACGTGCTGCACTTGTGTGTAATACCTCATACATTATTACTTATTCCAGTGTTCCATGTTGTTTAATTGCCTTAACAGAAGTCACACTTCCTGGAAGGTAAGAAATGAGATCAAATGTGACATTGAAATATGAAATACACTGTTGGCAAAGATTAGTGTCTTTGTGATTGCAATTATTTGTTGATACAGATTAATAATCACATAAGTAGTGTCCTATTTCTTACAAGGAAAGGTCACAAGCGGTCAACTTCTTGAAACTGTCTCTAAGGTGATGTCAGTTAAGATCCCAGGTATCACATACTGCAGCTACTCAACTTAGTGGGCCCTCGCTTGTGATTAATTGACAAGAAAGAAATTCAGAATTTTATGTTAATCTCAACAGCATTAAAAAAGTTGCATTACGTACTGTTGTGTGGTGTGATGTTTTTTTTTTTTTTTGCCAATTACTTGCAAACTAGGGCGTACGATTGTGAATGACTGCAGTAGGCAATACCTGGGATCTTAACCTAGAACACCGTATAAATAGTTTCAAAAGTCGATCGCATCACTGGGTACCTCTCTTTGTCAGTATACATTGCAAATGAACATAAGAACTATTGGACAATGTGACAAACATTTTTTAAAATAGCTCACATTAAGTATCTTGTCCACAAAACCATGTGTGTGCAATGTCAACATGTCCTGTAATTTTGTAAGACCTGCATCTTCATGTGACATTCTATGAGGTGCAAAATGAACAAATGCAGCACTTTTGTTCATTTATGCCTTTCCATAAGAAACAGTGCAATGTTATAGTGAATGCTGGCTTTCAGTTATTAATTTATTAATTCATTGTGTTCCAACAATGATGCATTTAAGTACTTCAGATAATATTTTAAACAATGGAATGAGTTAAGGGAACCAGTCACTCACTGTCTCAAAGAAGTGTGTGTGCGCGTGCACACACACACACACACACACACACACACACACACACACACACACTTGTATTCACTCATTCCATTGCTTGTGTTCTACTCAGGATTCATTTTAAATTTATTTAATTGTGCAGTTATTGACCAATCAGACTGTGAATGCGAGTATGAGATATGGTGACAGACAATACTGTGTGATGCCCCTGGTCTGTGAACCAGACTAATGGAATTTAAATGTTTGAAACAGTTTGATATACATGTTCTACCGATTTTTGACCCGCATTCATGTGTATCCATCAGTGAAACTTTCTTGATACCAGAACACAAAAAATTCTGCAATTCAGATTTTAAGATGAAGTGCACAAAAGTACTTAGTTATAGCAACACAATTTTAGGAACTTACTGACACATACCTACAACACTGTGTTATGGCACATGATAGCTTTACATTAATACTGTACAAGTTGTGCTAGCACATAAAAAAGTTTGTGTAAAATTACAAATATGATATAAATATTTTTATTTAAATAATAGTCAAAAATCATTGGTCTATGAACTAAGTGCATTGGCAGACTTCACTTTATCAAACCTGTGCAAAACTGACAACTGGGTTTCAGTTAGTGAAGTTCATTTCAAGTAGCTTTTGCTCCATAGTTCTTGTCAGATATGAACATTGAACACAAGCTAGACAAATGTAAATCTAATGTGGCTGTTCAGTCAGATTGCTTAAAGGCAAAAGAAATTGCAATAAACAAGTTGAATGAACCTATATTTTCCCAAAAGTAAATTTTCTAATTTAATTGCAAAAGAAAGGGTGATCAAATTACAATGTAGCTAAAAGCTCTCTCAAATGTGTTTGCCTTAATTACAAGTTCTTTCTTAAACCACAAAGATCAAGTGGACTTTCTAATAAAGTCATAAAACTTAAACAGTATACTAGAAAATGAAAACCTTGTCTAAAGACTGGAATTTGTCCACAAACTCTGATACATTAAGTAATGATTATTTTTAAAATTTTGTTAAATTGGACACTGAGACTATACAAACAAATTCTGATACAGTTGATTATAGTACTGATTTAGCAGTTCGTAGGACAAGGGCAACTGCCCTTTACACACAGTCCTGAGCACATGCCAAATCCATTGCAACAACAGTCAAGGAGATAATCACAAAAATAATACAGATGATCAAATAGAATTCTAGAAATTAATGTAGTACTCATAACTATCAGCTTGTTTGTTTCTTTTATGGTTTTTGGATGGCATTCTGTTTAAGACTCAACAAGTCACTCATGTAGAAAGCAGTTTTTTTTTCCTTACTTTGCCGTTTATGACTTCCCTGTATGTATTTCAGAGTGAAACATAACAGGTTTTCTCTTCCCACAATAAAGCAACTATTCTCACTGTTCTTTGTTTATTTCAAAAAGAATTAAACATGAATTTCTGAAACATCTGCAGATTTGCAGCTACAAGCAGTAAATCACTTCTCACTTTGTCTAAACACTAATTGCATCTTATACAGATCTTGCTCATTATATTATGGGCTTTAACAAAGGAAATTCATTTAATAATAAATTAATAAAAATTATCTAATATGAAAAGTTCTAATATTGTAAATTTGTTCTTAATATACAGTTACTAATGCAAAAGACATTCAATTAAATAATGCCACCATTATCGTGGTTTGGCTAATACTTTTCTGTACAATCATGAACTTGCCACACTCCCCACTTTCTTTTCTGCTTTATTCCTGCAGTCTACAATTCTCACAAGATTCTGGTAACTTTCTTCTTCCACTAACACTTGTTGCACTTGCAGGATTTCACTCGCAGATCTGAGATATGTCATTAGCTTATTAGATTTGGACTTAAGAATCCGGTGAATGATACATTTTGAACTACTAGCTTAACATATATTTTCACTGGTGTTACCAGAGGAAACCTTTTTTACTATGAATAGCCTGATTTTTGAGAATATGTTATTAGTTTTGCTTCTTATGCTGACTTACCATTCAGTTTGATATGTTACTGTTTATATATATGACAGTCTAATACTGACTTCTTGTACCTCTGTTACATAAAAACGTAATTATGAGAATTCTGGGATTCAGCAGTTGGTAACCAAAAATAGGTAGCACCTTACTCACGATACCTTTCTTAAAATCTTGTAATGTAAAAAGCAATATGGCCATGCATGAGCAGAAAAACACACAGCAGCTGCTAAGAATATGCTGTAGTGTTATTTCTGTCACATGTTATTATTGCAGAATCTGTAAGTGAATGATCCTTTGTCACAAGATGTGGAGTTGCCTCTACAGGTTTCAGTCACATTTGCGTGCTCGATGCTGGAAGCGTCTCATTCGCCTGTGCCATTCATCTTTCCATTCTATGACAATAGAGCGCCGTCCTATGGTCAGACCAGGTTGGTCACCTTCACGTTCTTTACCAAGAATCAAGTAGGACCTGTAAAGGAACAAAATCCTAAATTTATCCAATATTTGTAATGGGTTATCAAGTTTCTGACTTAGTTTCATACATATTAATCTCCTGAGACTAGAAAGATTGACTGTGTAAGACATACAGTACAACATCATGATAGCAGTAATGAAAATACCAATTAAGAAAGTCTTCCTCCACATTAACTCACAGAAAATGACAAAAAAGTCAAAAAGGTTAAAGACAAATGCCCCTTTTTTTCAGAAAACAGGTAATGGTGTGTAAAACTATTCACTGTGTGTGATGGAGTTACGGAGTGTGATCCTGCTGATGGTGATCACCAGTGACAGAGGAAAGATGTTTAGATCTGCAGTCCCCTTGGTGTTGTTTGAGTACGACACGACACGGGATATCATCACCAATGCCACCACTGGCACAAGCCATTGACATAATTACTACTGCTGCTGCTGCTGCTGCTTATATTATTATTATTATTATTATTATTATTATTATTAATAGCAGTATAAATATGACCCTACCCCTATGCCCACACGTACTAATCACCTTCTATAAACAGTTGTACACAAGATTGTATTGTATGTTAACCGGGGACCTAGAAACGATGGAGAGGCTCTGACCCCAGTGCAGCCACAGTGGTCCACAACCCCACGACGACTACCGCAACCCACTTCACCCTTCCGTCGCCCCACACTGAACCCAGGATTATTATGCAGTTTGGCTCCCGGGGCTGAACCACACAATAACCCTGGGTTCAGTGTGGGGTGATGGTGGGGTGAGTGGATTGCTGTAGCCTGTTGTGGACCACTGAGGGCTACAGCGGGGACAAAGCCTCTGTTGTTTCTAGGTCCCCAGTTCCACACAATACAATACAATAGAAGTCACACTTTGCATGTTAAACTTGTTTGGTAATTGTGCTTCATACCTATTTGAGGGACAAAGCAACACTGCTACTTAAATATACATTACTTATTAAAATCCAATGATTCAGTGGTCTTAAATTACCTTAATTTATATTACTCTGCTCGCGATGCTCTCAATGCAAGCACACATACATGACAAAATTAAGTTTAAAGAAACCTACTTGTTGGTTTTGACTTTGGGACATTTGCATGCCAGGTCTTTCATGTGAACCCAGAGATAGGTATTGCCTCTACGCAGACGTGACTCCCTTGCACGTTTGTACACAGACTGGATGCTCAGAGAGAACTTCACCCAATCTTCCACTGTCTCACGCTCCAGCACTTTCCCTAGAATAGCTGGAACCAAAGAAAGCAATTACTACCATTGCATTAGTCCAAATGAAATGAATAAAATATTTTATATTACAGTAACTATGCATTTTCTAGGTCAATAGGTGAACAATATGCTATACCTTGATGGCATTTCATTCACAGAGACAGTTTATCTTGGCCATCTTAACAGCAATAGGAACTATATGATTAACTGTTAATATTTACCAGACTAAACTATTTTGGAAAAATCTGTTGTATCTACACCTCTGTAGCAAACTACTAAGACAGTGGTTTCAAGCACTTCATGACAATGGACAGATTTTCATCCAATCATTCAAGTGCCTAGTTATTTACACTGAAGAGCCAAAGGAAATGCCTGCCTGATTCGTGAGGTCTTCATACACATACATGTCCATTTGCTCAATACAATTTGAAACAAGACTCGTCTGAGCAGGAAACGTTTCCAGTCATCAACAGTCCAATGTTGGTGTTGACGGGCCCAGACAAGGTATAAAGCTTTGCGTTCTGCAGTCATCAAGGGTACCCGAGTAGGCCTTCAGCTCCAAAAGGCCATATTGATGATGTTTCATTGAATAGTTCACACGCTGACACTTCTAGATGGCCCAGCATTGAAACCTGCAGCAATTTGTGGAAGGATTGCACTTCTGACATGTTGAATGATTCTCTTCAGTCATCGTCGGTGCCATTCTTGCAGAATTTTTTTCCAGCCGCAGTGATGTCAGAGATTTGATGTTTTACCAGATTCCTGATATTCATGGTATACTGATGAAATGGTCATATGGGGGAAATCCACACTTCATCGCTACCTTGGAGGTGCTGTATCCCATCGCTCATGCGCCGATTTTAACACCATGTTCAAACTCACTTAAATCTTGTTAACCTGCCATTGTAGCAGCAGTAACCAATCTAACAACTGCACCAGTCACTTGTTGTCCTATATAGGCATTGCTGATCGCATTGCTGTATTCTGCCTGTTTCATATCCCTATATTTGAATACGCATGACTATACCAGTTTCTTTCTGTGCTTCAGTGTATTATTTTTGGCACCTATTGTGCAATACGGTTACATCCTCAGCTATTATCTTTGTAAACTTTATGATTCTACATATCTCCTTCCCGAGAGAGGCAACCACTATACGAGGGCTGTTCAATAAGCAATGCCCCACATTTGTTTTCTCAGAACATATTTATTGTTATGAGTCAGAATTTGGTGACAATATACATCATCATGTCTTGTCCATGTCCTAGTTTTCCAAATAGTTTCCATCAAATTCTATGGCCGTATGCCAGTGCTGTGGAAGAGCATGTATTCCCTGCTGGTAAAAGTTCTTATCCTGCTGGCGTAGCCATGTTTCCACAGGATAACTAACACTCTCATCATCTTCAAAGTGTGTTCTCTGTACAGAATCTTTAAGCAAGAAGAATGGCATCCGCACAATTCAGCATGTCGACAGCAGTGGCTGTGACAGGGCGTCCTGAGTATGGCTGATCATGGTGCTCTTTTTTCTGCATTTCCTGAGACTGTAACTTTCATAACCCATGACCTAACCATACTCCTAGGAATTGCAGCATCACCATATCACCACACACTGCACACAAGAATTCAGTAACAGCACACTGCTTGTAACATGAGTCATATGTAGACGCCATTTTGACACTTACTACAGCTGTGCCATCTGCCAGAATGGTTTGAAACTTCACCGGCACACAGAACAAACATCAAATGTGAAGCACCGACGAGGAAATTTGTCTGTGTATTTTAATGGCTTTTTTTTTAAAAAAATGTGGGACATAACTTATTGAACGACCCGTAGTTCCAGAGAGAGGAAAATAATGTCTGTTCTTCAATATAAGAACACTTTATTAGCTTTTATCATATACTGCATAGGAAACATGATTACTTTCAGAGGAGATACTAGCAAAAATTAAATTTCATTGATTATTCAGCAATAATCTTTAATCACATTGCTTTAGTGAAGCTCAAAAATTACGTTTTTATGTAACCAGCAATTCAACAAAGACTTTAAGCAGTGTTTCATAAAATGGGAGTGGCCGAAGAACATTTTTTATGTTAAAACCATGAATTTTCATTTCATAGTTCATGTAAAACAAATGGAGATCTGTAGAACTGGACTACCTGAAAACATCATGTAGGATAACTTGTCAAGAACATCTAAGAAGTATAACAATAAGGAAAATAAACCAGACTCAAGAAAGCATATCAGACAGAATAGAAGAACAGCAGCTCGCCTTGTATGGACATACAATGCAAACAATGGAAATGACAGATGACCTAAGAAGATCTTGATATACCATCCTCAGGCAAGAAGGAGAAGAGGAAGACCAAAAGTTGCCTGGTTAGGTGGGGTATAGGAAACCATGGGGAAATGAGAAATAGAAGAATCTGAGGAAGCCTGTAGAAATCGGTGGTGACAAATATGTGGGATGTGGTGAAACCTGTAGGAACGCCATGAGAGAGAGAAGAGAGAGAGAGAGAGAGAGAGAGAGAGAGAGAGATCACATGCATGTTTGTTATTTGAGTAGTGAATTTTTTGTGTTTGAAAAATGCCTCAATTTACATGTCCCATGATGAATCAGTGATTACAATCAGAATGCTACCCCCAGTGAGGAAAGAAAAATAAATAGTTCCTTTGTTGAAATATCTTCCTCAGGATGTGTCTTAAGCAGTTTTTTTAAAAATTAAAAAAAACAACAGAAAAAACATGCAGCAACAACTAGCTGAAGCTGATACTTCATGAATGCAAGTCTGATACCTTACATTTGCATAATATTGGTTAATATTTGGGCTCTTTGAGAGCAAAATGATTCACCAGACTGATGTTACAGCTAGATTTAGAATCAGAACCTCACTATGTCCCTATGAGCATTTTGTTAGTGCACTGCTCATCGTACATTCAGAAAGATATGAACATCAGGGAATATATATGGATTGTGATGCACATGATTTACTTGCAGCTGGATGGGTGAGCATTACTAACACCTCTGTGTTGTTGAAAACAAGCAAATCATAGCATTTTTTAAGGTAAAGATGATTCCCTGAGATGACTTCCAGTTAATTTCTGATGTGAAATAGGATTGGCCAATCACTCTTAAAAATGATAACTTTATTTGTTAGCAAACACGTGAGCTCACTATACTGTCGACACTCGTCATCCCTAGCAGGCCTAGCTTTGTCATATGTATGAACTGAACAACTGCCAGCATTCCAAAGTTCATCTCAACAAACTGGGTTTTCTGACTGCATTCTTTGAGGTTTTGACTCCTAGGCAAAGGAATTTTAAAACATTCAACCATGCCAACATCAGACATGTGGGGTCCTGTTTGAAAATGCTCTGGATCAACGATGTCCTAAAGCAGTTGATATGAATCTACTGGCTCACTGCATTACAGTAGTACATTTCCCATTTTTCCCAAACTAAGAAGAATGCAACTTTTAAAGAAGAATGATATGAAGAAGAAGACCAAGATATAACAACATATGTGAGAATAGACAGTATTCTGACTGTTCGATCTACCTACCATGCTGTGCATTTTTCTTCTGCTAAAAAATCTAAAATGTGTACTGTTGAGCTGCTGTTTTTTATGCTATTTTATTTACACTGTGATTTGCAATCTAGATTAGATATGAATGATTCTTTATGATCAAATAATAATAATAATAATAATAATAATGTCTGAGAAAAGAAAGAATAATAATAATAATAATCCATTTGACTTCAACTGCCAAATAAAACTCTCCTGTACATTTTCTGTACATTATGTTCTTTAGCTTTATGCAACCATGTTGTTCTTGCATGTCATCTAGATACCTTCTGTAAAGACATTGTCTCGGTCTTCGCACTGTGATTTCATTTTCACTGCAGTCGTAACTATCTCTTCCACTTCAGTATATTCTCTGGTCCCTTTTTTGTTTCATTTTCTGTCTCTTATTGTAGCTCCCAATATCCATCTCTCCATTCCTCACTGAGTAGTCCACTATAGTTTTAACATTTACAGTCCAGCATCCTCAGTTATTTATTTTATCGCAAAGCTTATCACAGAGCTCAGAGCTCATAATTCAACAATAATTTTCAGTAGTCTATTAAAGTTCAATAAAAACTTTTGATGATATTGATTGGATTACTGGCACTCTCTTTGAAATTATGATACTAGCAGGCATAAAATGCAGAGTGTGGGTGGTTGTCTATAACATGTACTGCAACTATACTGCCGTAATAAGAGTCTTAGGATGTAGAGGGGAGGCATTAGTTGAGGAGGGAGTGAAACAGGGTTGTAGCTTATCCCCAGTCTCAAGGAAGTTACTGTATTTGAACTGAGAATGTGTTCAAAGATTCTGCAACAAAGCAAAGTTAGCGATATTGGTTTTTAATTTTGTGGGACCATTCTTTTACCATTCTTACACACCATCGTCACTTGCACTTTTTACCAGTCACTGGAGACTTTTTGCTGGATTAGAGATTCACGACAAATGTAGGCTAGGTAAGGGACCAATGCTCTAGAGTACTCCTTTTAAGAGCAAGAAGTAAAGGGAACTAAAGACGAATCTGGAAAATAGATTAAAGCTCAAAGAGAAGAGAGTAATGGCATTGTAATTCTGTCAGACATGACAAGGGTTTGGAGGAACAGTGAAACATAGAAGTTTTCTGGGTATGATACTGCATCATAATGTATAAAACTACTGCTGCTGGAGAAAAACCAACGTTTCGGCCAGAGTTGCAGCGGCCTTCTTCTGGGTCTACTGGTGTATTATAGCTATGCGGTGTTCCCTATATTTCGTTTTTACTGTTCACTGCGCATGCCATTAGGTCATAATTTTAAAAGATACTTCGTTTCATTGGTCACTTAAAGGAGGAGGAGAGAGAACTTTATTTTAATTGGTTATCGCAGAGGAGGGAGAATGTAACCTCCGTTGTCTATTGGCTCTTGTGGTATGTGCCACGATTGGTGGTCACCGTCAAATGAGAAGTTGGTTGCTGTTTACCAAATGCTGGATGTCGGCTGCACGGCAGCAGTTACTCACCGGTAGTGCTCGTGCCTCGTGTTGACAGTGCGGTCTGCTGGGCTCTGATTGCTGGCAGCCAAGATGGGGCAAGCCTGAGTCCATCCTGTCTATTCATGTTATTAGGATGTTTAAGTATTTCGATGGCCTCTCTGATTTTGCATTTTGTCATAACCGCCTGCTTGACCTACACACAGGCTTCGCTGAATTTTACTTTTTTCTGCAGTCTTGCTGATGTTCTGCCACAGCAAATTTGTTGTGTTGCCCTAGACGAATATAACACTCATGTTCCCGAATGCGGATTGCTATTGGCCTGCCAGTCTCGCCAATGTATGCCTCTCCGCATTCGCATTCTGCCTTGTACATGCCTGCTGTGTGTAAAGCATCCACCTTGTCCTTAGTGGAGCCTAGCACGTCCTGGATCCTGCGACTACTGTAGAAGACAGGCTGCACCCCAACCTCGTGAAGGTAACATTTTTCATGTAAGGTAAGTGCACTGTTGGCTGCAGTTTATCTATTTCTTGCTTATCTCGCTTTCTTGTGTTCGTTGAAAAGGCTATGTGGATCGACTTATGGCTGTAACCATTGGCTAGAAACATCATGCATAGCCTTTTAAGCTCAGGTGTTTTGTTTTGAGCATCACTTAGGCGCTGGGCACGGATTGCCTAAGAACGGATGATCGAGTTGTTCTGCGCTGGGTGGTGGTAGGATTGGAGTGCAGATACCTGTCTGTATGTGTAGGCTTGCGATATACTCTGTGCCTCAGTGTGCCCTCCGTTGTCCTCACAAATACAGCAAGGGACAGTGACTGTCTAAAAGCCCTAATTTCTTGTATCTTATATTTTGTGGTCTTTATGCGCAATACATGTTGGTGACAGTAGAATCGTTTGGCAGTTAGCTTCAATTACTGGTTCTCTATATTTTCTCAATAGCGTTTCTTAAAAAGAATGTCACCTTCCCTCCAAGGATTCCCAGTTGAGTTCCCAAAGCATCTCTAATACTTACATGTTATTTGAACCTAATGGTAACAAATCTAGCAACCTGCCTCTGCATTGCTTCAGTGTCTTCCTTCAATCGAACCAGTACAGATCCCGCACAATTAAGCAGTACTCAAGAATATGTTGCATCAGTGACCTGTATCTGCTCTCCTTTACAGGTGAACCACTCTTTCCTAAAATTATCCCAATAAACTGAAGCAGACAATTCGCCTTCCCTACCACAGTTCTCACATGTTTGTTCCATTTTGTATCGCTTTGCAACATTATGACCAGACATTCAAACGACTTGTCTCTGTCAACCATGAAACTAGTAATACTGTATCCTAACATTACAGGTTTGTTCTTCCATCTCATCTGCATTAACTTACATTTTTCCACATTTAGAGCTAGCTACCATTCATCACACCAACTAGAAATTTTGTCTAAATCATCTTTTATCTTCCTACAGTCACTCAATTTTGACACCTTACTGTATACCACAGTGTCATCAGCAAACAACTGTGGATTGCTGCCCACCCTGTCTACCAAATTATTTATGTATATAGAGAACAACAAGGGTCCTATCACACTATCCTGGGGCACTCCTGACGATACTCGTGTCTGATGAATGCTTGCCCTTGAGGACAACTTACTGGGTTCTGTTACTTAAGAAGTCTTCAAGCCACTCACATGTCTGTGAACTAATACACTAGTAACTTAATTAACAGCATGCTATGGGGCACAGCGTCAAACATCTTCTCCAAATCTAGAAATATAACATCCGCCTGTCGCTCTTCATCCATAGTTCACAGTATATCATGTGAGAAAAGGGCAAGCTGAGTTTCGCAAAAACAGTGCTTTCTAAAACCAAGTTGATTCGTGGACATGTGTTCAAAGATTCTGCAACAAACCGAAGTTAGGGATATTGGTTTGTAATTTTGCAGGACTGTTCTTTTACCATTCTTATACACCGGAGTCAACTGCACTTTTTGCCAGTCACTTGGGATTTTTTGCTGGACGAGAGGTTCATGATAAATGCAGGCTAGGTAAAGGGCTAATGCCATAGGATACCCTTTGTAAAATCAAATTGGGATTCCACCCAGACCTGGTGAATTATTTGCTTTCAAAACTTTCATTGTTTCTCTACACCAGGGATACTTATTACTATGTTGTCCATACAGGATTCTGCCTGATGGTCCAGTGATTGTATGTTTGTACAATTCTCCTCTGTAAACAGTTTCTTGAATGTGAAATTTAAAACTTTGGCTACTGTTTTGCTATCTTCAACTGCCACTCCAGAGCTGATCAACAACAAACTGAATGGAAGCCTTAGACCCGCTTAGCAATCTTACATAGGACCAGAGTTTTCTCAGTTCTCTGCCAGATATTTTGCTAAGGTGCAACAGTGGTAGGTGTTGTATGCTTTGCACATACAACAGACACACGAATCTCTACTAACCCCAGCTTGTTGTCATTTGTGCATTCTCTTTTGAATGAGAGTGCAACAGTCTCTGTTTCTGCAGCACCTTCCAAATTTCATCATTGAACCATGGTTCTCTTCATTCTTTTATCAACTTACTAAGCACGTAACTCTCCAGACTGCAATTTACAATCTGCTTAAACTTTGTCCATTATTCCTCTACATCTATCTTAGTGTATCTCAGCATAGCACTTGCACCCTGCACCCTCAATTATTTGTTGGATGTATTTCAGTCCTACCTTTCCCCTGCAGTTTTTACCCTCTAGAGTTTGCTCTAGTACCAGGGAGACTAATCCCCAGTGTCTTGAAACTTGTCTTGCCATCCAGCGCCTTCTTCTTGTCAGTGTTTTCTATATGTTCCTTTCTCTATCGATTCTATTGATAACCACTTCATTCCTTATCCTATCAGGTCACCTAATTTTAAACATTCTTCTGTAGCACCACATCTATTATGTTTTTCCACTGTCCACACAATGGTGTGCTCCAACCGCACATTCTCAGAAGTTTCCTCCTCAAATTAAGGCCTATGTTTGATAGCAGCAGGCTTCTGTTCGCCTATGCTAGCCTGCTTTTTACTTCCTCCTTGCTTCATTTCTGCTACTCCTCATTACTTTATTTTTCTTTTTTTTTCAGCTTACTCTCAGTCTATAAAGTGTGTTCATTAGACTGTTCATTCTATTCACCAGACAATGCTTACGACAATTGCAGAGAATGACAGTTGACAGAAGATAATTGAAGGAAGGAAATCCCCAATTAGGCCCAGGAAACCACATGATAGTTGACCGGCCACTGTGTCATCCTTGTCATTCGTCATTGGATGTGATATGAAGGGGAATGGGGTCAGCACAACACACTGATTGACATTTTGACCTTTGAGCCACTACATATCAATCATGTAGCTCTTGCCACTAGATTCATGAGGCTGTGTGCACCCCAGTCCAGTCATCCCACCAAGGAAAAGGCCCTGGCAGTACCGGGACTCAAACCTGGATCCCTCGTGTGAGGGTTTGTCACGTTGACGGTTTGGCTACTGAGGTGGATGGCACAAGATAATGAGGAAAACATTATATTCTAGCTGACCTAACGAACAACCAAGGTTAAGGTGGATGGAAGATCTAATGGATGATATAGCAAGATTGAAATCTGTGGAAGCAAGGAGGGACAGTGGGCAACAATGTCCTCTAACAGCTGTAGGGCTGAAGAAGTGATGGCAGAAAGTGCATCAAATGCTCTTGTTCATCCCATGACAGTCATGTAACTATAACTTACTAACTACTACATCTAGATGCTCAAATTGCATCATCGAGCATTGTATGATGATGTACATAATTGAATTTATACATCACATTGTCCACTAATTGTATGATGTGTGTAGCTAAATTCATACATTTTCACTGTGGCTAACTGTAAGCGAAGAAAATGGCAAGTAAGAGGAAGTTATTCCTGCTGCAGTTAATATTCCTTGTAAGATAAGCTACAGACTTAGTGAACTTTGTTTGGTACTTACCATAGTCCCTGCGGCAGTACTTGTTCAGATTGAGCCTCCGTGTCCCTGCACGGCATTTTCCGCACTGGTCTGAAACACACAATTGACAGTCCTCACACGTCTATGGTACAGGAAGAGTAACATATAAGTGGGAGTCATTGCTCACATGGGAATAACGTTTTCAGAATTTACAGTACAATGTAAACAATATCCAGTATCTAGACAGGAGGCCTATATCAGTTACAAAAATGAGGAAGTAGGGAATTTGGTCATGCTTTGCCAGAACAACTTGAAATGAGTAATTATTTGAAGAAAATTACATATTTAATATAATGTGCTTTTAAATTGGATTAAACACTATAAAATGATTTCTTGTAGCTGCATACAAATTCTTAACCCCATACATGTTATTTTTAAAATATCTGCTTGTGAATTTTTAATAGGTGTGACAATACTTGTCAGATTTAGAACAAAAAACACAGGATGTATGCAACACATAGTTGATGCATGAATAGTTCACCTCCTAACTATTATCTGTTACATGTTCTCCATGTTTTTCATCATAAATCTTACAAGTACTGTCATAGCTATTAAAAATTCTCAAGCACAAATTTTCAGGACTGTCCGTATGATATCAGGACTCTGCATGGGATTGTTGTTGTTGTTGTGGTCTTCAGTCCTGAGACTGGTTTGATGCAGCTCTCCATGCTACTCTATCCTGTGCAAGCTTTTTCATCTCCCAGTACCTACTGCAACCTACATCCTTCTGAATCTGCTTAGTGTATTCATCTCTTGGTCTCCCTCTACGATTTTTACCCTCCACGCTGCCCTCCAATACTAAATTGGTGATCCCTTGATGCCTCAGAACATGTCCTACCAACCGATCCCTTCTTCTGGTCAAGTTGTGCCACAAACTTCTCTTCTCCCCAATCCTATTCAATACTTCCTCATTAGTTATGTAATCTACCCATCTAATCTTCAGCATTCTTCTGTAGCACCACATTTCGAAAGCTTCTATTCTCTTCTTGTCCAAACTATTTATCGTCCATGTTTCACTTCCATACATGGCTACACTCCATACGAATACTTTCAGAAATGACTTCCTGACACTTAAATCAATACTGGATGTTAACAAATTTCTCTTCTTCAGAAACGCTTTCCTTGCCATTGCCAGCCTACATTTTATATCCTCTCTACTTCGACCATATAACTGCATGGGATTAGGAGAAATTATTTTATAGTTTTTAGTCTGATATAAAAATGTTTTATATTAAACATTTATTTTTATTTAAATAATTATTTTCTGCTTTTTAGTATTGTATGTATGAAATTCTACAATGTATTTTAACATGTTGATGGTATGACATTTGTTCTTAATTAATTATTTACACACACACACACACACACACACACACACACACACACACACTAGCTTTTTGTTGCCGCTTTAGTGATGTACACATCCATGGACATATGCCTGGAATGCGTCCTGATACTACCCGCACAATATGCTGGTCTGGCAGGACAGCCAAGATACCAAGTGTTATCAGCGTTCTTCAGATCCTCCCCAGCTCTAGCCAACAGACCGAGAAGTTAGGTGTTAATATTGCATTATCATCCACGTACAAGCTGTGTTTAAAATATCAGGACTTAAGCTTATCAGGAAGCTGCAAACTTTGTACTGAATTGAGAGACAGACAAGAAAGAGACCTAATAAAAACATGTTAAAAAGACACAGAACTGCTCTCGAAAAACATCTAATTTCGGGAAATTTTTTTAAACTTTTATTTTCAGTAACGAAGAAATTCAGGGCTAACCTTTTTATTCACTGCTGCTTTAATATAACGATATGGTTAAGCTTCCTCTAAAACAACAGATATTCGAAACACCAAAAAAGTATAATTAAATCAAAGCGCAAAGAACAAAGGAATGTTGGAGGTTTTTATAGCTCGTCGACGACGGTATGATTAAGATACGCGAATTGCGGCGCGCGAGACGAATTACGCGACGTACTGCTGCTCGAATTTACACTGAAGCGATTATTGGCGTGATTTCAGGACTGCGAAGTCCGACCACTGGAACGGATGACATACACTGATAACAGTTGCCTCTGATCAACTTCCGACGATAGTCTCTACAAACCAAATCAAATCAGGAATACAGTTCAAAGTCAACTGGTCAAAAGAAAAGTCTTGTACATTTTATGTCTGGCGATGTAATATTACAATGTGATAACAGTGAGAGCGGTTCTAGGCGCTTCAGTCTGGAGCCGCGCGACCGCTACGGTCGCAGGTTCGAATCCTGCCTCGGGCATGGATGTGTGTGATGTCCTTAGGTTAGTTAGGTTTAAGTAGTTCTTAGTTCTAGGGGACTGATGACCTCAGATGTTAAGTCCCATAGTGCTCAGAGGCATTTGAACCATTTTTTGATAACAGCGACGATTTCACTGATTTTATTATCTGGCGCCATTGATTTTATATCGCCTAGTATGATGTTATAAATGCTTCTATGATCCTGATGATCGTTCACAGATTGAAACTGGTTCTTCAATAGAGAAATTTTATCTCCAGCTCTTGGCGGTAAATCATAGCATTCTCCAAATCACACAGGTTTCCAAGGAAACAAACGGAACTTGTTTGTTTCAGTTAAACTTCGCCTGGTCCGTCACTTTTATTGAATACTGCTTCCAGTTAGCTAACGTCACCTCAATTAGACACAGGTCTCTTCCTGACAAGCACGTGTATACCCCCTTAAACAGCATTGTTATTCACAAAACCGACAAAAGTGCAAGTGCACTGCACAGTCGCTCACTGGAAACGCGCTTGTGTTGCACGCAGTGAAAGAAAAACTTCATGGGTCACAGTACATCGCTAAATCTCCGAACCATAAATCGGTAACACCTTCAAATAAGCACTCTTCTACACTACTCGGTCCGCAGCTCGTGGTCGTGCGGTAGCGTTCTCGTTTCCAGCGCCCGGGTTCCCAGGTTCGATTCCCGGCGGGGTCAGGGATTTTCTCTGCCTCGTGATGACTGGGTGTTGTGTGATGTCCTTAGGTTAGTTAGGTTTAAGTAGTTCTAAGTTCTAGGGGACTGATGACCATAGCTGTTAAGTCCCATAGTGCTCAGAGCCATTTTTTACACTACTCGGCACAGGTAGAACACAGTTTACGACGACTCGCACTGGTGGTGTTGCAGAGACCGGTGGAACAATCAGGCGGTTCCTGTGGTCGGTGATGGTGGAGTTCAAGAAGTGAACAGGTAGCCAGAAGCATGCGGAAAAAAAAATTCCTCGGAGCTATCCGAATCCAAAACAGCGTAAATACAGGCAAGGTACAGTTGAGTGCAAATTAATTGGGACAAGCGCATATATTATAAGAAGTTGAAGTAGGTTAGCAATAATCAGTTTTATCCGCTCAACTGTTGGACCCTTGGCGCACTATTGTTGCCTTGACTATGGACAATCATTGTAGGTACACACTAATTCTCTTGAGTGCTTTTATGTGTGCAGCAGTACGTGTTATTTCCGTGTTCTCAACAGGAAAACTTTATGTTAAAATGGTCATTTCACCTAATAAGCGGACAAAAATAGTTGCCTTCCACGAACACACATCTGTGGCCATATTAGACATTGCCTCTGTTGATGGTGTGAGAAAATCTAGTATACCAACACTTACTTGGACATACATTGAAGCGCCAAAGAAACTGGTATAGGCATGTGTATTCAAATACAGATATACGTGGACAGGCAGAACACGGCGCTTCGGTCGGCAACGCCTATATAAGACAGGTGTCTGGCGCAGTTGTTAGATCGGTTACTGTTGACACAATGGCAGGTTATCAAGATTTAAGTGAGTTTGAACATGGTGTTATAGTCGGCGCGCGAGCGGTGGGACACATCATCTTCGAGGTAGAGATTAAGTGGGGGTTTCACGTACGACCATTTCACTAGTGTACCGTGAATATCAGGAATGCGGTAAAACATCAGTCAGCAGCTCGTGGTCTACTGGCGCCGGCACAGTGGTTCAGCGTGTTCGCTCAGAGAGCTGGCTGGTCTCTGTAACAAAAAACTGGGCGAAGGGATCAACAACGAACTTCAACGGATATCATGTGACGACTGCTACGGTAAAAAAAAAAAAAAAAAAGTGACTACCGTCGCTGCCTCTGCATCACTGGGTCCTGGGTTTGATTCGGGGCCAGGTTGGGAATTTTCTCTGACCGGGGACTGGTTGTTTGTGTTGTCATCATCACTTCATCATCGTCATCGTCACCATCATCATCATTCCTGACAGTGGCTAGATTGGACTGTTCAAAAATTGGACTGTGTAAAATTTGGGACTTTGTATAGGCGCTGATGACCGCGCATTTGAGCTCCCCACAAACCAGTCATCATCATCATCATCATCATCATCATCATCGTCCGGCAAAACATTAAATCTCCGACATCGCTGCGGCAGGAAGAAGATCCTGCAAGAACGGGACCAACAACGACTGAAGAGAATCTTTCAAGGTGACAGAAGTGCAACCCTTCCGCAAATTGCTGCAGATTTCAATGCTGGACCATCATTGTGTGTCACCGTACGAACCATTCAACGAAACATCATCGATATGGGCTTTCGTGTACCCTTGATGACTGCAGGACACAAAGCTTTACGTCTCGCCTGGGTCTATCAGCACTGATGTTGGTCTGATAATGACTGGGAACTTGTTGCCTGGTCGTACGAGTCACGTTTCAAATGGTATCGAGCGGATGGACCTGTGCAGGTATGGAGACAACCTCATGAATCCATGGACCCTGCATGTCAGAAGGGGACTGTTGAAGATGGTGGAGGCTCTGTAATGGTGTGGGGCGTGTACAGTTGGAGTGATGTGGGACTCCAGGTACGTCTAGATACGACTCTGACACGTACGTAAGCATCCTGCCTTATCACCTGCATTAATTGATGTCCATTGTGGATTCCAATGGACTTGGGCAATTCCAGCAGGACAATACGATACCCCACACGTCCAAAATTGTTACAGAGTGGCTTCAGGAACACTCTTCCGAGTTTAAACATTTCCGCTGCACACCGAACCCCACAGATACGGACATCATTGAGCATATCAGGGATGCCTTGCAATGTGCTGTTCAGAAGAGATAGCCACTCACCTCGTACTCTTACGGATTTATGGACAGCCCTGCACGATTCATGGTCGTAGTTCCCTCCAGCACTACTTCAGACATTAGTCGAGTCCACGCCACGTTGTGTTGCGGCATTTCTGCGTGCTCGCGGTGCCCCTACACGATATTAGGCGGGTGTACAAGTTTCTTTGGTCTTCAGTGTATAATGATACTGCCTCACTGTCTTCAAAGAGAAAAGGCAGATGTGGGTGGAAACACAAAGTCATCCCTAGAACTGACAAAAGTCTGCTTAGTAGAATTCATCCTTGCAAGACAAATAAGGACCTTCAGAGAGAGCTATTGGCTACTAGGGTTGAAACTGTTTGACTCTTCAACATTACAGCGTAGGCTCTTTGATTGTGGGCAGAAGGCCCAAAAGCCAATAAACAAGCAATTGTTAACATCTGCCATGAAGAAAAAAACCGGTTGATGTGAACCAAAATATATAAATCTTGAACATCCAGTGGCTGGAAATGAGTAATTTTCACTGATGAGTCACATTTTATTGTTCATGATTATGATTATAGAGCAAAGGTTGTCAGGCGAAGTATCCATGAGGCAGCGAGAACTGAGCGCCTTGGACGGACTATAAAATAGCCTCCCGAAAAAATGTTCTGGGTTTCTTCATTGCCAGTGGCTCTGGGGCAATAGTTCTAGTTGATGGCACGATAAATTCAACCAAATACATGACAATCCTTAGGCGCAGGGTTGTGTTATTCCTACAGACCTTTGCAGACTGCAGAGAAAAGTTTCAGTATGAACTGGCCCTGTGTCATACTTCTAAAGCAGTCAAGACGTTCATAGAAGAAAACAACGTTAATCGGGCTTCAGTGGCCTGGCAGTCCACCAGACTTAAATCGATTTGAAAATTTTCGGTAGAAAGGCGGCTCGTTAAAATGGGCTGTTCAACAAAAGAATGCATGCTAGTAAATGTGGTAAAAGTGTGGTTTCATGACGACGAACTACGAAAGATTTTCTGTAACCTGATCGAATCTGTGCGATAACGTATTCAAAAGCTCATTAACGCAAAAGTAGGGTACATTTGCTGTTAATATTCAATACGTGCACAGTTAAGTTTGATCGTCTTGTCCCAATTAATTTTCACACTGCTGTATGCTCTACTATCAATGGCTACTATTGAAGGCTTGAGAGAACAGCAGGACTGCCAGAGGAGTGTGGCGCTGGGGTGCGTGTGGACACTTTCGCGTCAGCAGAAGGGTTCATGTGACGTGCTTGAGTATGTATGGACACTGTCAGTAAGTGGACGGACCCACATGACATGCTTAGGTATGTATCAGTAGATGGGCGCAAGTGACCTGCCTGGGTGTGAATGGACACTGTCACGTCAGTGGATGGGCCCACGTGAAATGCTTGCAATGGCGGCAGTACCCTCCATGGGCGTAAGCTGCGGCTGTAGTATGAAGGCCGAGTACCATTCATTGTCTGTTCCTCTATCTCGATACTATGGCTGGGCAGCAAATCTGACTAACTGTCCGCTACTAACAGACCCTCTGCCCCAGAGGGGTGACGACTCCGAAACCCAAGTGGGGCTACCGATTGACAGCTTTGATTGTGCGAGCTCCAATGAGCTCCCTGAAAAATGTTTCAATATCCAAACGTTCTTGCGAAGCAGACTAGTAGCCACATGCAAACAATTTCATTGGTCATTTACCACATGTGCTAACAACATGGCACTGGAAAATGGTGCTTCCTGCGAGGGCTGATCAAAAGTTCATTTGATGTTCTGTCAAAACGTGAACATGTAAGGATCGACTGCTGCAGAACATACTGTGCTCTGGAATGTGCCTCCGCCTGCAATGTACTCCGTCGTCACATCCACCACAAATCGCCGTTTCTATGATGAGGTGTGGATGTCCAACACCTTTTCACCTAGTCGTAGTTTCTCCTTCCTCCAACCACTTTTCATAGATACATGAGACAGTAGGACGCGAACAGCAAATACGTGACAATTGTGCCCAATGAAATACGAACCCATACAAAAATATGTGAAATTTGTGTCCGTTATTCCTGGAGTTTGGTTTAGTTTTGAAATCAGGACGTATTTGCTCAGCTGCTGACTTGCTAGACCTAACACAGGCGAGGATTTTCTTCCAGGGTTTCCTCCCCTAGCCTTTGAAGATCCCTCTTCTCCACAAGGCAATGGTGTCGTCTTCTAATTATCCCCAGGGAGGATGGGTTACATCATCCGCCATCTCCACCACTCCGAAGGTCTCCTTCTCTGCAGAAGGTGCCGTTAAGGTCTTCACCCGTAACAATGGACATGGGTTCCATGTTATAGCCCATAAAGCTGGGTTCGTGCCTGAGTCAAAGTAGAATCTGGTTCTCGTTTCAGCCACCTAGGAAGCATGATCTCGAAAGACAACACCATTAAGCAGAAAATACTCAGCAGGACATAGAAAGCATCCAGTTTTTACAGTCAAATCAGAAATCTTGTCTGTGTGGATGAAATGCCACGAAAAGCAAAAGCGACCATTTACAACACGTATTTCGTACCAGTCCTAACGTATGGCTTAGAAACAAGTACCATACTAAACAAAGACTTCAGCTGAATTCAGGTAACAGAAATGGGATTCACTAGAACTGTGAACCAAACAACTAGAAACGACAAAATCAGGAATGAGGTGAACAGAAAAGTAGCTGGTAATGAGGTTCCTGTTACCAGAAACGCAGGCTCAGTGGTATGGACACATAATGAGAATAAACATCGAAAGACCTTCCAAGAGGTAGTTCAGCCTGAACCCCGTAGGAAGAAGATCACGGGGAAGATCAAGAAAAAGCTGGATAGAGACTGTAAGATCAGATGTAGATGAGAAAGGACGCAAATGGGAAACTGTCCTGGACCAGAAGGTGTAGTGTATGAAGACAGAAGGAGATGGCGAGCGCTTGTACAACACAACCGGGAAATTGGAGTTGGTTCAACATCTGAGGTCATCAGTCCCCTAGACTTAGAACTACTTAAACATAACTAACCTAAGGACATCACACACATCCACGCCCAAGGCAGGATTCGAACCTGCGACTGTAGCAGCCGCGTGGTTCCGGACTGAAGCGCCTAGAACCGCTCAACCACAGCGGCCAGCACTGGAGCTGGAAAACGATGATGGTGATTCCTGGAGCCTACATGCTCAATAAATCACGACCTACCTGCACCTTGAAAGACGTCGTCTACCGGAAGGGCTCTGTATGTCCCCACTGAGGTGCTGTGGGCGCCCTGTCAGAGCGGCATCGATGCCGCCATACAAATGAGCAGCACTTGTCGCGCTACACTAATTTGGGACCGCTCTATCGAATGGACATGTAAAATTCCACTTTAAAAATAACTTTGTTCGTAACGAGAAACAAACCTACGCTTTTCTTCAATACCAGGCGTGGCATGAAAGACGTGAAGAGTGGTATTTGTTGGGTCTGACCCTGTCTACAAATCGCAGAAACAAAATTGTAAATATCTGACGACATCAGAGGAGATGCACATGACGGCTTATGATGAAACAAGCACTGTATCACTGTGAGAGATACAAAGGTGACCGAGTGTGCGGGGACTTACCCCAGTTCACTGCTACCAACGCCACGTCGTCACAACGCGCCCGTGCTTAGCATACGAAGTACTGCGCCATAATGTAAGGATGAAATTAGAAATTAAAAATTAAATTAACTTTTCCAAACCTTTTCTGTGTATGCTTCAACATATTAATCTTAGCACTGTGGAATCTCAGAATAATCTAATGGATATATTTCACTAAATACAGTATTTTAAGAAAGAATAAGTTACGCTACATAAAAAAGCTGAAAATTGTTCAGAGTGTTCAAATATATGTCACAATCAAAAGTTATAATCTCAACTTGATCGGAGCAATATTTTAATCAAAATCGGCGCTTCTTCGAAAAATTTAAGGCTCTAATTAGACTCAGAAAGATGAAAATTTGTATGTAGCCTCAGTTTGATATAAAACCACGAAATATGTAACACCAGTAAGCCACCTCTATTAACTTTCAAATTATTTACTAAAAATTAAATTTGGAACGAAAACATCCCTATTCATAACAGTTTAAGTATCGTTTGTATTTGTTACAGAAAGTTCTAATTGCAGCACTCGATTACATTTATGAAACAATACAGCTGTACCAAGTTTCAAGACTTTATGATAGATAACGATTACTACAAGGAATGCTTCGCTACCTGTCGGACATTTTATGTTATTGGACAAATGATCAAAAATTGACTTCTGAGTATTTTTTCAGGGTGCTCAATCTTTTTTTTGGTCTGGCAGTGTAATTCGGACGTAAAACCTATCAAGTAAAAGGATCATGCAATCTTTTATACAGCTGATTGTAAGGTGATATAGTTTAAGAATGCATACATAAGTGAGGTAAATATAGCGAGATGATAAGATACCGAATTTGATGAGGATGTTAAACTTCGTTGACCCCTGTTGGTTTTCGAGAGGAACAGGGGTTGTGTGAGGCTGAAAGTTTTAGTTTCTCTTTCCGTTCATTCCATACTCACCGGTAACAACACACACATCTTCACACTGCAAAACTAAAAGTTTCAGTATCCACGCATGCCGTTAAAGCTTTAAAGCGAACATGTTAATTTTAATTTCCTTAGGTATACATAGGTATACTTTCCTATTATATTTCGTAGTTCCTCTACTTTTGCTTACCAGGTGACAGGGAAATAAGATTGAAGCTTCTGAAATGAGATTCCTAAGAGTTACGAAAGGATTTACAAAACTAGATAAACAAACAAGTTCGATGCTACAAAGGAGTTAATAGTTAAACACATGAACGATGTTTTGGGTGAATACAGAGTCTAATGAAAATACAATGTGAAAAGAACGTCAGAGCGACGATTATCACTACCAGCAATAACATTTGTACCAAATAGAGAAAGAAGTACTGGAAGCCCCAAGATGTGATGGCGTGAATAAGGCTGACCCACGAAGACGAAACAGGCGTGACGTTCAACCCTTAAAAGTGGAGAAGAGGGAGAAGAGGAAGAAGAAGGTGAAGAAGAAGTAGAAGACGATTATGACTATGATGAAGACGGATCGGGGAATCTTGTTTCTTCATATCACTCTGAATATCAACACGCTGGCGGAATCCGCTCTCTGACATGACAAGCGCTGAGCACAGCAATTAGAGGCAATGCATCAAGCGGACGTACATGAAGATAAAAAAAAGCCAACCCAATGCCAAAGATGGGGCTCGCTCCAGCGACACATAGATCACCGCTACTCATCTTGGAGGTCTTGCCTAACCGGACCTGCACTTCCATTCGGAGTAAAGCAACTTGGCGACATCATACGATTTGACGAAGAGAGGGACAGGGGGAGGGAGGGAAGGAGGGAATGCATCCGGTAATGGGCTTCACGGCACGCCCACGTCAAAATAAATGCGGTAACCTGTCTTTGTAACCAATCTCGTTCACAGGCGGTGATTGCAACACCAGAACACTGCAACGAGACGCAACAAGAGCTGCAGACGACAAACAATTGGCACAGGGACTGAGAGTTGACTCTGATTAAATAAATGTAGAGGATATAACTAGGTGAAAAGATACGTTGCTGATCGATTGACACTGCAATCAGTAACAACCGTGACACATTGAGGAGTAACCATCAGCGGCTGAAGTGGAATGACCACCTAAAATTAACTATAGAAAAAGCAGATGCCAGGCTGAGATTAAAAGGAATATTTTTAAGGAAATGTAGCTCCTCCACGAAAAAAGTGGCCTGCAAAACACTTTTGAGATCGATTCTTTAGCATCGCTCATCAGTCTGGGACATTTGCCAGGTTGGATTAACAGGAGAGAGAGAGAGAGAGAGAGAGAGAGAGAGAGAGAGAGAGAGAGAGGAGGAAGAAAGCGAGAGGGAGAGAGAGAGAGAGAGAGAGAGAGAAGATCCAACGAAGAGCGGCATGTTTCATCACGGACCATGTAGGAGCTGCAAGGGTGTTACAGAGATGGTCAACGAATTCCAATGGCAGACGCTAAAAATAGGCATGCGTTGTGAAACGCGGGGAGTTTTATTACTGGGATTCCGAGAACGTACATTCCAAAAAGGATCGAGCAACACATTAATGCTCCCTATATACGTCTCACTAAATGACCAAGACTAGGAAATCAGAGAAATTACAGCTTATTAGCAGGTTTACCGAAGGTCAAGTTTCTCAAGCACCATTGGCGAACTGAACGTGGATTATAATGGCACCAAATGCATCCGCCGCCTGCGGAGTACAAATGTAGTAGACACAACATTCGCAGAACTTAGGAGAGTTGATGGTGAAAAGTTCCTTATCTTTTATGCGAACAGACATGGTTTCGTCGTCAACCTATGATCACTGCTCATTCTAAAGTATTATTTATTCACCGCTAGAAACACAAAGATAAGTTTTTGAAAATTAACGGTTTCAGTTTTTTTTGCAAAACTTCGTCAGCTATAGGTGGAAATATGAAAATAAAATAGCATTACAATATATGTTAAAACTCAGACACATAGAGTAAAAGTATTAGAAGTTTTCGAACAGATTGCTCTTATTTTGGATATCGTTTAGTTTCTGTTTCTCAGATTTATTTATTTTTTGAAACGTTTGTTCATCTCATCGAGACGTCACGCGATCATGCTACGTATTTCTCCGAAGACTAACTACAACATGTCTTTCGTGAACCCGAACCAATTTTCTGTATTACTGTGCTATTAAAAACCAACCATAGGAAAGGTCTCCAGCCTCGCTCTGACCGGCAGGACAAGGTAAAATTTTATATGTAAATCGAAGGTAGAGACGGGAAGAAAAGAAAGGAAAGGGAGGGGATCACAGCTGTCAGGTGCATCGGGACATTACAAGGAATCAGCGGCGACGAGCGAAAATATGTACCGGACTGGGATTCGAACCCGGGACCTCCTGCTTACTAGGCAGGTGCGGTAACCACTTGCACGGACTATCTCGGCACGCTTCACGGCCTATCCCTTCTTCCATCGAGGGCCACCCATCTGCAGTCCTCGTCCATTTCCTCCAAGTTCGCTACTCCGAGATTCCCACAGGAAGCCGGACGTATTTGTATATCAGCACTGAAGAAGGTGGATCCATTGCCCAGCTAGGCGTATCAATTATATGAATGCGTGGTGTCTGTTCTTTCGGACATGTAAGCTTAGGGACCGATGACCTCAGCAGTTTGGTCCCATAAGATCTTGCCACAAATTCCCAATTCCACTGCGATTTATCTAACTACTAACTACATGCAGGGATTACTCCAGCCGGTTCCTAGCAACTTCCGTCGATTATTTCCAATAATATACAAATAAGAATAATACACTGCCTGAGACAAAAAGTAAAGCACCAGGAAGATATGGTTGAACGTCACCATAATTTCGTAAACGTACACACAATCGGCGCTTAGTGCATTAGTGTTGTTCGTGTTTGGTGTTGTTACCAGGCCTGTTAGGGTATATAAGGAAGGTGAACAGCTTCAGATATTGAGTTATCACTGTGAAGGACACGGGGACGCAGCGTACTCGTGTAAGACAGCGTTATCAGTAACCATCAGATTTTGCAAAGGGCCTCAACGTGTTTCCGCATCTGGAAGGCTGGTCGAACCGGGCGTTATCCAGTTTTGTGGGGGCATTAAGATGTGACAGTGGCCCGATTTTAGACTGCATATTCAACGTCAGTGTTCTAGTCTACCACACTGACCACGTCACAGGAGGAACGCCGTATCGTGCGCTTCACATCTGCGTCTGCCGTCCGAGAACAAGTAATGGACTCCTTGTAACATTCCGTGTGTCCCACACTTTTAGTCGGAGACTAGCAGCGGCCGGACTATGGAATGAGGGTCCGTTGCGTAAGCTGCCGTTAACACAGCGCAAAACATTGTGTTGGGTTGGTGCCATGACAAAGAAGCATGAATGAATCGCGTTTCTGCACTACCCAGCATGACCATCGTCGGTGAGTATGGAGAGAGGAACTCTGTCAGCACAACGCTACGTCACAAGCCACCCTGCATCCTCTTGTGTGGTGGCGCGGGGTAGCCGCGCAGTGTAACGATGTTTTGCTACGGTTCGCATGGCTGCCCCCGTCGGAGGTTCGAGTCCTCCCTCGGGCGTGTGTGTGTGTGTGTGTGTGTGTGTGTGTGTGTGCGTGTGTGTGTGTGTGTGTGTGTGTGTGTGAAGCCTAGGGACCGATAACCTCAGCAGTTTGGTCCCACAAAACTTACCACATATTGTTTCCTCTTGTATTAGCTCTCATGCAAAGTGTCATGGCGCCATTTTCAACAGGGAAAACCTCGTTC
Source organism: Schistocerca piceifrons (assembly GCF_021461385.2). Taxonomy (NCBI): domain Eukaryota; kingdom Metazoa; phylum Arthropoda; class Insecta; order Orthoptera; family Acrididae; genus Schistocerca; species Schistocerca piceifrons. Next base: position 811,114,539 of record NC_060140.1, on the reverse strand, counting down.
ACACGCGACACGTATCTCTATCAAGTGTCTGCATGACGCTGAGATACTCCCTTGGCCAGCAAGATCCCCAGAAGAGTCCCCAATAGAACATGTGTGTCTCCAACTAGGACGAGAACTCTGTCCTAGTGCCAGTACCCAAGATGTCAAGGGCCAGTTACAATATTTTTGCGCCAGCCTGCTCACGCGAGAAGAGAACGGCTTTATGACAACCTTCCTGTCGAGTCAGTGCATGCAACCACGCCAGAGGGGATGTAATGTCATACTGACAAGTGGGCTCATCCTACCAGGTTATACGTAAATTTGACAGGCTCTTGTAATCACTGAACTAACATAAAATACACTCTTCCTCCTCCACTTCTGGGTACTTGACTTTTTTTTCTGTCAGGTGGTATAGTTCAAAGTCAAGCAGTCAAAAGTCACACAAGAGCACATCACTTGAAATCTGCATGAGAGGAGAAGTAATTTATTGATTTCAATTAGACTTCGAAAAGGGCCCATGACACGATATGTGATTTCTGCCTACCGAGAACGTACACAAAAATCTCCTACACTCGCCTAAAGAAGCAGAAATAACTCAAATAAGATAACACCCCCATGACAAATTTTTGAGGCTCTTTGTATTGGAAAAATAAGATTATCAATGAGAAATAATATCGACCGACTTCGTAAATACACTACTGGCCATTAAAATTGCTACACGAAGAAGAAATGCAGATGATAAACGGGTATTCATTGGACAAATATATTATACTAGAACTGACATGTGGTTTTATTTTCACGCAATTTAGGTGCATAGATCCTGAGAAATCAGTACACAGAACAACCACCTCTGGCCGTAATAACGGCCTTGATACGCCTGGGCTTTGAGTCAAATAGAGCTTGGATGGCGTGTACAGGTACAGCTGCACATGCAGCCTCAACACGATACCACAGTTCATCAAGAGTAGTGACTGGCGTATTGTGACGAGCCAGTTGCTCGGCCACCATTGACCAGACGTTTTCAATTGGTGAGAGATCTGGAGAATGTGATGGCCAGGGCAGCAGTCGAACATTTTCTGTATCCAGAACCTGCAACATGCGGTCGTGCATTATCCTGCTGAAATGTAGGGTTTCGCCGGGATCGAATGAAGGGTAGAGCCACGGGTCGTAACACATCTGAAATGTAACGTCCACTGTTCAAAGTGCCGTCAATGTGAACAAGAGGTGACCGAGACGTGTAACCAATGGCACCCCATACCATCACACCGGGTGATACGCCAGTATAGCGATGACGAATACACGCTTCCCATGTGCGTTCACCGCGATGTCGCCAAACACGGATGCGACCATCGTGATGCTGTAAACAGAACCTGGATTAATCCGAAAAAATTACGTTTTGCCATTCATGCGCCCAGGTTCGTCGTTGAGTACACCATCGCAGGCGCTCCTGTCTGTGATGCAGCGTCAAGGGTAATCGCAGCCATGGTCTCCGAGCTGATAGCCCATGCTGCTGCAAACGTCGTCGAACTGTTCGTGCAGATGGTTGTTGTCTTGCAAACGTCCCCATCTGCTGACTCATTTCCTAATCTAATCCCCTCAGCATCACCCGATTTAATTTGACTACATTCCATTATCCTCGTTTTGCTTTTGTTGATGTTCATCTTATATCCTCCTTTCAAGACACTGTCCATTCCGTTCAACTGCTCTTCCAAGTCCTTTGCTGTCTCTGACAGAATTACAATGTCATCGGCGAACCTCAAAGTTTTTATTTCTTCTCCATGGATTTTAATACCTACTCCGAATTTTTCTTTTGTTTCCTTTACTGCTTGCTCAATATACAGATTGAATAACATCGGGGAGAGGCTACAGCCCCGTCTCACTCCTTTCCCAACCACTGCTTCCCTTTCATGCCCCTCGACTCTTATAACTGCCATCTGGTTTCTGTACAAATTGTAAATAGCCTTTCGCTCCCTGTATTTTACCCCTGCCATCTTCAGAATTTGAAAGAGAGTATTCCAGTCAACATTGTCAAAAGCTTTCTCTAAGTCTACAAATGCTAGAAATGTAGGTTTGCCTTTTCTTAATCTTTCTTCTAAGATAAGTCGTAAGGTTAGTATTGCCTCACGTGTTCCAACATTTCTACGGAATCCAAACTGATCTTCCCCGAGGTCCGCTTCTACCAGTTTTTCCATTCGTCTGTAAAGAATTCGCGTTAGTATTTTGCAGCTGTGACTTATTAAACTGATGGTTCGGTAATTTTCACATCTGTCAACACCTGCTTTCTTTGGGATTGGAATTATTATATTCTTCTTGAAGTCTGAGGGTATTTCGCCTGTCTCATACATCTTGCTCACCAGATGGTAGAGTTTTGTCAGGACTGGCTCTCCCAAGGCCATCAGTAGTTCTAATGGAATGTTGTCTACTCCCGGGGCCCTGTTTCGACTCAGGTCTTTCAGTGCTCTGTCAAACTCTTCACGCAGTATCTTATCTCCCATTTCATCTTCATCTACATCCTCTTCCATTTCCATAATATTGTCCTCAAGTACATCGCCCTTGTATAAACCCTCTATATACTCCTTCCACCTTTCTGCCTTCCCTTCTTTGCTTAGAACTGGGTTTCCAAGTGAGCTCTTGATATTCATACAAGTGGTTCTCTTCTCTCCAAACGTCTCTCTAATTTTCCTGTAGGCAGTATCTATCTTACCCCTAGTGAGACAAGCCTCTACATCCTTACATTTGTCCTCTAGCCATCCCTGCTTAGCCATTTTGCACTTCCTGTCGATCTCATTTTTGAGACGTTTGTACTCCTTTTTGCCTGCTTCATTTACTGCATTTTTATATTTTCTCCTTTCATTAATTAAATTCAATATTTCTTCTGTTACCCAAGGATTTCTATTAGCCCTCGTCTTTTTACCTACTTGACCCTCTGCTGCCTTCACTACTTCATCCCTCAGAGCTACCCATTCTTCTTCTACTGTATTTCTTTCCCCCATTCCTGCCAATTGTTCCCTTATGCTCTCCCTGAAACTCTCTACAACCTCTGGTTCTTTCAGTTTATCCAGGTCCCATCTCCTTAAATTCCCACCTTTTTGCAGTTTCTTCAGTTTCAATCTGCAGTTCATAACCAATAGATTGTGGTCAGAATCCACATCTGCCCCTGGAAATGTCTTACAATTTAAAACCTGGTTCCTAAATCTCTGTCTTACCATTATGTAATCTATCTGATACCCTTTAGTATCTCCAGGATTCTTCCAGGTATACAACCTTCTTTCATGATTCTTGAACCAAGTGTTAGGGAATCCAATATTCTGAGATCCACTGTGTAAAGAGCGTGCCGAGAATACCAAATTTCAGGTATTCTCTCTCACCAGGGACATTTAATGACGGGAGAGCAGCGGCGTTTGCATAAAGTTGTCACTGCTAACAACCATCAGCACTGCGTGAAATAACCTCAGAAATAAATGTACGGCGAACGTACCAGTTAGGACAGTGCGGGGAAATTTGGCGTTAATGGGCTGTTGCAGCAGACGATGGACGCGAGTGCCTTTGCTAACAGCACCATATCGTCTGCAGCGGCTCTCCTGAGCTCGTGATCATATCGGTTGGACCCTACATGACTGGAAAACTTATGCCTGGTAGATGAGTCCCGATTTCAGTTGGTAAGAGCTAATAGTAGGGTTCGAGTGTGGCACAGACCACACGAAACTATGGACCCATGTTGTCAACAAGGCACTGTGCAAGCCGGTGGTGGCTCCATAATGGTGTAGCCTGTATTTACATGCAATGGACTGGGTCCTCTGATCCAACTAAACCGATGATTGATTGAAAATGGTCATGTTCGGCTACTTAAAAGAGACCAACGGCTTCCATTCATGGACTCCATGCTCCCAAAAAACGATTGTGAGGTAACGGGCGAGTTGTGGCGCCCTGGAAATACACTCCTGGAAATGGAAAAAAGAACACATTGACACCGGTGTGTCAGACCCACCATACTTGCTCCGGACACTGCGAGAGGGCTGTACAAGCAATGATCACACGCACGGCACAGCGGACACACCAGGAACCGCGGTGTTGGCCGTCGAATGGCGCTAGCTGCGCAGCATTTGTGCACCGCCGCCGTCAGTGTCAGCCAGTTTGCCGTGGCATACGGAGCTCCATCGCAGTCTTTAACACTGGTAGCATGCCGCGACAGCGTGGACGTGAACCGTATGTGCAGTTGACGGACTTTGAGCGAGGCCGTATAGTGGGCATGCGGGAGGCCGGGTGGACGTACCGCCGAATTGCTCAACACGTGGGGCGTGAGGTCTCCACAGTACATCGATGTTGTCGCCAGTGGTCGGCGGAAGGTGCACGTGCCCGTCGACCTGGGACCGGACCGCAGCGACGCACGGATGCACGCCAAGACCGTAGGATCCTACACAGTGCCGTAGGGGACCGCACCTCCACTTCCCAGCAAATTAGGGACACTGTTGCTCCTGGGGTATCGGCGAGGACCATTCGCAACCGTCTCCATGAAGCTGGGCTACGGTCCCGCACACCGTTAGGCCGTCTTCCGCTCACGCCCCAACATCGTGCAGCCCGCCTCCAGTGGTGTCGCGACAGGCGTGAATGGAGGGACGAATGGAGACGTGTCGTCTTCAGCGATGAGAGTCGCTTCTGCCTTGGTGCCAATGATGGTCGTATGCGTGTTTGGCGCCGTGCAGGTGAGCGCCACAATCAGGACTGCATACGACCGAGGCACACAGGGCCAACACCCGGCATCATGGTGTGGGGAGCGATCTCCTACACTGGCCGTACACCACTGGTGATCGTCGAGGGGACACTGAATAGTGCACGGTACATCCAAACCGTCATCGAACCCATCGTTCTACCATTCCTAGACCGGCAAGGGAACTTGCTGTTCCAACAGGACAATGCACGTCCGCATGTATCCCGTGCCACCCAACGTGCTCTAGAAGGTGTAAGTCAACTACCCTGGCCAGCAAGATCTCCGGATCTGTCCCCCATTGAGCATGTTTGGGACTGGATGAAGCGTCGTCTCACGCGGTCTGCACGTCCAGCACGAACGCTGGTCCAACTGAGGCGCCAGGTGGAAATGGCATGGCAAGCCGTTCCACAGGACTACATCCAGCATCTCTACGATCGTCTCCATGGGAGAATAGCAGCCTGCATTGCTGCGAAAGGTGGATATACACTGTACTAGTGCCGACATTGTGCATGCTCTGTTGCCTGTGTCTATGTGCCTGTGGTTCTGTCAGTGTGATCATGTGATGTATCTGACCCCAGGAATGTGTCAATAAAGTTTCCCCTTCCTGGGACAATGAATTCACGGTGTTCTTATTTCAATTTGCAGGAGTGTATTTTACGTTCGGAGTTGGGGCGGCCGCAGACGCTCGTCGAAGCCAGGGCCCGGCAGCAAACACGTGGTGCCGAATGTTAGCCGGACGAGAGGGGTAGCCCCAGCGCATGGTCCAGTCGCTGTGACGCTGTATCGATGAAGAAGACACGCTGAGAGTGCCAAAGATGGCGGACTTCGTGAAACCTTAATGGCAGACATTTCACCTTTCGTATAGAAATTAATAGTAGCCAGATGAATCGTGATACCTCAAAAAGAAACATGTGCATTACCATTATTTGCACGACGATTCTGACGGTGTAAGCAGATTTTCAATATATTTATTAGTTACAAGTTTAGTATCTGACGATAAATTATGCAAGTAACACCCAGCAACGAATTTCCAAAATCTAAACGGTTAATCCGATTTCGTCGATGTACGTGTCTTTTGAAAGCTATTAGCGTATACCTAAATTGGTATGAATTACAGGCATGTGACTTAAATAGTACATGATTAATTGGAAGTCAAAGTGGCCGATTACTATCGACCGCGTCAGGCCATAAGTAGTCCACAGTTGCACGAAAAAACGGTAGCAGCATGCTTGTAAGTATATTTATTCGTCCCTCTCTTTGTTTATATCCGATATATACTATTCATGAAGAAATTGGTTAAATATTTACTGTGTGTTAGAAAGCACAGACATTAGGCTCCTGGTCTACCTTTTGCTTCTTTTCTTTTGATAAATGTTTATTCAATTGTTTATGTATTTAATAATGTGTGTTAGAGTGTGTTTATGGTCCAGCGGTAGGAATATTTATTTAATACCAAGTTGTTTAAATGTAAATCCAGCATTTCGTATGTGTTTCAATACGTTTGTGAGTAAGCGTTGGTTTGGAGACATGGAGGGAGCACTCTAGCCAATCACAGCGCTCGTGAATGGGGAGACTAGATGGAAGTGGGAGAAGAGCATCGTTTGGAGAGAGGACAGGGGGGTTCTGAGGGGAGTTCTGGACAGTACGGAGCAGGACACGGGATGCTGGGCGTGTCGGCGCGACGGACGCTCGGTCGCGGCAGAGCGGCAGAGTGTGGAGCGGTTTGCGCGTGGTCGCGACAGATAGAAATACTTTGGAGTGCCGACCTGTGCTCTTGTTTGATTTCCGTGGCTTCTGCGGTGAAGACGTAGCCCGCGCGACCGCTACGGTCGCAGGTTCGAATTCTGCCTCGGGCATGGATGTGTGTGATGTCCTTAGGTTAGTTAGGTTTAAGTAGTTCTAAGTTCTAGGGGACTAATGACCTCTGAAGCTAAGTCCCATAGTGCTCAGAGCAATTCGTATTTTGAAGACGTAGTATGCGCTCAGAAGTGAATATCTCGCGAGCTATGTTGTTGTTCATAACTAATTACGTGAAGTAGGAGTCTATTGTTTCCCTGTTATTCAACTTACATTTTATTTAATTGCTGGAACATCGACACCAACAACTGTTTTGCAGAAATATGCTACATTCTCAAAAATACTTCTACGATCGTGTTCATCAAGTAAAGTCGTTAAGATAGTACCTGCAAATTTTATTTAATTGCAATCTTTCATTTATAAATACCGGGTGATCAAAAAGTCAGTATAAATTTGAAAACCGAATAAATCACGGAATAATGTAGATAGAGAGGCACAAATTGACACAGATGCTTGTAATGACGTGGGGTTTTATTAGAACCAAAAAAATACCAAAGTTCAAAAATGTCCGACAGATGGCGCTTCATCTTATCAGAATAGCAATAATTAGCATTACGAAGTAAGACAATGCAAAGATGATGTTCTTTACAGAAAATGTTCAATATGTCCACCATCATTCCTCAACAATAGCTGTAGTCGAGGAATAATGTTGTGAACAGCACTGTAAAGTATGTCCGGAGTTATGGTGAGGTATTGGCGTCGGATGTTGTTTTTCAGCATCCCTAGAGATGTCGGTCGATCACGATAGTCTTGCGATTACAGGTAACCCCAAATCCAATAATCGCACGGACTGAGGTCTGGGGGCCTGGGGGGCCAAGCATGACGAAAGTGGCGGCTGAGCACACGATCACCACCAAACGACGCGCAAGAGATCTTTCAAGCGTCTAGCAATATGGGGTGGAGCGCCATCCTGCATAAACATCGTACGTTCCAGCAGGTGTTTATCAGCCAGGCTGGGGATGATGTGATTATGTAACATATCGGCATACCTCTCACCCGTCACGGTAGCAGTTGCTGACGTTTTGCTGTCCAGCGCCATCTGTCGGACATTGCGAACTTTGTTTTTTTTTTCATTCTAATAAAACCCCATGTCATTCCAAGCATGTGTGTTAATTTTTACCTCTCTATCTACATTATTCTGTGGTTTATTAAGTTTTCAAATTTATACTGACTTTTTGATCACCCTGTATATATGTTACATCCATAATTCGCAATTGCCGAGTGATAGAAACCTTCGACCATTCGATTCATGTGTGTATTCCTATTGTATACTGTAGACTCAGCAGTATTTGGCCTGTAATGCGGCAACTACGTACCCGAGCCCCTATTGCAACGCTGAGTCGGAGGGTACGTAGTTGTGAGCCACACCATCATTTACTTTTCTTTTGAGAGCCCGCACGATGGAACTTTTATGGAAGACTATAAACCATGTTAACGGGCCACAGTTGTTCGCGACTGGCTTGAAGAACATTCTGGACAATCCGAAAGAAGGAAGGAAGATTAGGTTTAGCGCCCAGTCGACATCGTGGTCGTCGGAGATGGGGGACGAACTCGGATTGTGTCAAGGATGGGGCAGGAAAACGGCCCAGCTCTTTCAGTACAACCATCCTGGCATTTATCTAGAGCGATTTAGGGAAATTACGGAAAAATTGAATGCTGATGGCCGGACGCGGGTCGGGACAATTCGAGCGACAGATTTAGGTACCCAGATAGTACAACATTAATCTCTTCGAATATTTATGGGACATAATGGAGAGATCAGATCGTGCACAAAATCCAGCACCGGCGACACTTCCGCAATTATCGACGGCTGCAGAGGCAACATGGCACAATATTTCTGCAGGGGACTTCCAGCGACCTGTTGAGCCCATGCTACCTCGAGCTGCTGCACTTCGCCGGGGAAAAAGAGGTCCGACACGATATTAGGAGGCATCCCACGACTTTTGTCACGTCACTGTGTTTCTTGACTCTTCTCGAAACTCATGTTCTCCAAACATTAACAATACACCAGACCGTGATGCAGAACGACTCTCTTGCAGTGTCTGCCACTGGAGTTGGTTGATCATCTCTGTGACGCTTTCGAGCCTCCTGAAGGAACCTGTAACAAAACTCGCTGCTCTTCTTTGGATCTTCTCAATTTCTTCTATGAGTCCTATCTGGTACAGATCCCATACCGACGAGAAGTACACTACTGGCCATTAAAATTGCTACGCCAAGAAGGAATGCAGATGATAAACGGGTATTCGTTGGAGAAATATATTATACTAGAAGTGACATGTGATTACATTTTCACGCAGTTTGGGTGCATACATCCTGAGAAATCAGTACCCAGAACAACCATCTCTGGCCGTAATAACGGCCTTGATACGCCTGGGAATTGAGTCAAACAGAGCTTAGATGGCGTGTACAGGTACAGCTGCCCATGCAGCTTCAACATGATACCACAGTTCATCAAGACTAGTGACTGGCGTATTGTGACGAGCCAGTTGGTCGGCCACCATTGACCAGACGTTTTCAATTAGTGAAAGATCTGGAGAATGTGCGGGCCAGGGCAGCAGTCGAACATTTTCTGCATCCAGAAAGGCCCGTACAGGACCTGCAACATGCGGTCGTGCATTATCCTGCTGAAATGTAGGGTTTCGCAGGGATCGAATGAAGGGTAGAGCCACGGGTCGTAACACATCTGAAATGTAACGTCCACTGTTCAAAGCGCCGTCAATGCGAACAAGAGGTGACCGAGACGTGTAACCAATGGCACCCCATACCATCACGTCGGGTGATACGCCAGTATGGCGAAGGCGAATACACGCTTCCAATGTGCGTTCACCGCGATGTCGCCAAACACGGATGCGACCATCATGATGCTGTAAACAGAATCTGGATTCATCCGAAATAATGACGTTTTGCCATTCTTGCACCCAGGTTCGTCGTTGAGAACACCATCGCAGGCGCTCCCGTCTGTGATGCAGCGTCAAGGGTAACCGCAGCCATGGTCTCCGAGCTGATAGTCCATGCTGCTGCAAACGTCGTCGAACTGTTCGTGCAGATGGTTGTTGTCTTGCAAACGTCCCCACCTGTTGACTCAGGGATCGAGACGTGGCTGCCGGATCCATTACAGCCATGCGGATAAGATGCCTGTCATCTTGACTGCTAGTGATACGAGGCCGTTGGGATCCAGCACGGCATTCCGTATTACCCTCCTGAACCCACCGATTCCATATGCTGCTAACAGTCATTGGATCTCGACCAACGCGAGCAGCAATGTCGCGATACGATAAACCGCAATCGCGATAGGCTACAATCCGACCATTATCAAAGTCGGAAACGTGATGGTACGCATTTCTCCTCCTTACACGAGGCATCACAACAACGTTTCACCAGGCAACGCCGGTCAACTGCTGTTTGTGTATGAGAAATCGGTTGGAAACTTTCCTCATGTCAGCACGTTGTAGGTGTCGCCACCGGCGCCAACTTCGTGTGAATGCTCTGAAAAGCTAATCATTTGCATAGCACAGCATCTTCTTCCTGTCGGTTAAATTTCGCGTTTGTAGCACGTCATCTTCGTGGTGTAGCAATTTTAATGGCCAGTAGTGTAGCTGGGTACAAAATTCGAGCATTTCTCACGTATACAAGCCGTCTTCCGGTATTTACCTTGTGCCGGAAGAAAATCAAGTGTGTTAGATAAACTTGCTTCGAAAACTAGACACTAAAACCATCCAACAAGTTTGACTCAAGATGGGGGATGCAGATATTAGTATCTGTGACAGAAATAGCTGAAATGGCCAAAACTGAAGCAGGTTCCGGTACTTGATAGAATCTCTATCGAATTCTACAAGGGGCAGACAAATGAATACCGAACACCCACTACAGCGGGACCATGGAGTGGCTCCTTCCAAAAGTAATCACCACACACGGCAAGACATTTATCCCGTTGGGGGCAGAGATGATTAATTCCTGTGTCGTAGAACGCGGTGAGCTGCTGACAGATCCACAACCTCACCCACTCTTTCATTACCTCATCCGACTGAAACTGGTGTCCACACATGTTTTTCCTCAGATCTCCAGAGGTGTGAAGATCACATAGTGACAGATACGGTTTCTACAGAGGACGTTGCAGTGTTTACCAACCAAACAGCTGACGCGTAAGTTTGGTCCGACTGGCAGTGTGAGGGCGGGCGTTATGGTGCAACAGGATGATTCCGTTTGGCAGCATTCCAACAACCCGAGGGTTAACGGCAATGTCAACAGTGGAAACATACCACATCTCTCCAGCCACAGAAGTCCAAAGCTATTTACACAAGTGACCCTCTGCTCGAGTTCCTCGAGCGTGGAACCACAATCAGTGCATAGCGCTACGAAGACACTGCAGAAACTGCGACGCGTCATGAAGTCAAAACGCCTTGAAATGCTGTGGGACGGAATCGTTCTGTTGTACGGTAGCACCCGCCCTCACACTGCCAATCGCAAGAAGGCTGTGCTCCAGTGATTTGGTTGAGAAACACTGCAACATACGTCGTACAACCCGGATCTTTCACCGCGTGATTTTCACATCTTTGGAATACATAAATGGGCGTCGGTTTCAAACGGACGTGGAAGTGCAACAGCGGGTGCGGTTGTGGATTCGCCAGCGGCCGACCGCGTTCTACGAAGCGGAAATTGATCGTCCCGTACGCTAGGGGCACAAGTGTCTTATCGCGTGTGGTGATTACTTTTGAATGGAACCATTCCATGGTGCTGTTGTGGCTGGTGTTTCGTTTTCATTTGACTGCCCCTCATATAGCGAATTTACGCCCGAGTTAGCCCCTCTTTTAAGGGTATTATGCTGTTGATTCACCGAATAACCCAGTAACTAAGTAAACATCGTGGTTATCGTATTTCAGCATGTACCTTTCAGCGTCTCACTGGGTGAGACATGGTTTTAAATTATGACACCGGCACATTTCTGCCGCTTTGTGACTATTATTTACAAAGACTTTTGGTGAATATTCGCTGTCAGAGGTACGTGTCACATATTACGTGCATGTTTTAGTAACTTTTATCGTAATCTGTTTCTTGCTGAAATGAAAGTCATCTGAGGCAGTTCGTATAGAGAGGAACCGGGCCGGTCGAAGTAGCCGTGCGCTTTCTAGGCGCTGCAGTCTGGAACCAAGCGACCGCTACGGTCGCAGGTTCGAATCCTGCCTCGGGCATGGATGTGTGTGATGTTCTTAGGTTAGTTAGGTTTAATTAGTTCTAAGTTCTAGGCGACTGATGACCTCAGAAGTTGAGTCGCATAGTGCTCAGAGCCATTTGAACCATTTTTTGAGGAACCGGTCGTGAGTTAATAAACAATCCGAAAATAGCAGCTATGGTGGTTTCGTTAACATTCACAGGGGACTCTATTTTGTCAAGGTTCCGTAAATTTTCACATTCGCCTTGATTTCATCACAGCGCCGATACCACATCCGCGCCAACGAAAAGGCAAAGCTTCTCGTAAACAGCCTGACAACGAAAAAATCCAGGTTGTACAGTGATAGCTAAAGCCACACTATTTCCCGCCGCACTCGGTAATGCTACGGTGGTCATACTGAAACTAAAGAGCAACAGTTTTCAATATTTAAATCCTTATATCTTTTTAGACAATCCGAGTACATCATTTTAATCTCCATACTGTTACTTTTCAACATGTCTCCAGTTCTTTGGACTCATTTTCCCATTATTCTGCAAGTTTGAAAACAACCTTCTCCAAGACACTGACGCACTGCATGCTGGACATCCTCCACTGCTCGTAGCGCTGATCTCGCATCTGTTCCTATCAGAAACGTAAAGTTGGTAGTCGGGAAAGTAGAGAGGACGCAGAAGAGTTTCCCACCCAGATGGCCTGATCTTCTCCACAGTGACACGTGCAGTATGAGGACGTACGTTGTCCTATTGCAGGGTGGTGATCTTTCCAGGGCGTTTTTCGCGCAAAGCCCGGAGGAGCTTTAAAACTAACTACAGCGGGCAGCATTTGTGGTTTGTCCAGGTCCAAGAACATCAACAAGAACTCAACCCTGTGCATCCCAGAAGACAGCACCCGTAACTTTCCCAGCACATAAACTCTTTTCGCTGTTTTCTTTGATGGTGGATCCAAGCGATACCGTTCCATCCTGTGGCGTTTTGTTTCAGGTTCGTAACGGTGGAACCTGCTTTCATCGCCTGTCACAAAACATTCACTGATAAATTTAGGTGGCTGCAGGTATTCCTCAGGCACACAAATTATCAGCTTGCTTTTTATAATAACGATCTATCTGATAAGCTTCTGATAACGTTTATTGACTTCTGATTAACCACAAGGAACTGTACCACTTGACAATCAGCTATCAACAACAGAACGAAACGTTATAGCACAGAGTTGCCATCAAAAAGGAAAAGGGTCATATTGAAAAAAAAATTAATTTGAAAGATTTGAACTGCTGCTCTCAACACTCATCAACAATCATAAATTTCATTTTGAAATCAGTGAACAATGTTTTGGTGATGGATCGTCTCCGAAGTTTGTGGTCTTGGGACCCGATGGGCAGCAAGTTTTCAATAACTTAAACTTTGAATCATGTCTTGCACAGAACTGTGTCTTGCTGCAAGTTTTTCAGCGATTTGTTTCACTGTACCACCGGCGCCTTCTCCAATGAACTCATCGACTCTTTCCTTGTTAATTTCCACGCAGCCAGCTCGCGGGAGACTGCTTCAAGTCTCATCTTCGATGCTCACGTTACCACCTTTGAAATGTTCTACCCATCTTCTGACACTGCTCATTCCTATGCAGACGTCTCTACAGTCCACCTGAAGTCCAAGGTGAATTTCACCGGCACATTTCCCTCTTTAATAAGAAAAAATTGGTTCAAATGGGTCTGAGCACTATGGGACTTAACATCTGAGGTCATCAGTCCCCTATAACTTAGAACTACTTAAACCTAACCAACACATCCATGCCCAAGGCAGGATTCGAACCTGCGACCGCAGCGGTCGCGCGGTTCCAGACTGAAGCGCCTAGAACCGCTCGGCCACACCGGCCGGCCCTTAATAAGAAATTCAATGGCAGCACGCGTAGGAACGAAACAGCGATGTCGGCCATTTTGTGAGTACTGCCCTATGGTCAAGTGATATTGGTTTCTCATGACTTTCACTATGGCTCTCGGAGTTCTATGGTTATTACGATCGCAGAAATCACGTCTAGAAATGTGTGAGAATTCTGTTGTTGTTGACTTCTGTCGGAAGAATGGATTGACGCAGCTCTCCATGCTACTCTATCCTGTGCAAGCATCTTCGTCTCTACTACTGCTTACTGTATTCATCTCTTGATCTCCCTCTACGATTTTACCTCCCCCCCCCCCCCCCCGCACACTTCCCTCCAATACTATATTGATGATCCCTTGATGTCTCAGAATGTGTCCTACCAACCGATCCCTTCTTCGAGTCAGATTGCACCACCAATGCCTTTTATCCCCAATTCTGTTTAGTACCTCCTCATTAGTTACGTGATCTACCTGTCTAATCTTCAGCATTCTTCTGTAGCACCACACTTTAAAAGCCTCTATTGGCTTCTTGTCTAAGCCGTTTATCGTCCATCTTTCTTTTCCATGTCTGGATACGCTCCATACAAACAAATTCGGTAAAGCCCTCCTAACCCTTACACCTATATTTGATTTTAATAAATTTCTTTCCTTCAGAAACGGTTTTCTTGCCATTGACAACCTACATTTTATATCCTTTCTACTTAAGCCATTATCACTTATTTTGATGCCCAAATAACAAAACTCATTTACTATTTTAAGTGTCTCGTTTCCTAATCTGATTCTTTCAGCATCATCAGATTCAATTGAACTACATTTCATTACCGCTGTTTTGCTTTTGTTAACGTTCATCTTATACCCTCCTTTCAAGGCACTCTCCATTCCGTTCAACTGCTCTTCCAGGACCTTTGTTGTCTCTGACAGAATTACAACGTCATCGCCAAAACTCAAAATTTTTATTTCTTCTCTCTGAACTTTAATTCCTTCTCCAAATTTTTCCCTGGTTTTCTTTACTGTTTGCTCAATATACAGATTGAATAACACTCTCTTCCCAACCACTGCTTCCCTTTCATGTCCCTCGACTCTTTAAACTGCCATCTGGTTTCTGTACAAATTGTAAATAGTCTTTCGCTCACTGTATTTCACCCTTGCCACCTTCAGAATTTGAAAGCGAGTATTCCAGTCAACGTTGTGAAAAGCTTTCTTTCTGTCTGCAAGTACTATAAACGTAGGTTTGCCTTTTCTTAACCTACCATCTAAGATAAGCCGTAGGGTCAGTATGGCCTCGCGTGTTCCCATAGTTCTCCAGAATCCAAACTGATCTTCCCTAAGGTCGGGTTCAACCAGTTTTTCCAGGATTCTGTAAAGAATTCGTGTTAGTATTTTGCAACCATAACTTATTAAACTGATACTTCGGCAATCTTCTCATTTGTCAGCACCTACTTTCTTTGGAACTGAAATTCTTGAAGTCTGAGAGCATTTCGCCTGTCTTATCCATCTTGTACACCAAATGGAAGAATTCTGTCATGGGGTTGTAACTAGTTCTGACGGAATATTGTTAACTTCCGGGGACTTGTTTCGACTTAGGTCTTTCACTGCTCTATCGAATTCTCATCTTCATCTTCATCTAAGTACTCTTTCAATCCTATAACATTGCCTTCAATTTCATCTCCCTTGTACAGATCCTCTACATACTCCTTCTACCTATCAGATTTCCCTGCTTTGCTTAGGAGGGGTTTCCCGCCTGAGCTCTTGATAGTCATACAGATGCTTGTCTTTCATCCGAAGGCCTCCTTAATGGTCCTGTAGGTGGTATCTATCTTTCGCCAAGTGATCAGTGCTTTTATATCCTTACATTTGTCTTCTAGCCATCCCTACTTAGCCATTTTGCATTTCTTATCAGACTCATTTTTTACATGTATGTATTCCCTTTCGCCTGTTTGATTTGCTGCATTTTTATACACTGAATCGCCAAATAAACTGGTATAGGCGTGCGTATTGATATACAGAGATATGTAAACAGGCAGAAAACGGCGCTGTGGTCGGAAAAGCCTATATAAGACAACATGCGTCTGGCGCAGTTGTTAGATCGGTTACTGCTACTACAATGGCAGGTTATCAAGACTTCAATAAGTTTGAACGTGGTGTTGTAGTCGGCGCACGAGCGATGGGACACAATATCTCCGCGGTAGCGATGAAATGGGGATTTTCCCGTACGACCTTTTCATGAGTGTACCGTATCAGGAATCCGGTAAAACATCAAATCTCCGACTTCGCTGCGGCCGGAAAAAGATTCTACAAGAACAAGAGCAACGACGACTGAAGGCAATCGTTCAACGTGAGAGAAGTGCAAATGTTCCGCAAATTCCTGCAGATTTCAGTGCTGGGCTACCAACAAGTGTCAGCGTGTAAACCATTCTACGAAACATCATCAATATAGCCTTTCGGAGCTGAAGCCCTACTTGTGTACCCTTGATGACTACACAACACAAAGCTTTCCGCCTCGCCTGGGCCCGTCAACAACGACATTGGACTGTTGATGACTGGAAACACATTTCCTCGTCGGATGAGTCTCCTTTCAAATTGTATCGAGCGGATGGACCTGTACGGGTATAGAGACAACCTCATGAATCTATGGACCCTGCATGCCAGCAGGGGAGTGTGCAAGCTGGTGGAGGCTCTGTAGTGGCATGGGAAGTGTGCAGTTGTAGTGATATGGGACCCCTGATACGTCTAGATACGACTCTAACAGTTGACACATACGTAAGCATCCTGCCTCATCACCTGCATCCATTCATGTCCATTGTGGATTCCGACGGACGTGGGCAATTCCAGCAGGACATTACGACACCCCACAAGTCCAGAATTTGTACAGAGTGGTTGCAGGAACACTCTTCTAAGTTTAAAAATGGTTCAAATGGTTCTGAGCACTATGGGACTCAACTTCTGAAGTCATTAGTCCCCTAGAACTTAGAACTACTTAAACCTAACTAACCGAAGGACATCACACACATCCATGCCCGAGGCAGGATTCGAACCTGCGACCTAGCGGTCTCGCGGTTAGAGACTGCAGCGCCTAGAACCTCGCGGCCACTTCGGCCGGCTTTTAAGTTTAAACACTTCCGCTGGCCACCAGACTTCTCAGACATGAACACTATTGAGCATATCTGGGATGCCTTGCAACGCGCTGTTCAAAAAAGTTATCCACCCACCTCGTACTCTAACGGATTTATGGACAGGCCTGCAGGATCCATGGAGTCTATTCCCTCCAGCACTACTTCAGACATTATTCGAGTCCATGCCACGTCGTGTTGCGGCACTTCTGTGTGCTCGCGGGGATTCTACACGATATTAGGGAGGTGTACCAATTTGTTTGACTCTTCAGTGTGTATCTTGTGTGTCATCCAAGGGTTTCGTCTAGCCCTCGTCTTTTTACCTGTTTGATCATCTGCTGCCGTCATTATTTCATCTCTCAAAGCTACCTATGCTCCTTCTACTGTATTTATCTCCCCTGTTCTAGTCACCCCAATTCTGAAACGAATAAAAAGTCTGTACCTCAGATTCCAGGAAGGTATAGGTGTCCCCGCTTGATCCGCCTCCGTCATCGGTGCTGGGGCAACACAGCGGCAGGGTTCGGCTTCGGGCGGCAGATGACCCTAAGAGCTGGGCGCGATGGCTCAGAACACGTGTTCTATCGGGCCGATTACAGCCGGCCCACCTTCCTTCTTTCGGCGCATTATGCACAGTAGGGTGGTCGGGGCGGTCCGACAGGCGTATTAAGTCATTATTCCACCACGGTAGGCCGGGCTGCCAGCCACCCACCGCTCCTCTCTCGCTCCCTTAAGCATGGCGCCGTCGCAAGACCGACCGCCAGTTTCTCTTCATTCATAACCAAACCACCGCCCAGGCATAGTTACCGCTCGAGGGACGGGATTTCGATATTTCACAGTCTCTCCCTTCCTTTTTTATTCTGAGTACTTCCGTATGTTCTTCTTCCCCGCTGGCATTTATATGTGCCCGTCAGTAATAATAGCAGCCAGCCGGGTGGCCGAGAGGTCTTAGGCGCTTCAGTCTGGAACCGCGAGACCGCTATGGTCGCAGGTTCGAATCCTGCCTCGGGCATGGATGTGTGTGATGTCCTTAGGTTAGTTAGGTTTAAGTAGTTATGAGTTCTAGGGCAGGGTTCTCCAAACTTTTTAGTCCGCGGGCCACATTGAATCCTCCACGAAGTCATAAGGGCCAAGATCTTTCTAGTGGGATTAAAGCACCCTAGCACTCCATGATCACCGTTAATGTAAGGCTAAAGCAAAGATGAACTCGCAAAAATCTAAGGTTGTGAGAATAGCTAGCACTGAAACGAACTACGATTTTTATTTAATTACATAATTTTGATTGGTGGAAGTACCTGACCGAAATTCTGGCGTATTTTATTCTGGCGAATTTCACCGACAAAAAAGGATGTCACTGCACATTCTGTATGTATTTTACAACGTAATCAAAAGAAAGTGAAACCTCGCTTAAGAAGCATCTTCCATAATGATTGATTACTAAGGCTAGTCGCCGAAGTGGCGACCATTTGAAAGACTTGCACCAGACTCCTGAGTAGAATAAAATGCAAAGAATTTTTTTACTTAAAACGTTTTCGCCAAACTAGTCTGTTAACCGTTCTTTTTTTTTTTCACTATCGCACAGAGTATGGTCTGTCTGTTTATTGTGGATAGCCACAAGTTTAACCATGACCTTCCGCTTTGTAAAGATAGAGCTCCGACAATGTCGCGATGTATTGGTCGCGATAGGCCTCGAAACTCAATTGTTGCCAGTATAGCTACCACCTCAAAATTTGGCGGGCCGGATACCGGGGATGACCGGCCAGCTAACGCGGGCCGGTTTGCCGGCCCGCGTTCTAGGGGACTGATGACCTCAGATGTTACGTCCCATAGTGCTTAGAGCCATTTGAACCATTTTTTTGTAATAATAGCGCTATATTTACCATCATGCCACACCGGTAAAGAGAGCGGATTCACCACGCGAACCTCGCCAGTAGCGAACGAGCGGGCGCTGAGGTGAAGAATTTGGGCTCGGAATTAGTTAAAACACGAGTGTGGCCTTCCTGATTCAGGTTATCCATGCTTTCCCTAAACAATGATTGGTGTGCTGACACCAAAATTTTCAGATAGACTGCGTAACCAGTTATGTTGGCCACTGATGCGGTATGTATAGGAATCGTTTCAACCCCTTCAGCGTCAACTACAGCCTGAAGATGGCGCATTGAAGCGCCGAAACTGGTAGCTACGAAATAAATAAAATCATAAGGGCGGCTGTAGGCGTTTCATTTTCTCACAATAGTGAACGGCCGTCATCCCCAAGACGACCTGTCAAAACTACGGACGTACCATTACTTTTATACTATTTGTGCGTTTAGCGAAAGCCTTTAGTATTGTTGTCTGGAATACAGTCTCCGAATTTCTGAAGGTAGCAGGCGTAGAATACAGGGAGTGAAAAGTTGTCTACATTTTGTACGGAAACCAAATGCCGTTATACACGGTCTAGTCGCATTTCCCTAAGTTACAGAAGATTAATGTCAGCAGGACTCGCCAACAACGGCCATGTTAGAACACTACCCTGCACAAATTAGCCGATTGCAGCGATAACGTTCGCGTACGGGGAAAATGGGTTAGCGCTCTGTCTCTAATGACGTCGACGTGTCGTCGACCTCGACGGTACGTTGTTAAAATATCCGAATGACAAAGTTTTACGTCTTACGGTTTTTTTTTTGTGTTCCCTTGTTGAGAAATGACACTTCAAATCACATCTTTCTTTTTCGAGAAAACGTTTACGCCTTTTGAGGTTCAATGAACAAGTGGTTAACTTCTTATTCCGGGACCACTCCAGCCCTTGCTATACAGAGTGGTTTAAAAAAGTAAAAAAGATATCCCATATGGTAAGTGGTGGTCGTCTGGAGCAAAACAAGAAAAAATACCCAGAAAAAAATGTATTCTAAATCGCTTACCTTAAGAGCTATGAGCATTTATTCAGTAGAATAGATGTGTTTCACAGTATCGAAGATTAACAAATGTTCATGGCTTCAAAATATCCATTTTGGAGCCCACATTTACAGGTCATTTATGTCTTCTTTTCGTCCATACAACATCCTCTCATGATATGAAATACATTTTTTAATACCTTGTAGATAAATGATCTTCCCCTCTTACTCTGATAAAGCAGAAATAATGCTCTTTTCTAATAACGCAAGCAACATAACCAAGCCGAAGAGAGTTGCAACAATAGCAGGAGCAATAAATGAAGTATTGAGAAGTATTATTGACTGGCTTTCGGTAAACAGTCTATCGCTTAATTAAGAGAAAAATAAAGTCCAAACTCCATAGTAATAATAATAATAATAATAATAATAATAATAATAATAATAATAATATGTATTACAAGTTGGAAAGGCTGGAGATACTAGAAAGAAGTATGTTCCGGAAAATCATAGGTCCAATCCAGGCTGAAACTGACTGTAAACTTCGGAGCAACAGTGAAATCTACAAAAAGAAGAAAGTTTCCAACCGATTTCTCATACACAAACAGCAGTTGACCGGCGTTGCTTGGTGAAACGTTGTTGTGATGCCTCGTGTAAGGAGGAGAAATGCCTACCATCACGTTTCCGACTTTGATAATGGTCGGATTGTAGCCTATCGCGATTGCAGTTTATCGTATCGCGACATTGCTGCTCTCGTTGGTCGAGATCAAATGACTGTTAGCAGAAGATGGAATCGGTGGGTTCAGGAGGGTAACACGGAATGCCGTGCTGGATCCCAACGGCCTCGTATCACTAGCAGTCAAGATGACAGGGATCTTATCCGCATGGCTGTAACGGATCCTGCAGCCACGTCTCGATCCCTGAGTCATCAGATGGGGACGTTTGCAAGACAACAACCATCTGCACGAACAGTTCGACGACGTTTGCAGCAGCGTGGACTATCAGTTCGGAGACCACGGCTGCGGTTACCCTTGACGCTGCATCACAGACAGGAGCGCCTGCGATGGTGTACTCAATGACGAATCTGGGTGCACCAATGGCAAAACGTAATTTTTTCGGATGAATCCAGGTTCTGTTTACAGCATCATGATGGTGGCATCCGTGTTTGGCGACATCGCGGTGAACGCACATTGGAAGCGTGTATTCGTCATCGCCATACTGGCGTATCACCCGGTGTGATGGTATGGGGTGCCATTGGTTACACGTCTCGGTCACCTCTTGTTCGCATTGACGGCGCTTTGAACAGTGGACGTTACATTTCAGATGTGTTACGACCCGTGGCTCTACCCTTCATTCGATCCCTGCGAAACCCTACATTTCAGTAGGATATTGCACGACCGCATGTTGCAGGTCCTGTACGGTCGTTTTTGGGTACAGAAAATGTTCGACTGTTGCCCTGGCCAGCACGTTCTCCAGATCTCTCACCGATTGAAAACGTCTGGTCCATGGTGGCCGAGCAACTGGCTCGTCGCAATACGCCAGTCGCTACTCTTGATGAACTGTGGTATCGTGTTGAAGCTGCATGGGCAGCTGTACCTGTACACGCCACCCAAGCTCTGTTTGACTCGATGCCCAGGCGTATCAAGGTCGTTATTACGGCCAGAGGTGTTTGTTCTGGGGACTGACGTCACAGGATCTATGCACCCAAATTACGTGAAAATGTAATCACATGTCAGTTTCAATATATTATATTTGTCCAATGAATACCCGTTTATCATCTGAATTTTTTCTTGGTGTAGCAATTTTAATGGCCAGTAGTGTAATTCGAATGACCGGACGTGGTTTGACTATCAACCCTCACGCATACTGCCACTGCGACACACTGTACGCCTTCACGCCCCAGGCATGCAATGACAGAATCTAGGATTCCGGCAACGTACGCCACCATCCTGTTTGTTACCCGCAAAGCCAAACTGTCAGGAGATGTTGCCAGACGTCGACAAAAAAATTCTGATAAGCAAACGAGCGCTTATACGCGGATGTTACCGCAGGAATCGGCTGATTTGTGCGGGCAGGCTTGAAGCGTTTGGCTAATAAGCTAACATCATCAGGATCATTTTTTACAGCAGTTGTTAACAATGCCTCTAACGACACGGTATGCAATTAAGACTTCTGACGTCAAGTAGCTTATGAATTATGTAACTCGTCAGTGCGTACCTATTACGATCGAGGCCGGCCTTCTGTCTGCATAACTTTCCTTGTAGTTAAACGATTCACTTCAGTACATTATTTGCATTTAAAAGTAAAAGAGAACGACTTGCAAGCTCACTGTGAAGTAAATTAATGCACTTCATTAAGTATACTTAGTTGTCGCTATCACTTTCCAGCGCCAGTGGATGTACCGATATTACGGATGGACAAGAAGGTGTATTTATTTCTTTATTTGTTCTTCGCACTGCAGCCTGTTATCTAGAAAGCTAACATAGGTCATACAGCGACATTTTTGTGGATAATAATAAATTTATTTCTGGTACTTACAAGTATTTTAGGACACACGTCAAAAAAAAGTCTTGTATCACCTCGGTTCCTAGAGTTCCGGAACCTGTACAGAAAATTGGAATAGAGATCAACATAAACATTATTTCCGCCATTTTGACTGCTCATGAAAACCACACATTGCATGTTGTACCACCATACAGCGAGACCTTCAGAGGTGGTGGTCCAGATTGCTATACACACCGGTATCTCTAATACAAGTAGCACGTCCTCTTGCATTGATGCATGCCTGTATTCGTCGTGACATACTATCCACAAGTTCATCAAGGTACTGTTGGTCTAGATTGTCCCACTCCTCAACGACGATTTGTGGCAGATCCCTCAGAGTGGTTGGTGGGTCACATCGTCCATAAACAGCCCTTTTCAATCTATCCGAGGCATGGTCGATAGGTTTCATGTCTGGAGAACATGCTGGCCACTCTAGTCGAGCGATGTCGTTATCGTGAAGGAAGTTATTCAGAAGATGTGCACGATGGGGGCTCGAATTGTCGTCCATGAAGACGAATGCCTCGCCAATATGCTACCGATATGCTTGCACTATCGGTCGGAGAATGGCATTCACGTATCGTAGAGCCGTTACGGCGCCTTCCATGGCAACCAGCGGCGTACGTCGGCCCCACATAATGCCATCCCAAAACACCAGGAATCCTCCACCTTGGTGCACTCGCTGGACAGTGTGTCTAAGGTCTTCAACCTAACCGGGTTGCCTGCCAACATGTCTCCGACGATTGTCTGGTTGAAGGTATATGCGACACTCATCGGTGAAGAGAACGTGATGCCAGTCCTGAGCGGTCCATTTGGCATGTTGTTGGGCCCATCTGTACCGCGCTGCATGGTGTCGCCGTTGCAAAGATGGACCTCGCCATGGACGTCGGGAGTGAAGCCGCGCATTATGCAGGCTACTGCGCAGAGCTTGAATCGTAACACCACGTCTTATGGGTGCACGAAAAGCATTATTCAAATTGTGGCGTTGCTGTCAGGGTTCCTCCGAGACATAATCCGTAGGTAGCAGTCGTCCACTGCAGTAGTAGCCGTTGGGCGGGCTGAGCGAGTCATGTGATGGACAGTTACTGTCTCTCTGTATCCCCTCCATGTCCGAACAACAATCGCTTTGGTTCACTCCGACGCTTCCCTTGTTGGGAGCCCTTCCTGGCACAAAGTAACAATGCGGACGCGATCGAACCGCGGGTATTGACCGTCTAGGCAACACGAGCCGTGGTACCTCCTTCCCGGTTTAGTGACTGGAACTGATCGGATGTCGGACGCCCTCCGTCTAATAGGCGCTGCTCATACATGATTTTTTACATCTTTGGGCGGGTTTAGTGACATCTCTGAACAGTCAGAGGGACTGTGTCCATGATACAACACCCACAGTCAACGTCTATCTTCAGGAGTTGCGGGAACTGGGGTGATGAAAAAGTTTTTTTGATGTATGTACCTAATCAATGTATCAATGTATCAAATGGGAATCATTGGAGGTAAGGCAACATTCTTTTCGAGAAACACTGTTAAGAAAATTTAGAGAGCCGGCATTTGAAGCTGCCTGCCACACGATTCTACTGCCGCCAGCATACATTGCGGGTAGGGACCACGAAGATACGAGAAATTAGAGCTCATACAGAGGCATATAGACAGTCGTTTTTTCCACGCTCTATTTGCAAGTGGAACAGGAAAGGAACTAACTAGTAGTGGTAAGGGTATCTCCGCGACACACCCTACAATGGCTTGTGGAGTATCCCTGTGGATGTAGAATATTGTGCCCCTGATTGGGGAAACAGCGTACATAGACCTTAAGATACAGATACATCTGAATGAGGCTGTGAGAGCCATTACTGTATCACTGTCTAACCACTGTCCCATTCGTCAGTTGCCTGTTCTATCCAATATCGCCTCCCACCCTCCGCCACAACCCTCATCCCGTCCCAGGATCTTAGAAAAAAATCTTCCAAGGTGCAAATTTTTAAAGACACAGACGTATATGAACTCATATTTAAGCAGCGCTCCCCAGAATCCACTAGCTGTACGGCTGAAGTCACGAAAGTCATATTGGTACGATCTTTGAGTCACGCAGACGCTTTCGAGGTCACAGACATGTGAAAAGAACGCTGGGCAAACATCCACCTCAGAACGCCAACCTAGTATGAACCCCTTCGTCGATGGTCCAAAGTTTGACCTTCCTCATCGCGAATGGGCGAATATCAACCGTATGGGAACAGGACAAAGGAAATGCGGCCACATCTTTAAGAAGTGAGCTTATAGTGACAGTGCTGTGTGTGATTATGTTGCGTAATAAGAGACAACATGACATATTGTTTGTGAACTATCCGTTCCACGCTTTTAAATGTGGGTTGGATGAAGTGATGCCGTGCGCTTCAGGGGAGACGGATGGCATGTGGGCTTCATAAATTCGATTTTTAGATTTTAGCATATTTGAAATGTCTGGTCTTTCCTGCGTGAAACAGTTTTTGTTTTATACAAATACGACAGTTTTTTCGTAAGATGCGATCGTTTTCCTGACGCTCTGTGCAATCTGGGGATGGTGACAGCAAGGCTTATGACCGGGTATGTGCAGAACAACCCTATGGTCCTAATTTCACAATTTCTAAATTAGAGTGCATTGGGCATGTCCAGAAGAGAATGGGCTCCAGGCTGAGAAGATTATTGAAAGAAAAGTAAAAAATAGTATTGGAAGATGGTAAGATAGGTGGTAAAGGTCGACTGACAAATGTTGAAATAGATAGATTACAGAATTATTATGGCTTGGCCATAAAAAGAAATGTAGGGAATTTAGAAAACATGAAAAAGTTGCATGGGCTATCTTTTCCCATAAGCTTTCCAGAAATGAAAATCCAGTGCACGGTCTTTGCCCGAACGATACTGACACTTGGTGCAAGTACAGGAGAAGAGCCAGATATGACCACAAACATTCTTTACCTGCATCAGTAATGAATGAAATTAAACCCATATTTAGAGACCTTTGTAAAGATACCTTGTTGCGAAAACCCAAAATTTAAATTAATGTGTGAATTCTGTAATTTGGAACCGATTACCGAAAACTGTATTTGTTCATCTTACAAGCCTCAAATTTGGTGTTTATGATGCTATTTTATGCTTCAGTGATGGTGTAATTAGAAAACTGGATGTTTTGGAATTATTGGGCATAAAATATAGTGGAAATACTGCAAAATCCTTGGTGCAAATAAATAAAGAGAGAAGCCGCAAAGCAGATACTGATAATTTAAAATGCACAAAAGAAGCCAGACAGAAAATAAGAGAGATCAAGAGAAGAAAAGAAGATAAGTATGATTTAGATGATGCTCAGTATGGTGCAGGAAAATATCAGTGTTAAGTAATTCTCATCAATAACCATACTAGAACTGCAATATTAAACTTTAAATGGACTTCTATCAAAACTACATTTTTTTTACTTTCAGGAATCAGTATTTGATAAACTAATGGGGTTAGGAACACGAAATTTGGTCAATTTGTACTGAAGATGGTAATAAGTTATTATAAGTAAATTGAGAACCACCAAACAATCAGAAATTGTTTTATAATAATTAATGTAAAAAAGTTAAATTTTTCTAGTGAAAGAATAAAATTTGTGTGTGTGTGTGTGTGTACTTCTTTTGAAAAGTGTACCTATTCAAAGGGTAAAATAGCATTGGTAGAATAGGGATAAAAATTGCCTTCCATCTCCCCTTCAGTCCAGTTGTCAAATTTGAACATTAACTTGTAAATGCTTTATACACGATAGTAATAATAATATCCTAATCTCCTGGTTGATACAGGCCCAACTTTTCGATTCATAAATTTTTGATGAGTAACTGCCAGTATGCTTTATAGATATAGAAAAGGCATATGACCGGGTTCCTAGGAGGAAGTTATTGTCTGTTCTACGAGATTATGGAATAGGAGGCAAACTTTTACAAGCAATTAAAGGTCTTTACATGGATAGTCAGGCAGCAGTTAGAGTTGACGGTAAACTGAGTTCATGGTTCAGAGTAGTTTCAGGGGTAAGACAAGGCTGCAACCTGTCTCCAGTGTTGTTCATATTATTTATGGATCATATGTTGAAAACAATAGACTGGCGGGGTGAGATTAAGATATGTGAACACAAAATAAGCAGTCTTGCATATGCGGATGACTTAGTTGTGATGGCAGATTCGATTGAAAGTTTGCAGAGTAATATTTCAGAGCTAGATCAGAAATGTAAGGACTATGGTATGAAGATTAGCATCTCCAAAACGAAAGTAATGTCAGTGGGAAAGAAATATAAACGGATTGAGTGCCAAATAGGAGGAACAAAGTTAGAACAGGTGGACGGTTTCAAGTACTTAGGATGCATATTCTCACAGGATGGCAACATAGTGAAAGAACTGGAAGCGAGGTGTAGCAAGGCTAATGCAGTGAGCGCTCAGCTACGATCTACTCTCTTCTGCAAGAAGGAAGTCAGTACTAAGACTAAGTTATCTGTACACCGTTCAATCTTTCGACCAACTTTGTTGTATGGGAGCGAAAGCTGGGTGGATTCAGGTTACCTTATCAGTAAGGTTGAGGTTACGGATATGAAAGTAGCTAGGATGATTGCAGGTACTAGTAGATGGGAACAATGGCAGGAAGGTGTCCACAATGAGGAAATCAAACGGCAGGTGTTGTCGTCACTTAACACTTCCGGGCTGAGATGCCGTGGTCTATACAGAAGAATCTCCCCTGACGTTCCGCCTTCGACTGCGGAAGGCATCCTCCGAGGAGAATCGGCGAACTGCGACGAGAGCGGGAGTGAGCGCTGTATATATAAGACATCCAGATGGCGCCGCTTTCAATCACGTGACGTCGGCTGTGCTATGATCTCTGATACCGCCAACTTTCTCAATTGACATTAATCGATTGTCACGCTGTTGCTGCCACGTTGACGTCCATGTCTTATCCAGCTTAATGCCTTCATCTTTTCTGTTAAAATTATTGTAGTGTTTGCCAATCTCAATGGCCTCTCTGTTCATTCACGCATAATAATGCGACGTCTTTGCTATGAAAGTCGTCTCACTAAACTTTGTTTCATGATCACCTTCCTGAAACACATGTTCCGCTACAGCCGATTTATCAATATGTCCGAGGCGGCAGTTCCTTTTATGTTCACCCAGACGGGTGTTGACGCTTCTTTTTACTGTGCCTATATAGACCTTTCCACAACTGCACGGAATTTTATAGACGCCTGGTGTAACTAGAGGATGTTGTTTATCTTTAGCGGATCTTAAACATTCTTTTATCTTCGTGGTGGATCTGAAGACAGTTTCCACATCGTACTTGCTTAAAAAATTTTCAGTGCGGTCGGTGACCTTACTGATGAAAGGTAATAACACTTTCCCCTTGGGTTGGTGTCGATCCTCGTCCGTCCTGGTGGTCAGTCTAGGGCGTAGTGCACGATCTGTCTCTCTGTTGGAATACCCATTCTCCTTGAAGGTCGCTCTAAGGTGTTCAATCTCAACATCTAAGTGAACTGGTTCACATATTTTGTGCGCCCTGTCTATTATTGTTTTAATCACCCCTCTTTTATGTCTTGGGTGGTGGTTGGAGTCTTTCTGCAGATAACGATCAGTGTATGTGTCTTTTCTGAAAACCTTATAACCCAATGATCCGTCCTCTCGTTTAATTACGGTCACATCTAAGAAGTTCAGGCGACCATCGATTTCCTTTTCTATAGTAAATTGAATTCATGGATTAATACTATTCAGATGTAACAGGAAGGCATTCAGTTCGTTTTCCCCATCGGTCCATATAACAAATGTATCGTCTACATAACGACACCATCTGGCTGGTCTTTTTCTAGCTGTCTGCAGCGCCCGTTGTTCAAAGTTCTCCATGAACAAGTTAGCCACAACCGGACTAAGAGGACTTCCCATAGCCACCCCATCAATCTGTTCATAAAAGCATTATTATATTGAAAATAACTTCTTGTAAGGCAATGTCTGAATAATGCCAAAATATCACTAGGAACAATGTCCGCTATACATGTGATCGCTTCATTCACCGGAATCATGGTAAACAACGACACCACATCAAAACTGACCACGATATCATTAGGGC
Organism: Schistocerca piceifrons; assembly: GCF_021461385.2. NCBI lineage: Eukaryota > Metazoa > Arthropoda > Insecta > Orthoptera > Acrididae > Schistocerca > Schistocerca piceifrons. The sequence continues at coordinate 811,086,341 of NC_060140.1, read as the reverse complement.
CCACACTAATTTCCTTAATAATATCGATGAAGTGATATGAATTTTTAACATGACTGTCAGTTCCACTAACATGAGGTTTCAGCAGTGAGGCAAGGTGTCCTCGGAGGATGCCTTCCGCAGTCGAAGGCGAAACGTCAGGGGAGAGTCTTATGCATGGACGACGGCATCTCAGCCCGGAAGTGTTACCTGATGGTAAGGCGACCGTTCGCGATAAGCGGGAAATCCGGGTTCGATCCACAGTCCGGTACAAATTTTCGTTGTCCTCATTCGATTATACAGCCGATGATTGTCCACATTCACAACTGCGAATGCATCTCATGTATTTCATAATGGCTATAGTCGCCGCAGTGCCTGTTTCTTCGGACACGTATGCATCTCTGAAGGTACATTGCATCGTATTTCTTAACAACACAGGCACTGCAAATTCGATTTTTTGTAATGTTGATGTTTCTTAGGTAACGGGATCATCCCAGTTGATATGCACATATAAAATGCAATGAGATGAAGTGTTCTCCAGGACCAGTCGACTATTTGAAGTCAGAGAAATAGCTTCAGCAGATCTCTGAGATGATTCACTACACCCACTGTGGATGGCGAACTGCAACTGTAATTTAAACAGGCGATTTACTTGGGTACGATCCGCAGCCAGTCTTTTTTTTTAATTTTTTGTTACGATTTATTTTCTGTACCATTAACTGGTTTTCAAGCCACTGCAGGCTCGTCTTCAGATCTAGGTGTTATATAAACGTTAGGTCGTAAATAAAGTGTAGTAGGCACTGTGTTCGTGGTGCTGGCAAAAATAACGGAAATTTAGTACCGGTAACGAAAAGGTTATGGAACGAAAAGGTTGTTACGTTGTAGGATACAATGCCTCGTGGATACAATGCCTCGTGGTAACCACGGCAAATTTATTGTGATAATGTACATTTTGCAGGTAGTACATCCACGCATACACAGTATTGAGCTTCACTTGGTTTCGTACTCAATCACAGCAAGTAAGCATTGAAAGGTAGTACAAAGAATATGAATATGCTAGATACATTACACTTAGCCACATCACGATCGTTGACTTGAGATGCATTGCATTACAGAATAAATGTGTACAAGCGCGGGTAATGAATACAAGTGAAGATTGCAAGTTGCAGGTGTGTTCAAACAGTGACAATATACATGCAACACGAATCAAAAGTTGTACAAAAGATAAACAACTATGATAAAATATTTACTACATAAGTAAAGAGTGAATGAGCTACTAGCATATGTGACAGGTTTGCTTTTATTCGATCTGTTCATCACATTCACTAGTTTGTCCATATAGCATACAAACCTGTGCCATTACTCACTTGTACAACATTTCTGTTTTATACACTCACATAGTTGTAATATCTGAATATACTACATTATAAGATTTATCTGTTCAGAGTCTCTTTAGGTATAACACCATGCTTGTGTTTTGTATCGATATAGTCATAAAATGTCGCATACCTTTCTACAGCTACGAATTCTCGCTGAACTTGCGTGGACTATCAGTTTAGCATTAAGTTATCTGTTATCCGACGATAGCCTAAGAAGCCGACATTCCGGTTCATAACGAACAAATAAATATTATAGGGGAACATTAATACTTCGTATTGAAGTTATTAATATGTCCATGTTCCTCCAAGAACCGACGGAATATTCCATAAATATTCTCCTTATTTGTTCAATATAAACTGAAGAGTCTAAGAAACTAGTACACCTGCCTAATACCGGGTAGGTCCTTCGCGAGCACGCAGAAGTGTAGCAACAGGACTTGGTATAGACTCGACTAATATCTGAAGTAGTGCTGGAGTGAACTGACACCATGAACCCTGCAGCGCTGCCCATTAATCTGTAAGAGTACGCCGGGGCGGAGATCTCTTCTGAACAGCACGTTGCAAGGTATCCCAGAGATGCTCAATAATGTTCATGTCTGGGGAGTTTGGTGGCCAGCGGAAGTGTTTAAACACAAAAGGGTGTTCCTGGAGCCACTGTGTAGAAATTCTGGACGTTTGGGGTGTCCCATTGCCCTACTGGAATTGCCCAAGTCCGTCGGAATGCACAATGGACATAAATGGAAGCAGGTGATCAGACAGGATGCTTACGTACGTGTCACCTGTCAGAATCGTATCTAGACGTACCTGGAGTCCCACATCATTCCTACTGCACACGCCCCACACCATTACAGAGCCTCCACCAGCTTGAACAGTACCGTGCTGGCATGCAGGGTCCATGGATTCAAGACGTTGTCTCCATAGCCGTACAGGTCCATCCATTCGATACTATTTGAAACGAGACTCATCCGACCAGGCAACAACTTTCCAGTCATCAACAGTACAATGGTTCAAATGGCTCTGAGCACTATGGGACTCAAATTCTGAGGTCATTAGTCCGCTAGAACTTAGAACTAGTAAAACCTAACTAACCTAAGGACATCACACACATCCGTGCCCGAGGCAGGATTCGAACCTGCGACCGTAGCAGTCGCGCGGTTCCACGTGAGATGGTTTCTTCAATTAAGCCACTTTTCCCTGAAATTCTCGGTTGACGAGTGCTGTACATTTAGTGATGTTCACGCCTAGAAGGTATTAAACACTAACCTTGCCCTTCTAGTTCCACCCTTGGCCTGGGAAGATACTATGTTCTACCGTAACACGCCGAGAGTAACGGTCTGCCGGAAGGCGCGGGACGTGCGTTTGCTTGTGATAGAGCTGGAGGCCAGCTTCCGCCAGCCCACAGCGGCTTAACCCCGGTGACTGGGGCGTGGGTGGCCAGTGGCGACGCTGCGGCGGCGGCAGCGGCGGGGGATGACAGCGGCGATCTGGCGCTGATGTACGGCCCGTAATGCGCTTCGTTATCATAATAGAAGCGCTAAGCCGCTCATTTATGGGAGGCGCGCGCACGCCGGAGGTCGACCTGTAGGGCTGTCGATTACGATCGAGAGTCCGCGTGTACCGCTGTCGATTACGATCGCGGAGGCCGAGTAAGAGGCTGTAACGGGCCGGCTGCGGGCGACGTCTGCTGCCGACTGCGGAAGCGCCTCAGAACTACCGCATGCTGCCTCCAATGCTACGCTCGAACTAGGCTGTAGTACGCACAAGAGGGCTCCCGTCTGCACGGTACCTCTGTTTATGGAGCGGAAAACGTGTGACCACACAAAAGAGTGCCCACAGTGTGTCATTAGAAATCGGAAGTGATGACCAACCCAAACCACTGTGACGACCATGACGTACTGCGTTTTTTCCTACGGCAAATGCTCCTGCTTCCATGATCTTCCCCTTTTATGACTAATAATGTAAAATGCCTGGGAATTTATAACTTGGGGCAACTGCCCTGGGTAAATGCGCAAAATTCATAAATGCCCAGGCATTTATGCATTTTGAAGATTAATTGATAAGCAGCACCTATAAAAAAATTTTACACTGATATTTTGTACTGGAAAAGGTGTTATACAACACTGCTCCTATAGTGGTCGGGTAACCATGTTGAAAAAGCTGCTTGAGATTTAGGGAAGAGTCATTATGGGAAATAAATTGGACTGTAAATGTAACTATAGATTGTTAATGAGCTCAATTCTTGGAGTAGTGGATAACAAAAATAGGAAACTCAAGTTTAAAAGTAAATCTTGAGTAAAGTATAGTTGATATTAAGTAGGTAGCCTGCAGGTACTATTTTTACTTATACTATATTACTCCAAAAATATTAGAGTAAAAAAAGTTTATCCAGAATAATTTTAATTAGAAATGAGTCCGATTCCACTACTCCAAGAATCAGCGATTCTCTAGGAATGGAATACTATCGCAATCAAACGATTCCACTGTCTTCGTCATCGATTTTTTGTTATTAAATATTTTTTATGTTTGTGTTCTCATTTTATCTTCGCAACAGTAGATAAAGAAATGAGCACAACAGAAAATTAGTCTGTCTCATATGTCACTACATCTGACAATAAAGCTCCCCCCCCCCACGAAAGCAATTTAACATTTAAGAATACATCTATTTTCAAGAAACAAATACCAGCTGTCGGCCGGTGTGGCCGAGCCGTTCTAGGCGCTTCAGTCCGGAACCGCGCGACCGCTACGGTCGCAGGTTCGAATCCTGCCTCGGGTGTGGATGTGTGTGTTGTCCCTAGGTTAGTTAGGTTTAAGTAGTTCTAAGTTCTAGGGGACTGATGACCTCTGATGTTAAGTCCTATAGTGCTCAGAGCCATTTGAACCATTTTTGAACGTACCAACTGTTTAATACATTCAGTAATAATTTTGCTATCAATAATCATTCTTCAGCAACATTCAGAGACTTGACAGGATTTGTAATGTGTGTTACATTATAAAGCGATGACCTAAGGATAATGTTTCACGCCCGTGCATGAGAGGAAGAGAGATAGGGAAAGGGATAGGGAGAGAAAGGGGGAGGGAGGGGGGAGAGAGGGGGAGGGGGAGAGGGATAGGGGCGAGAGGGAGGAGGGAGAGGGAGGGAGGGAGGGAGGGAGGGAGGGAGGAGAGAGAGAGAGAGAGAGAGAGAGAGAGAGAGAGAGAGAGAGAGAGATTCGTCTCAGAACACAGTGCGTAGCCGTTTCTGTCTCCAGTAATAACGAAACGTTCCTTAAACGCATTTCGGAAACAACACACACTGTTGACGATCCACAGCTGCAAGAAATAATTCGAAATTAATTTGCTGAATGCGAATTCCTTGATATCAGCCATATGGGTGCAGATCTGGGAAGCGTGCAAGGATAGCCGAAGTGGTTAAGATGATCACTTGCGGTACATGGGACAACAGGGTCCCTACTCCCGGGCCAGCACAAATTTTCAAGTGTCACTATCGAGTAGTAGACCAATATCTAATACAGCAGACGTCAAGGAATTTGCATTTAGAGAATTAATTTCGAAGTATTTTGTAAATCTGTGGACCGTCAGCAACGTCTCTTCTTACATACATACGTGTATTACAAGCCTAGGCGGGAACACGACATAAAAACATTGGCCTCGATTCCTCGTTGTCTCGTTCTTCCTGTTGTGGTAATCCAAGTAATGCCACGAGCATTAGGAGATGAATTCACCAGACTGCGATGTAAAGACGTAGACAGTGTAACATATGGACTGTTTGGTAGGTCCAGGGAGCGTGTACAGACAGCCGAAATGGTTAAGACGACCGATTTCGCATAGTGGGAAATCGAGTCTTGACTCCCTGTCCGGCAAAAATTTTCATATCTCATCATTGGATAGTAGACATATACCTGCCGCGCGGTGTAGGCTCGCGGTCAAAGGCGCCTTGTCACGGTCCGCGCGGCTTCCCCATCCCCTCCCACCCCCCTCCCGTTGGAGGTTCGAGTCCTCCCTCGGGCATGGGTGTGTATGTTGTTCTTAGTGTAAGTTAGTTTAAGATAAATTAAGTAGTGCATAAGATTAGGGACCGATGACCTCGGCACTTTGGTCCTATAAGGGAAAAAAAAACTTATACCTGCTATAGCTGATGCCAAGATGGCTGGCTCTGAGCACTATGCGACTTAACTTCTGAGGTCATCAGTCGCCTAGAACTTAGAACTAATTAAACCTAACTAACCTAAGGACATCACACAAATCCATGCCCGAGGCAGGATTCGAACCTGCGACCGTAGCGGTCGCTCGGTTCCAGACTGTAGCGCCTAGAACAGCAGGGCCACTCCGACCAGCTAATCATAAGAATAAACCTGCTGTAAACATTGCACTATGTATTCTTCCGCGTTTACCGGAACTTCATTGGATTTCCGTTTCACGAGGAACTGCAGCCAAGCTGTCTCGAGTACTGTCAAGTACGATAATAGGTGTACGTTTTGTGCTGTGCGTTACGCGCACGTCGACTTGGCGATAATAAGGGACAACAGCTTTATGGGCATAGTAAGGGACAACAGCTTTATGGGCACATTCAACTTGGACAGCACTGGCCGGTCAGCAGGTACAGCTTAGCCCGCAGAGACGTGGCGAACTGTAGTTCATACGTAAAAAGGGACGAGCGGAGAAACAAAAATGGTTAAAATAACTCTGAGCACTATGGGACTTTACTTCTAAGGTCATCAGTCACCTAGAACTTAAAAATGGTTCAAATGGCTCTGAGCACTATGGGACTTCTGAGGTCATCAATCCCCTAGAACTTAGAACTGCTTAAACCTAACTAACCTAAGGACAGCACACACATCCATGCCCTAGGCAAGATTCGAACCTGCGACCGTAATGGTCACCCGGTTCCACACTGTAGCGCGCGGAGGAACAATACAGCTTCGAATGTCATTTAACTTTTAAGCAGAATCTCCCACAATATGCTCCTTAGACTACTATTCGTAAACCTCGTCAAGTTATCGTTTTTAGCTAACGTACTATTGCAATTAAAAAGAACTATGATGAAAATTCCTGACTTAACCACAGGGTAATTCTTCTACATAAGCTGTGTGTAACGTAAGAGAGTACTGAAGGATTTCACCGTATAGTTAAATATTGAAGCCATTGACGGTATTACTTACAACAGTCTGTCGTCTGGTAATCTCTTAGCTCCTTCCTTGTCCGAATTCGAGAAATACATTTCAGTTCTGGAAGTGTCACCTGGCCGGCCGAAGTGGCCGTGCGGTTAAAGGCGCTGCAGTCTGGAACCGCAAGACCGCTACGGTCGCAGGTTCGAATCCTGCCTCGGGCATGGATGTTTGTGATGTCCTTAGGTTAGTTAGGTTTAACTAGTTCTAAGGTCTAGGGGACTAATGACCTCAGCAGTTCAGTCCCATAGTGCTCAGAGCCATTTGAACCATTTTTTGAGTGTCACCTGCTACATTGGTGACGAGCCTATCAACAACTGAATCCACGAAGCAATCAGGCGCAGCTTTTCCTCTTCTTCTTTTATGACACGCCGTTCTATATCCCGCCAGCATTCGGCAGTGACGTGTGAGAAATCTGTATGCGTTAGTTCCAGTACGTCTGGCAGTTTAGCGGTCTGGTTACTTCTCGGGTCAAATCCCGCAGCTTGGCTCCAGATCAGTTCTGTTGGGTTCATATTGTAATGATACGGTAGCAAATGTAAAAATGCTGCATTTGTATCATGTGCTCGATGCTGTGAAAATGCTTGTGTTTCATGTTTCTACTATACTTATCTACGTCTGTGGTAAAAAACGATGAACGCAGTCAAAATGAAGAGGATTTGGTTTTCCAGTTTTGCCTTAAAATTAAATTGTTATGTTTTCTTAATTTAAACAACTTTTATGAACAGTCTTTCATAAAACATCGATAATTAAGACTAAAAAAATGGACTAAATGGTTCTGAGAACTATGGGACTTAACATCTGTGGTCATCAGTCCACTAGAACTAAGAACTACCTAAACCTAACTAACCTAAGGACATCACACACATCCATGCCCGAGGCAGGATTCGAACCTGCGACCGTAGCAGTCGCGCGGTTCCGGACTGCGCGCCTAGAACCGCTAGACCACCGCGGCCGGCGATAATTAAGAATTTGTATTTGAAATGGTAACAGGAATGTCGCATCCAATATGTAATTAGAAACAGGAAGACGTGCATTATTTATAAAAAAATGACCATGAGTTTTATAATTACGATATTTAGGTATCTCAAATTGAATGAGAAGAAAATGATACTAAGGAGATAGAACCTACGCACGAATAACCGAATTTGATTCACATTTCATTACGCTACCGACTGCGCTACACGTTTATCCACTGCGTTATATACAAGGGTGGAAAAACTTCAACGCCGATTATCTCCGTAAATTTATGAAAAACATTAAGAATAGCCTATTTTCCCGGCACTTTTTAACCCTGTTTCACTACGAAACGGAAAGCAGCCTCAGCCATTTTTATGCTGAGCATTAACAGCCCGACGTCCGCCCCCGGTAGCACGGTAGCTCAGAGAGCTGGTCGGCCTCTGTAATAAAAGACTGAGTGAAAGGATCAACAACGAACTTGAACGGATGTCATGTTACGTCTGCAACGACCAAACACAACGATCGCCGGCACTGTAGCTCAGCGTGCTTGGTCAGAGGGTTAGCTACCCTCTGTAATAAAAAACTGAGGGAACAGACCAACGAAGAACCTGAACGTGTGTCATCGGACGAACAATATAGAACAAAATGAGATTAAAAAAAAAAGAAAAAAAAACGTGGTCAGCGCGACAGACTGTCAATCATAAGGGCCCGGGTTCGATTCTCGATTCTCGGCTGGGTCGGAGATTTTCTCCGCTCAGGGACTGGGTGTTGTGTTGTCCTAATCATCATCATTTCATCCTCATCCTCATCGACTCGCAAGTCGCCGAAGTGGCGTCAAATCGAAAGACTTGCAGCCGGCGGACGGTCTACTCGACGGGAGGCCCTAGTCACGACGACATTTACATTTAACAGCGCGACAATCAGATCACAACGCTGCAGAGGCTGTCACTGTACACGATTTTCGAAATAATAACTACTTAGCTAAAGCGTGATTAAGAGAAACGTTGATGGCTGTTACTACATTTGAATATCTTAAAGGTTTCATTTAACATAATTTATTAATAATGTATCTAATACGTAAGTAGGGCCGGCCGAAGTGGCCGTGCGGTTAAAGGCGCTGCAGTCTGGAACCGCAAGACCGCTACGCTCGCAGGTTCGAATCCTGCCTCGGGCATGGATGTTTGTGATGTCCTTAGGTTAGTTAGGTTTAACTAGTTCTAAGTTCTAGGGGACTAATGACCTCAGTAGTTGAGTCCCATAGTGCTCAGAGCCATTTGAGCCATTTTGAACGTAAGTAGGACCTACTTTCAAGAGCGTAACAACACCAGTGTACGTGTGCTACAGTTTCTGACCAATCATCGCGTTTGTGTCTGTTTACATAAGGTTTTTTCTTATGCTGAAAGGTTTATAGACGCATGGGACATTCCAGTTCGGAAGCGGTAAGGGAATTCAGTATTTCGAGATCTACATTGTCAAGAATGTGCCGAAAATACCAAATTTCAGACATTACCTCTCACCACGGACAGCGCAGTGGCCGACGGCCTTCAGTTAACGACCGAGATAAGTGGCATTTGCGTAGATTTATCAGTGCCGACAACCAAGTAATACTGCGTGAAGGCCGGCCAGTGTGGCCGAGCGGTTCTAGGCGCTTCAGTCCCGAACCGCGCGACCGCTACGGCCGCAGGTTCGAATCCTGCCTCGGGCATGGATGTGTGTGATGATCCTAGGTTAGTTAGGTTTACGTAGTTCTAAGTTCTAGGGGAGTGATGACCTCAGATGTTAAGTCCCATAGTGCCCAGAGCCATTTGAAGCTTTTTTTTTTTTTTTTTTTTTTTTTTTTTTTTTTTTTTTTTTTTACTGCTTGAAATAACCGCAGAAACCAATGTGGAATTTACAATGAACATATCCGTTAGGCGAAATTAGCGTTAGTGGGCTGTGGCGATAGACGACTGATACGAGTGCGTCTGCTAACACCACGACATTGCCTGCAGCGCCTTCCTTGGGTTCATGGCCATATCGGTTGGACCCTAGACGACTGGGAAACCGTGACCTGGTCGGATGAGTCCCGGTTTCAGTTGGTAGGAGCTGATGGTAGGGTTCGACTGTGGCGCAACATCACGAAGACATGGACTCAAGTTGACAACAAGGCACTGTGCAAATTGGTGGTGGCTCCATAATGACGTGGGCTGTGTTTACAACTGAACCGATCATCCACTGGAAATGCTTACGTTCGGCTACCTGGAGACCATTTGCAGCCATTCGTGGACTTAATTATCCCAAACAACAACGAAATTTTTATGAATGATAATGTGCCGTATCACTGGGCCACAATTTTTCGCGATTACTTTGAAGAACATTCTGGACATTCTAGCGAAAGATCTGCCTACCCAGATCTCCCAGCACGAATGCCATAGAATATTCATGAGACATAATCGATAGGTCAGCTCGTGCACAAAATCCTGCACCGGAAGGCAGAATGGCTCAGTATTTCTGCAGGGAACTTTCAACGACTTGTTGAGTCCATGCCACGTCGAACTGTTGCACTACGGGCAAAAGGAGTTCCGACACATTGGGAAGTATCCCATGACTCTTGTCACCTCAGTGTACCACTACAAAAGCACAAGGAATGGTGAAGAATATTCTTAAAAGTGTTGTTGAGTGGTTTTTTGCAAGTGGTCACGCTGTCAATTTCAGAAAGACACAACATAGTCAGTTCTGCGCATCTAGACTACTACGCTAATGATAACTATAATACGTTGATGGGGAAATAATAACTATGGACGGATCTTGAAAAAATTTAGGTTCCATACTGATAATAATTTAAACCGGAAAACATTGTTTAACTCCTAAAACAACATAATTCAGCCACATTTGCATTTGGAATCACTGAAAATCTTTGGGAGAGTATTTTGCATAATTCGCGTATTTTCGTTCAGTACTGTTCAAATGGTTCAAATGGCTCTGAGCACTATGCGACTTAACTTCTGAGGTCATCAGTCGCCTAGAACTTACACCTAATTAAACCTAACTAACCTAAGGATATCACGCACATCCATGCCCGAGGCAGGATTCGAACCTACGACCGTAGCGGTCGCTCGGTTCCAGACTGTAGCGCCTAGAACCGCACGGCCATTCCGGCCGGCGTCATTCAGTAATGTCAAATGAAATTATGTTCTGAGGTAACTCATCTTTACAAAGAATATTCTCCATTGCTCATAAACGTACAGGAAGAATAACACGTTGTATACACCCGCGATCGCCGGCCGAAGTGGCCGAGCGGTTCTAGGCGCTGCAGTCTGGAACCGCGTGACCGCTACGGTCGCAGGTTCGAATCCTGCCTCAGGCTTGGATGTGTGTGATGTCCTTAGGTTAGTTAGGTTTAACTAGTTCTAAGTTCTAGGGGACTGATGGCCTCAGAAGTTAAGTCCCATAGTGCTCAGAGCCATTTGAACCATACACCCACGATCATCTTGCTAACATCTTTCAAGGGATTACCCATCTGACTATTGCTTCACAGTATATTCTCTCACGAAATCTGTTGTAAATATTCCATTGCGGTTCAAAACGAACAGTGATGTTTATAATTACAATAACAGAAGGAAAAACAACACTCACTTCTCCACAGTAATGTTGTCTTTAGCACAAAAGTGTGTGCACAATGCTACCACCAAAATTTTTGATCAAATGGTTCAAATGGCTCTGAGCACTATGGGACTTACCTTCTGAGGTCGTCAGTCCCCCAGAACTTAGAACTAATTAAACCTAACTAACCTAAGGACATCACACACATCCATGCCCAAGGCAGGATTCGAACCTGCGACCGTAGGGGTCACGCGGTTCCAGACTGAAGCGCCTAGAACCGCTCGGCCACACCGGCCGGCATTTTTGATCAAGGGCCCAGTGATATGAAATGTGTGACAGATAGCAAAGTTAAGTTTCAAAACAAACTGAAAAAGTTTCTTGTTCATTATGCATTGTCCCGTGGAAGAATATTTTTGCAACGTCTAAAAGATGGTGGGTAGAAGTTACAAACTCACTTCTGTGTTATCTTTTGAAAACCTTGTAAATGGCCAGCTTGTAGATGTATTTACGTGTGAATTTGTAATGTGTGTACTGCGAATGTAAATTGATTCCTTCCACAGTGGTACAATTAACCCTAACACTGATTCATGGAACATGAAACTAACTAACAGCAAACTGTCAACCAGGAAATGTCAGAAGTGTTAACAGTAATCTATAGACATTCTGTTCAAATCTCTCTCAGCATCTAAATTTACAGTACTTGACACAGCTGAAGCAGGTTTGCAATAAACTGACACGAAACAGTGCTCGTAAGTCTTAAATTGTACTTATTCAACTGCATGTGAGACATACCGTCAATTTTTTTTATGGTAACTGCTTCTTGAGGCTTAGGTCGCGGCCCAAAGCAGGTCTTCCTGTTTTTCGTGTCACCTTCCGTTGCTCGATGCGTCTTGAAAGGCTACGGAGATATCTGATTGATTCTCTGTCCAAACATGCTATCACACTGAACTCGCTGATCTGTCGGAAACAGCAGAACTGTGTATCGTAACCGCGCAACGGCCACACTAGCGTGACGTCATCCGAACAATACCGAAGGTCAGCCCGTGGACACCCGTGTTAAATCCTGCCTGCCTTTCGGATGCCGTCCTTGCACAAATTTCGATGCACACGCGCAAACAAGCTGTAGTGCGGTTGATGTTTGCCTGGGAAGCGTTCAGCGGCTCGTCCATTGCACTCAACTATTCCCTGTATTATGTGTGTGTCTGCGAGCTCACCAGTCATATGCCGTTCCATTCTCCTCGCATGGTGGCTAGCGTTCGGATGAGGAAATTCTCACGTCCCCCTCCAGCACTCCACCCAACGACGTGCGACGTTTGCAGCCATGGATTCTCCATTCTGATGATGGGCCACAATGAAACATCACATGGGCAGAACCACGTTAACCTTACGTAAATATAACGAAAAAGCACAAAAATGTGCACTTATCTATTAAATAACTTCAAATCTAAATAACTTATGTCAGTTTTGTGAAGTGTAATTATTATTCCCCCCCACCCCCTCCCATGAACCATGGACCCTGCCGTTGGTGGGGAGGCTTGCGTGCCTCAACGATACAGATAGCCGCGCCGTAGGTGCAACCACAACGGAGGGGTATCTGTTGAGAGGCCAGACAAACGTGTGGTTCCTGAAGAGGGGCAGCAGAGTTTTCAGGAACAAGACTTTTGGTCAGATGAATACAGGGTTATAAATACAAAATCAAATAGGGGTAAGGCAGGAGTAGGTTTAATAATGAATAAAAAAATAGGAGTACGGGTAAGCTACTACAAACAGCATAGTGAACGCATTATTGTGGCCAAGATAGACACGAAGCCCACGTCTACTACGGTAGTACAAGTTTATATGCCAACTAGCTCCGCAGATGACGAAAACTGATGAAATGAATGAGGAGATAAAAGAAATTATTCAGGTAGTGAAGGAAGACGAGAATTTAATAGTCATGGGTGACTGGAATTCGAGAGTAGGAAAAGGGAGAGAAGGAAACATAGTAGGTGAATATGGATTGGGGCTAAGAAATGAAAGAGGAAGCCGCCTGGTAGAATTTTGCACAGAGCACAACTTAATCATAGCTAACACTTGGTTCAAGAATCATCAAAGAAGGTTGTATACATGGAAGAACCCTGGAGATACTAAAAGGTATCAGATAGATTATATAATGGTAAGACAGAGATTTAGGAACCAGGTTTTAAATTGCAAGACATTTCCAGGGGCAGATATGGACTCTGACCACAATCTATTGGTTATGAGCTGTAGATTAAAACTGAAGAAACTGCAAAAAGGTGGGAATTTAGGGAGATGGGACCTGGATAAACTGAAAAACCAGAGGTCGTACAGAGTTTCAGGGAGAGCATAAGGGGACAATTGACATGAATGGGGGAAAGAAATACAGTAGAAGAATAATGGGTAACTTTGAGGGATGAAATAGTGAGGGTAGCAGAGGATCAAATAGGTAAAAAGACGAGGGCTAGTAGAAACCCTTGGGCAACAGAAGAAATATTGAATTTAATTGATGAAAGGAGAAAATATAAAAATGCAGTAAATGAAGCAGGCAAAAAGGAATACAAAAATTCTCAAAAATGAGATCGACAGGAAGTGCAAAATGGCTAAGCAGGGGTGGCTAGAGGACAAATGTAAGGATGTAGAGGCTTATCTCACTAGGGGTAAGATAGGTACCGCCTACAGGAAAATTAGGGAGACGTTTGGAGAGAAGAGAACCACTTGTATGAATATCAAGAGCTCAGATGGAAACCCAGTTCTAAGCAAAGAAGGGAAAGCAGAAAGGTGGAAGGAGTATATAGAGGGTCTATACAAGGGCAATGTACCTGAGGGCAATATTATGGAAATGGAAGAGGAAGTAGATGAAGATGAAATGGGAGATATGATACTGCGTGAAGAGTTTGACAGAGCACTGAAAGACCTGAGTCGAAACAAGGCCCCCGGAGTAGACAACATTCCATTAGAATTACTGACAGCCTTGGGAGAGCCAGTCCTGACAAAACTCTACCATCTGGTGAGCAAGATGTATGAGACAGGTGAAATACCCTCAGACTTCAAGAAGAATATAATAATTCCAATCCCAAAGAAAGCAGGTGTTGACAGATGTGAAAATTACCGAACTATCAGTTTAATAAGTCACAGCTGCAAAATACTAACGCGAATTCTTTACAGACGAATGGAAAAACTGGTAGAAGCCGACCTCGGGGAAGATCAGTTTGGATTCCGTAGAAATGTTGGAACACGTGAGGCAATACTGACCCTACGACTTATCTTAGAAGAAAGACTGAGGAAAGGCAAACCTACGTTTCTAGCATTTGTAAACTTAGAGAAAGCTTTTGACAATGTTGATTGGTATACCCTCTTTCAAATTATAAAGGAGGCAGGGGTAAAATACAGGGAGCGAAAGGCTATTTACAATTTGTAAAGAAAGCAGATGGCAGTTATAAGAGTCGAGGGACATGAAAGGGAAGCAGTGGTTGGGAAGGGAGTGAGACAGGGTTGTAGCTTATCCCCGATGTTATTCAACCTGTATATTGACAAGAAATAAATGAAACAAAAGAAAAGTTCTGAGTAGGTCTTAAAATCCATGGAGAACAAATAAAAACCTTGAGGTTCGCCGATGACATTGTAAATCTGTCAGAGACAGCAAAGGACTTGGAAGAGCAGTTGAACGGAATGGACAGTGTCTTGAAAGGAGGGTATAAGATGAACATCAACAAAAGCAAAACGAGGATAATGGAATGTAGTCGAATTAAGTCGTGTGATGCTGAGGGAATTAGATTAGGAAATGAGACACTTAAAGTAGTAAAGGAGTTTTGCTATTTGGGGAGCAAAATAACTGATGATGGTCGAAGTAGAGAGGATATAAAATGTATAATGGCAATGGCAAGGAAAGCGTTTCTGAAGAAGAAAAATTTGTTAACATGGAGTATAGATTTAAGTGTCAGGAAGTCGTTTCTGAAAGTATTTGTATGGAGTGTATCCATGTATGGAAGTGAAACGTGGACGATAAATAGTTTAGACAAGAAGAGAGTAGAAGCTTTCGAAATGTGGTGCTACAGAAGAATGCTGAAGATTAGATGGGTAGATCACATAACTAATGAGGAGGTAATGAATAGAATTGGGGAGAAGAGGAACTTGTGGCACAACTTGACTGGAAGAAGAGATCGGTTGGTAGGACATGTTCTGAGACATCGGGGGATCACCAATTTAGTATTGGAGGGTAGCGTGGAGGGTAAAAATCGTAGAGGGAGACCAAGAGATGAATACACTAAGCAGATTCAGAAGAATGTAGGCTACAGTAGGTACTGGGAGATGAAGAAGCTTCCACAGGATGGAGTAGCATGGAGAGCTGCTTCAAACCAGTCTCAGTATTGAAGACCACAACAACAACAACAACAATTATTATTTCATAAATAATATTTCAAAGATACAACGGGAGTCAGCTTATGGCTGGATGCGATCGACTGTAATACGTTTTTTTTGTTTTGGAAAGCAAGTGACGCCGGCTGGGGTGGCCGAGCGCTTCTAGGCGCTACAGTCTGGAACCGCGCGACCGCTACGGACGCAGGTTCGAATCCTGCCTCGGGCATGGATGTGTGTGATGTCCTTAGGTTAGTTAGGTTTAAGTAGTTCTAAGTTCTAGGGGACTGATGACCTCAGAAGTTAAATCCCATAGTGTTTAGAGCCATTTGCGACAAAGCAAGTGACGAGCTTCCCTGCTCGGATATCACACTCTCTCTTGTCTGTTAGCTTTTGTTCTGATAGGACGCACTATAGCTGCGTTCATTGCGTATCAGTAACTAATCATTCTTTTTTGTAGACAAACCAAATGTAAGTGTCATGTATAACTTTAAGACCATTTGCAATTTAATTGATGTAAATTAGTTAAGTCTCATGAGCTCGCGTTTTAACAGTTCCCTTAATAGATATAAGAGGCATGAAATGTTTTAATGTTTTATTGTTACAGTCAAGGACCAATACGAGCTGAACGGATCGTGGCGTGGAGACGCAATGGCCGAATACAATTAGTATTCTGCCATTTATTCGTATGTAACTAGCTCCAGGGTCCCTCAGATTAACTGCCAATCATCACGAAGCGTTTTGCAAACGTGAATGCAAGCGCGGAATCTTAAATGATCTGGCCACAGTCTCCAAGCTGTGATTCAATTTCACCCGTAAATAACAGAAACCGGCCCCGCAGAAGTGATGGCGGTATAAAAAATGTAAACTTCTCTAAATTTTACTAATATTTCTAGAAGTTAATTTGGTGACTAAAAAAAATGCCTCCACCATCAACAATTCCGTCTGCTCCAGTTAATTTTAACAGTTTTCTTTCCAGTGAATAATTTCAGTTTCTGCTTAAAACCGAATTTTAGCAATCTTGGGTGAGCAGACGCGTCACCACCCCCTATAGAAGTTTGTCGCAACATTTCCGGGACACCCTGTACGTTCCGTACAAAGCTTAGGTACCCGTAACGATTCACAATCGAATTGCAGTGTCCAAAAAGTTATGAACAAGTGTAATCGGCAAATACTGATTATTACCAATAACATTTCTGTGCAGGCATCCACTGACAACTTTAAGATACTTGGGAGAAACTTCACGATATGCATACGCAGCTGTACTTGCCTTTTTCCCCCTTTTTTCCGTGAGTACGTGCAGAATAATGGATCAGCCTTCACTGATGTTGACAGATGAACAATCCTTGACAGTGCCTACCACTCATGTTGGTGAAACGTCAGAAAAATCATGGAGCAAATGCCGTCCCAAGAGAAAAGCCAACAGGCAATGCGCCAACAAGTGACCACGACAGACTCGACCATTTTGTGAGACGATAACAGAATATCTGCAGCTAACAAAACGCGTGCTTACTTCGGTCGGGCTTAGTCTTAGAACAACATCTGATCAAAAATATCCGAACACCCCTACGCTATGCAGAATTCACCATTAGACTTCACTATAGGTGGACTCTCCAGGGTAAGAGGCGGGGAGTACTGGTTGTCAGTAATGAAGTAACAGGTGGGTCAGGAGAGCTTAGTGACTTCGAATGTGGGCTAGTTTACATTTACTTCTACATGGATACTCTGCAAATCACACTTATGTGCCTGGTAGAGGGTTTATCGAACCACCTTCACAATAATTCTCTATTATTACACTCTCGAACAGCGCGCGATACGCCTTTGTTTTAATTATGTTCATCCCAAATCCTGTATCAAGTCAGTGACAATCTGTTCCCTATTTCTCGATATTACAAAACGTACCGGTCTTCTTTTAATTTTCTCGATGTACTCTATTAATCCTATCTGGCAAGGACTCGCCACTGCGCAGCAGTACTCCAAAAGAGGACGGACAAGCGTGGTGTAGGTAGCCTCTTAAGTAGATCTATTGCATCTGCTGTGTGTTCTGCCTATAAAACCCTTTCTTTGATTCGCCTTCCCTACAGCATTTTACCAAGTGGACACCTTGCAAAGAGCCTGGCGGACAATGAGAAGCGTGCTGAAAACTGATGGGCACCTGCAGCTACTGGGACTGAGCACAGACACAAAAAACATCAAGAATGCACATGTGGATGCGTGTGAATCTTGTGGATGGCAGGAGCCGTTGTTACCTGCCTTAAAAAGCGAGAACGTGTCGAGAATTCAGGTACCTCACAGGCATTGGGGCAGGGCATAGACAGAATCTGCCAAGCATTGGCACAGGAAGGTGTGCGAGACTGAAGAACCTGCTTAATTTTTTTTTCTGGACAGTAAGGACGTTGCTTGTAAATCACGAACCCAGCCCGCCCGGTTGGCCGTGCCGCCTAACGCACTGCTTTCCGAGCGGGAAGGGGCGCCTGGTCCACGGCACGGATCCGTCCGGCGGATTTGTGTCGAGGTCCGGTGAACCGGCCAGTCTGTGGATGGTTTTTAGGCGGTTTTCCACCTGCCTCGGCGAATGCGGGCTGGTTCCCCTTATTCCGCCTCAGTTACACTATGTCGGCGATTGCTGCGCAAACAAGTTCTCCACGTACGCGTACACCACCTTTACGCTATCACGCAAACATAGGGGTTACACTCGTCTGGTGTGAGACGTTCCCTGCGGGAGGGGGGAGGGGGGGTCCACCGGAGACCGAACCGCACAGTAACCCTGGGTACGGTGTGGGGCGGCGGAGGGGTGAAGTAGACTGCCGTAGTCGTTGTGGGGCTGTGGACCACTGCGGCTGCGGCGGAGACGGAGCCTCTCCGTCGTTTCTAGGCCCCCGGTTAACATACAATACAATACAAATCACGAACCCGGCAGATTGTTTGGCGAAGCTCATACATGAGACTGTCTGGGTCTGACGTAGAGATAGCCTTTACAAAGAAGTTTTGTGTGGCTGTTCCCACAGTAACTAAGGAAAGCAGAAAAACTTCAGAACAATACGTGACGAATGCTGGGAGTAGCGTTGACAGTGAAAACGTGAGACAGATTACAATTCTCGAGTCACACACCAGTGCATAAAAGGAAGTAAATTGCCACTGTGCGCTGGGAGGCACGGTCAATGGGCGGCATTGCAAATTTACTCCTCCAATGGAAACGCCGAGCGAAGGAACACTTCGAGGAGTCGCTGAGCTTAGCAAGGTGATGAGAAGGGAAGAAGATCCGTGCTTGCTAAGAAAATTGGATAAGGAATCCCGCCTTATGCAAGACACCTTTGGAGTTTCATTTTACCCAGACATATCGTCGGCCTGTGAAAACCGCCATTGAACGCTGTGGGCTATCGAAAAACCATCTACCTTCTGTTCTGCGGAAAGTTTAGCGTGTGAAAGGAAGGAATTTCATGGTTACGAATACTGCAGACCCCGCCCGAGTCGGGCACGAACTGAACGCGAGGAACGAAAACATAGCGAGTAACGAAATGTATGACTTGCTCCGCCAAGAATAAGAAACTGGAGGAATACAAAAACTAGAAATCCGGCGTGAACGTAAAGGTAAGAACACAGGCGAGTAACGAAACGGTTCCGTTACTCGGAGCCTGCTGAGGTTAGCGAAATGAAGGATACGGAAAATACGGAGTTGGGCACCAACTGCGTGCGGGGAAGAACAATTGTCAGTAACGAAACGTTACAGGCGCTAACAAAACGCTACTTCGAGTCTTGAGGAATAGTCATTACTCAGTAACGAATACTTCCGATGTACAACTGTCCTAGAGGTTGAGTTCTACTAGAGGCAAACATTCCCTCATTGAATATCTCGGCAGCGCATTATCCGATTGCAGCAAACGAGGTGTCTACGGATACATCTCGTAGAACTGTATCGGACTGTAACATCTGATTCACCGAAATTATACACATATTTAAATGAGAGGCCGAAAATGGATTTCGCGTAATTGAAACACCCTTTCTTACCACAGAAATGTCCGAGGCTCGTAGTCTTGCGGTAGCGTTCTCGCTACCCGCGCACGGGGTCCCGGGTTCGATTCCCGGCGGGGTCAGGGATTTTCTCTGCCTCGAGATGACTGGGTGGTTATGTGTCTTTCACCATCATTTCATCCTCATTCACTCGCAAGTCGTCGTAGTGGCGTTAAAGAACTTGTGGAGCGGCGGCCGAAACGCCCCGCGAGGCGTCTCCCGGCCACCAATGCCATACGCTCAATAAAGAAACATTAAAAGTAGCGGCAGTATCGTAAACTTTAGATGTATAGCAAATTATTTAATGCATAATTTAAAGTGTTTGTTATTATTTCCACTTATAAATCCGAAAACGGAGGAAAACCATAGAAGTTATTGTTTATAAATAAACTATGGCAAATAAAGCAAAACTGATAACAGGACAATATTTCTCGGAAAATTTACATGTGGTTTGATGCATCATAAGCGTGTTAAAGGTTAAAATTAAGAAGTTCCGGAATTTTCAAGTTCAGTAGTTTAACTGGGTTCAGTGGTGCTTGACCGAGGTTTCCTGGGTGAAGCATTTGGTATAAACTTCATCAAAACTGAATCCAATGTGTTTTCGAAACTTTTAACTCCCAGACAAAACATTCAAACTCATTGCAAAAAATGGTTCAAATGGCTCTGAGCACTGTGGTCATCATTCCCCTAGACGTAGAACTACTTAAACCTAACTAACCTAAGAACATCACACACATCCATGCCCGAGGCAGGATTCGAATCTGCGACCGTAGCGGTCGCGCGGTTCCAGACTGTAGCGCCTAGAACCGGCCGGCTAAACAAATTGCAACATTTCATAATTTAGTTCTCTGCTTGCATTTTTTTACTGCGCTGTCCACTTCTAAATTAGTTTTTTCTTTTGTTTAATGGAAGAAAACACATTTTTCTATGGAGAAGGTGATAATTTTGTTGAATATTTTATATAGCGTTAAATGGAGGTTGATGGTCCTTGAATTTTTTTGCCTCCTCTCTTTCGTTTGTTGTGAATTAAAACCATTAGACAATTATCTTTGGGACATTGTCTTCAATGGTATATAAACAAATTCCCAATCTTAAATGAAAGATATTGATGTAAATACATAAAACTGCGCTCAGTCACGTATTTTGAAACAGTTATTTATTCATTATTCACCGACTTCTGAACCTTTTCAGACTCATCTTCAGATGGCGTACGGGATGTTACACAGTTGTTTCACGCGTAATGTTGGGTTCTGGCTTGCGACAGTATGGGCGAGTTTTGTTTTTAATATCCGTCTATCTGCTTCCTTGCGATGGCCGGTTGGTACCGCTGGATGCTGGCAATGTTTCGTTATCAAAGTGTATATGCATACATATCCCGTACAAATGAGAAGTCTTGTGCTACCAAATGGAAGCAGACAGATGGATATTAACAACACAAGCCGCCCATACTGTCGCAAGCCAACATCCAGAATTATGCTTAAAATACTTATGTAACTTTCTGCACACCCTTGACGATGAGCCTGAAAAGGTTCGAAAACAAGTTCATGGACTGAATAAATAACTATTTCAAAAAAGTGTCTGGTTGCAGTTTTATGTATTTACATTGAATAAACAGTCACAGGTTCTTGTTGTTGTTGTTGTTGTTGTGGTCTTCAGTCCTGAGACTGGTTTAATGCAACTCTCCATGCTACTCTATCCTGTGCAAGCTTCTTCATATCCCAGTACCTACTGCAACCTACATCCTTCTGAATCTGCTTAGTGTATTCGTCTCTTGGTCTCCATCTACGATTTCTACCCTCCATACTGCCCTCCAATACTAAACTGGTGATCCCTTGATGCCTCAGAACATGTCCTACGATCCCTTCCTCTACCCTTCTTCTAGTCAAGTTGTGCCACAAACTTCTCCTCTCCCCAATCCTATTCAACACTTCCTCATTAGTTATGTGATCTACCCATCTAATCTTCAGCATTCTTCTGTAGCACCACATTTCGAAAGCTTCTATTCTCTTCTTGTCCAAACTAGTTATCGTCCATGTTTCACTTCCATACATGGCTACACTCCATACAAATACTTTCAGAAAAGACTTTCTGACACTTAAATCTATACTCGATGTTAACAAATATCTCTTCTTCAGAAATGCTTTCCTTGCCATTGCCAGTCTACATTTATATCCTCTCCACTTCGACCATCATCAGTTATTTTGTTCCTCAAATAGCAAAACTCCTTTACTGCTTTAAGTGTCTCATTTCCTAATCTAATTCACTCAGCATCACCTGACTTAATTCGACTACATTCCATTATCCTCGTTTTGCTTTTGTTGATGTTCATCTCATGTCCTCCTTTCAAGACACTATCCATTCCGTTTAACTGCTCTTCCAAGTCCTTTGCTGTCTGACAGAATTACAATGTCATCGGCGAACCTCAAAGTTTTTATTTGTTCTCCATGGATTTTAATACCTACTCCGAATTTTTTCTTTTGTTTCCTTCACTGCTCGCTCAATATAGAGATTGAATAACATCGGGGAGAGGCTAAAACCGTGTCTCACTCCCTTCCCAACCACTGCTTCCCTTTCATGTCCCTCGACTCTTATAACTGCCATCTGCTTTCTGTACAAATTGTAAATAGCTTTTCGCTCCCTGTGTTTTACCCCTGCCACCTTCAGAATTTGAAAGAGTGTACTCCAGTCAACATTGTCCAAAGCTTTCTCTAAGTCTACAAATGCTAGAAACGTAGGTTTGCCTTCCCTTAATCTAGGTTCTAAGATAAGTCGTAGGGTCAGTATTGCCTCACGTGTTCCGATATTTCTACGGAATCCAAACTGATCTTCCCTGAGGTCGGCTTCTACCAGTTTTTTCATTCGTCTGTAAAGAATTCGCGTTAGTATTTTGCAGCTGTGACTTATTAAACTGATAGTTCGGTAATTTTCACATCTGTCAACACCTGCTTTCTTTGGGAATGAAATTATTATATTCTTCTTGAAGTCTGAGGGTATTTCGCCTGTGTCATACATCTTGCTCACCAGATGGTAGAGTTTTGTCAGGACTGGCTCTCCCAAGGCCGTCAGTAGTTCCAGTGGAATGTTGTCTACTCCTGGGGCTTTGTATCGACTCAGGTCTTTCAGTGCTCTGTCGAACTCTTCACACAGTATCATATCTCCCATTTCATCTTCATCTACATCCTCTTCCATTTCCAAAATACTCTCCTCAAGGACATCGTCCTTGTATAGACCCTCTATATACTCCTTCCACCTTTCTGCTTTCCCTTCTTTGCTTAGAACTGGGTTTCCAAGTGAGCTCTTGATATTCATACAAGTGGTTCTCTTTTCTCCAAAGGTCTCTTTAATTTTCGTGTAGGCAGTATCTATCTGACCCCTAGTGAGGTACGAAAGGAGAAGGGGGAAAAATGGTTCGAATGGCTCTGAGCACTATGGGACTTAGCTTCAGAGGTCATTAGTCCCCTAGAACTTAGAACTACTTAAACCTAACTAACCTAAGTACATCACACACATCCATGTCCGAGGCAGGCTTCGAACCTGCGACCGTAGCGGTCGCGCGGTTCCAGATGTAGCGCCTAGACCCGCTCGGCCACCCCGGCCGGCGGAGAAGTGAAAATTGTATTCTTAGTAGACAAACAGTAACAGCAGAATGAGTCGCTCTGGAGAGCTCGTTGGTGTCATTGTAGGTCGTCCGAGTAATAAATCCATCAGGGACATTTCAAGTCCTCTAAAGCTGCATAGATCAATTGTTGGTGACGTGACCAGGCAATGGAAAAAGGGAAGGAATAGCCACAGGTAAACAAAGACGTGGCAAAGCTTGTGTACTGACGGACACGGACCCCGTCGAGCACTGAGGAGGGTGGCTGTACAAAATAGCATGAAATCTGCGGAAGGAATTACTGGTGAGTTCCATAGTGCCACTAGCAGTCCAAATAGCACAATGACTGTAGGTAGAGAGTTTAATGGAACAGGCTACAATGCCGAGCAGCTCCCCATAAGCCAAACATTTCTGTAGTTACTGCAAAGATGATGTAAAGAGAGACGCCACTGAACAGTGGATGACTGTAAATGTTACCTGCCATCATATCTTGTGCCAACATAGAAGAACGGAGGAGGTGGTGTTACGGGGGTGTTTTACGTGTTTAATATGTGATACCCTTATTGCCCTTGAGAAAATCCTAAATGTGGAAGGATTCCAGCACATTTCACATCATCGTGTACCATGTGAAGTAGAGGGAAAGTTCACAGACGAAGACTGCAGAAGCACGAAAATGCACAGTACTACAATGCAGCATCTGCGATGTAATAGTCTGCGGATATAACATTCCTGAAATGGACTGGCTATCAAGAAGTTCGACCTGGACTCAATGAAACGTCTTTGGAATGAGTTAAACCGCCGGCCGGAGGGGCCGAGCGGTTATAGGCGCTTCAGTCTGGAACCGCGTGACCGCTACGGTCGCAGGTTCGAATCCTGCCTCGGGCATGGATGTGTGATGTCCTTAGGTTAGTTAGGTTTAAGGAGTTCTAAGTTCTAGGGGACTGATGACCACGGATGTTAAGTCCCATAGTGCTCAGAGCCATTTGAACCATTTGAACCTTAGGTTAGTTAGGTTTAAGTAGTTCTAAGGTCTAGGGGACTGATGACCTCCTCAGTAAAGTCCCATAGTGCTCAGAGCAATTTGAACAATTTTTTGAGTTAAACCGTCGGCTTCACACCAGACCCCAAGTGTCCAACATCACTAACTTCTCTTTTTTCCGTTTCAGCCCTTGAGGAAGAATGGGCTCCCGTTCCTCCACGGACATTCTGACACCATGAGGATAGTGTTCCCAGCATATTTCAACACATCACAAAAGCGAATGATGGACACAACCCAATTTAATGTCCACTAATAGGTGTCAAGATACAATCGATCAGTTAGTGTATTTCTAAGGAATAAAATAACCAGTAATAAAAGCAAACGTGTTGACTGGCTTAACTGAATTACCAGCCCGTCAGACTCGAATGTGGCGAAAGCAATTTGAACCGTCGTAACGAGGTGGAACGAGCATGTGAAAACTGTGGTAGGGAAAGCAAATGGTCGACTTCGAGTTGGCAGAATTTTAGGAAACAGCGGTTCACCTGTAAAAGAGAGCCGGCCGGGGTGGCCGAGCGTTTCTAGGCGCTACAGTCTGGAAACAGGTTCGAATCCTGCCTCGAGCATGGATGTGTGTTATGTCCTTAGGTTAGATAGGTTTAAGTAGTTCTAAGTTCTAGGGGACTGATGACCTCAGAAGTTAAGTCCCATGGTGCTTAGAGCCATTTGAACTTTTTTTTTTTTTTTGTAAAAAAGACAGTACACAGAACGATGGTGCGACCTATTCTTGAGTACTGCTCGAGTGTTTGGGGTCCGTACCAGGTCGGATTGAAGGAAGACATCGAAGCAGTTCAGAGCGGGCTGCTAGATTTGTTACTGGTAGTTTCGAACAACACGTTAAGTGTTGCGGAGATGCTTCGTGAACCCAAAAGGGAATCCCTGGAGGGAAGGCGGCGTTCTTTTCAAGAAACACTGTTGAGAAAGTATAAAGAATCGGCATTTGCTGACTGCTGAACAATTCTACTGCCGCCAACATACATCGCGCGTAAGGACCACGAAGTTAAGATACGAGAAATCAGGGCTCATACGGAGGCGTACAGACAGTCGGCAGGAGGGGAAATGACAGTTAGTGGTACAGGATACGCTCCGCCACACACCTTACTGTGGCTTGCGGAGTATAGATGTAGATGTAGATATTTCTAAAATAAAAAAAAGCATGAATTACACTATGGCAACGACCTTGCCGCAGTGAATACACCGGTTCCCGTGAGATCACCGAAGTTAAGCGCTGTCGGGCGTGGTCGGCACTTGGCTGGGTGACCATCCAGGCCGCCATGCGCTGTTGCCATTTTTGGGAGTGCACTCAGCCTCGTAATGCCAATTGAGGAGCTACTCGACCGAATAGTAGCAGCTTCGGTCAAGAATACCATCTTACGACCGGGAGAGGGGTGTGCTGACCCCACGTCTCTCCTATCCGCATCCTCCACCGAGGATGACACGGCGGCCGGATGGTCCCGGTAGGCAACTCGTGGCCTGAAGACGGAGTGCCTTTTAATGAATTACACTATCAAAAACTTGCCTCATCAAAAGTTATCACTTGCTGAATATGCGATTGTTAATTCCTCGAATAGTGTATTTAATGGGTGTGTCTACGTCATGCGGGATATTCTGTATTCCTGGTTAAAGTGTTGATGATGTCAGTGATCGTATGCTGGCGCGGCTTCGTCAATGAACTCATTAACGTGGAATCCACCCCGTTAACCCAGTAACGGGAACAGGTGCTAAAGAGGTATTAAAACGCTGTAAGTCATTTGCGGAATGCTGTTAAATACACAGCAGTGTGACGGCTCGTTAGCGCGAGCTTAGCCGAAGAGATCACAGCGGCTTTCGGCCCTCCTTGCAGGAGGCGAGCTGTTGCGTCCAGTGTGGGCCGTGCGTGGTAAACGCCGGCCCAAACTCTTCCTGCTATCTGCGTCGCCGTGTGACAAACTGCTTCACTGGTCCTCGTAAAACAGCTGTGTCCCGGATGAGTAATGCGGCTCATTACCGATTCACTTGGCATCCTAATGGAAAGCTCGCGTTTAATGACCCGGGCCACGCTCCGGCGACTGGTATAATCGTCACACGACTATTATATACGCGTGTAATTATTTCCATAACTGCAGGAATATATCCTGGCGGCGCGAGAGTAAATCCTGCGGCTCGCATGCTCTCCCTGGAGCGATTCTCGGCAATTGGAATCTCCAGAGTAAGGCAGTTTATGTTCTATTTATGGCGTCACTCCAGACGTTCATTATCCCGCCCAGCCGCAGAGCACTCTTCTTCCTCCCACAGAGCGATACAATTTACTCCGCTATATCTTACTCTCGGTAGCGCAACATTCAGCGACAGAGCAGTAGCGAGGTTATACCGAGACACTGGCAGAAACGCCAAAGTTGCATCCCCCCCCCCCCATTCCCCCTATAAAACTACCTATCTGTAAATATGCGTAGTCCTGTAGTTAAGCTCTCTATGTCACATGAAAAGTCACACAAGAGGTGAAGAATGAGTTTATTAACCACAAAGTATGCATGACACGCCGGCCAGGGTAGCCGAGAGCGCTAACGCGCTGCTTCCTGGACTCGGGTAGGCGCACCGGCTCCGGTGCGAATCCGCCCGACGGATTAACGACGACGGCCGGTGTGCCGGTCAGCCTGGATGTGGTTTTTAGGCGGTTTTCCACATCCTCCTAGATGAATACCGGGCTGGTATCCACGCCCCGCCTCAGTTACACGACTCGCAGACATTTGAAACTTTCACACTATTTCACGATTTACACTAGACGCTGACAGCTGGGGTACACTAATTCCGTCCCGGGGCGTATGAGGTGGCGGCAGGAAGGGCATCCGGCCACCCCTTAAAATTAACCATGCAACTCCGTTCTTAACCCTGCGCAGAATGCGGGATAAAGGCAGTAGCAAAAGAAAGAAAGAAGAAAGTATGCATCACACGTTATGGAGTTATTTCCATCTACAGAAATCCAAGTGTGAAGGTGGCAGAAGGACAATAGCATTACCAAATGTGTACGTAACATGAGGTGACAGACTACGCATGTTACGTATACAACTGGTAACACTCTTGTTCTTGTGCTACTTTTGTACTTGGATTTCTGAATATGGAAATAACTCTGATACGCGTTATGCTTACTTTGTGATCAATAAAGTCATTGTCATTCTTCACAAGCGACCTAGCCAGGTTAATTAACACATTGGTGGTCGCTTTTTCCGCGCGCTATTCGAGAGTGGAATAAGAGAGAAATATTGTGAAGTTGGTTCGATGAACCCTCTGCCAGGCACTTAAGCGCGATTTGTAAAGTGTCCATGCAGATGTAGATGTAGATGTAGAACACCCTTCTGCAATTTTTTCTAGACGGGTTTAGCAAATTTTATAATTTTGTGCATGCCATCAAAACACAGAAACGAGTCCCGGTACGATCAAAGGTGTTACATGGTGCGGGAGTCCACTATCCAGTTTTTACCTCAAGCGCGTACTTTTGAAGATCTAAGGGCTGAGAAGTTTCGCCCTCTAGAAATTTCTAGAACATTCCAGAACATTCGAGAATATTCGAGGGCATTCTAAAGCATTTCACAACATTCCAGAATGTTCCGGAATATTCCACAACGATCCAGGACGTTCTGGAATGTTTGGTAATAATCTACAACATTCGGGAAGATTCCAGGATCTTCGGTAACATTCAGGAACATTCCAGATAGTTGTGGAATATTCCAGAACATTCTCGAATGTTTTGGAATGCTGTGGAACATCGTGGACTATTCGAAGCCTTTTTGGTATGTTTTAGAATTCGAAGAACAGTTCTCGGTACGTAAAATCTCAAGAGCATATCGACGGGGTGAATTTCTAAAGCAAGCTAAAATTATCTTATGGGACAAATGCACAATGGGACTTAAGAAATAACTCGCAGTGATGGACGGAACGTTACAAGACTTGCGAGGAAACTCTGCAGTGATGGGCGGAGTTCTACTCACACTCTCACGATATTTTCGACAAACACTTCCAGTTATCGCCTAGCCAACACCAGCAGATGAGATCAATGCATGCTTAGAAACATCACATCTCTGGCCTAACATACAAATACTACGGCTAACAAAAACATGGGAGTTGAACTATAGAAAGACGAAACAACAGCGCAAAACAACAGTACATTTTGCTCAGCAACTTTTACAAATAGGCAAAGACACATATCCCACTGACCAGACGACAGGCCTCATTAAACTCAACAGTGATTTCTGCAACATAGCCACTGCTGAAAACGAACTCATCGACCAAATTTATTCGAACATTGTTCACAACTACATGAATCCGGACTGGCTATTTGAAACGGCAATTTTGGCAACTAAAAATAATATTGTCGACGATACCAACTTTAATATTCACAAGAAAATTCCCCGGAATGAGATTTTCACTCTGCAGCGGAGTATGCGCTGATATGAAACTTCCTGGCAGATTAAAACTGTGTGCCGGACCGAGACTCGAACGCGGGACCTTTGCCTTGGCAAAGGCAGAAGTGAAGCTGTGGGGATGGGGCGTGAGTCGTGCTTGGGTAGCTCAGTTGGTAGAGTACTTGCCCGCGAAAGGCAAAGGTCCCAAGTTCGAGTCTCGGTCCGGCACACAGTTTTAATCTGCAAGGAAGTTTCAAGGAAATTCCCGTTGAATAAAGTGTGAGCTTACCCAGAGAATTTCTAAACTCTTTGCAAATAGCCTGCCTTCGACTTAAAACTGGATCTCCGATCATACTACGCAGAAACCTCAACTCACCAAAATTATGCAATGGAACAAGGATGATCGTCAAACAGCTGTCGAATAACATAATCGAAGTCGGACTTATGACCGGAAAGTGCGAAGGACACTCAGTATTTGTCCCCAGAATACTACTGATTTAAAGGACTGCAATTTCCAATCATACTAACCTACAGTTTTATAATTAACAAAGCGCATGGACAAACTTTAAAATATTGCAGCATCAACCTCAAAGACTCCTGTTTATCTCACAGGTGGGAAATTCGAAAAATTTGTACATGTATTTCCCCGGCTAACAAAATTAAAAATGTTTATAAACAAGTATTGTAAATAGGTATAATATGTTTTCAATAAAATTTTTTATCTCTTATACTTTAAAGTTTATCCTTTTATTCCGACTGCCACACAATCTCATATCAACTCCCTTGAGTTTTTCAAGCAAGTGCGTATTGTACGCAACGGATACGGAAGGCGCTACGGATAAAACCGAATGTGGATATGAGGAACGAAGAGAGAGACGTACAGAGATTTAAATTCATGGCTCTCCTGCCGTGTGTGGGAAACATGTCGTCCAAAATAAGCTCGGATTCTCACCATGCCCAAAGTTATTTACGTGATCTACCCTTCTTAGCATTCTTTTGTACCACCACATTTCAAAAGCTTATATTCTCTTCTTGTCTAAACTGTTTACCATCCATGTTTCACTTCCATATCTGGCTACACTCCAAAGAAATACTTTCAGAAATGACTTCCTGACACTTAAATTTATACTCGATATTAACAAATTTCTCTTCTTCATAAACGCTTTTCTTGCTATTGGCAGTCTACATTTGATATCTTCTGTACTTCGACTAGCATCAGTTATTTTGCTGTGCAAATAGCAAAACTCATCTACTACTTTAAGTGTCTCATTTTCTAATTTAATTCCCTCATTATCACCCGATTAAATTGGACTACATTCCATTACCCTCATTTTACTTTTGTCGGTGTTCTGACGTTCATCATATATCCTCTTTTCAAGACACTGTCCATTCCGTTCAACTGCTCTTCCAAGCCCTTTGCTGTCTCTGACAGAATGTCATCAGCAAACCTCAAAGTTTTTCCACAAGCTACGACACTGTCGCGAATAGATCAGTGACCCTTACATAGCATACATTTCCTTTACTTTATGTCTATGGCCACAAAATCTTATGTCAAGACCGGTTTCGGTCTATAATGAGCATCTTCAGATCTGCAGACATTCTGCTGATGTATTTATTTTCCCATATTTTGCTGCAGAGCTGAAGATAGTAATTATAGACCGAAACCGGTAATCTGTTTACAAAAATTTTTGTGACCACAGACATAAAGTAAAGGAAATTTACTCAAAGTTTTTATTTATTCTCCGTGGGCTTTAATTCCCACTCCAAATTTTTCTTTTGTTTCCTTTACTTCTTGCTCAACATACAGATTGAATAACATTGGGGACAGGCTACAACCTTGTCTCACTCCCTTCTCAATTACTGCTACCCTTTCGTGCCAATCGAATCTTATAACTGCCATCTGGTTCCTGTACAGATCTCAAATATCCTTTCGCTCCCTGTATTTTACTACCACAGTCTCCTTCAGAATTTGAAAGAGAGCATTCCAATCAAAAGTGTCAAAAACTTCCTCTTAAGTCTGCAAATTCTATAAATGGAGACTTGCTTTTCCTTAACCTGTTTTCTAAGATGAGTCGCAGAGTCAATACTGTCTCGTGTGTTCGTGCATTTCTACAGAATCCAAACCGATCTTTCCCGACGTCGGCTTCGACCAGTTTTTCTATTCGTCTGTAAAGAATTCGTGTTAGTATTTTTCAACCGTGACTTATTAAACTGACAGTTCTGTAATTTCCACACCTGCCAGCACCTGCTTTCTTTAGAATTGGAATCATCATTCTTGAAGAAAAATCAAGACTGCAGTGGTATGGACACATGAAGGGAATGGATGAGGGAGGAATTCCAAAGAGGATGTTTGATCTGCAACTGGAGGGGCAGAGGCCCAGAGGAAGACCAAGAGATAGATGGGTGAAGGGAGTGAAGGAATGTGTGATGAGAAGAGGAGAGAACTGGACGAAGGTGGAAGAGGGGGAATGGTGGAAAGACAGAACACGATGGAGAGGCTTGTGTTCCCGACAGACCCAGCCAGTGGCTGGAAACTGTCCAAGATGATGATGATGATGATGATTCTTAAAGTCTGAGGGTATCTCACTTGTCTCATACATGTTACACAGTAGATGGAAGAGTTTTGTCATGGTTGGCTCTCCCAAGGCCTTCAGTGGTTCTAACGGAATGTTGCCTACTCCCAGGGCCTTGTTTCGACTTAGGTCTGTAAGTGCTCTGTCAAATTCTTCACGCGGCATCGTATCTCCCACCTCATCTTCATCTACGGCTTCTTCCATTTCCATAATATTGTTCTCAAGTACATCACTCTTCCATAGATCCTCTATATACACCTTCCACCTTTCTGCTTTCTTCTCTTAGCTTAGGACTGGTTTTCCATCTGAGCTCTTTAACAGTAGAGTGTCGATAGTTCGAGTCTCGACACTTCCCGTCTCGACACTTCCCGTCTCGACACTTCCCGTCTCGACAATTCGGGTCTCGACAATTCGGGTCTCGACATTTCGGGGCTCGACATTTCGGGGCTCGACGGTTCGGGGCTCGACGGTTCGGGGCTCGACGGTTCGGGGCTCGACGGTTCGGGGCTCGACGGTTCGGGGCTCGACGGTTCGGGGCTCGACGGTTCGGGGCTCGACGGTTCGGGGCTCGACGGTTCGGGGCTCGACGGTTCGGGGCTCGACGGTTCGGGGCTCGACGGTTCGGGGCTCGACGGTTCGGGGCTCGACGGTTCGGGGCTCGACGGTTCGGGGCTCGACGGTTCGGGGCTCGACGGTTCGGGGCTCGACGGTTCGGGGCTCGACGGTTCGGGGCTCGACGGTTCGGGGCTCGACAGTTCGGGTCTCGACAGTTCGGGTCTCGACAGTTCGAGTCTCGACAGTTCGGGTCTCGACAGTTCGGGTCTCGACAGTTCGGGTCTCGACAGTTCGGGTCTCGACAGTTCGGGTCTCGACAGTTCGGGTCTCGACAGTTCGGGTCTCGACAGTTCGGGTCTCGACAGTTCGGGTCTCGACAGTTCGGGTCTCGACAGTTCGAGTCTCGACAGTTCGGGTCTCGACAGTTCGGGTCTCGACAGTTCGGGTCTCGACAGTTCGAGTCTCGACAGTTCGAGTCTCGACATTTCGAGTCTCGACATTTCGAGTCTCGACATTTCGAGTCTCGACATTTCGAGTCTCGACATTTCGAGTCTCGACATTTCGAGTCTCGACATTTCGAGTCTCGACAGTTCGAGTCTCGACAGTTCGAGTCTCGACAGTTCGAGTCTCGACAGTTCGAGTCTCGACAGTTCGAGTCTCGACAGTTCGAGTCTCGACAGTTCGAGTCTCGACAGTTCGAGTCTCGACAGTTCGAGTCTCGACAGTTCGAGTCTCGACAGTTCGAGTCTCGACAGTTCGAGTCTCGACAGTTCGTGTCTCGACAGTTCGTGTCTCGACAGTTCGAGTCTCGACAGTTCGAGTCTCGACAGTTCGAGTCTCGACAGTTCGAGTCTCGATAGTTCGAGTCTCGATAGTTCGAGTCTCGATAGTTCGAGTCTCGATAGTTCGAGTCTCGATAGTTCGAGTCTCGATAGTTCGAGTCTCGATAGTTCGAGTCTCGATAGTTCGAGTCTCGATAGTTCGAGTCTCGATAGTTCGAGTCTCGATAGTTCGTGTCTCGATAGTTCGAGTCTCGATAGTTCGAGTCTCGATAGTTCGAGTCTCCATAGTTCGAGTCTCCATAGTTCGAGTCTCCATAGTTCGAGTCTCCATAGTTCGAGTCTCCATAGTTCGAGTCTCCATAGTTCGAGTCTCCATAGTTCGAGTCTCCATAGTTCGAGTCTCCATAGTTCGAGTCTCCATAGTTCGAGTCTCCATAGTTCGAGTCTCCATAGTTCGAGTCTCCGTAGTTCGAGTCTCGGTAGTTCGAGTCTCGGTAGTTCGAGTCTCGGTAGTTCGAGTCTCGGTAGTTCGAGTCTCGGTAGTTCGAGTCTCGGTAGTGCGAGTCTCGGTAGTGCGAGTCTCGGTAGTGCGAGTCTCGGTAGTGCGAGTCTCGGTAGTGCGAGTCTCGGTAGTGCGAGTCTCGGTAGTGCGAGTCTCGGTAGTGCGAGTCTCGGTAGTGCGAGTCTCGGTAGTCCGAGTCTCGGTAGTGCGAGTCTCGGTAGTGCGAGTCTCGGTAGTTCGAGTCTCGATAGTTCGAGTCTCGATAGTTCGAGTCTCGATAGTTCGAGTCTCGATAGTTCGAGTCTCGATAGTTCGAGTCTCGATAGTTCGAGTCTCGATAGTTCGAGTCTCCATAGTTCGAGTCTCCATAGTTCGAGTCTCCATAGTTCGAGTCTCCATAGTTCGAGTCTCCATAGTTCGAGTCTCCATAGTTCGAGTCTCCATAGTTCGAGTCTCCATAGTTCGAGTCTCCATAGTTCGAGTCTCGATAGTTCGAGTCTCGATAGTTCGAGTCTCGGTAGTGCGAGTCTCGGTAGTGCGAGTCTCGGTAGTGCGAGTCTCGGTAGTGCGAGTCTCGGTAGTGCGAGTCTCGGTAGTGCGAGTCTCGGTAGTGCGAGTCTCGGTAGTGCGAGTCTCGGTAGTGCGAGTCTCGGTAGTACGAGTCTCGGTAGTACGAGTCTCGGTAGTACGAGTCTCGGTAGTACGAGTCTCGATAGTGCGAGTCTCGGTAGTACGAGTCTCGGTAGTACGAGTCTCGGTAGTACGAGTCTCGGTAGTGCGAGTCTCGGTAGTGCGAGTCTCGGTAGTACGAGTCTCGGTAGTGCGAGTCTCGGTAGTGCGAGTCTCGGTAGTGCGAGTCTCGGTAGTGCGAGTCTCGGTAGTGCGAGTCTCGGTAGTGCGAGTCTCGGTAGTACGAGTCTCGGTAGTACGAGTCTCGGTAGTACGAGTCTCGGTAGTACGAGTCTCGATAGTGCGAGTCTCGGTAGTACGAGTCTCGGTAGTACGAGTCTCGGTAGTACGAGTCTCGGTAGTGCGAGTCTCGATAGTGCGAGTCTCGGTAGTGCGAGTCTCGGTAGTGCGAGTCTCGGTAGTACGAGTCTCGGTAGTACGAGTCTCGGTAGTTCGAGTCTCGATAGTTCGAGTCTCGATAGTGCGAGTCCCGATAGTGCGAGTCCCGATAGTGCGAGTCCCTATGGTGCGAATCCCGATAGTGCGAATCTCGATAGAGCGAATCCCGATAGTGCGAATCCCGATAGTGCGAATCCCGATAGTGCGAATCCCGATAGTGCGAGTCCCGACAGTTCGGGACTCGACAGTTCAAGTTTATAGTAATCCGAGCCTCCTTAAATGATAAATAATGAAAACATCATTGCAAAAGATAGATAGGGAGAGTACAGCTCAGTGACAAAGCAGACAACAATGCAATCAACACCGACGATTAGCTCGCTGCCCTGTTGCACGAACATCTGTTGTCAGTATGGCACGAAATACCCCAACTGCTGCCGGCTGCTACCGATCAAAACTGGGGAGTTCATACGCTGCTGTAGTTCCCAGTACCTGTACTGTACAGTATAGTGTGTCGTTTTTTTGTTGACTGTGTGTTCCGTTATACACCTTACAATGATGAGTGCTGTAACAAAAAAGAGTAAATTTGTGCCATTGCATCTAAAATTAGAAGCACTAAGACGACTTGACAAAGGATAAACAATAGAAAAACTTGCTCTCGAATATGGTGTAGGTGAAGTTACTGTTGGTGACTGGCGAAGAAACCGACTTAAATTGGAACAATTTTCTTCACAGAAATTCTCTCACGAATCTCTCAGTCGAAAAAGAATAAAGAGGTCGGGCTTCGAAAAAACAAGTGAGGCACTGTTCATGTTGTTTACCCAACAGTGACAGAAGGGTGCTCCGATTTCTGGCCCAATCTTGCAAGAAAAAGCTTTGTTTTTCAGAATCCAGCTGCAGGAAGAAGATGACAATTTCGACGCTAGAGTGGGGTGGCTCGATAATTGGAAGAAGAGGTATGGAGCGCGTCAACTAGACGTATGTGGAGAAAAACTCTCTGGTGACGCTCAGGCCGTTTCAAAATTTATCGTCCAGTTTAAAAAAATCATAACTGACGAAAATTTGTATAATGAAGAAATATATAACTGTGACGGAACTGGGCTAAATTTTAAAATGTTACCAGCGAGAACACTTGCTTCTTGTGAAGAAAAAAGTGCTCTTGGGCACAAAAATAAACAAAGAGCGGCTCACAGTTATGGCAGCTTCAAATGCAACTGGCAACCACAAACTAAAACTAGTTGTGATTGGGAAGTCTGCCAAGCCAATAGCATTTAAGAATGTATCCATCTCAGCTCTTCCGGTTGTCTATACACATCAGAATAATACCTGGATGAATCAGGAAATCTTCAAGAACTGGTTCCAAGTGCAGGAGAACTGCAGTGCGACGGTATCCACGCCTTGTTTTTCCCACCAAACGTTACCTGTTTCATTCAGCCCATGGATCAGGGCGTTCTGGAATGTCAAAAAAAAAAAAAAAAAAAAAAAAAAAAAAAAAAAAAAAAAAAAAAAGTATCGACGGCGATTTCTACAGTCAATCCTGCATTCCGAAGACAACGAAAGCATTGTAGGAGCTTTGAAGAAAGTGACTTTGAAGGACGTCGTGTACTGGATTAGCGAATCTTGGAGCGAAATAAAGTCAGACACAATTTCTAAGTCATTCTACAGGAAAGTATGCCAGACACAGAAACTGAAGATTTAGCAGATGAGGACGATCAACCTTTGTGTAATTTAATCAGAAGATTGCCAGGGTGTGAAGAGGCAGAAGAGGTGGGAGTAGGCGAGTGGTTAAATTCGGACGAACAGTCGGAAGTGACAGACTCTTCTATAATTGACATGGTTAACATTCCATCGCAGTGTGAGAGTGACGAGGATGACGAGGCAGAGGCTGCACCGATGATGAGTCACACCGATGGCTACGCTGCTGTCTAGGCCGCCATATGCTACGTGGAACAACTGCCTGAGGCGACACCAACTGACCTACTGCTCCTGAGACGGTAGCGTGACATTGCCGCGAGCAAACGTTGCAGCTTCGCCAAACAAAAGGCACTTCACTATTACTTGTCTAAATAAATAATAATTGTTAGTCAGCCAATGCAAATGCATGTGTAAATACTTTTATTTTAATAAAGTTCATATTTTGACCTGTATTACTTACAATATCATAATATTTCTGTTTCCCATTTAAATTTCGATAGTCCGAGTTTTCGATAGTTCGAGGTGGTTCCTGTATTTAGTTACAATGGGTGGTGCAAATACACCTTCCACAACTTCCAAAGGATTAACAACTAGTGATACGTTGTCGACACAAAACATTTCATAAATTAGATCTCTGGGTCGTACAGAAAGCATTTCATTTACACACAGCTCACAAATATTTATTCTCCATCTTGAATTCTTCAAGTATGAATTATTAATCTTAATACAATAATACTGCACACTTATTTTCAAAACACCGTTAAAGAAATTGAAAGGCTCCATATCACTCATTGCTAATACACATAATTCATTCCAAGGATTCCTTTCTGAATTACGAAACTTTCTTCCAAACATAGTAGCTTCTATTACAATTTCTCGCAACATAGGTACATTTTCTGAGTTGTGAAAAATATAATATGGTGATAAACGATAACGTGAAAGAATATAACGGATTTTTTTCATTTCTAAAATGTAAAATAATATCCTCTTTCAACAGATCCGGAATATTTAAGTCAATTGAGTGGAGAGCATTGTCCAGATGTCCTATTATTACAAATCTGCTCAACTTGTACAAAGCAGAAACCATTTCGTAGTGTACTTACAAAAAATTCACTAAGTGCAGCTTCGGCGAGGTCACAGGTAGACGCAGTGTTCAGTAAGTTGTCAGAAGACATGGTTACTGAGACCCTAACATACCTCTTTATACAGGGTTTTACAAAAAGGTACGGCCAAACTTTCAGGAAACATTCCTCACACACAAATAAAGAAACGATGTTATGTGGACATGTGTCCGGAAACGCTTAATTTCCACGTTAGAGCTCATTTTAGTTTCGTCGTCCACCTACGCTCAATGGAGCACGTTATCATGATTTCATACGGGATACTCTAGCTGCGCTGCTAGAACATGTGCCTTTACAAGTACGACACAACATGTGGTTCATGCACGATGGAGCTCCTGCACATTTCAGTCGGAGTGTTCGTACGCTTCTCAACAACAGATTCGGTGACCGATGGACTGGTAGAGGCGGACCAGTTCCATGGCCTCCACGCTCTCCTGACCTCGACCCTCTTGACTTTCATTTATGGGGGCATTTGAAAGCTCTTGTCTACGCAACCCCGGTACCAAATGTAGAGACTCTTCGTGCTCATATTGTGGACAGCTGTGGTACAATACCCCATTCTCCAGAACGGCATCAGCGCATCAGGGATTCCATGCGACGGAGGGTGGATGCGTGTATCCTCGCTAACGGAGGGCGTTTTGAACATTTCCTGTAACAAAGTGTTTGAAGTCACGCTGATACGTTCTGTTGCTGTGTGTTTCCATTCCATGATTAATGTGATTTGAAGAGAAGTAATAAAATGAGCTCTAACATGGAAAGTAAGCGTTTCCGGACACATGTCCACATAACATATTTTCTTTCTTTGTGTGTGAGGAATGTTTCCTGAAAGTTTGGCCGTACCTTTTTGTAACACCCTGTATAGTGCATGGCGCAAATGGCCGTGACCGATTACGTGCGATTTCTTTCTGTCGCCAACCTTTTGCTGGCGTGGGTGCTTGCCCAGATAGCCGGTTTGAAAAGCCAACTATCTCAGCACCACAGCCACAGGCGCCATGGCGACCTTGGGACCAGGGGACCAAGGGTGTGGGGGGCGGGGTGGGGGTGGGGGGGGGGGAGAGAGATCGAGTGTATGGTCAACGAATCGACGCACATGTGCGGCCGCACGCGCGTCATTCACCTCGAACTGTCGAGACTCTACTGCCTTCATAAACGTATTTAAGTGTTACGTTGTAACGTTAATTTATTGACACCTTTCTTTCGATGAGCGCGATGTAGAAATGTCTGAGTGGATGTGCGGGAGCAACTGATGACCTAATCTTGACGGGATATACAGGGTGAAAAGTATTTAAACCGACAAACTCTGGGGGGTTGTAGGGGACTTAAAAAAAAACTTTTCCCTAATGTCAATTTTTCCTATGAGGATTATTTAAACCGATGGAGGCCGTATTACGCTCTTCCGTTGTTAGAGGCCGTATTACGATCCTCAGTTGTAGGCAACTGCTGTCCACCAGTGTAGTTGTGCATTCTCACTTGTTTACTAATGGAGCGATACGCCTGGAGTGAGTACACTGATATGGTTGGCGCGTACTACGTAGCGCACCACAACGGACGAGCTGCATAGCGGATTTATCAACAACAATATCCCAATCGCCGTATCCCGCATCATACGACCTTTGCTGTTGTGTAGCAACGTCTGCGTGAGACCGGGTCATTTAGCAGATTACCTGGGCACGGACGCCGTTTCACGGTAAGAACGCTGTAATTTGAGGAAGCTGTCTTGCAGCATGTGGAGCGGGATCCTTCAATCAGCACTCGTGCAATTGCACGTAACATGGGGACGAATCAGACGAACGTAAGAATAGTCCTTCGACAGCAATTGTTACGTCCATTTCACTTACAGCGTGTCCACAACCTGGAATCAGTTGATTATCCACCCAGAGCACAGTTTTCGCAGTGGTATCTGGAACAGTGTGGAATGCATCCTACAATTCGCATGTTTGGAGTGAGGATAACCCATATGCCGCAGTTACTAGCGCTCATCAAGTGCAGTTCTTCGTTAATGTGTGGGTCAGTGTCGTTGGGGACTGTTTAATTGGGCCGTATCTGCTACCTAGGCCATTAAATGGCAGGCACTATTACAATTTTCTCGCCAGAGCATTGCCAGAATTGCTGGAAGACGTCCAGCTCCCTACAAGACAACGCATGTGGTTCAACGTGACAGGGCGCCGGCGCATTTCAATCGTCGTGTGCGTCGATTCGTGGACCGGCGGTTCCCAGAAACGTGGATTGGCAGAGGTGGTCCTGTACCATGACCTGCTCGGTCCCCAGATATGTCCCCTCTGGACTTTTGTGTGTGGGGAGAGATGCGCAACCTTGTTTACGCAACTCCTATTGCATCAGAAGAGGATCTGGTTGCCTGGATAGTAGCAGCAGCAGGAACAATTCAAGATACTCCTGGGATTTTTGCCCGTGTCAGACAGAACATGATCCGACAATGTAAACTTTGTTTACGTGTCAATGGAGGAATTTCTGAAAGTCTACTGTAATTGAAATTGGGTTATGTTAATGTGTTGTCTCTTAGTCATAAAAAAAGGGAAAGTATTTGCTGGTTTAATTAATTTGCCGCCAGAGAAATCTTCCTCCACCGGTTTAAATACTCCACATAGGAAAAAATGACACTAGGGAAAAATATTTGTTTTGATGCCCGCTACAACCTCCCTGAGTTTGTCGGTTTAAATGCTTTTCACCCTGTATAAATAAATAAATAAAATAAAATAAATACCATTGTGTGTGGGAAGGTCGTAGTTCAAACTTTCCCAAAGGAGCAAGACAGTGCTGGCACACCGGAGGCTACTGACCCACCAGTCTTAGGGCGCTGCGGCAACGGCCCAGAGGCCGGCTGGTGGAATCTCGCCCAGAGGAGCCGTCAGCGGGAGGACCGGCCGGTGGTGGCCACGCGGGAACGATAAACCGATCGCGAGGCGGGGCCGTGCGCAGCCGGCGATCCCACCGCCTCGGGCAGCTCTACGCTGACAGGCGCGGTGAGACGCGCTTTCCTTTGTTCTTCCCTCCCATCTCGCCCGTCACGGGGGATCTGGCCCCTGATGCTTCTGCTTCCCGCGGATCTTTTTGTGATAGACTTGTGAGACCGAGGAGGCAGTCGCGCGCTCCTCGTCCCGGGTTAAGACCGCGCGCAGATTAACTCGATCGCCCACCCCGAGTGCCGCTGCTGCCGCCGCCGCCGCCGCTGCTCCTCCTACTCCTCCTCATTCCCGGGGGCTTTAGCGGGGCTCCCGGCAGGCAATACGCTCTTTCTCTAATGCATTCCACAAACGTCGTGCCCTCGCCAACGCTTTATTTGTTGGCCCGCCGTTTTTATTTGATTATTCGCTCGCCTTGGCAAGCACTCTTGTTGCAGCCCCTGCTCGGGGCGAGGGGAGGACGAGGACAAAGGGATGAGGGATGAAGTGCGCCTCTGCTCTTGTCTTCGGTAGTCCAATCGGTTTGATGGTGTCCTCCTGCTCGGGCTTCCTTCCAAATCTCGACCTTCGGGACGTTTCGCCCGCAGATTGGTTGGTTGTTAGGAGTTTTATGAGGTTATACGAGAGCTGTTCAATAAAGAACGATAATAATTTTTTTACTATCATAATAAGTCGAACTATAATTTTATATTATGATATTCTGATACACACTGCCGGGCGGAGTGGCCGAGCGGTTCTAGGCGCTACAGTCTGGAACCGCGCGACCGCTACGGTGGCAGGTTCGAATCCTGCCTCGGGCATGGATGTGTGTGATGTCCTTAGGTTAGTTAGGATAGACTAGTTCTAAGTCTAGGGGACTGATGACCTCAGAAGTTAGGTCCCATAGTGCTCAGAGCTATTTGAAACATTTTTTGATAGAGACTCGTGAAATCTAGGACTAGTTCCAGAATCACAAGATTTCGCTTACTGTTTTTTTTGTGTGTATTCTAAGGCAAACGGCTCTGGAAATCACACCATTGTTTTTCGAGAAAACGTTTATACCTTTTGAGGTACAATGTTTTGAGGTACAATGAGTAAGAGGTTTACTTCATATTTAACTGATAGGAAACAAAGGGTCGTGCTTGATGGCTCATGTAGCTCTTTTGACGAATCTGCTTTTGAGAGGTGACAAATTGCTATTGACCATTCCTGGGGTTTTGCTGTGGAGGCACTCCTGCTTTTGCTATACAGGATGTGAAAAAAGAACTATTCCATATTTTGAGAGGTGATTATATGGACCAAAATAAGACAAAAGCGTCCATTAAACATGGGCTCTAAAATGCACACCTTAAGAGATATGAGCAGTCATCCATTTTTGCTACTATGAAACACGTCTTCTACTGCAAGCTCTTTGCTATTACGAGAGTCTACAGACCGCAGTAAACGAATGAGGGCACATTTCTCTGTTAATGTCCGTGGATACAGTATGTAGTAAACATCTGTCAGTTTTGTTACTGTAAACCTGTATTCACAGTTCTCGCTAAGTGCAAGGTATACATTAGTTATGATTGAACCAGTTTGTATTTTCGTAACTTTACAAAATGCTTGTAGAGTGTAATTTTACCTTCGCACTCGCCAGTGTAATGGAAGCCTATTATTCCACACAGGAAATGGGAGACATGCTCATCTGTTGTAATAAGAGAAGATGATATCTACCATTTCCCATGTGGAATAACTGGCTTTGTGTATGTAGGTAAGTGCAATGATAAATCTACAACGTAAAAGCATTTCAGAAACTTATCACACCACAAACTGGTTCTAATACAACTAATGCATGTGTTCCAGTTACCCAGAACTGCGAATACAGGTTATAGAAACAACACTAGCTGTAGGCCATCCGTAATAACAAAGATTTTGCAGTAGAAGACATGTGTTCCATAGTAGCAAAGACGGATAACTGCTCATAGCTCTGAAGGTAGGGATTTTAAGCCCATATTTGCAAGGTTTTTTTTTCTTGTTTTGGTCCACGCTATCATCCCTCAAAATACGGAGGTAGCTCATGCAGACGTATAGCAGTTTTATGTTTCTAAAATCCTGTTAAATATAGGTAAACAACAGAGCTAAACGTACTGGATGAGAATCATATACCAGTTCAATCAGTTCTTTCGAAAATGGTGAACTGTGAAGAATGTTTTATTTACCAGCATTTACTTTGCACATAGGTACAGGGGTTTGACAAAAATGTAGAAACACGACACGAACTGCATATGTGGGCATAAACACAGATACTAGCCAAACATGCATGTGGCACTGTTGCATCTGATGAGGAACTGCATCTGTCGGAATGCCCACAATAAGTCGGAAGTGTCAGTTGTGGTCAGAACAGTGTGTAAGGTGGCAGACTGAATGAATGTCAATTTCGCACCTTATATGAGAGATTTTATATGTCGTAATAAGGAGATGAATATATAAGCTGACATAATTCGGCGATAGTGAGAAGATTTACTTATCAAAATGTACAGTATGTAAAGCAAAGGGATGACACTAAATTCGACGGTATTAACACACCGAACCTAAATCCTGCGTCTCAATGAGCAAGAGGAGAAAAAAAACTGCTGGAGGAAACATTTTAGTTTGGGGGCAGATGCGAGTGCACCGTCACAGCCCGAGTACAATGGAACACCTCTAAAAAGTGGTTGGTGACCTGCAGCACGAGGGACAACGAACGCACCAGGCGATACAGCGAGGGGAGCAGGTAGCAGCGCAGAGCTGCTTGCTACGGAAAAATAATCTAGAAAAAAACATTGGGGAATTTCCAGATGGATACAAACAGACCAGCGACGCAGTTGATCATGTGAAAGACCCGTAGTACACTCGTGAAGTATGCGTGTAACGTTTAGGCGTCAGGAGCAGGCACAACATGTCCGATTGGCTGAAGTAAATTTAGAAGGAGAAAAAAGGGCGATGTTGCGATGCAGTTTAAAGTTAGGCCCTTTGCGATTGGCAGAGGTAGTTTCTACAAGATGAAGGGAATGCTCCCATTGGTCTGAAAAATCCGTGACGTGAAGCACGAAAGGACACAGATGGAGGATAGTTTGCTACGAAAGACACAAGACCGAAAATTTCGGGGAGTCTCCTCTCATTGCAGCTAAGGTAAATGCCGCTAGCAGAGGTGGTTCACCAGCTTGCGTCCACTGTGAACTCAAGCAACCTTGAGTAATCTTTTGCTCATCTTGTCACAAAAACTAACCATCCTCTGTATTCTTGATTGTCATCCTAAATAGTACCAAACTTAGAACCGGAATCGGATGAATTGTCGTAATATTGTCCAACTTCACTGTATAGAAGTAAGAATAATTTTGTAGAGAACCTTCTATTTAAATTTGATATTGATGTGTTCAGAGTTTTTCTACTAAACAGGACATAACGCGTTCTATTGACAAGTATCCCGTAAGTGTCATGTCACAATCTATGTAAATTTGTGTACTTCTTTGACAATAATTCTGAAATTAAACCAATTTTACAGCTAAACACCAATGAGCTGTGTGCTAGAATAAGGGTCCACTCCTAACCCCAGTCACTGATTATAGCGACACTAACGCACTCACAGGGTGATTTTGCTGATGTCTGACGAACGTGAAAAGGAATAGAGTATCAGAAGTGTTCTGTGTAGTTTGGGTTCCTACACAAAATTAGACATGGTAATGTGTTGTGTTTTCTGGTGTTTCTATATTTTTGGCGAACCCCTGTAGAAAACGCCAGAGCCAAGTGACGTCGAGTGCAGGCAGACTGTTCGTGCTCAAATGTTGTATGCTTCTGAATCAAGACAGCCGAAGTGTTTGGTGTTTCAAGACTCATCGTACCAATGATTCATACTGCATGCAGGGATAGGGAAACAACTGGCCATGTTTATGTCGCAAGACTGAAACATGGTGGGGGTTCAGTAATGATTTAGACAGCCATATCGTGGTATTCCATAGGCCCCTTGGTTACTCTGCACGGTCGCATCACTTCCAGGAATTATGCAACCATTTTGATTGATCAGGTCCATCCCATGGAAGAATTTCTCTTACCCAGCGGTGATGCTGTGTCCCCTGTTCATCGCCCAGAACTGGTTTCGTCAGCACGACAAAGAATTGTTGCATCACCACTGGTCAACACAGACACCAGGTTTCAGTGTTATTGAGCCTCTGTGGTCTACTTTGGAGAAAAGATTGCATGATCGCCATACACCTCCATCAACGTCACCTGTACTTCCTGCTAGTTTGGTTTCCTACACCATATTAGGCATGGTAATATTTTTTGGCGAACCCCTGTAGAAAACGTCAGAGCGCAAGTGAACTTTGCGACCAGAGACCTGGAATCAACTACAGCCATCGAAGTTCACAAGTTCGTATTTTGGACTACTGATACTGTACTGCAAGGGGACCTATTTAATCTGCACAAGTAAATTCACAATGTCATACTACTCGATTACAAAAGCTGTAGCAGCACTCGCCATTACAGATAGCCCTTGTCGCTTCGGCCATTCTCGGATGACGCACCATCTCGGCTAGAAGGCTGCGGCCGCGCGATCTGAATTTCAGATGCTATGCAGACTCGCCCGCGCCGCTTTGAACAGTTGTAAGTGCGCCGTGTAGCCTACCTACCGTTCCAGAGAGGGCGCTCCGGCGTTCTGGGATGCCGGGCCTATTCGAGCAGAGGCGCGCTGTTGCTCTGTTTGCTCTCCCCCCCCACCCCCCCCTCCGACCTGCCCCGCCCTTCCAACCTTCCGCCCCTCGTCGCTCCATCCTCATCAATATAAACATTACCCGACCTCCGGCGAGTACTATGGCTGCTGTTGACTTGCTATCACCCTCGTCTGATTTACACTGCAGCAAACATCCTACTTTGGCCCTCTCTCTCTCTCTCTCTACACACACACACACACACACACACACACACATTGGAAAAAGAGCACAGGTAGTCCCAGTCTTCAAGAAGGGTCGTCGAGCAGATGCGCAAAACTATAGACCTATATCTCTGACGTCGATCTGTTGTAGAATTTTAGAACATGTT
Organism: Schistocerca piceifrons; assembly: GCF_021461385.2. Taxonomy (NCBI): domain Eukaryota; kingdom Metazoa; phylum Arthropoda; class Insecta; order Orthoptera; family Acrididae; genus Schistocerca; species Schistocerca piceifrons. Next base: position 811,041,651 of record NC_060140.1, on the reverse strand, counting down.
TTTTGCTCGCGTATCATGTCGTTTCTGGAAACCCAGAATCTACTTTGTAGGAATCAACATGGATTCCGGAAACAGCGATCGTGTGAGACCCAACTCGCTTTATTTGTCCGTGAGACCCAGAAAATATTAGATACAGGCTCCCAGGTAGATGCCATTTTCCTTGACTTCCAGAAGGCGTTCGATACAGTTCCGCGCTGTCGCCTGATAAACAAAGTAAGAGCCTACGGAATATCAGACCATCTGTGTGGCTGGACTGAAGAGTTTTTAGCAAACAGAACACAGCATGTTTTTCTCAATGGAGAGACGTCTACAGACGTTAAAGTAACCTCTGGCGTGCCACAGGGGAGTGTTATGGGACCATTGCTTTTCACAATATATATAAACGACCTAGTAGATTGTGTCGGTAGTTCCATGCGGCTTTTCGCGGATGATGCTGTAGTACACAGAGAAGTTGCAGCATTAGAAAATTGCAGCGAAATGCAGGAAGGATAGACACTTGGTGCAGGGAGTGCAACTGACCCTTAACATAGACAAATGTAATGTATTGCGAATACATAGAAACAAGGGTCCTTTATTGTATGATTATATGATAGCGGAACAAACACTGGTAGCAGTTACTTCTGTGAAATATCTGGGAGTATGCGTGCGGAACGATTTGAAGTGGAATGATCATATAAAATTAATTGTTGGTAAGGCGGGTACCAGGTTGAGATTCATTGGGAGAATCCTTAGAAAATGTAGACCATCAACAAAACACTCGTTCGACCTATACTTGAATATTACTCATCAGTGTGGGATCCGTACCAGATCGTGTTGACGGAGGAGATAGAGAAGATCCAAAGAAGAGCGGCGCGTTTCGTCACAGGGTTGTTTGGTAAGCGTGATAGCGTTACCGCTATGTTTAGTAAACTCAAGTGGCAGACTCTGTAAGAAAGGCGCTCTGCATCGCGGTGTAGCTTGCTGTCCAGGTTTCGAGAGGGTGCGTTTCTGGATGAGGTATGGAATATATTGCTTCGCCCTACTTATACCTCCCGAGGAGATCACGAATGTAAAATTAGAGAGATTCGAGCGCACACGGAGTCTTTCCGGCAGTTGTTCTTCCCGCGAACCATACGCGACTGGAACAGGAAACGGAGCTAAAGACAGTGGCACGTGAAGTGCCCTCTGCCACACACCGTTGGGTGGCTTCCGGAGTATAAATGTAGATGTAGACACACACACACACACACACACACACACACACACACACACAAACACACAGAGGGAGAGGGAGAGAGAGAGAGAGAGAGAGAGAGAGAGAGAGAGAGAGAGAGAGAGAGAGAGAAAGAGAGAGAGAGAGAGAGATCCCGGACATCGCAAAAAGCCCATCTTATTGGTAATGAAAACGAACTTTGATTGGTTCCTTTGCAGCTGTCTTTTATCAAGTAACATAAATTCTTGATAAGACACATCCACAGGACTCAAAAAATAAACACTGACTCAGAAAAAAAACTCCCTGAAGGATTATGTTCTGTGCCGCCTGGGTAAAATATATGCATACTGAGTGATTGTAGTGTTAGTGATTTATTTGGCACGGTCATCAGCGATCAGATGCCACTCAGGAGGCCTGTCTGTTCAGTCTTTTGTGACTTAGGTTAAGACCCCAGGTATCACACATTGCAGCCATTCACAATAGTGGGCCCTCGTTTGCGAGTAAATGAAGAAAAAAAATAGGATTTTTGTGTGACAGTAGCATTAAAAACGTTGGTATATACTGTACAATCTAGTTGCGTGATGTAATGGGTAGGATAACAGCTTCAAATGCAGGAGGTTGTGGGCTCTAATCTTGTCAGTTACATATTTTTTTATTTTTAAATTTTTATTGAAATTACTTCCATCAATATTTTTATTCAGTTAATTGGTTCAAATGTAATTTTTTATTTCTATTCCTTTGTCACATCATTTCAATCACTGTATAAACTTCATTTGTTTAATTTTCTTTATATCATTTTTTCCAATCGGAATTTTTGTGAATATGAATTTGATTACATTCGTCTATCATAACATGAATTTATCTGAAAATTCCGGTGTATCAGTTAAAAACAAAAGACGAAATAATCTATTTATGTTTGTGCAATGGTGTGAAAAATGTCTTTTTGTTACCAGATTTGTAATTTTTTTTTGCATGGTAATCGACATATAAACGTTTAAAATATTCCCTAAATACCTACTGCACTATGGACAATATAATTCAGATGACAATTTAAATGAAAGACCGGCCTATAAGCAAAACTAAATTCAAACAAAATGAGAAATAGATGTAATGGACGCAATAATGTTGACGAAAAAACAGAGTGATAAAACAAAAGAAATAAAATCGAAATTAATATATAAAATTAATTAAAACACACGAACAAAGATTTCAAGAACAACGAGGGAAAATAAAGATGTTGATGTTAAGATTAAAATTATGTGAAAATGAATAGAATTAACAAATTACATTTAAATCAATCAACTGAAGAGAAATAATGATCAAAGTCATTTCGATATAGATTTAAAAATTAAAAAAAAAATTTGTGCCTGGCAAGATTTGAACCCATAACCTCCAGCATGTGAATCTGTTATTCTATTTATTACACTGCAGAACCAGTCTGTGCAGTGTAATATTTTTAACTGTATTAATTGTTTCACAAAATTCCGAAATTTCTTTTCGTCAATTACTCGCAAACGATGGACCACAGGGTGAATGGCTGCAGTAAGTGACACATGGGATTGTACCTTACATCACCGTATAGATAGTTTCAAAAAGTTGATTGCACCGCCGTGGACTTCTCCTTGTTAGAGGTGGACGATGTCTGCAGTATTCATTACAAGATACACCATCCCCCACAGAGGCGCACGTAGTCCTGTTGAACAGCTTGGGCCGTTTGAATGGGGTCGCATTGTAGGCAAGAAGCTGGTCGAAAATATCGACGGTATATGTTGGGCACTACATATAGCTGGCGTGTCGCTTCTTTCGACAGAGATCTGTGGAACATTCCCACACCCGTAGACTAGGTTCTCTAAGTCCACATAGAACAAGCGCATGTTAAGATTGATGCATTCTACCAGCAGAGGTGGCCGATCGAACGTCATCCAAAGGAGAGATCTGGACACATACTGTGTCACCTGGGACCAATGGGGGGACCATCTGCTCGCAGGACGAAGATCATTAGTGCTTCTGTTGAGGCTACCAGTAAAGCCATTACGTCACCAAGCACAGTTGCTCTGGTGTCGTGAAAGATTCGACTGGAGAGTGGATGAGAGTAGGTTCTGTCTGTGCGCGAGTGATGGACGTTCGTGTGTATGGCGTAGTCCTGGTGAGCTGCCCATTCTTACAAAGGAACCTCCCCATCGCACCCTCCTCAGATTTAGTTGTAAGTTGGCACAGTGGATAGGCCTTGAAAAACTGAACACAGATCAATCGAGAAAACAGAAAGAAGTTGTGTGGAACAATGAAAAAAATAAGCAAAATGTACAAACTGAGTAGTCCATGCGCAAGATGGCAACATCAAGGATAGTGTGAGCTCAGGAGCGCCGTGGTCCCGTGGTAGGCGTGAGCAGCTGCGGCATGAAAGGTCCTTGGTTCAAGTCTTCCCTCGAATGAGAAGTTTACTTTCTTTATTTTCGCAAAGTTATGATCTGTCCGTTCGTTTATTGACGTCTCTGTTCACTGTAATAAGTTTAGTGTCTGTGTTTTGCGACCGCACCGCAAAACCGTGCGATTAGTAGACGAAAGGACGTGCCTCTCCAATGGGAACCGAAAACATTTGATCGCAAGGTCATAGGTCAACCGATTCCTCCACAGGAAAACACGTCTGATATGTTCTATACGACACTGGTGACGGCATGTGAGTCACATGACAGGAATATGTTGTCGACCCACATAACTTGTACACTTGGCGAATGGGTAAAAAGATTCTTCTACCTTGCCCGATTTAGGTTTTCTTGTGGATGTGATAATCACTCTCAAAAAAGCGATGAAAACATAAGAGTTTGTCACATACACTGCAACAAATGAATGCAACAGTTTCACAGCCGCACAGTTTTTCCTGTGCAATGTCAAAACATGTTTTTAACGTTTTCAAATTTTTCCGTGTGTAGACCGTCAAATCCTGCATATGTCCAAGCAAATCTGAACATGTCCTGGAATTTTGGAGAGCGAAGTTGATTAGGTGTGAGTACCTGAACTTTGATAATTGTCTGAAAAATAGAAAATTAAACTTTTCACTCGAGGGAAGACTTGAACCAAGGACCTCTCGTTCCGCAGCTGCTCACGCTAAGCACGAGACCACGGCGCTCCTGGGCTCACAATATCCTTGTTGTTGCCTATCTTGGGCATGGACTACTCAGTTTGTATATTTTGCTTATTTTTTCATAGTTCCACACAACTTCTTCCTGTTTTCTCTATTGATCTGTGTTCAGTTTTTCAAGGCCTGTCCACTGTGCCAACTTACAACTAAATCTGAGGGGGGTGCGATGGGGAGGTTCCCTTGTTAATGCATTCTCCCACGATGCACAGGTCCCGTGACTCATGGTATGGGTTACAACTGGCAGTCACATTCGCTGCTTCTGCACAATAAAGTAACCAGCGCCCGCCACATCTCACAGACTTGTTATTACCGTGCGCCGGCCATGGTGGCCGAGCGGTTCTAGGCGCTACAGTCTGGAACCGCGCGACCACTACGGCCGCAGGTTTGAATCCTGCCTCAGGCAAGGATGTGTGTGATGTGCTTAGGTTAGTTAGGTTTAAGTAGTTCTAAGTTCTAGGGGACTGATGACCTCAGAAGTGAAGTCCCATAGTGCTCAGAGCCATTTGAACCATTTTATTACCGTGCTACTGTCATTTCTTCGACAGGAAGGTGATGTGCTTGTTCAGCAGGACAGTGCACGTCCACATGCTTCTGCTACTACGCAACGTGCTCTTCTTGGTGCACTACAGTTGCTCTCACCAGTAAAATCACCAGATCTCTCGCTAACTGGAGACGTATGGAAAATGATGAAGTGGGAACTTACTCGTTCCTCAGGGCCCGCAATAACGACTGCTTAACTGCAACAAACGGTGAAATATGAGTGGAACAATCGATCGCATGATACCATTCGGCATCGTTACGATCGGTTGCATGCGAGGCCACCCGAGAGGGTTACAGTGTGTGCTGACGCGACTGTTTGGACACGCTTTACTGTGACATGTGTGTTTCATTTGATCTGAATTTTCCCATGTTCCTGCAACGATCAACTATCAGTCACTTACTTGTCACTAAAAAGAACATGTAGTTGAGAGTGCTGCATTTTTTCGCCAGTGTATTTACATAGATGAGCAGTATTGTTACTATTTGCAGCTTTTCTTCCTGAGTAGCTGCTTCAGTAATATTTATTAAGTAGACAAGATTAAATATTTTCCGTCTTTTGCCGCTGAATGTTTATTTTTTCTCAACCCCACGTATTAGGCGTCAGCAGTGATTTTAATGTTTGCTATTCTATTTCGTGTGTCCATTTGTCTGTATGCATGCATTAGATAAACACAATATAAACTGAGGGTTGAATAACACTTCGGCGCTTTTTTTTCTCCTGATTTTTATTTGTATGAACTAGTTTTCGGCTTATTAGGCCATCTTCAGATAACTACTGGCTATTATTTACAAGCAGCCTGTGTTCTTACGAACCAAACTTCTGGACTAAGATACAACGTACTTACATACGATATTTAGTTGTGGTATTGTCTTTGGAATTATCAAACGGGTCTTTTGTCTTTTTGTTCTGTAAAACTGTTCTTTAACATAATAAATCACATTTTATGGTTTGTCAGTACCATGTATGACATCAATTAGAATTATTTAGAATACACATTACAAAATTACAAATTTTTTGTATTTGTTGTGAACAGTTGCACTGGACACAAATTGTTGGTTGTACAACAGCTATGTTTTCTTTGGGGGTTACATTTTGTTATTATAAAAATTGTGCATTAATATATACCAAATATTAAATTGTTACAGTTGAGTTACAGTTAGGAATATAAACACATAAGGGATATCACATTATATTTGGGTGTGAATTTGTTTACTATTGGAACACTTTGTGGTTAGTAGTAGGTTTACTTTATTGTGTAAAGTTTAAGAGTGGTGATGTGTTCAGTTGCAATTGGTCATTTAGAACCAGATGGGGATTTAGGGCTAAGTGTTTGTTGATTTCAAGTGCTTCTAGAAGGCTGAGGTTTCTGCCTTTGTTGGCTATACATAGCCCTTCTGTGTGTGTTAGATATTTCTGTCCTTCTTTGAGCACATGTTCAGCAAAGATTAAATAAATCAGACTCCACTTTTGCTGAACATGAAGCTCGCCCTCCGAGATGCATCTTTTCAGTTGACGCCACAATGGGCGACTTGCATACCGATGATGATGATATGTTGATGAGGCGAACAGGACACCCAATCCCCGAGCGGAGCAAATCTCCGACCCGCCCGGGTTTCGAACTCCTGCCCGCTGGATGGCAGCAAGACTTGCTGACCATTCAGCAAAGAAGGCGGACATTACCGAGACTATGCAGGTATTACATATTATTTGGATTAATGTGAGTACGATCTCATATGCTAAAACAATTTTCCTTCTCCTTTTCCTCTTCTTCTGGCAAAGGAATATCACACCTTTTTAGTTGCTGTTAACTGAAGATTTGCGAGTGTCGGTCGTGATTCTCGGGGAGTGTAGAGGTTTTGCAGTTCCGTTGCACGCAGAGAGTGGAGGCGAGTTTTCGGTGATTCCGATGACGAGAGATGGGATTCTGAATCTGGAGAGTGTATGTGTGGAGCTTATGGGCGCTTTACGGCGAGGTTACCAACGCTCTTATACTCATTAAAACAAACTAATGTGGATAAAATCTCATGGACTAGAATTGACCACACAATCACTCTATCGCGCATGCTCTAAAACAACGTAATATAGTACAAGTGGCTATATATGAGATTAAAACACAAGTAAAAAGAGAAAGCAGCTAAAAGAAAGGCACAAGAAAATGTGTCTGGCTGACCACTTACAAAATAACTTTGGATGAGGCAGTCACCCCGTTAACATGTTAAAACCATCTCGCTAAAAGCTTGGGAGAAACAGTGGCTAGTTCACAAAATTTTAAAAGTCTAACCACTTTCATTTGAACGTTACTTAAATTAGAGGGGAGATCCGTCGGCCAATCCGACGCGGCCCATTGGTCGGAAAATAAAACAGTCCACTAAAATATGGCCCACAGTAATTTGTACGTCACAAGCACTACACATTGGAGGTCACTCTCGCAGGAGCTAGAAGCCATGCATGATGGGGCTGTGACCTATGCAGAGGCGAATGAGGAGGACCTCGTCCCGTCGACGTGGCTGGAAGGAGGTACGACGCCACGGCCGCTTTGTGGGCTTCACTAGACGAAGTTTGCCGTCTGCCATTTCCAGCTACTCATCCTCTCACCGATGAAAGAGTCGCCATCTCAACAGCGAGACTATAGCATCCAGGGGGATGGCACAATGAAATAACTGAGTATTACGATGTGCCTCCTTGGCTGCTAGGTCCGCTCTTTCGTTCCCTGCAATGCCCATGTCCCCTGGCACCCAGCAATAAGACACCTCCTTTCCCAGCGGTTGTAGTCGGAAGAGGACAGCCTGGATATTCTTGAACTACTCTGTCTACTGGGTACACAAATTGTATAGAGTTAAGGGCACTCAGAGAATAGGAACTGACAAGAAACTGAGCACAGGAAGAACGTCTAATCTGCCCCAGTTCCCGCAAGATCGTGCATAATACTGCGTCAAAGACATGAAAGTCTTCAGGCAGTCGGACCTCGGGAACACGATCTGGGAAAACAACAGAGCGACCACCTTAGGCCCGCTGTTTGGGCCCATCCGTAAAGACAGCTACATAGTTGTGGTGCTCAGACAAAATGTCAGAAAATATCGCATTAAAAACAGAAGCAGGAGTGCCATCTCTCCTGTACTGCATCAAATAAAAAATATTCTGGGCCTCTGCAGTAACCATAGCGGCAGACGGTTAAAATCCTGAATTTGAGGCTGTACTTGCTTCACACAGAGTGAGTCCAGCACACGCTGCACGCAGATCTCAAACTGCTTTGAGGCTCGTAGACGGTTGGAGAAAAGGCGTTCCAGAAGCGGACACCCAACAGTATGGTATGCGGGCGGAGTCGGAGCTGCAAGGAACTTGCGTGCCCGACACACCATAAGGAGTTGCCGCTTGTAACGGAACTGAAATGATGGTGGGCTGACAGTAATTTGGAGCCCGCGCGTCGGAAACGGGCGCGCTGGTGTGAGACTGCCAGGGAGTGCACCCTGATGCCATCTATTGGCGAAACTGGGAATTAGCGCTGCCTGTCACACAATGCACTAAGCTCTCGGAGTCAAATGTATTCTTTTTCTTGGTAATTATAAGTTATTACTGTATGATTTAATGTTATAAAGCGCTAGTAGTAAATTATTATGACTGGTATGAACTCCAGGGTAATAAATATAAATATTCTTAAATACTAAATGATTTCGGTGTAAAGGTGGTAGGGGAACGCCCCACTCTTGGTGATACGAGCGTAGTAGAGGTAGCTGGAGACACAGGGACTGAACAATGGAATGGCCTGGGGAGTGTTGACGTGACCGGACGTGCGTAACTGTGCTCACGCAAAAGTGATTGTGCAACAGCGAAGAGGAGAATATCGTCGCCGTTTGTGGAGTGGAACGCGACGAATGGTTGTCGAAGCCGTCTCTATGCCACTGGGGCTGATTGTAAGAGTTCCTGCGCCCAGCTTTTATGGCGGACGTGCAGTAGCTTATACGAGTGCTACAGCTCGTAGTTCCAGCCGCCATTGAGGGCATGAGGCGTGAAGAGCTGCGTTAGCCATATGCATCTCATCACCACCACCGACACGTCTACCCAAGGCAAGACTGCTTGCAATTGTTAAGTCGAACTTTGTATACATGTAAAAGGAGAATACCAGTTTTCTTTTGTGCAAGTGCAGAAGACAGAATATAGTAATGAGTAAAATTACGACGCATGTTGTTCATTGTAAAGTGTAGTAACCTGAAACATAGTGTAGTGAAATCAGACTGAGGCCACCATCGCCTCTTTCATTTACAATTCTTTTGGGTGTAGAATACTTTAGCGTATAAGAATGTTGAAAAGAGCAATGGTCACACCAGAATGAGTCGCCTATTTATAGTTACTTAAATTTTTCTGAGTAACCTTTCAAGTAAAGTCACTTAACTAATTCTATATCAATTGTCCAAAGAGTAATATCAAAAATCATTAAATAAGTTGAAGGATAGAATTTTGTTAACCTAAGTTGCATAAGTTATCTTGGTGGTAATTACCAAGCCAACTCTCAGAAATTGAGAGAGTATTTGCTTTGTAGAATCACCTAGAATGATCAGAAATAGTAATATTCAGAATTAAGTTTAAATTCAACTCAAGCCGTTTCACTTTGAAACGAGCCAAAGAAAAAACTGATTTATTCTTTTGCTCCTTCAGAGCTGGCGACCGTAGTTATAAGTATTTTCAGGAGGATTCGAAGATAAGTCTGCTGCTCTCGTCGTGCTGATAGGATTATCCACTGCTGCTAGCAGTGGTGATTGGATACATAAGCTCACTACCAAGTTAAGTGGGTCAGGTAGGCAGTGTTACCGTGTGAACTGTAGGGCACTGTAGGCCGTGGATCGAACCCGTTCAACCATCACAGCTCTTTGGGAAATAGTCCGGTTAGGAGTGTACTAATCATTAGGTAAATACTGGCGAGTAACGGTCAAAAATGTATATGCAAGTGAATTTAGCAAGGTCCATGTAGCACCTACTTAATGTGGTGCAATGGCGCGGGTAGGAGTGGAGTAAAAGTGAGCTGAGCTTGTGGCAGCTGTGCTGTTTTCAAAGATTAATAACGTGAATTCACTACTACCTCTTACCATTAGGGCTGAGCTATTTACAGTTAAAATACGTAGCAGTAAGCGCAAAGGCGTGACAGCTACAAGTCCGTATTGGCTTTATACATACGGAAGTAGGAAGCGGGTCATTCTGTCAGTGGAGGGGTTAAAACAACCGAGTCAGTTGAGAACATACCCCATTTACTGATGGAAAGATTCGGCGGTTCGGTCGCACGCTAGATGGTGAATGTTAGTTTCTAGGCCTGAACCCTACAGACTGGATGTGGGACTGGTCCTATAAGGATCCGTGGCCAGCCGAATCCCCTCATGACGGACAGCGTCAGTGATCTGCAGACCAGAAAGCTTTGCCGATCCATTGCAGTACAGGAGAGATTGCACTCCTGCTTCTGTTTTTAATGTGCTGTTTTCTGACTTTTTGTCTGAGCACCACAACTATGTAACTGTCTTTACGGATGGGTCTAAACAGGGGGCCTGAGTGGTTGCTGATCCATTGGGTATGGAACTGGTCCTATAAGCACCGGTGGCCAGCCGAATCCCCTCATGGCGAACGGCATCAATGATCTGCAGATCAGAATGCCTTGCCGATCCATACACCGTGCACCCGTAATTGAACCGTGAACGCACGAAAGCTCTATAAAACTAGAGCAGACAAGCCCTGTTGTGGCTAAGGCACTTTACGATGTTCAGTGCCTTGGGGGTCTGGCTTTTTGAACCTGGAGTTCGGCATGTAATCTGATACCAAAAGTCCACATATGTGGTGCTGGAATGTTAAATACACTACTGGCCATTAAAATTGCTACACCAAGAAGAAATGCAGATGATAAACGGGTATTCATTGGACAAATATATTATACTAGAACTGACATGTGATTACATTTTCACGCAATTTGGGTGCATAGATCCTGAGAAATTAGTACCCAGAATAACCACCGCTGGCCGTAATAACGGCCTTGATACGCCTGGGCATTGAGTCAAACAGAGCTTGGATGGCGTGTACAGGTACAGCTGCTCACGCAGCTTCAACATGGTACCACAGTTCATCAAGAGTAGTGACTGGCGTATTGTGACGAGGCAGTTGTTCGGCCACCATTGACTTGACGTTTTCAATTGGTGAGAGATCTGGAGAATGTGCTGGCCAGGGCAGCAGTTGAGCATTTTCTGTATCCAGAAAGACCCGTACAGGATCTGCAACATGCGGTCGTGCATTATCCTGCTGAAATGTAGGGTTTCGCAGGAATCGAATGAAGTGTAGAGCCACGGGTCGTAACACATCTGAAATGTAACGTCCACTGTTCAAAGTGCCGTCAATGCGAACAAGAGGTGACCGAGACGTGTAACCAATGGCACCCCATACCATCACGACGGGTGATACGCCAGTATGGCGATAACGAATACACGCTACCAATGTGCGTTCACCGCGATGTCGCCAAACACTGATGCGACCATCATGATGATGCAAACAGAACCTGGATTCATCCGAAATAATGACGTTTTGCCATTCGTGCACCCAGTTTCGTCGTTGAGTACACTATCGCAGGCGCTCCTGTATGTGATGCAGCGTCAAGGGTAACTGCAACCATGATCTCCGAGCTGATAATGCATGCTGCTGCAAACGTCGTCTAACTGTTCGTGCAGATGGTTGTTGTGATGCAAACTTCCCCATCTGTTGACTCAGGGATCGAGACGTGGCTGCACGATCCGTTACAGCCATGCAGATAAGATGCCTGTCATCTCGACTGCTAGTGATACGAGGCGGTTGGGATCCAGCACGGCGTTCCGTATTACCCTCCTGAACCCACCGATTCCATATTCTGCTAACAGTCATTGGATCTCGACCAACGCGTGCAGCAATGTCGCGATATGATAAACCGCAATCGCGATAGGCTACAATCTGACCTTTATCAAAGTCGGAAACGAGATGGTACGCATTTGTCCTCCTTACAGGAGGCATGACAAGAACGTTTCACCAGGCAACGCCGGTCAACTGCTGTTTGTGTATGAGAAATCGGTTGGAAACTTTCTTCATGTCAGCACGTTGTAGGTGTCGCCACCGGCGCCAATCTTGTGTGAATGCTCTGAAAAGCTGATCATTTTCATATCACAGCATCTTCTTCATGTCTGTTAAATTTAGCGTCTACAGCACGTCATCTTCGTGGTGTAGCAACTTTAATGGCCAGTAGTGTAGTTAATATTGTCTGCATGTTAAGGCTAGACTGGTGCAACTTGGTTACACTTCTTTAAAGGCAAAAGAATGTAGGAAGTTTATCTGGGCGAAGTAGCGCGTGTTGCCGATCACCTAGAAAACGCAAAATGCTCTTGCGGAATTTCTTACGATCATCGCGAAAGGAAGAAGAGGCAATACTACAACCCTACCTAGTCAGAGAGTTTAAAACTGGGACCATTTTCTGCTTTTTTTGTTTTGGATTTCTTCTGTCCATTCTCAGAGTAAATAATCACTGTGCACATCTAGAGACCAGCTGTGGCTACGGCAGGTCGACGGTTTAGGTGAAATGGAATTACCACTTCCTGAGAAAACAATTTGTATCCCCCCTTCGCAGCCGCGGCGCCTGAGTAAGGGAGCGGTGAGCAAACAGGGTGCCTGCCCCTCCATCCTCCATAATCCTCGACAATCCCCGATAGACGACCGAGGAAACGGGAATTGCGGGGCCATTTCGGCGCAGCGCCCAGGAGGCAACAAATTTCCGGCGCAGGAAGCAATTCTAAACACTCATCTCGCGGTGCGCCGGCATTCGGAACCCGGCGTCTCCGCCCCTACCGCCATCGCCTCCGCTTCTTCCGAAATAAACAGGTTATTTGCGCGCTCTTAGCAAACCGCGTTAAACAGCAGCTATAGTGCTGGAGAAGTGCATTCGGGACAAACGATGCGTGCTGGAATTTTATGTCGGACGTCTACAGGATTTAAATAATAAGAAGAGTATTTATCCTTCACTTCATTTCTGCAAAGTAATCGAACATCAGCTGTTTGTTGCGGGGCGATTATTCAATTAATGGCTACCCTTAAGTCACGAACACATATTGGATACGTCCCCGTGTTAGTGAGTGTATTGAATACTTCATTACTTCCCGTACATCTATATCACTGATATTCAAGCCCATTTACCGTATGTGGCGGAGGGTTTTCCTTCAACTATCATTTCCTCCTCTCCTGTTCAGTTCGAAATCATTGCGTGGGGAAACTACTATCTGTAAACCTCCTTATGAAGTCTGATTTCTCTAATTTTCCCCATTATGGCCATTTAGTCAGATGATATGACCAAGTAATATGGTCGGTGGGGCCGAGCGGTTCTAGGCGCTTCAGTCCGGAACAGCGCGACTGCTACGGTCGCCGGTTCGAATCCTGCCTCGGGCATGGATGTGTGTGATGTCCTTAGGTTAGTTAGCTTTAAGTAATTCTAAGTTCTAGGGGACTGATGACCTCAGATGTTAAGTCCCATAGTGCTGAGAGCCATTTGAACCAGTAATATGGTTGCTGTCTCTTCTAGGAATGTACACTTGTAGTCTCCTTCGTATACCATTTCTTAAAAAGAGACATAACAGCTTGTAATATTAACTACAATTTTTTTGGAGACTATGGGAAGCTGCCATTTCAACGTATCCATACAAATGGAACTCTGCAAGGATGGCCACCGTAACTCCAGGCATACACATGAACACACTAGGTCGCATTCACCTGGATTGGTCGAAGTGGCTACGAACTCCATGACACCGAGACCTGCAAATCGCACCTGCATAACTTTAAGTGCCAGGGTGTCCTCTAGCGTTACGAGAATGAAGCTGACCACTTTCTCCCTTCAGTTGTGACAGGAGACGAAGCATCAGTCTGTGGAATATCGACGCAAAGACTCGCCCCAGAAAAAGAAATTCAAGACGCAGCCCTCAGCTGGAAAAATTATGGTCACAGTGTTCTGGGGCGCAGATGGTGTTCAAAATGTTCAAATGTGTTTGAAATCTTATGGGACGTAACTGCTAAGGTCATCAGTCCCTAAGCTTACACACTACTTAACCTAAATCATCCTAAGGACAAACACACACACCTATGCCCGAGGGAGGACTCGAACCTTCGCCGGCACCAGCCGCACAGTCCATGACTGCAGCGCCTGAGACCGCTCGGCTAATCCCGCGGGGCGCAGATGGTGTTATCTATGTTGATTTCCTTGATAGTGGAACAACAATGAATTCAAAGTGTTACATCACAACGCTACGAACTCTAAAACGACGGCTAACAAGGGTCCGAAGGGAAAAGGGAAATGTTTTCCTGCAGCATGACAATGCCAAACCACACACTTCACGTGCCACCACAGCAGAACTTCAGAGACTGAATCTCACCACCGCACGGCATCCTCCATACAGACCAGATTTAGCACCGTCTGACTTGAATCTGTTCGCGATAATGAAAGACGATCTGCGGGCATCATTATGCTTCTGATGAAGACGTTGAGAGAACTGTTAGACTGTGGTTGCGGAGTGTCGACGTCTTCCGTGACTGCTTCACTAAACTTGTTCATTGTTGGCAGAAATTTATCCAATTGGCTGGTGATTATGTGGAAAAGTGAATATTTGGTAATTAAAGATCACATTCTAAGGATTATTTCTACGTTTGATTTATTAAAATATTCCCATCATAACCCAATTAACGAAGGTGAAGGCATTACTTTTCATTCAACCCTTGTATGTTTGTTTGTATGTATGTATGTATGTATATACTGTCCGTCCCTGGTAGCTGCGTGGTCAGCGCGACGGAATGTCATATCTAACGGCCTGGGTTCGATTCCCGGCTGGGTCGGAGATTTTCTCCGCTCAGGGACTGGATGCTGTGTTGTCCTTATCATCATCATTTCATTCTCATCGATACGTAAGTCATCGAAGTGGCGTCAACTCGAAAGACTTGCACGAGGAGAACGGTCCACCCGACGGGAGGCCCTAGCCACGCGGCATTTCCATTTATATATGTACTCACCTCTTCCGCTGGTGGAGGCACCACCGCCACTTTCTTCACTGCCAGTAGAGATCTGCGTGGCGGCCACTCGCGGTATTTCTGAAAAGAAGGACACAGTATTCAAAATCGCCTCTCTCTTTCGCCAAGACAATAAATCATGACGTGCATCTGGAAATTTTATTGCTATATGTCAATATATTGAGAATAAGCCCTTCCTAATTCATTACTTTTTCAAAGATCTGTTCTAGACACAGCCAAAACAG
Source organism: Schistocerca piceifrons (assembly GCF_021461385.2). Lineage (NCBI taxonomy): Eukaryota > Metazoa > Arthropoda > Insecta > Orthoptera > Acrididae > Schistocerca > Schistocerca piceifrons. Next base: position 811,026,499 of record NC_060140.1, on the reverse strand, counting down.
GCAACGTATGATAACTGCAACATTACAAAGGAAACATAAGAAAATTAAGCTCAGGCTACGAAAGAACATAATAAAATTAGGAAAGAGGTAGTATGACTTTGCAGGGGAGCAAGATCCACCGGATAGATACAATTTTTCTTTGAACTTCATTCACAGACAGGTTTTGGATGTATAGTGGACTAAAACAACTTAATATGCCTATTAATTCTACTAAAATAACTTATTCTGGCCCAACATACAGCACTTATAATGAAAATATTAATTTCCGATAGCGGTCTGCGAATGAAGTTGATCTTTGTTGAATCTTCTTCCGTTACAAAATTGGTTTTACAGTTGCGGACTCAGCCTAAGCATCCAGCACACGGAAATACATCAAGATATTCCTACTGTAGAATAACCTCAAGTTTATGCTGCTTGTTCTAAGATACCGCTGTTTATCTACTACAGATTGCTCGGTACTTGTCTAACCACACTGACAAATGACAAACAATATCGGTTACATGCATGCTGTGAGAAGAGAAGCGTAATTACGAGGAATACTGCACTACCTGACAACGCTATTAACAGGTGTTTTCATTTCGTTCAGACTAGGCAATGAAAAATTTGGAAATTTGTGGTAAGGTTCTATGGGACCAAACTGCTGAGATCATCGCCCCCTAGGCTTACACACTAATTAAACTAACTTACGCTAAGAACAACAGACACACCCATGCCCGAGGGAGGAATCGAACCTCCGACGGGGGGAGCCGCGCGGACCGTGACAAGGCGCTTCAGATCGCGCGGCTACCCCGCTCGGCAGACTAAGTAATGATACAGTATATACAAATAGTGAGTAACACATATCTTTAAATGCTTGTCGAATTTGCAGGAACTCACCATTTCTTGCTTTACTTTTCAGAATACGAACTGTAGTCTTGGCAAATGAAATATGCTCTTACAAAGGAATGATGAACATCAGATGCATAGATTGAGTAAAAAATAAGAAAATACTGAATCGAATCGAGAAGAAGAGAGTTATGTGAAACAACTTGACTAAAAGAAGGGACAGCTTGACATAACACATCGTGATGGAACAAGGACTCGTCAGTTTTTTAATGGAGGGGAGATTGAGCGGTAAAAATTATAGAAGGGGATCAGGTCTTGACTACAGCAGATAGATTGAAGAGGCAATAGAATTCAGCATTATTACATAGATGAAGAAATTAGCGTGGAGTGCCACCGATGTTTCCGGACCACTGCACTGCCAGAAACAACAAATCTGGGAATAAATGGCTTTGAAATTATGTCTGTTTCGTGTATCGATGTTGCGTACAGTGTAGCTCCTCTTAAATCGACTTCGTTTGCAAATAATAGAGGCAAGGACTAAATGTGATGGGATGTATTTGGCCTTACCATCACGAAATGGTGGATGCTGAATGCGGACGAGCAGTTGTGTGTTACATTATAACACGAACATAAATTCCACTGACTGCCCATTAGAATTCCATTGTTATTTACATAAAGCTACTAATTCAGTCTTAACATGTGCCTGTACCAATATAGATTTTGTAATGAAGAACATAAACTGCAACAATAAAACCGATAAAACAATTGCTAAAATTTTAGTATATTCCACTGGATTAGCAGTGATGATATTGCTGGAGTAATTTATCAAAATATCACGTACGGGTAATTATTACTGAAGGATAACACCATCCGCACCAAAGTTGTCCTATGGAACATAGAAATAAAGACCGGTGCCCACTCCACCAGTCGCAAAACAATAGGAAAGGAAGAGAATTGGAAAACTCACGAACCGCAGGTTATAGTGCGCAAACACGTTCAGAAAATCACCAGCACAGTACAGCACATGTTTGGACCAAACCCCTCTCCCCGCAATGTTTCAAGTGCTATTCTAGTGTGTGAGCTACTTTACGAAAGGAATTTCACCATGTAATGTATCGTATGTAACTTAAATTAAAATCTAAAGTGCACCCAATGGATTTTGTTTTCATTTTGTAATGAGAAAAAGAAAAAACGAACAACTGCTACAAGCTTACATCGGCGAAGATCAGTTTGTGTTTCACAGAAATATAGGAGCACGCAAGGCGACACTGTTCACACGACTGTACCTTAGACGACAGATTAAAAAATGCGGGGTTACAATGTTGATCAGAATACTATCTTTGAAATTATGAAGGTATCAGGGATAAAATATATGGTCCGAGTGGTTATTTGGCACTCTGCACAGGAAACAGACTCGAAATGTAAAGAAAGTAGTTGTTGAGAAAGATGTGACACAAGGTTGTAGCCTACACCCGATGCTATTCAGTCTGTGCATTTAGGAAGCCGTGAGTAAAACTACAGAAAAACTTTGGAGAAGGAATTCAAGTTCAGTGAGAAGAAATAAAACCTTTGAAGTTTACCGATGACATCGTAATTCCGTCAGAGGCAGCGAAGGACTTGGAACAGCAGTTGAACGGAATGGTCAGTGTCTTGAAAGCAGAATACAAGGTGAACACGAACAAAAGATCACAAGCATAATGGAATGTAGACGAACTACATCAATAGATGCTGAAAAAATTGGTTTAGGAAAAGAGACACTAAAAGTAGTAGACGGGTTTCGTTATTTGGGCAGTAAAATAACTGATGGCCTAAGTAGACAGGATACAAAATGAAGATTGGAAATGGCAAGAAATCGATTCTGAAGAAGAGACGTTTATTGACACGGAGCCGGACAGTTTGGCCGAGCGGTTCTAGGCGCTTCAGTCTAGAACCACGCGACCGCTACGATCGCAGGTTCGAATCCTGCCTCGGGCATGGATGTGTGTGATGTCCTTAGGTTAGTTAGGTTTAAGTAGTTCTAAGTTCTAGGGGACTGATGCCCTCAGATGTTAAGTCCCATAGTGCTCAGAGCCATTTTTTTGTTGACACGGAATATAAATTTGCATGTTGAGAAGTATTTTCTGAAGGCGTTTTTCTAGAGCGTAGCCTTGTGCGGAAGTGAAACGTGGACGATTAGCAATTGAGACAAGAAGAGAATAGAAGCTTTGGAAATGTGGCACCACAGAAAAATGCTGAAGGTTAGATGGGTAGACAGCGCAACTAATGATGAGTTTCACAAGCTGCGACATCGTCGCGAAAAAAAAAAAACAGTGACCCGTATATGTAATAAGTTTCCTTTAATTTAGGTCTATGGTCACAAACATTTTGTTAACAGATTACCGGTTTCGATCATTAATGACCATCATCAGATCTATTTCATTAGGACTTTGTTTTTATGAAACAGATCTGATGATGGTCATTAACGACCGAAACCGGTAATCTGTTAACAAAAAGTTTGTGACTATAGACTTAAATTAAAGGAAACTTATTAATGATGAGTTACTGAGCAAAATTGGCGAGAAAAATAAGTGGCCCAACGTGGCTAAAACAAAGGATCGGTTAATAAATTCAGTATTGGAAGGAAGTGTGGGGAAAGAATTTTATAGGAATAGCAAGGGATGAATAAAGTATACCGGTTCAGTAGGAATCACCACCACCACCACCACCACCACCACCACCATCAACAACAACAACAACAACAATGGAATTTTTATGGGATAGAGCAGTTTCTGATCCGTAGGTCAAAATCTTTGCGATGAATTCTCATTACTTTGGTCTACGGCACCATGTAAACAAAATAGGAATGATGAAAAGTATGTGTCTTGGTGGCGGTGCTAGAAGAAGTGAGGACTGTGCTTCTCAAACTAGAAACCAAGATTTAGCAAGAGACATTGCACCAACGGGACACACAATTTCAGTGGGAGGCAGGATCGAAGCATGATTTGCTGCTGTGACACACCCGCATGCATTATTGGACGAACATGTAGCAGCAGGATCTGCGAGCAGAGTACTCACTGATGCAGGGCGCGATGTGCGACCGGCTCTGTTGGTAGCCCTTGGCGCAGCGGTTGCAGGTGACGCCGGTCACGCCGTCCTTGCAGGGGCACTGTCCCGTCGTCTGGTTGCACGTCTTGCCCGACGCCCCGATCGGGTGGCAGTCGCACGCTGTGGACAGGAAAAGCACCAGTCAGCCAGCCGTTGGAACACACTCTCCATACACTCTAACTGTTTCTCATGGCTACACCTACAGCTGCACTTCATAAGTCAGTGTACGGTGTACAGTATTATTTTCCGCTCCTTCTTCCAGCCAAAGACGACTCGGTACCGAAATTATCTAATTTCGCCGTCGGGCCTATTGAAGTGTAACTGCCTCTTTCTTTCTTTCGCTTACGCCATAGTCCCGCAGCGATCGCAGTGTCGGCATGGTTACAACGGATTTGGCAATGTAAGCGTTGGGTATGGCCGGATGCCCTTCCTGCCGCCACCCCGTACCCCCCAGGAAGGAATCAGTGTACCCCAACTGTCTGCTTCTAGGGTAGATCGTGAAATAGTGCGGACGTGTTTCAAATATCTGCGCCGCGTGTAACTGAGGTGGAACGTGGGGACCAGCCCGGTATTCACCTAGCGGGATGTGGAAAACCGCCAAAAAACCACATCCAGGCTGGCCGGCACACCGGCACTCGTCGTTAATCCGCCGGGCGGATTCGATTCGTGCCGGCGCGCCTACCAGAGTCCAGGAAGCAGCGGGTTAGCGCGCTCGGCTACCCTGGCGGATTGAAAAGTAACTGCTTCTATTGTATTATAATATAGAGATCGATACCATGAATTAGTACAACATCCGAAACATGTTTATTTTCCGATTTATGGAGTGTCTCTTCGGGTTTTTGGCATTTTCATATGGTTTTGAGTAGGTAATTAACATTTCTGAACACTATAACGTTTTAGATCATCTATTGGATACTAAAACACTGAAGTAGGCTGTGTATTGGATACTACAGTACAGTTGTAGGTTATGTATCAGATACTACAATACTGAAGCGGACTGTGGTATGAGTACTTCAGTCAGTTTTGTATACACAAATGTCGGCAGATAAAACTTGAAATCTAAAAATACATATCACAATACTGTCTTTGGTAATTACACTTACATAAATTAATTATGTTCAATTTCTGGTCTGGCGGACTGACAAAGGCAAGAAAGTTTTCAGACGAATGGTAATCACAACCATCTCTTTGACGTCTATATATCTGAAGCTAATATCTTAAGAAGGAATTCAGTTGTGGCTAATATTTGATTCATTTCGACAACGACCACGTCTTGTGTGGAAATCCAAAAAGTCAACGAACTATTCAAAAATACAAATCGATACATACTCTGATGAAACACTTGACTTCAAAAGTAACATATATATGTTTAGTTATTACATTTCAATAATTTATATCTCATTGAAAAGCTTGGAGGACAGAGTAAACACACTGATTTTTAGATTATGTCAGAGCTACTGAACTGGGATGAAATTCAAGTATTACATACGTAAAATGAGCCTAAAATGGAAATTCTAACACACACTTAATTCGCACAAACACTGATACGAATGGATGTGTGATGTCCTTAGGTTAGTTAGGTTTAAGTAGTTCTAAGTTCTAGGAGACTGATGACCTCAGATGTCAAGTCCCATAGTGCTCAGAGCCATTTGAACCATTTGTTAAGAATGTTGGTTTTCGTACCATTATATTCACCCACTAAATAGATCAACATAGAATTCTTAATTATGGATTACACTGACTGACAAAAGAAGTTAAGCAGCCAGAAGACAATGTAATTTCATAGACGTACACACCATCGACTGGTATGTGGATGATTAGAGCTGGAATTCTCAGCGACGTGTAGAATGGTTCAAATGTGTGTGAATTCCTAAGGGACCAAACTACTGAGGTCATTGGTCCCTAGACTTACACACTATTTACTCTAACTTACCCTAAGAACAACACATGCACCCATGCCCGAGGGAGGACTCGAACCTCCGGCGGGAGGGGCCACGCAATCAGGTACAAGGCGCCTCTAACCGCACGGCCTCCCCACGCGGCTATAGAATGGTCACCGGAGTGCACTGCGTAGTTCGTTCAATGCCGTCTAAGATGATAATGCTGTCAGTCCTACTGCGAGAAGTTCAGATTACGATCCATCAGCGTCAAGCTCGCGAAATCCTGCCGTTGGTGAGGCCTAGCAGTATAAATGAATTAATAAACTGTTCGTATTGCTCTTGGGTGTTCAGTCGGGTGCAGACGCTTCCCAAAGACGATATTTCGACAGCGTACCTTGCCCTCAGGTCATACCTGTACAATGACCTTTTTCATTACATCGCGCCTCCTTTATTATACTCTTAATGCTCAACACCTGTTCCCTCACTACCAGGCCGCACGTCATGGTGGTGGTGGTGGTGATGGGAGGGTGGAGGGAGTGGGGGGGGGGGGGGGGGGGGGCAGGAGATGCTGGGCGCAAACGCCGGTTCCTCAGTGCTCTTGCCGCATCGGTCGGGCGCGTAAAAGTCGATCTCGGCCGTCGTTGAGACTGCGGATGGCTGAGCACTGGGTGCCACGCTTCACTGAGAGTGAAGCCACTGTCCCTGTTGACCAGCCTGTTGACTACTCGTTCTTCAACAGCCTTCTTTAGAACGCAGTCCGATACGATGAGGTCTGTCTCTGTACTCCCACTTCTTCATATTTATTGAGTCCCTTACGACTATGCAGTGGTCCCGAAATCGCAGATTTTGTTGGTTGCTCGAATTCACCTGCGTTCTTGGCACCTTCATTGACTGTCCCCAAAGTCTGGCCGATGTATGCCTTAGCGCATTAGAACAGAATACGGCGGACAGCTCGTTTACGGAGCCTCAAACCATCTTTCATCGTACCTAATAATGCACTCGTTTCCTGAGGTGAAAGGATAACGCATTTACTGTTAAGTCGAGCCAAAAAAAAAAAAATAAAAAATGGCTCTGAGCACTATGCGACTTAACTTCTGAGGTCATCAGTCGCCTAGAACTTAGAACTAATCAAACCTAACTAACCTAAGGACATCACACACATCCATGCCCGAGGCATGATTCGAACCTGTGACCGAAGCGGTCGCTCGGTTCCAGACTGTAGCGCCTAGAACCGCACGGCAACTCAGGCCGGCTCGAGCCAACATCCTGTCGATTTTGTGCGGTATCTCGTCGGCGTTCTATTTGCTGGGCCTATACCTTCTGCCTGGAAGAATTTCGGATTTCTCTCCCACTGTGTCCGTATCCGTTCTTCTCCAATACGTACCGCTTGAACATCTATGCAAAGTGAAAGTTTTTTTCTGCAAATAATCTTAAAAAGCAATTGGGCCCTGGTCTGTCATACTAAGTCTCCAAAGGGTGCTAGTCCAGCAATGCACACTCACGAGTTCGACTAATAGGGAGACAGTTACTAACTACAGAATGAAAAAAACTCTTTGCAGATAAATCAGCACCGCTATTTGGCCCTCAACAACCTGACAGAGAATTAGCAAACCTCACTGGGAGCGCAGAACGTGGCATGGAGGTGAGTGTGTTTAAGAGAATTAATCACCAGTCGTAAGACCGGCGTATAGATGACAGCCCACTTTGCTAGGTTTTCCACTGTTATCTGAACTCACCTGACGCCAATACTGGTGTGGTTATTTAAATACCATAACGGTCGATATCTTTTCCCACCGTTAACGCGTTCGAGATCCCATTTCATATCTATTGACGCCACCCTCGATGTGGAGTAAAATATCCAGCTTATTCCGTTGCGATTGAATGGGACGTAACATTGTATCTCTCTCGCTTCATCCTTTCTGGTGTACAGCTAAGGTTTGAGGGAGGGGAGAGGGGTAGGCACGTTTTACGATACTAAGAAATATTCGCAGTCCGCAATTCGGCTAGTCTCGAATATTTCCTGTAAGGCCCGTGACACTATCTTCATAACCAGCATCCCCGAGGAAGTTCCGAACCCAAAGACAAGACTTGCGTGTTTTGTGTTTTCTGTCAATACGAAACGCAATTAGAATACTATGCAGAAAACAGGCAAACAGTTTTGCATGTAAAAAAATGGCTCTGAGCACTATGGGACTTAAGTTCTGTGGTCATCAGTACCCTAGAACTTAGAACTACTTAAACCTAACTAACCTATGGACATCACACACATCCATACCCGAGGCAGGATTCGAACCTGCGACCGTAGCGGTCGCGCGACTCCAAACTGTAGCGCCTAGAACCGCTCGGCCACCTCGGTCGGCAGTTTTGCATGTAGCTCGGGCACTGGTATACTCTGTAACACAGGTCCGCCGTCCCGCGCTTTAAGGGGACCAAAATGTATACGAAGTTAATGTCCGTCTAGCGGCTTAAAATTATCGTCTACGCTTTAATGGCTCATGTGGTGAGTAATATATTGCCCCATGTGTCTCACCTCAACAAGTAACTGCCGGGGAAAGGAGGAATATTTATAATCCACCTTTGTTGGACTGTATCCTACACAAAGAAAATAATGGGCAATCTACCAAATGCTCGATTTAGGAACAGAGGACTGTAGTGACAAGATAAGGTCGTTGTACCTACAGTGTCGCATGGATACGAATAGGCTTGGATAACAGTCAGTTTTTGAAAGAAGGCGAAATAAAGGACAGTGTTTAACGTACCGCTGACGTCTACGTCATTACAGTCGGAGAACTAACTCACGACAACACAGGTAGGAATGGAAACTGTCGTGGCTTCATTGCAGGAACTGTTACAGAATTCGCTTGGAGTGATTTAGCTGAAATAAGACAAAAACAATCAGGATGCTCGGACAGCGGTATAAACGCCGCTAGTCACAAATGTGAATCCCGTGGCTTATACAATTTATGACTACGCTCGGATTCGAAAAACTCTCTCTTGTTGTCAGCAATTTGAACTCAACTAGGAACGAAGCTGGCAGCCAAGGTGCAGCCGGTACAGTAACGAAATTGCAAATTGCACTCTGTGTGTCATTACAAATAAATTACAAGTTGGTACATTAACACACAGCGAGTGCTCCTCCACGGCCGATTTCCCTACTTGTCGGCTGTGACAGAGGACGCGCAGTATGAGAGCGATCACGTAACAAAATTCGCCGACACGCAGGTTCTCGCTGTGGAGAAGAGCTGCTATGCCTGCTTGTTCACTACACAACGTTCAGACTGACTTAACTCTTGATAACCTGCCACTGTAGCAACAGTAACCGATCCAACAACTGCGACAGACACCTGTTGTCTCATATAGGCGTTGCCGGCCGCAGCGCCGTATTGTGCCTGTTTACATATCTCTGTATCTGAATACGCATTCCTATACTAGTTTCTTTGGCGCTTCAGTGTAACTTTCCTTGACAACTGTGCCAAATTTAGTTACATTGCCTTGAAAACTTCGGACTCTTATAAGGATTTTTTGAAAGCATTGTAACGCATACTGCCCCCTCTTAACAATACCGACCACTCGTGCTGGCGAAACGTCAGGAAAATCGTTTAACAAACGTGTGCCTAGGATCCTGAGTCTTTAGGCAGCAGACAATACGTGACCATGGCACGTGACGGTCTGCAGACGTCCTTGGCGCTTTGTGAGGTGCGAGGCGAGGCGCAGGCCGCCGACCGCCCGCCGGCAGACACACGTTCTCTTGCACCACCGCCTGCGCCAGCGCGGGCCCTCCGGGAGATTAATCGACGCACCGGAGGCGCCAACCCGAGGCCCGCGTGATGTATGGCCCGGCCGGCCGTTTTAACGAGCGACTCGGCGCCCGCCGATCTCCGGCGATACCTTTCCGCGTCGGTCCACCGAGCGCTAAGCGCTGACGCGAGCCCCTCTGCGTCGCCAGCGGTGCGTTTCTGCGGGTGGATTAGGCAGACATTCCGACTGTGTACGTTCCTAGAACAGTCAGCCGATATATTGCTTCCTTCTACTTACATCTCGCGAGAAGACCACGAAGGTGAGAGCAGAGTGTTTCTGGCTCGTACAGACAATTGTTCTTCCCGTGGGTGGAACAGGTGAATAGGAAACTGACAGTGTGCTAGTTAGGGGTGGGGAAAACCGGCCGGTTAAAACCGATTCCAGTATGTCAGTTCCGATCAAGCGGCATTTTTTGGGTATTTATTTGGTCTCGGCTATAATACGTGTATTCTTTTATTTTTTACTAGTAAGCGAGTAAAAAAAACGAAATATCCATTAACCATAGCAAGAGTGCTAAAACTTTTCGTTTTTAAATAAACCTTCTTAAAGAAGTAGTTGGGCATGTCATTTCAATTTTTGTAAGATATCGATGTGGATGTCAGGGAGGGAGGGAGGGACGGACGGAGGAAGGAAAGAGAGAGAGAGAGAGAGAGAGAGAGAGAGAGAGAGAGAGAGCGAGAGCGAGTTATGTTAGTATTGAACTATCTTTGGTCTTCTTGTGGGACAGTCGTTGTCTCTGCGCAGTCTGATACATTGTTATTTGAAGTGTAGTGGGTGATGGATGTATTCAGTAATGCTGTGTTGACTTGCGATTGTCTCTGTTACATGATGAAAGGTTTATTGTAAAGGACAACAAGGTTGAATGTGATTGTGTTGAAAGGCGAAAAGAATGTAAATATTGAATAACGTAATTATTTTTTGAACAAAGTAGTATAAGATAATACTGCAGCACTGCGCAGCTGGTTTGTCGGAATGATTATAGTCAGCTAGTTAACTTTGTTCACTTGTTGAGAGCTGTGAAGAAGGACCAGCTCTCTTCCCTGAGTAGCACATTAACATATAAAGTGATCACAGTGTTTGGTTTTTACAGAAATTCACTGTTAACATCGTACCCATTTTAAATCATTGTTCACTTTGTTAAGCATGGTATTGTTAAGACCTATGTTGTGTGTGAAGAGCACGCGAAGTTTTACTCTATCTTTTTGAATATATACTTCGTTCTAAAATCGTTGTCTTGGAATATATTTTCATAGGAACAGTTACTCTCCCCACCCCATTGTTTATCATTACGCATTACCACATGCGGTATGCAACAGTTGGAAATTTTATTTAGAAATAGAAATCTAGCTTAGCCACTGCTGCTTGCTGTTTGTTGTTGTACTTTCGAGAAATGTGCAATAATGTTGTCAAGACGGGAGGCAAGCGGAAATTTTGATTAGGGCCAGATAACTGTCATATTTCAGCAGCGCATTTAATGAAAAAACAAGTTATATTCAGACCGGTTACCGTTCAATTCAGGTTAGGTTCCGTGTAGTCAAAGGTTAGCGTACCATTTTAACTTGGGTAACACTTTTGGGGTACATAGCTTTGGTAATACAAATATTTTCTATAAAGTGGGAGGGAAATTGGGGGTAAATTTCATACAGAATGGTTATAAAATTTCCATTGATTTGAAGTATATCTCATTACTATAGAAAATGGGGAAAACGATCAGTGCTATTCTAATAACAACTCCGGCAGAAAAGGACAACAAACACATTGCATAAGAACTGGTACAGCATTGCTGAGATGATAATCTCTCTGCTGCCGAGTGTCGTGTCTTAAGGTACCGCGTATGTGCAGAGTAAAAGACTTGCTTCCACCTGGTCTATACGGCAGTTTCTCGCTGTCGCCGCCGGACATTCGTTGTACTGCAGAATGGCAACAACCCTAGTTTGGAAATATTTTTACAAAGTGACGTATCAGTGAAGTACAATGCTTCATTTGCTTTAAAAGATTGAAGATTTGTCTGCCATATGTAGGAAACAATAAAATAGAAAGGAATTTATTGGTAACAGTAATATATCAAAAACTTCACCATAATTCATTCACAGTAAACAATAAAAATAAAAAATAGTTGATCTGCTGCCTGTGTCTACATAATATGCCATTATCTGATTGTAGCTCTTGGAAACGGACAAAATAACACGGAAAACAGAGTTCTTCAACCTCAGTTTTCACCCTTTAGCACAGAGCCGGCCGAAGTGGCCGTGCGGTTAAAGGCGCTGCAGTCTGGAACCGCAAGACCGCTACGGTCGCAGGTTCGAATCCTGCCTCGGGCATGGATGTTTGTGATGTCCTTAGGTTAGTTAGGTTTAACTAGTTCTAAGTTCTAGGGGACTAATGACCTCAGCAGTTGAGTCCCATAGTGCTCAGAGCCATTTTTTAGCCTTTAGCACAGACTATCCGTAATGCCAAAAAGTGGTATGATCTCCGATTACAAAGTGAATTTTGAGCAGAGTTTCAAAAAATTAGGATCAATAAGGGAATACCGGTGATATTTTGTAGTATTTAACCACCTACCATTTTTCAAGAAAAGCAGCGAACGGTGGACGGACTAAGTTTTCTTTTATTTACCTATTTCAGTCTTTTTATTCTGTTATCGTGAAACGGAGGGAGACAAAATTTTTCAATCTTTGTTCTATTCCTATGTTTATTACAGGAAATAATAGGCGTAAGAAACGTAAAATCAGTTATTTCAGAAACCGCTTATTCTGAGCGGTTTTAAAAGCCAGGTTCCACTGGGGTGAAAAAAACATGATATAACTGAAAACCGATTGTTTCATCTCTAGTGCTACTTACCGTTTAGGTAAACATATAGTGCAACAACACAGTGCTAATAATTTTTCAGTTAATTCTGTAATTTCAAAGTAACATATTGTATACGTACGAACTTTATTAATTTTGCCAGTATTCGCAATTTAAAAACTGTAATATAGTTATTACGAAAACGAATACTGAAAAATGTGCTAATAACTTTGTAGAAATTCGGGTTATGTCAGGAAAGATCGTGTTCTATAGAAGCCAAAGAATCGCTGGGCGCGAACGCGTGCAGTCAGTACAAGTGAGAAGGGGGGAGTGGGGTGGGGGGGGGGGGGAGGGGAGGGGAAGGGGGCGCGAGAGAGAGAGAGAGAGAGAGAGAGAGAGAGAGAGAGAGTTGCTAGTCTTCTGTGGTGAAAGGAGGACGCAAAGTGGCGGTGCTAAAGGGCGTAAAGGAGGGTGGACTCGAAATGGTGTTTAAGCATGGCAAGGCGTTGCGAATGGATGAGGAAGCACATTATGTGGCCACAGTACAATGCACGTAAGAAGTATTGGTATCTGAGGAAGAGTACTCTGTGGCCAAAATGATTAAAAGTTGCTCGTTGTTAAAGAATAGCCTGTTGCCAATAATGGTCGTTACAAAATGCATTACGTCGCACCAGCTGCAACATGCCACAAAGTAAGATCAAGCCATTTATGTTTGTAGTTAGGTACGCGACTTGCCAGTGTCGTAGTTTCAGTACCTTGATCATTGTAGTGCTTTTTAGTTTGACTACAAACATTTTGAGTGCTACTGGTTATCCCAATTCATTAACCATCAGGAGGATCCTATCCCTTCATCATTACTACCGAGAGAATCATTAGTGAAAGAGATAAAGATACCTGAATGAAGAGAAAAGAATTACGTTTGCAATTAACTTAAATCAAGTAGTTACCGAAACTATATACAATAGTAATTAAAATTCATTTTGTGTTGCAGTGCTTCCATTGCATCCAATTAGTAACTAAGTAAAGACGCAGCAAAGTAAAAGTAATGGAAATAACTGACAAAGTGAAGTCCCTACGCTATTTCGACTAAAGTGACATTTATAATATTTATTGTTTGTCTGGATATATTGTTTGTTGTTAGTTAATGAAGTCATTAGAACTTTTCTGAGCTAACGTTTATTAAGAAACAGTGATTAGTCGTGGGTATTTGCTCCACAAAACCTGACAACAGATAGCATTGCAGGACTGACGTCATTCAGAACATCTCGCGTGGTATATTGTTAATAAGTAGCCATTATTGCGTTTTGGTAATTGCAAGTAATTTAAATGCATCTCTAAATCTTAACATCATTTTGTCACACGTGGATTTTGCATTCAAAATCGCGTTTGTGCATGTTTGACCCTCTACTACCTTCATTTACAATATTAATTATGAATTAAATTTCAGTTCAGTCGTCAAGAAACAGTAACTTTTGCTCTCTTATAAGATGGCGACCGTAATTAATTACTCTGAGGCCCAAATTTCATACCGTTTCAGTTACTTATTCCAAATTAAAGTTAACTACAGAGTATTATTAACGTCCATACAATATTTCCATTTCGATCTTTGTCGGACACTGTAGACAGCTCTGTGACAACGTTCGGTTATAAACACGACTTTATTATTCCGGTTAGTTTTAGTCTTCTGAATTGACGTCTTTCCTATCAAATAAGAAACATTATGTGATACGGGTCATAAAAAAATCATTAATATACCAGAAAGTCCTGGCAGGTTATGAAAGTGTCTTGGGAGAGATCAGATTTACCTCAACTGATTTTTGCGCGTCTGTTACAGTCCAGTAACCGATCGAACTCTGCTACAAAACAATTCCTATTTAAAAAGCTTGTACAGGTTGACAACTACTGAACTATATGAAATAAAATCGTCATAACTTCTGGACTGTTTGCGTTAGGACGTTCAAACTGCACAGTTGGCCGCGGGGCATTTATGGGAATTATTGTGCGCATGCGCACGCGCCTTGTTGTCGTCGGCCATTTCATTTGGATGGGCTCGTCAATAAGCAAAACTGGCGCATTTGGGGGATTTAGAATCCGCATTTCGCGATCGAGAAATCTCTTCATCTTCAATGGGTGACTGTGTGTTGTGCAGTGTCCAGTCACGAAATAATCGGTGCGATATTCCCTGATGGCTCACTGACTACCGAACGGTACGTGAAGGTTTTGGAAGATGATTTCATCCCCATTATCCAAAGCGACCCCGATTTCAAGAAGATGTGATTCATGCAAGACGGAGCTCGACCCTTTCGAAGCAGGAGAGCGCTTGATGTGCTGGAGGAGCACTTTGGGGACCGCATTCAAGCTTTGGGGTACCAGGAGGCCACTGGAACGACCCGCGAATGGCCCCCATATTCTCCGGATCCGGACACATGCGACCCCTTTTTGTGGGGCTATATTAAAGACGAGAAGTGCAGAAATAACTCCAAACCATTGCTGTACTGAAAACAGCCATTCAGGAGGTCATCGACAGCATCAATGTTCAGACACGTCAACGGGTCATGCAGAATTTCGCTATTCGTCTGCGCCACATCATAGCCAATGATGGCAGGCGTATCGAACATGTCATAACCTAAATCCGAATACCTATAGTGACGTTTACAGGTTGAATGAAGTGTGTGCACGCAAGTAGGATGCGACCGTAATGACACAGTTCTCAGAAGCGTCATGCTCGCGAAACTACACCAGGAACGTATGAAGCTCATATAGCACCGTCGTAACAGAGGCGCCTTGATTTCTAAGGTAAGCAACCCTCAATACTAGACTCGTACTCTCCATTTATGATCTCTACTGGTTACGAGTGATAAAACTGTCTCCCTGGATTTTGAACTTCTGTGGAGTGCACATCTTCGATGGCTGTACTTGGCGGTTTCATTGCACGTTTTTAAGACTCAGGAAAGGACCAGCGCGGCAGCTGTAAGGCAGTCCCCAGTGGTTGAGGGTTCGGATTTGGCAGTTTATTTACGGGCTACACGACCGGCCGGATTGGGTGCTCTTGCCGCGGCATTACGTATTCGAGGCGGTGCTTGTAGCTCATTTCTCGCATCGGCCGCGGCACAATGCACAGTGGTGAGCAGTGCATCTCGGCCGGCTGGCTGTGGTCGGTCGGCCCGTGCGGTCACGGCTATCGGGCTGAGTGGCGCGGTCGGCCGACGCCCACGCGGTGCTGGGAGCAAGTTCTGATGAATGGCTGCCCACGCCTCGCAGTACATGAGCTGCCGGCACGGCTCACAGGTCCAGACGGTTACACAGGCACCCCCCCCCCCCCCCCCCCCCACCCCAACCATCGCAGGTGTGTGCGCGGGCGCGTTTGTGTGTGTGTGTGTGTGTGAGAGAGAGAGAGAGAGAGAGAGAGAGAGAGGGAGAAAGAGAGAGAGAGAGGGAGAAAGAGAGAGAGGGAGAAAGGAGGGAGCGAGGGCAGGCGAGAGAGAGAAAGAGAGAGAGAGAGAGAGAGAGAGAGAGAGAGATACTACACTGCCTGACAAAAAAATGTGAAGCACCCAGAAGAGGAGGATGGAACGAAATGAAACTGCACAGGTCGAGAGAGAGTATGTGACGTTAGTTCAGTGATTACAAAATCCAGCCGACATTACGAAGAACTTGGTAGTATGAGCACTCTTACCAATATGACGTCGCACACTCTCCATGCACTGCTCCGACTGTGAAGTATGTCATAAAGCCGTCATGTACTCTCCACAGGCCAGCTGGCTCACAATTGTTGTCAACTGCTCCTTGATATTCCAGATACTGGCAGTAGGACGGAGTTGATGTCCGAACTGGTCCACACATGTTCTATTGGGGAAAGATGTGGAGATCTTGCTGGCCATAGGAGTATCTCAACATCACGCTGAAATTTTGGACACACATGTACCATGCGTGGACGAGTACTGTCTTGTCGAAAAATGGCACCTTGATACCGTCACATAAGAGGTAGTACAAGAGGACGCAGGCCCGTGACGTATCACTGTGTTATCAGTTGTTACCTCATTCACTACAAGTTGTGACCAGAAGGCTCCCCACACAATGACGCCATGGGTAACATAGTTGCGCCTTTCCAAACCAGTGTAAGAAAGAGACCTCTCCCCAGGTCGTCGCCATACTCCCCAACAATGGTTATCCAGAATGGTGTGGAATTCAGATTCATAGCTAAACATATTGTGACGCAGTCCACACCGCGCAGCCACAGCACCACTTCAAACACTGCTGTTTCTGTTACGGTGTTAAGTCAACACATGGGCGGTAACACCGCAATAGGGCTGCTGATGGCCTCTGATCAATGGTGTGGGATGACACAATGTTGCAGGGAGTCCACTAAATATTCTCAGATGGTCGTGCAGATTTAAAGACGTTACGACGTGCTTGGTGCACAGTATGGCAAACCTCCCTTGTGCTGGTCAGACGGGGTCAACTGGAAGCTTGAATTCGAATATGCCCCATCTCACGTTCCCATGCACTCCAGCGTCGATCCACTGTCACAAACGAGTGCCCCACAGATCTGGATATTGCACGATTCGGATATCCGACCAAATTCAGACCCACAATTGGACTCCTTTCATCAATATATAAAACAATTGAAGACGTTGAAATAACAACATCGGCCGCCGACAAGAAAAAGAATACTATCAAGTCTGTCGCCGCGCACTCTCTACTGGATGGACCCGCCGTATTCTGTGGTTGCAGATTAAACTTTAGTATTGATCTGAATGATACCTTCTCCCATGGTAATGGCTGGTTAACAGTCGCTATTGTACGTGGTGGTACAGGCGTACCTAATGTATCAGGATTGGAGAGCTTCGTCGATCAGGAGCTGATAACGCTGTCTAACAATAGCACGCGGCATCTCTGTATCCTCGACAATGATCACGCAACATCCAACACTGTTGATGCCTTTTATATATGGTGTAACAAAAATGTATGGCACAAACTGCAGGACATGTTCCTCACAAGTGTTGTTGTTGTTGTTGTTGTGGTCTTCAGTCCTGAGACTGGTTTGATGCAGCTCTCCATGCTACTCTATCCTGTGCAAGCTTCTTCATCTCCCAGTACCTACTGCAACCTACATCCTTCTGAATCTGCTTAGTGTATTCATCTCTTGGTCTCCCCCTACGATTTTTATCCTCCACGCTGCCCTCCAATACTAAATTGGTGATCCCTTGATGTCTCAGAACATGTCCTACCAACCGATCCCTTCTTCTGGTCAAGTTGTGCCACAAACTTCTCTTCTCCCCAATCCTATTCAATACTTCCTCATTAGTTATGTGATCTACCCATCTAATCTTCAGCATTCTTCTGTAGCACCACATTTCGAAAGCTTCTATTCTCTTCTTGTCCAAACTATTTACCGTCCATGTTTCACTTCCATACATGGCTACACTCCATACAAATACTTTCAGAAATGACTTCCTGACACTTAAATCTATACTCGATTTTAACAAATTTCTCTTCTTCAGAAACGCTTTCCTTGCCATTGCCAGTCTACATTTGATATCCTCTCTACTTCGACCATCATCAGTTATTTTGCTCCCCAAATAGCAAAACTCCTTTACTACTTTAAGTGTCTCATTTCCTAATCTAATACCCTCAACATCACCCGACTTAATTCGACTACATTCCATTATCCTCGTTTTGCTTTTGTTGATGTTCATCTTATATCCTCCCGTCAAGACACCATCCATTCCGTTCAACTGCTCTTCCAAGTCCTTTGCTGTCTCTGACAGAATTACAATGCCATCGGCGAAACTCAACATTTTTATTTCTTCTCCATGGATTTTAATACCTACTCCGAATTTTTCTTTTGTTTCCTTTACTGCTTGCTCAATATACAGATTGAATAACATCGGGGAGAGGCTACAATCCTGTCTTACTCCCTTCCCAACCACTGCTTCCCTTTCTTGTCCCTCGACTCTTATAACTGCCATCTGCTTTCTGTACAAATTGTAAATAGCCTTTCGCTCCCTGTATTTTACCCCTGCCACCTTTAGAATTTGAAAGAGAGTATTCCAGTCAACGTTGTCAAAAGCTTTCTCTAAGTCTACAAATGCTAGAAACGTAGGTTTGCCTTTCCTTAATCTTTCTTCTATGATAAGTCGTAAGGTCAGTATTGCCTCACGTGTTCCAGTATTTCTACGGAATCCAAACTGATCTTCCCCAAGGTCGGCTTCTACTAGTTTTCCTATTCGTCTGTAAAGAATTCGTGTTAGTATTTTGCAGCTGTGACTTATTAAACTGATTGTTCGGTAATTTTCACATCTGTCAACACCTGCTTTCTTTGGGATTGGAATTACTATATTCTTCTTGAAGTCTGAGGGTATTTCGCCTGTTTCATACATCTTGCTCACCAGATGGTAGAGTTTTGTCAGGACTGGCTCTCCCAAGGCTGTCAGTAGTTCCAATGGAATATTGTCTACTTCGGGGGCCTTGTTTCGACTCAGGTCTTTCAGTGCTCTGTCAAACTCTTCACGCAGTATTGTATCTCCCATTTCATCTTCATCTACATCCTCTTCCATTTGCGTAATATTGTCCTCAAGTGCATCGGCCTTGTATAGACCCTCTATATACTCCTTCCACCTTTCTGCCTTCCCTTCTTTGCTTAGAACTGGATTTCCATCTGAGCTCTTGATGTTCATACAAGTGGTTCTCTTATCTCCAAAGGTCTCTTTAATTTTCCTGTAGGCAGTATCTATCTTACCCCTAGTGAGATAAGCCTCTACATCCCTACGTTTGTCCTCTAGTCATCCCTGCTTAGCCACTTTGCACTTCCTGTCGATCTCATTTTTGAGACTCTTGTACTCCTTTTTGCCTGCTTCATTTACTGCATTTTTATAATTTCTCCTTTCATCAATTAAATTCAATATTTCTTCTGTTACCCAAGGATTTCTACTAGCCCTCGTCTTTTTACCTACTTGATCCTCTGCTGCCTTCACTACGTCATCCCTCAAAGCTACCCATTCTTCTTCTACTGTGTTTCTTTCCCCCATTCCTGTCAATTGTTCCCTTATGCTCTCCCTGAAACTCTGTACAACCTCTGGTTCTTTCAGTTTATCCAGGTCCCATCTCCTTAAATTCCCACCCTTTTGCAGTTTCTTCAGTTTTAATCTACAGGTCATAACCAATAGATTGTGGTCAGAGTCCACATCTGCCCCTGGAAATGTCTTACAATTTAAAACCTGGTTCCTAAATCTCTGTCTTACCATTATATAATCTGATACCTTTTAGTATCTCCAGGGTTCTTCCGTGTATACAACCTTCGTTTATGATTCTTAAACCAAATGTTAGCTACGATTAAGTTGTGCTCTGTGCAAAATTCTACCAGGTGGCTTCCTCTTTCATTTATTAGCCCCAATCCATATTCTCCTACTACGTATCCTTCTCTCCCTTTTCCTACACTCGAATTCCAGTCACCCGTGACTATTAAATTTTCGTCTCCCTTCACTATCTGAATAATTTCTTTTATTTCATCATAAATTTCTTCAATTTCTTCGTCATCTGCAAAGCTAGTTGGCATATAAACTTGTACTACTGTAGTAGGCATGGGCTTCGTGTCTATCTTGGCCACAATAATGCGTTCACTATGCTGTTTGTAGTAGCTTACCCGCATTCCTATTTTCCTATTTATTATTAAACCTACTCCTGCATTACCCCTATTTGATTTTGTGTTTATAACCCTGTAGTCACCTGACCAGAAGTCTTGTTCCTCCTGCCACCGAACTTCACTAATTCCCACTATATCTAACTTTAACCTATCCATTTCCCTTTTTAAATTTTCTAACCTACCTGCCCGACTAAGTGATCTGACATTCCACGCTCCGATCCGTAGAACGCCAGTTTTCTTTCTCCTGATAACGACATCCTCTTGAGTAGTCCCCGCCCGGAGATCCGAATGGGGGACTATTTTACCTCCGGAATATTTTACTGAAGAGGACGCCATCATCATTTAATCATACAGTAAAAGCTGCATGCCCTCGGGAAAAATTACGGCCGTAGTTTCCCCTTGCTTTCAGCCGTTCGCAGTACCAGCACAGCAAGGCCGTTTTGGTTATTGTTACAAGGCCAGATCAGTCAATCATCCAGACTGTTGCCCCTGCAACTACTGAAAAGGCTGCTGCCCCTCTTCAGGAACCACACGTTTGTCTGGCCTCTCAACAGATACCCCTCCGTTGTGGTTGTACCTACGGTACAGCTATCCGTATCGCTGAGGCACGCAAGCCTCCCCACCAACGGCAAGGTCCATGGTTCATGGGGGGAGGTCCTCACAAGTAGACGAAGAAATTATCTTATATGAACATGGGTCTGCAAAAATTTTGTTTCCACGTTCCAACTCATTTTCTGCAACTCACATATCATCAGAAACACACAAGAATAGAACGTTAGAATCATGGGGAACACGCACTCTTGGTGACGTCTGGTTACGTTGTGCATCGCCAGTGTTTTGTTTTACATGTCCCTGTTGCCATACAACGTACATCATCGTTTGTTTACAGGTAACATCAAGTGTTCCAGCGATCAGTACGACCGTTGCAAGCACACGGGTTACTTCGTTGACTTAATCGCAGGCTTCGCTCGTGCAATGACAGTGTACACAAGTACAGAGGTGGCAGATGCCCATTTGATTTATGGATTGGATGACGGCAATGGTGCTCGCGCTCAACGTTTGTACCTGGAGAGATTTCTAGGATGAAGGTGCACGACAGGAAAACTTTTGAATCCATCGATCACTGTCTTAGGGAACACGGGGAATTTAAGGCTGATCCTTGAGACCGGGAGAAGTCTACAAGGACGAAGACACCGCAACAGCAGGCGGCAACTCTTCATGCAGTTGATGATAACCCTAGTGTCAGTACAAGACATGTAGCTGCAACACTGTATGTTGACCACATGACTGTCTGGCAAGCGTTACTCGAGGAGCAGCTGTATCCATACCATTTACAGCGTGTGCTGGCACTATCAGTAGCTGGTTTTCAAACATGGGTTCTCTTCTATGAATGGTTTATTCAACAAAGTGTCCATCCTAACTTTAATTCAGTGGTGCTGTTCACAGATGAGGCGTCGTTTCGGAGAGACCAGATTGTAAATTTTCACGATTGACATGTATGAGCAGACGTCAATCCTCAAGCAAGTGTTGAAGCATGTCATCAACAAAGATTTTCTACCAATGTTTGGGCTGGCATTGTCGGTGACCGGTAGGGCCTCACTTTCTGCCACTCGGGTTTAACGGACAAATTTATATTTTCGTAGAGAATATTCTATCTGATCGGTTAGCAGATGTGTCTTTAGCTGTGTGACAAAACATGTACTCCATGCATGATGGAGCGCCTCCTCATTTTAGTGGTAATGTCCGTCGGTTTCTAACTAACAGATTCAGCGACATATGGGTGGGAAGAGATGGACCAATAGCCTGACCTCCACGCTCTCCAGACATAAACCCACTGGAATTTTATTTTTGGCAGCATTTGAAAGTTCCTTGTGTATGGAACCCCAGAACCCCAGTAGAAGATGTTCAGTCTCCATGCCCGTATTATGGAAGGCTGTGAAACTATACGCAATACACCGGCAATACATCAGCGCATCTGAGATTCACTACGGCGGTGGGTTGATGCATGTATCAATGCCCACGGAATACATATTGAACATCTCCTGTAAGAAAGAGTTACATTTTGTATGCTGTTGATCGTGGGTGTTCCCCATGATTAATGAGATGGAGAAAATTAGTTGTAACATGGAAACGAAGCGTCACTAGACCCATGTTCATACAACATAATTTCTTCATCTATGTGTGAAGAATGTGTCCTGCAATTTGTGCTGTACATTTTTGTTACACCCTGTATACTGCTACCAGGGAACAATAAAGCACTTTGGTGGCCGCTCTACTTCTCCAAGAGAATTACAACTCTAATCATTTACGTACCTCCTATGGTGCATCCGTGAATGAAGGTAAATTGACTTCTGACCATGTCTTAAGTGTGCCTCGCTTGTTTTGACAGGCAGTCTATTTGCAAGAACGAAGGAAGGAAGAGTAACCTTGAAAACAGTTATTTGTATCATTTTTATTAACGCTCGCATCCAGCCATCATGGAAGCCAGATTCAGTTATGACGACTTTCTACCTGTAAGTTTTCGGCAACCTCTTCACTGGCACACTGTTCATCGGGACGAGGTTCTCACTGTGGCTGAATCATCTCTGCAGGTCGATTCTTCCATATGCTCTAAACAGAAAGTGTGGTGCCAGAAGGAGTTCGACTCCACAATGGAGTGTACAGTGATCTGAAACTTCCTAGCAGATTAATACTGTGTGCTTGACTTGGATTCGAACTTAGGGCCTCTCCTTTCTTTGAGGAGTGCTAGCCCCATTGGGTATATAGAAATATAGGATGTCCACATGAAACCTCGTGATTTCCAAATACAATATAAAAAAACCTGTGAGACATAGATATTTGCGGTTTGCAGCATCATGTAAAGCAACTCACCAAGTTTTGTGCAGATTTTTTCTAAACGATTCCTTTCGTTGTTTCACGTGCTAAATAATTACCTGAAATGACTACACCTCAAGACATGGTGTGGTACGCGGCGACGAAATCACCAACTGCTGTAATAAGAAATTTCCGACATGGATTTCAAAGGGAACCACCACTTGTTAAGAAGATTAAGATTTCTTATGACAAGGTGGAGTGTGAACAGTCAGTCAGGTTCTGGCAGAAAATGCATATCTAATGAAATCGTAGAAGAGATCAGAGACCTTCTAAACGAGCCCATCAAGGCCAGTGCGACGGTTACAAAATTTAAATCGTGCAAGCGCCGGAACGAACGACTTTCTGCTTCGCCTCAACTTCGATATCAAGATGTTGGACTGGATCAGGCAAAACCCCAACTATCTGAGAAACGTAGGTTTCTCTGACGAACCAACCTTCCAACCTGTGGGAAGCACAACATTCTCATCTGGATTTCGTAAAAAGCCCACATTTTTCGTAAACATGCCAGAGACAGTGAAAAGGGGAATGTGTGGTGTGCGCTGATGAAAGGCAGCATAGATGGACAATTTTCTTCGTCGAGCAGACAGTAACAGGAGCCATTTATCTTCCTCAGCTTCTTTACGTTCAGCCTAATATAATTATGATGTTGCAGCAGAATGTGTACTGGAGTTTCCATGTTCGTGATTTCATGAACTGAACATTTCCTCAGCCATGGATAGGACGTGAAGGACGAACCAAGTGGCCACCGCGATCTCCAGATATAGCCCCTACGGATTTCTTCCTGATGGGTTATGTGAAAGACATTGTGTAGAACTCGCCTGTACATGATCTTGGTGACTTCTGCGGAAGAATTGTTAATGCAGTGGTCTTCATCATGCCAGACATGTTTGTATGCACGTGCGTTGACAGAGTATCGTGTAGTCACTTTACGAGTTACGAAAGGAGCTAAAATTTTTTGTACAAAACTTTGAGTTACTTTACATGATAAAGCAAACAGAAACTATCTATGCCGACAGTTTTTTTTAAAATTATTATTTGATTTATTTTGGAAATCAGGGTAGTTTCTTATAGACACCCTGTCCTGTGATGTTCAAAAGGTAGGAGAAATGGTTCAAATGGCTCTGAGCACTATGGGACTTAACATCTGAGGTCATCAGTCCCCTAGAACTTAAAACTACTTAAACCTAACTAACCTAAGGACATCACACACATCCTTTCCCGAGCCAGGATTCGAACCTGCGACTGTAGCGGTCGCTCGGTTTCAAATACGTTAAACAACGAAGCATTACATACATATGTTAAGTTGGTAATGATTAGGATTACAGAGAGAAAAAGTAGGAAAATAACTCATATTCATCTACGCTTCCATGGCTTAGGAATTCCCCTATTCAAGTTACATGATTCATGCGTAGGGATATAGGTACTTCATGCTGAACCAAGGTAGTTTATGCTGCATCTGTCATATAACCTATTTTTACAATGTAATACGTAGATCGCAGTAGTCAGTATAGTCAGTTCTTTAATGCTGCATGAAAACTGCAGACAGTATTCACAATTGCCAATGACTACCCTGCTGATTATTCCTTCTCCTTTCCTTTTCATAAGATGATGGAGACCTGTTATTTCTGCAGCCTTGGGGGCTTACTTCAACTGCCTCACGACAGGGAAGTTAACTTAGGACAGGAGTGTTATAAAAATGTTTGGTGCTGAAAACTGTCCCATCTCTGTGCAGGTACAGAACAAGGAAATGGCAGACTCCTGTGTCCGTACAGCAGAAGTATAGGAGAGAGTGGAGTACATTCCATAAAAATTCTATTTTGCGAAATGCTAAAAGGAATCCTTTCTGCCGGCCGCGGTGGTCTCGCGGTTCTAGGCGCTCAGTCCGGAACCGAGCGACTGCTACGGTCGCAGGTTCGAATCCTGCCTCGGACATGGATGTGTGTCATGTCCATAGGTTAGTTAGGTTTAAGTAGTTCTTAGTTCTAGGGGACTGATGACCACAGATGTTAAGTCCCATAGTGCTCAGAGTCATTTGAACCATTTTTGAATCCTTTCTGCTAGATAAGATCAGAAGACCTGCTGAAAACACAAAGCTCCAGACCATGGAACCAGCCATTGGACACTACCATGCCATGCAGGAACGTTCATTAAAATCCGAATAAGAGGTTCTCTGACTTCTTCACTGTCATTATTTTGGTAGAAGGTGCGTTTTGCCATGCATGCCTACATGCAAGGCTTTTGGTTGGCCATGGCTTGAAATATTTCGTATTGTGGGAGAGATTTTCGGCTTACTTTCCTGCGCCACATCATTATTTCTTAAGCGCGAAAAAATCCGTGACAACAGGAAATTGTGAAACTTGTTTATAAAAGTTTTATTGGTCGGAACTCACAAGGTCTGTTGCAGTTAGCTGGTGAGATTCCAACATTGCAGAACCAGCTAAGTATCGTAGATTAAAGTCAGAAAACACTTGCTGCTGGGACATCGAAGACTATACTTGCTCTTGGTCATGGCAAAAAACTACAGAGGGAGATGTGTCCGACTTAGAACAAAGTACAGGGGCTGAGCTGGACTCAGAATTCCCAGTTGCTACAGCAGTGGTCTTCCACATACACACATGAGCCTTCAATGCAGCCAACAAGGTGAACCTAATTAATTTTCATCAGAGTTTCCCTCTGAAGAGCTGAAATTCACGGCAAGCTAGCTAAAGCAAATCATGTGTCTGTGCATACTAATTCCCATCATTCTCCGCGGCCAACCGTGCAGTTTGAACGTCCTAACACAAATCGTTAAGAAGTTATGACGATTTTATTTCATATAGTACAAGAACTGTCACTCTCTAGTTTCTTATTATGGTTTCGTATGTCCGTTCAGCTCCACCAATAGTTCATAGATGCTCTCTCTTGTCCACACGTTACATGTTTGTATGTCTTACTCAATGGGTGAATCATTTCGTTTGGTGACTTACGGCAAATAAACCAAATTTTTGTAGTAACTGCTAGTTTTCTTTTGTAATTTGCTGAAGCCCTTCATTAACATACCCGTGTGAGGTGTGGTACCTATACTTTCATGCTTAATTGGACCACCCCTAGGTAATGTAATTTAATGAACGATGAACCTTGCCGTTGGTGGGGAGGCTTGCGTGCCTCAGCGATACAGATAGCCGTACCGTAGGTGTAACCACAACGGAGGGGTATCTGTTGAGAGGTCAGACAAACGTGTGGTTCCTGAAGAGGGGCAGCAGCCTTTTCAGTAGTTGCAAGGGCAACAGTCTGGATGATTGACTGATCTGGCCTTGTAACACTAACCAAAACGGCCTTGCTGTGCTGGTACTGCGAACGACTGAAAGCAAGGGGAAACTACGGCCGTAATTTTTCCCGGGAGCATGCAGCTTTACTGTATGATTAGATAGAGTAGCATGGAGAGCTGCATCAAACCAGTCTCAGGACTGAAGACCACAACAACAACAACAACAACAACAACAAGTAGTTATCCATTGCATAACACTGTTTCCCTTAAATCCACATGACCTTATGGGGAACTTCCCTTTCCTGCGAGCTGCCAGGGGTCATATCTGAAGCAGCTTGGCGGTACGTTAGAAGGTATGCCAGCATCTACTTCGCAATATTTATAGCTCATATATCTGCGTTTCTCATACTCCAATGGAGATCTGTGTTAGATCAAAATTTTCGTGGCTTTATTTTCTTGCCTGTCGCCATGTCCGTCTTATCTTTAACTTGAATAAAATATTTTGCACTTCTAGAGTAATTACCAAGTCTGATTTGCAACCACTTAAAATGCTTCACACACACGATCCAATAAAACTGTCCGGACACCCCAATGTAATCCGGAATTGACCACCACATGTTAAGAGAGGCAAACCCATCACTATAAAAGGAGGAGGGAAGCATTACGTTGTCAGCAGATAAGCAGTAGCAGCAGAACTCTGTGGCTTCGATCATGGACTAGTCACTGGATATCATCTCAACAACAGATCTATCGGGAACATTTCCATTCATCTAGAGTTGCTCATGTCTACAGTTGTGATGTGATTTGTGAAGTGGAAACGCGAGGGAACAACCATACCTAATCGAGCACCACACAAGACTGCATGTAGTGACGGACACGGATCGTCGAGCGCTGTGGAGCGATGTTGTATAAAAAATCGCATGAAATTTGCTGAAGGTATCATTCATGAGTTCCAAAGTCCTATTAGCAGTCCATCTAGCACAATGCCTGTGCATAGGGAGTTAAAAAGAATGAGGTGCAATGATCAAGCAGCTCTTCGTAAGCTACACACTTCTGTAGTCAATTCTAAGCGACTCTTGAGATGGTGTTAACAGCGACTGCACTGGTAAGTGCCTGGAAATGAGTGATATGGAGTGAGCAATCACGTTATACCCTGCCGCAATCGGATGGAGAACGTTACCTGCCATAATGTGTAGTGCCAACAGGGAAGTACAGAAGAGGTGGTGATGTGGTATTGGGGTGTTTTTCGTGATTGTTGTGTGCCCCCTGACTATGCTTAAGAGCACTGTAAATGCGGAAGGATATGAACAATTTTTACAGTACTGTGTACTGCATACAGTAGAGGAGCAGTTCGGAGACGAAGATTAATTTTACTTACATGACAATGCATACTCTCATAAAGAAGGATCAACGGGGCAATCGTTTGTAGAGAACAAGAATCCTGAAATTGACTGGCCTACCCATCTTCCTAACCTGAATCCAATGAAACACCTCTGGGATGAGTTATATCGTCGACTTCGCTCCACAACCTAGCGTCCAAGATCGTTACGGCCGCGGTGGTCTCGCGGTTCTAGGCGCGCAGTCCGGAACCGTGAGACTGCTACGGTCGCAGGTTCGAATCCTGCCTCGGGCATGGATGTGTGTGATGTCCTTAGGTTAGTTAGGTTTAAGTAGTTCTAAGTTCTAGGGGACTAATGACCACAGCAGTTGAGTCCCATAGTGCTCAGAGCCATTTGAACCATTTGCCAAGAACGTTACCTTCTCTGGTTTCGACTCCTGAGGAGGAATGGGCTGTCATTACTCAACAGGCATTCAGAAATCTCACTGAAAGTGTCCCCAGCAAAGTTCAAGCCGTCATAAAGGCGAAGTGTGGACATATCCCATCCTAACGTCCACTAACAGGTGTCCAGATACTTTTGATAATGGTGTGTACAGTGTAGTTTATAGTTTAAACATCTTTTCCAGGTTGAATCAAAGGGCAGGCAGATGTTTTGAGGAGCTCACCGAGGTAAGTGAATAAGTTGAGAAATGTATCTATTCCGTATAAGTTGAAAATAAATAATTGCCACTATTGAAGTTCCACCTACCATACATATTATTTGTCGTAATGTCCACTGATATGATGGCGACTATATCTGAACCAATTATTCTTTCCATAAGGCGTCCTGAAATATCGGCAAAATAACATAAATGTAATTTTTTTACGAAATTTAGAACAACTGCGAAATGACGTGTGTCTCGTCGTAAGGGATTTTTTGTGCAGACTCGAGCTTTACATTTCTCTAGCCTGCAATATTTCCAAAGTTATCGAGTATTTAAAACAATGATTAGTATTTTCTTAATATTAATTCATCTGATGAGTATGGGTTAAAACTGCATTTGTAAAACGTGATGTTTTGTTCTGTAACATCAGTTGAGTGAATGTTACTTTTCAAAAATTGTATTTCAGTATTACACCATAACATCTCTCGTTAATAGTCACACGATTGTATAACTATCCAAGTGAGTATCTCCCGAATGAGATCCATTATTCTGTTATGATCTTTGTTTCTGGTAGATCCTCAGTTAATAGTAACAAAATACGTGGTGACGAATGTAACCGGTTCCAACAATCGAAATATGGATTCTTACAAGCATCCTAAAATACAAAGGCGCGCTGAAAAGTAATGCCTCCGAATTTTACTGTGTACACTTAAAGCTTTTTAAATAAAACAAATGTCATTAACATTCTGCTTCCTCATTCTTCATGTCTTAATATTTATTTGTCATTATGGACACCCTGGCGACGAACACATTTCTTCCAACAAGGGACCAGTTTGTTTAATTAGTTACTTAGTTGGTTATTTAGTTAGTTACACGTGCACTAGATAATTTGAACGAGGCTTTTATCGAAACGATATGGAGCGAGTCAGTTTACGGGAGATATATATACGATCAAAAGTATCCGGACACATGGCTGAAAATGACTTACAAGTTCGTGGCGCCGTCCGTTGGTAATGCTGTAATTCAACATGGTGTTGGCTCACTCTTAGCCTTTATGACAGATTCCACTCTCGCAGGCATACGTTCAATCAGGTGCTGGAAGGTTTCTTGGGGAATGCAGCCCATTCTCCACGGAGTGCTGCACTGAGGAAAGGTACCGATGTCGGTCGGTGAGGCCTGGCACGAAGTCGGCGTTCCAAAACATCCCAAATATGTTCTATAGGATTCAGGTCAGGACTCTGTACAGGTCAGTCCTTTACAGGGATGTTATTGACGTGTAA
This sequence comes from Schistocerca piceifrons, assembly GCF_021461385.2. Taxonomy (NCBI): domain Eukaryota; kingdom Metazoa; phylum Arthropoda; class Insecta; order Orthoptera; family Acrididae; genus Schistocerca; species Schistocerca piceifrons. Next base: position 810,997,096 of record NC_060140.1, on the reverse strand, counting down.
CCACACCACAACAAGCGGTGCGTTATAAACAGATGCTCGATCGGGTTGAAAGATGCAATCGCCATCCCCGAATTGCTCTTCAACAGTGGGAAGCAAGAAGATGCTTAAAACATGAATGTAGGCCTGTGCTGTGATAGTGCCACGCAAAACAAAAGGGGTGCAAGTCCCCTCCTTGAGAAACACCACCACACCATAACACCACCGCCACCGACTTTTACAGTTGGCACTATACACGCTGGCAGATGACGTTCACCGCGCATTCGCTATACCGACACTCTGAAATCGGATCGCCACATTGTGTGCCGTGATTAGTCACTGGAGCCGGCTGGGGTGGCCGACCGGTTCTAGGCGCTACAGTCTGGAACCGCGCGACCGCTACGGTCGCAGGTTCGAATCCTGTCTCGGGCATGGATGTGCATGATGTCCTTAGGTTAGTTAGGTTTAAGTAGTTCTAAGTTCTAGGGGACTGATGATCTCAGAAGTTAAGTCCCATAGTGCTCAGAGCCATTTGAACCATTTTTGATTAGTCACTCCACACAATGTTTTTCCACTGTTGAATTGTCCAATGTTTACGCTCCTTAAACCAATCGAGGCGTCGTTTGGCATTTACCGGCGTGATGTGTGGCTTATGAGCAGCGGCTCGACCACGAAATCCAAGGTTTCTCACCTCTCGCCTAACTGTCATAGTACTCGCAGTGGATCTTGATGCAGTTTGGAATTCGTTTGTGAGGGATTGGATAGATGTCTGCCTATTACACATTACGACCCTCTTCAACTGTCGGCGGTCTCTGTCAATCAAAAGACGAGGTCGGTCTGTACCCTTTTGTGCTGTACGTGTCCCTTTACGTTTCCACTCCACTATCACATCGGAAACAGTGGTGCTATGGATGTTTAGGAGTGTGGAAATCTCGTGTACAGACGTATGACACAAGGAGTGACCCGAGGAGTAGTTACAGGTATATATACGAGACAGCTTATTCGTGGAAATAAGTCGATTCCACTCTTCGGCACCTAGTTAGTATAAGAGCGTCACAAATGTTCTGCGAGTCAGTGACCCGACCACGTTAGAAGTGTGTGAGTTCCGCGGATGGACCTAGCAGTTCGTGGCGGCACAATGCACCTAATACGAAAAACGTATGTTTTTGGGGGTGTCTGGATACTTTTGATCACATAATATAAATTAGTGTTAACACTGATGAACACATTGTTTTAAGTTCTACTCATGCATGTACTCTAAATTTTTATTTTATTCTGTTTTATTTTACCCTCACTTTAGGATGTTTCACTTCGTTAACAGAGACACAACCTCACCTCTGCTTGCACCGCTTCTTCACTATCAAAGTGAAGTCAGCGAAGGCGTTCTTTAAGTTTTGGATACAGATGAAAATCGGATGGGGCCACGTCGAGACTGTACGGAGAATGATCGATGACAGTGAACACCAAGGCGTCGGATTGTTTCAGATGTCGCTGTATTCGTGTTTGGTCTGGAATTGTCATGCTGAGGCAGAAGGTGCTCCATGTGTAGACGAACTCTTCGAATTCGAAACTCGATTACAGCACGCTGCTTCTCTCGGAGGCACGTAGTTACCTTACACACAGCAATGTTACATGCTACAATTCGGAGCCCTGTAGCGGCAGCCGTTTGCGAATATGTAGACATGAAGATTAAAGAAGTAGAATGTTAATGACGTTTGGTTTATTTAAAATGGTTCAAATGGCTCTGAGCACTATGGGACTTAACATCGGAGATCATCAGTCCCCTAGAACTTAGAATTACTTAAACCTAACTAACCTAAGGACATCACACACATCTATGCCCGAGGCAGGATTCGAACCTGCGACCGTAGCGGTCGCGCGGTTCCAGACTGAAGCGCCTAGAACCGCTCGGTCACACCGGCCGGCTTTTATTTAAAAAGCTATAACAGTTTCCACATAAAAAGTTCGGAGGCACTACTTTTCTGCACGCCTTTGTACAGTTTCTCAGGGATTGTATTATATCTATGGATTCAGAAAGCAACCAGCAATCTTGTGTTGTTGTTTTAAACCTGTATTACGTACAAAAAAAATTACGTACTATAAATTTAGGTTGGGGTTAAGGAATATGTTGCTAGGAATCCCCATCGACTTTGATTCATTAAACGATAATCGTTTACGAAATTATATCGCAAGCTTTTCCCTAATCGAAATTGCCACGGCAGGTCGTGGCTGTGAAAAGGTCAGAGCCAAGTTTTAAGGAGCAGAATGCGAAGATCCCGTGACACGTTTGTCCCTTGCGCAGCTTTCACTCTGACAGATGCTTGCGCCGCACGGTCTGTCTACAAAACGGTCGCGATGGAGAACTGTAAGCTATTTCACTTCATGGGCAACAGGAAGGCCGTCTCTTTAACAAGACTCACGTCTGTAACTCAGGAGCTCGTCAGCGTAAATTGCCACGTATGTAGAGGGAAACTCTTAGTTTCGACCACAGCTACACCCACGCTAGTGATTATCGTTGACAAAATGAAAGTTATCGACTGACTTGCTGAATAAGTGTCATTAAAATTAACGCCCTGGAGCTGCAGTACCGGCACTAGATTGCCATCGGTGCGAGCGTAACAGTCACCGGCAACCTTGAGCTCTCGCAGTGAATTACTCGAGAGCGGCAAAGCTGCGTCTACCGTGGCTCTAGTCCAAACACGAGCAAGTTTTTCTGGCTGGAGTGGCCTCGTGCAACGCATTCCTGATAGCCGAGTCGTAACGTCTGATATCCCGTTGGCAGCCTGGGCTGTTTACATTCTGTTGTTAACTGTATGTGAGACACTGCTGACATTTCCACAGCCGAGGACAAAGACTAACAAACAATCTGATCAGTCCTGCAGCACTTTTCCTTCGTCGGCGCCGAGATAGCTAGTGCAGTGGCTTAAGACCGTGGAGTCCTGGCTTCCATGTAAATACTGCACGACTGCATGGCAGGACGCGTTATGGAAAGAATTAAACTAGCTGCAGTCCACTCTAGGAGTTTGATCCCAGGGTTTACTCGAGCTAGGCACCGTGTTCCATGTACCAAGCAATAAGTCAAAACGTGTCTCTAGCGATCGTAGCGGTCGCGCGGTTCCAGACTGAAGCGCCTAGAACTGCTCGTCCACTCAGGCCGGCGGACATTACGACAAATAATATATATGACAGGTGGAGCTTCAATAGTGGCAACTATTTATTTACAACTTATACGAAATAGATAAATTTCTCAAAGTTTTACTGTTCTTCAAAGTAGTCACGAGCATTGAGTGTCCTTCAAAGTAGTCACGAGCATTGAGTATACCCCATACCAGAGATGTGGGAGTCATAGATTACTCTTAGCAGTGCCAGTTGTGTTAGTAGTCCGAATGGAGTGGCCTATTGTCCGACGAATCTCTGTAACAGTTCTGTAGAAAATGCCACGAAGTGCTTCTTTCAAGTTATGGGTCAAGTTGAAATCACAAAGGCTGAAGTCCAGGAGTGTGGTGAATGATTCATCACGTCCCAGCCCCATTGGTCGAACAAACCCATCACAACTTGCGCCATATTTGCCCGAGCATTGTCCTGCAAAATGATGGGCGTGTCCTGTAAAAAGTGTCGCCGCTTCTTTCCCGAAGCAGATCGCAGGTTGTGTTCGAAAAATAAACAACTTAGAGAAAGAAGTGGTGGCACTTTCTGCAGGATATGAAGATCATTTTGCAGGACAATACTTGGAAACATATGAGCAAATTGTGACTGGTTTGTTCAACCGACGGAGCTAGGAACTGCTGTACCACCCACCACATTCCCACGACTTAATCCCTTGTGACTTCAGCTTCATTCCTAAGGTGAAGGAAACACTTCATGGAATTCGCTTCAGAACTGTTACAGTGATTCATCGGGCAATAGACCGCCCCAATCAACACAGCTTGGGTATCTTACGACTTCTGCATTGCTGACAACAGATTTTGAACAATGCTAGTGTCTACTCTGAAGAACAGTAAGACTTTGAAACATGTATTTATTTTGTATAATTTGTAAATAGACAGTTTCCACTATAAAGTTTCAGCCATAAAGGAAAAACTGTTTGCGTAAAAACTAATATAAATTAAAATAGTGCTAGCCATTACGCAACTTAATTCTGCTATGAAGTGCATACTTATACTTCGTTTTTGGGAGCTCAAATTTCGGAAATTGGTGGGTGCCGGCATTTTTACAGATATAGAGACTTCTGTCAGAAGTCCCAGAAGGCAGTTCGGAGTGAGGTAGGTCGTTAGACTTACAATACTTTATTTTTGCGAATGCTTTCCAAAATTAGCTTGGCAGCCATGTAAAGTCAAGACAGATGTTTGCTGATATTGTCAGGTACGATTGTGAACCTTATTTTCATAATAAATGCGATCCTATAGAGACACTTTTTGACTTATTGCTTGGTACATGTAACACGGTGCCTAGCTCGAGTAAAACCTGGGATCAAACTCCTGGAGTGGACTGCAGCTAGTTTAATTAATTTGTCACTGTCAGTCGGTGAAATTCAAAAGTTGGCTTTGTGTCTTTGAATGGGGGCTCAGAAGTTAATTGTTTATTGACCTCGGATTTACAAAACGCCACAAACTTCCATCACAAAGGACGACTGTCGTGCTCAACGAAGTGTAACTGGCAGCAGTTGCCGTCGGTAATTCGCAATTGTACACACTCCACCATGCAGCAAGAGGGCTAATCGCAATGTTTTAATTATGACTTCCAAAAAATCAAGCTGTGACAGTGAAACTTGGTGCTGGTGTTAGTTCATCTACACGTATCCACTCCTCATTGAGGCACATTTTTCTCAGACTTTGGATGGCTATGCAGAGACCCGGATTTACAAGTCTGCTTTCTGTTTGTTCTGGAATGGCCCCACCTCTAAAATCACCTCGTTATCGCTATGAGAACAGTTTCTCCTTCTGAGGAAAGTCACTGGGTGCCAAGTTACGGGAATACGTACATTCAGGCAAAATTTGATAGCCCGAAGAAGCAGCATATGCGACCGTACCGTGCGCATAATGGCTGAGACTTTGTCGCGGTGCTAACACACACACATGGGCAGCTCTCGTCATCTTGACAGCCTCCCGTAGCCTACAGCGTATCAAGGAATCACGTTGCGTCTGATAATGGGATCACTGGTGTTAAGCACCTTTTAATGGATGCACGCGCCATCTCCTATAGTGTAAATGAAGCATTGCTCATGTGGAGTGCATATGGATATGTCAGACCCAACCATGTTTGAATTACAATACGTATGTAGCTGAGTGACGCTAGCGTCCGCCCGAAAGAGACACTAGTTTGCGTGCTAACCACAGAGTATAAATATCGATTGAGTGAGCATTCGGATGCGCAGAACGAGAATTCTGTCCGCAACGTCTCCTACGGCTCAAGTCACGTGATTTTGGGACGGCGTATTTTAGCTCGTATAGCAATTAGCGTATTTTGAATATTGTTACTTCGTTGCTACAGACACACCACTTTCAGAAGTACCATGTATTCTATGTATGTTAGCCCAGTTCTCAGCCATATCTGTAACTTTTCCTTTAGGAGTGGTCGGTTTCCTGACCGATTAAAGTACTCGGTAGTGAAGCCACTTTATAAAAAGGGAGACATTGATAATGTTGACAATTATAGACCTATTTCTATGCCATCGTTGTTTGCTAAAGTTATCGGGAGGGTTGTATATACAAGGTTACTGGAGCATTTCAATTCACATAATTTGCCGTCAAATGTTCAGTTTGGTTTTAGAAATGGTTTAACAACTGAAAATGCTAGATTCTCTTTTCTCTGTGAGGTTTTGGACGGATTAAATAGAAGGTTCCGAACGCTAGGTGTTTTCTTTGATTTAACGAAGGTTTTTGACTCTATTGACCACAAAATATTACTGCAGAAGTTGGACCATTATGGAGTAAGGGGAGTAGCTTACAATTGGTTCGCCTCTTACTTTAAGAACAGAAAGCAGAGGGTAATTCTCCGCAATATTGAGAGTGGTAGTGATGTTCAGTCCCAATGGGGCACTGTTAAGTGGGGCGTTCCCCAAGGGTCGGAGCTGGGGCCACTGCTGTTTCTTACTTATATAAATGATATGCCTTCTAGTATTACAGGTGACTCAAAAATATTTCTGCTTGCTGATGACACCAGCTTGATAGTGAAGGATCTTGTGTGTAATACTGAAACAGTAACAAATAATGCAGTTCATGAAATAAGTTCGTGGCTTGTGGAAAATAATTTGATGCTTAATCACAGTAAGACTCAGTTTTTACAGTTCCTAACTCACAATTCAACAAGAACCGATATTTTGATCAGACAGAATAGGCATATTATAAGCGAGACGGAACAGTTCAAGTTCCTAGGCGTTCGGATAGATAGTAGTAAGCTGTTGTGGAAAGCCCATGTCCAGGATCTTGTTCAGAAGCTAAATGCTGCTTTATTTACCATTAGAACAGTATCTGAAATAAGTGACACTTCAACACGAAAAGTAGTCTACTTCGCATATTTTCATACGCTTATGTCTATGGTATTATTTTTTGGGGTAATTCTTCTGATTCAAAAAGGGTATTTTTGGCTCAAAAACGTGCTGTTCGAGCTATATGTGGTGTAAGTTCGAGAACCTCTTGTCGACCCCTATTCAGTAGTCTGGGAATTCTGACATTGCCCTCACAGTATATATATTCTGTAATGTCGTTTGTTGTTAGCAATATTAGCCTATTCCCAAGAGTTAGCAGCTTTCACTCAGTTAATACTAGGCAGAAATCAAATCTGCATGTGGAATGCACTTCCTTGACTCTTGTGCAGAAAGGAGTGCAGTATTCTGCTGCATCCATTTTCAATAAGCTACCACAAGAACTCAAAAATCTTAGCAGTAGTCCAAACACTTTTAAGTCTAAACTGAAGAGTTTCCTCATGGCTCACTCCTTCTATTCTGTCGAGGAGCTCCTGGAAGAGCTAAAAAATTAAGCAAATTCCAGTGTTACATTGTTGATTTTCTTCATTTAAACTTACGACTTGTCACCTGAATATGTTTTTTTATATTTCATTTTATCTGTTTCTAATATTGTGTTATAATTTCATGTATTGACTCCTTCCGTGACCATGGAGACATCTCCTTAATTTGGTCCCACGGAACAATAAATAAATAAATAAATAAATAAATAAATGAAACTTTCCATACACATTTTACAGACATCTTAACAATTTGATACTAGGAACTGAAACTGGCTGAGAGATGCAAAGAGCAATGAAACTGTGCTTTTTCGCCATAGTATCATAGCTCAGATTTGACCATATTCAAGTTTCTTGGATTGCCAGATAAGAAGTAAAGCCGACATTTTTCTACGTTTTATGTTGCACTTTTTCACCTTGTCTTGTCTGTTTTTCTTTATTTACCCGCTTCCAAGGTACATTACGTTTGTTGAACTGCCTGTCCTAAGGCGCATGAAGTACGAGGGCTTTTTCAAGCTCAGACAGGTCGTGAAATGGAAACCACAGCGCAATTAAAAAATGTTTCATTCGAAACATTTTGCTACACCTACCGGCAACTTCTCTATACTCTTATAGTCGCCGCTCCGACCTAGACATTTGGCGTAGCGTTCTACCAACTTTCCGATATCACTGTAGAAGGCAGCTACATTTACGAGTACTTTCCACCAGTTCTCTACGCTGATCTGCTGCACGTTGCTTGTGACTTAATGCTTTTCTCATGCAAAGTGATTCAAGTGAGCAAAACGAAGAAAATCAGAGGAAGCTAAGACCGAACTGTATGGCAGGTGATCCAGCACTTCCCATTGAAAACGCTGCAGGAGCGTCTTTGTCGCAAATGCAGTGTGCTGCTGAGCATTTTCATGAAGGACACTGCTTGATGACAATATTCCTCTTCGGTTGTTCTTAATTGCCTTCGTAGACGATTTGCTCGAACCGCCTGATCCACTCGTTGAACAAGATCGTAAGTTAACACTCGCTTCCTACCCTGACAGCTTACATCATGAACGTCCGTATGTCTTGATTCAAAGGTCCTGCACAATTTCCACACTTTGCTGTCACGCACGGCAGTTACGTTACATCGTCTGTATGAAATCAGGAGGAATACCTCGTTGAGGAGAAATCTGCATATACGTACATCTACATCTGCATAGATACTTCGCAAGTCACCGTACGGTGCGTGGCAGAGGATACCCTATACCACTACAAGTCATTTCTTTTCCCGTTCCACTTGCTAATAGACCGAAGAAAAAACGACTGTCTATATGCCTCCTTATGAGCCCTCATTTCTCACATGTCATCTTCGCGGTCATTACGTACAGTGTATGTTGGCGTCAGTAGAATCATTCAACTGTCAGCTTCACATGCCGATCCTCTAAGTGTTTGTCAATAGTGTTCTTCGAAAAGAACATCGCGTTCCTTCCAGCGATTTCCATTTGAGTTCCTGTAGCATCACAGTAACACTTGCGTGTTGATCGCACCTACCTGTAACGAATTTAGCAGCCCTCCTCTGAATTGCTTCGATGTCTTCCTTCAATCACATCTAGTACAGATCCCAAACACTCGAGAAGTATTCAAGAATGGGTCGCACCAGCGTTCTATATGCGGTCTCCTATACAAGTGAATCACTCTCTTCCAAAATTGTCCCAATAAACCGAAGTCGACCATTCACGTTCCCTATCACAGTTTTCATATCCTCGTTCCACCTCATATTGCTTTGCAACGTTACGCCCAGAAATTTAAATGACCTGACTGTGCCAAGTAGGACATTGTAGGACACTACTAATACTGCATCCGAACATTACAGGTTTGTTCTTCCTATTCACTCGCATTAACTTACACTTTTCCATATATAAGGCTAGCTGCCATTTCTCACACCAACTGGAAATTTTGTCTACGTAGTATTGTATCTTCCTACAGTCAATCAACATCTACATCTTACCGTGTACCACGGCATCATCAGCAAACAACGGCAGATGGTTACGCACCCTGTCCGCCAAATCATTTATGTATACAGGGAACAACAGCGGTCCTATCACACTTCCCTGGGCCACTCCTGACGAAAGCCTTGTCTCTGATGAACACTCGCCGTCGGGGACAAGATATTGGGTTCTATTAGTTAAGATGTCTTCGAGTCGCTCACATATCTGTGATATTATTCCATATTCTGCTATGGCGCACCGTGTCAAATGCTTTCCCGAAATCTAGAAATATGGAATCTGCCTGTTGCCCTTCATCCATAGTCCGCAGTATCTCATGAGAGAAAAGGGCAAGCTAAGTGTCGCACAAGCGATACTTTCTGAATCCATGCTGGCTTGTGGACATAAGCTTCGTAGTCTCAAGAAAATTAGCGATATTCGAACTGAGAATATGTTCAAGGATTCTGCAGAAAACCGAAGTTAGCAATATTGGTCTGTAATTTTGCGGTTCCATTCTTTTACCCTTCTTATGTACAGGAGTGCGCTTTTCTCCAGGCGCTTGGGACTTTGTGCTGGTTGATAGAGTCGCGACAAATGCAAGGTTGATAAGGGGCCAATGTCTCAGAGTACTGACGTGAGGAAAGCTTCCAACCGATTTCTCATACACAAACAGCAGTTGACCGGCGTTGCCTGGTGAAACGTTGTTGTGATGCCTCGTGTGAGGAGGAGAAATGCGAACCATCACGTTTCCGACTTTGATAAAGGTCGGATTGTAGCCTATTGCAATTGCGGTTTATCGTATGGAGACATTGCTGCTCGCGTTGGTAGAGATCCAATGACTGTTAGCAGAATATGGAATTGGTGAGTTCAGGAGGGTAATTCGGAATGCCGTGCTGGATCCCAACGGTCTCGTATCACTAGCAGTCAAGATGACAGGCATTTTATACGCGTGGCTGTAACGGATCGTGCAGTCACGTCTCCATCCCTGAGTCAACAGATGGGGTCGATTGCAAGACAACAACTATCTGCACGAAAAGTTCGACGACGTTTGCAGCAGCATGGATCATCAGCTCGGAGACCATGGGTGCGGTCACTCTTGACGCTGCATCACAGACAGGAGTGCCTGGGATAGTGCACTCAACGACGAATCTGGGTGCACCAATGGCAAAACGTCATTTTTTCGGTTTAATCCAGGTCCTGGTCGCATCCGTGTTTGGCGAAATCACGGTGAACACACATTGGAAGCGTGTATTCGTCATCGCCATACTGGCGTATCACCCGGCGTGATGGTATGGGGTGCCATTAGTTACACGTCTCGGTCATCTCTTGTTCGCACTGACGGCTCTTTGAACAGTGGACGTTACATTTCAGATGTGTTACGACCCGTGGCTCTACCCTTCATTCGATCCCTGCGAAACCCTACATTTCAGCAGGACAATACACAACCGCATGTTGCAGGTCGTGTACGGGCCTTTCTGGATACAGAACATGTTCGACTGCTGCCCTGGCCAGCACATTCTCCAGTCAATGGTGGCCGAGCAACTGGCTCGTCACAATACGCCAGTCACTACTCTTGATGAACTGTGGAATCGTGTTGAAGCTGCATGGGCAACTGTACCTGTACACGCCATCCAAGCTCTGCTTGACTCAATGCCCAGGCGTATCAAGGCCGTTATTACGGCCAGAGGTGGTTATTCTGGGTACTGATTTCTCAGGATCTATGCACCCAAATTCCGTGAAAATGTAATCACATGTCAGTTGTAGTATAATATATTTGTCCAATGAATACCCGTTTATCATCTGCATTTCTTCTTGGAGTTGCAATTTTAATGGCCAGTAGTGTATATAATGGAAGGACTTCTCTCTCTCTCTCTCTCTCTCTCTCTCTCTCTCTATATATATATATATATATAGAGAGAGAGAGAGAGAGAGAGAGAGAGAGAGGTCTCTAGGAAGCAATAAGCAATCAATAAATAAGCAAAATCCTGTTCCCTTACACTACAACGCAGCTGTCTCTCCAGCATACACGTTGCTCTAGCGGGAGAGTTAGTTTTAAATGAAGCCGTCAACCGCGCGCTGTGATACGGGCGTAGCGCACCGCTAGGCGTGTCTAGCCACCGCGTGTTATTAGATGTGAGCATGCCGCCGCTGCTAGCGCTGCCATCCGTCTCTGCAGCTGATAGACCAGACGTTATCCGGCATCCGCTCCGCGGTGAAAAATGAGTCCGCAGATGCGTCATTCGTTTCTCCCGACAACAACAGCGGGCTGCGCCACTCATGCGTGTAATATGGCGCGCCTACAGTTGGTCAATGCACTCTTTTACACGTTTCAAACTCCTGTGTTTCCCAGTAGAGGTAACAATGAAAGTGACAGGAGGTGATTTCTTGGAAAAGTGTATAGGCATGCGAACCGTGAGGTGACCCGCGGGTAAGATTGATATACATGCATAATCTCGCGGGCCTCTTCGTCACGTGACGCGACAGCAGCGCTCCTAGCGAATAAATTAGAAACTACAACCTCCGTGATGTTAAAATTTACGCAGTAACGCACTGGTATGAATGGTACAGCTTTCGCGACACGCCACACCAATAAATTATGCTTCAAAACACGAGTTTCAGCAGCTCTGTAGGACTCAACATGGATTCCGGAAACAGCGATCGTGTGAGACCCAACTCGCTTTATTTGTTCATGAGACCCAGAAAATATCAGATACAGGCTCTCAGGTAGGTGCCAATTTCCTTGACTTCCGGAAGGCGTTCGATACAGTTCCGCACTGTCGCCTGATAAACAAAGTAAGAGCTTACGGAATATCAGACCAGCTGTGTGGCTGGACTGAAGAGTTTTTGGCAAACAGAACACAGCATGTTCTACAGACGTTAAAGTAACCTCTGGCGTGCCACAGGGGAGTGTTATGTGACCACTGCTTTTCAGAATATATATAAACGACCTAGTAGATAGTGTCGGAAGTTCCATGCGGCTTTTTGTGGATGATGCTGTAGTACACAGAGAAGTTGAAGCATTAGAAAACTGTAGCGAAATGCAGGAAGACCTGCAGCGGATAGGCAGGGAGTGGCAACTGACCCTTAACACAGACAAATGTAATGTATTGCGAATACATAGAAAGAAGGATCCTTTATTGTATGATAGCGGAACAAACACTGGTAGCAGTTACTTCTGTAAAACATCTGGGAGTATGCGTGCGGAACGATTTGAAGTGGAATGATCATATAAAATTAATTGTTGGTAAGGCGGGTACCAGGTTGAGATTCATTGGGAGAGTCCTTAGAAAATGTAGTCCATCAACAAAGGAGGTGGCTTACAAAACACTCGTTGGACCTATGCTTGAGTATTGCTTATCATTGTGGGATCCGTACCAGGTCGGGTTGACAGAGGAGATAGAAAAGGTCCAAAGAAGAGCGGCGCATTTCGTCACAGGGTTATTTGGTAAGCGTGATAGCGTTACGGAGATGTTTAGCAAACTCAAGTGGTAGACTCTGCAAGAGAGGCGCTCTGCATCGCAGTGTAGCTTGCTGTCCAGGTTTCGAGAGGGTGCGTTTCTGGATGAGGTATCGAATATATTGCTTCCCCCTTCTTATACCTCCCAAGGAGATCACGAATGTAAAATTAGAGAGATTCGAGCGCACACGGAGGCTTTCCGGCAGTCGTTCTTGCCGCGAACCATACGCGACTGGAACAGGAAACGGAGCTAAAGACAGTGGTACGTAAAGTGCCCTCCGCCACACACCGTTGGGTGGCTTGCTGAGTATAAATGTAGATGTAGATGTACGTTCATTTTATATTCACACTAGCTTCAGATGTTTACATTAATTTATGCTATCAAGATGGTTATGGGGAGAAAGGAAAGGAAAGGAAGGGATCACTTTGTCAGCTGCGTCGGGACACTGCGCGGAATCAGCGGCTGCGAGTGTAAATATGTAGTGGACTGGGATTCGAACCTGGGATTTCCTGCTTACTAGGCAGGTATGCTAGCCACAGCGCCATCCGGGACAGTGTTATCGCAACTGAGCGGACTATCTCAGTACGTAACACGGCCGATCCACATTCCCATCTAGCGCCACCTATTCTCGGTCCTTGTCCATTTCCTCCACGTTCGCTACTCTGACATTAAAATGGCTCTGAGCACTATGGGACTTAATATCTGAGGTCATCAGTCCCCTAGAACTTACAACTAGTTAAACCTAACTAACCTAAGGACATCACACACATCCATGCCCGAGGCAGGATTCGAACGTGCGACCCTAGCAGCTGCGCGGTTCCGGACTGCAGCGGCTAGAACCGCTCGGCCTCACCGGCCGGCTACTCTGAGACTCCCACAGGAAGTCGGATGTATTTGTGCATCCGAACAGAAGGAAGACCCGTTGCCCAGCTCTGCTTAATTCATTATAAGAATGAGTGGTGGCCGTTCCCTTGTACATGTCCTAAAGAGCAGACACCACGCAGAATCCGTAGTTGTGATACATTATACGGGGTGTTCAAAAAGTCTCTCCGCAGTGCCGTATGATTGTTAGCCGCGCGTGCCGCATGCCGCAGTGAATATAAAGAAATGAAACTCAGTGAAATACATGTTATTAATTTGTTGAATATTCATTTTTACTGAGATAAACGAAACAGTGGAATGTTTGGAAGAGTTCTCTTGAAGGGAAGTAACCCAGGCAGGCGAACAATCATACGGCACGCGCGGCTAACAATCATACGGCACTGCGGAGAGACTTTTTGAACACCTCGTATGTAAACTGAAGGTCGATAGTGGGAGAAATGGCATCTGAAGATTCGATGTCAGGCATCTTGAAATGTCATCATGGAAAAATAAACGCCTATAAAAGCATCAGGTTGCAGCTAATTCACAGTAAATTAGCTTCAGTTTCAATAGAAGCAGTATTCTAATACTTCCACAACGGACAAGAATTATTCAATAATGTTAATCGAGAAAGAATACAGAACCGAAGAACGGCAATAAAATAGTCAGTCCCAGGTGACAAGGAAGTTCTACATGAAAGTTGGAAAAGAGGGTTTATGAATGCATTGAAAGAGATACAAATTTACACGAGTGCTAAAAGGGAACGGCACAATGTGCTGAATGAACAAACAGAACTGCATAACAAAAGGTTCTTGCGGAATTTTAACCGTGTGTTTGATGAGGTAAAATGGTTGTATATAATGCACATGCAGTCTGTAATTACTGTTATTTTATAGTATGACAATTTTATACCTTGTTAAGCTTGATAGTTTTTAAAATTCAGTGATTGATAATATCCGTTTCAAAGTCTGATTGCGTGTTATGATGAGTGACTATGGAACAGGACCTAAGCTTGAATGTATTTTTGCGGTATACTGATAATTTTTACTTTATGGACCGCATGACAGCAACTGAATAAAACACAATTTTAGTGAAACGAACACTGAAAAACATTGAACACACACTCACAGACAAACAGAAATACTATATAACACAGAAAAACCCACAAGCACCAACACTCCGCAGTCAACCGAAAGTACATAAAGACGGAATGCCAGTGAGAGCTGTTATCAACTTCAAGAAAGCCCCAACGTACCACATAGCCAAACACCTCCAAAAGTTAGTTACAAAACACTATAAAGTAAAAAAAAAAAACGGAACAGTGATAAACACAGGAAACCTAATAGAACACATACAGAACATACAGGTACCACACACAGCATCACTGATTTCATTCGACAAAGAAAATATGTATACCTCCATCCCTATCACAGAAACAACAGAAATCATAGAACAAAATCTCTCATCCCACAGCAACCTCACCACAGAAGCAACAAAAGAAGTAACAAATATGCTCAGACTGACAACTGAACAAAACTACTTTCAGTTTGAGAATGAATATTATCTACAAAGTGATAGACTGCCCATGGGATGCAAAATATCAGGAACATTAGCAAACATTTTCATCAGTCATCTAGAAAATCAGATATTTGAAAAGATAACCACTAATGAAAGTTTCAAAATCACATATTGGTACAGATATGTGGATGACATTATTTGTCTGGTAGATGAGCCAAGTGAAAAAATAAATAAACTCCATTCGGAAATCAACAAAGCTCATCAGAACATAAATTTTCTTGACATTACAATAAGAAAAGAAAACGGCAGACATACATTTAACATCTTAAGAAAACCAACAGCCACGGACACAATAATACATTCCACGTCTAACCATCCCCACAACCAGAAATTTGCAGCAGTGAGACATATGTTACATAGATTAAACAGTATCCCACTCAACATGAGAAACTATGGAAAAGAAATTAGTACAATCATACAAATAGCTAGGAACAATGACTATGAAACACATGTAGTACACAGGCTCAATCAAAAAATAAAAACGCAAATACAAAACAAACACAACATTTCCAGAATACAAGAGAACTCACAAGCTAAAAACTTACAAACACACTCAACAAACACACACAGTGACAACACCACACAGAAAAGGCCCAGATGGTACACTATGACCTACACACACAAACTAACACACAGACCTGCAAACATCCTAAAGAGACGGCTTCCAAATAGCATATAAGTCTGGGCAAACCCTCCAATCACACCTAAGCCAACCAGCTACCAAGAGGGACAAATTCCAACAATCAGGAAAATATAAACTTGAATGTCAAAGTTGTGATGCAGTATACATAGGCATGATATGCAGGAATTTTAAAACAAGATACAAAGAACATATCAGGTGTTGGAAGTACGAAGCAGACCATTCCACATTTGTACAACATTTAAAAGACCATAACCACCATCCTACAAACATGGAACAAGAAATGAAAATAATGAGAATAAGCAGCCATGACAAACATCTTATACAAATTCAAGAAAACTTCCACATTCAGAAAGCCATCGCCGAAAACAAACATGTGATAAATGAACAAACACTCATCAGCACAGGCTCCCTACTACACTTAATAAAAGAAATGATAAGATAAAAAAATCGTCCCTCTCACACAACCAGAATAAAAACACTCTTCACGCTCGAAAGTTCGGCAATAACATTCGATCTTTGGCAATAACATCTGACAGTCGGCTACACAAACCAAAACAGTGCATCGAAACAAGTGTCAAGTTCATAGTGCTGTGAAATATGGGGAAAAAACCGCAAATTGGCATTTAGAAGAAGAACAACAAAACCAAAAATGCAACAGGAGCGAAATATGTAGGAAGTCGTCCACGCAACCTGTAAGTATAGTTCAAAACATTACTACTTAATAGGAAATACCAACCACCGGAACTGTTTATAACCGATAGATACAGTGACCGAAGTGTAAATTAAATAGCAAACATTTGTACATATTCCAGGCCACTGAAGATGCCTTGCAGAAAATAAAGGCAAAACGCGTAAGGCACTACAATTGTTTTTCATTTAGTTGCTGTCACACGGTCCATAAAGTAAAACCTATCAATATACCGTAATATTACACGCAACTGAGGAAGACAGGACTACAAAAGTTGAAGATGTTGAACGTACTTGTATATACGAGGTGGAATACGTGCGTACAATAATTTTAAGCACATCGACAAAAGATGTGATAGTGAGGCACCGTATCCCCAGACATAATGATAGGTATGATCAGATGGGAATTAGTGACTGTATGCCAGTATACCTTTGGACAGCCGTTTACCGGCAAATGGCCAGTGTCGAATTAACCTGGGGAGGACGATGTTACGTGTGATTAGCGAGGCGTGAGATTCATTTTTTTGTTTGTATGACACTGCGGCAGTAATTATTTCAAAGTTTTGACAAGTATAGAACTTTGTTCTCGCCCGTGTCTTTAATAATATTATTCACTTTTAAATAGGAAACGGCTGTAATCAGCTGATAGTGATGTAAGGGCAGCCAAGGTAGAAAATGAAATTACCCTTCAGAGTCTTGAGTTTTCTTCAGATTTGTCATCTGAAACGTTATGTAAACAACGCTAACGCTAGCAGAATCATAGAACTGAAACAAGGTCAGAAGCATTATAACTAATGCTTGTCATTTCGCTGGGTCTCTGTTGCAAGTAATCTACAGCATTACGCATTTATATAGCAGGGTCTTCTGAGGTCATCGGTATAAATGTTGTCAATGTTAACAACACAAACGGTTCAGAGATTCTTACGAGCATTAGCGGTACATTAACAAGCCATTCGAGCACCGTCTGGTCGCGCTATCGCATTGGAAAACATTGTGCTTGAATAGCAACGGATTTCTTAGAACTTAACGATCTGAGACTTGATGATTAGCGGCTTGCATTACTCTCTCGGCGCGACGGAGAGCACAATGTCTCTTCAATGACCTTTCATCCACTTCTTTATCCTCCTCGCTTTGCATTTAAGAACTGAATGGGATACTACTACAAGGCTGCGATGCAGTCGAATCGCCGCTCAATACGGTATTAATATTTATGAAACGACCTATTTCATGCCGTTCACCTATTACAGGTGACAGTAATTCGTGCGGGAGCTTTATCGACTATGCATACACAGTGAGGAGCGGCAGTTAATTTATCCACGCGCATGACTAAAAACGTCTTTCCCATTAATCGGTCGACCAACGACCGAGAAAGCCAGACGGTTCGTAATTTGGCAGCAAGCTCACAAACGCCTTTGTGCGCGGGATTTATAGGCGACTGTAATGAAATGCAGAGCTCAGAAGACGACACGTAACACAACAGAGCATGCTCTCGTCTCCGAACAATGGTCGTATGTTATCGGCAGCTAGCCTCACGGGAACCGCCCATACGGAAATCATCTGCGCGGTAGTGATGAAACCGAGGATTCCAGAACACGATGGACGTTACTGAGTGGAAAGCAAGAGTATTGTTTGCAGCTGTAAGCCCGTACATGAACACGAAACGTAATCTTTGGCTATGTCACCACTGTTGTCGCCCATGAGATACGAGGTGTGGTCAGAAGGTTTTAGCTCCACAGCCGGGAAAACAATGCAACACCCTCAAGACTACAACCCTTGTCACCAGAATATAATATAAGCACTCCGTCTTCAGGCCACGAGTGGCCTACCGGGACCATCCGACCGCCGTGTCATCCTCAGTGGAGGATGCGGATATGAGGTGCGTGTGGTCAGTACACCACTCTCCCGATCGTTATGATGGTATTCTTGACCGAAGCCGCTACTAATCGGTCGAGTAGCTCCTCAATTGGCATCACGAGGCTGAGTGCACCCCGAAAAATGGCAACAGCGCATGGCGGTCTGGATGGTCCCCCATCCAAGTGCCGACCATGCCCGACAGCGCTTAACTTCGGTGATCTCACGGTAATCGGTGTATCCACTGCGGCAAGGCCGTTACACTGATAATCAGAGTTAGGGCATGCTGGCGTTTCTCGGAGATTAAGTGAAATGTCCTTTAAACTTATGAGGCTTGTACAGTAAAATGGGATGAATACAAACGAAACTTCCAAAAATACTTCTATGCTATCATGTCGCAAGACGAATGGGAAGACCATTCAAATATTTGTTTGTGTAAATTGGTATAGTCTGATTTAACAGAAGAATTATGAATCTCCAAATTGGCGACACAATCACTTGATGTTTTGTTCAGTCTATGACAAACGTTGGATGTAGTGCTGAATTTGCTCGCTTCGAATTTTATTTGAGAGTACCAGTCTAAATTGAGGTTTTTTTTTATTTAAGTAGGTGATAAAGAAATTTGCAATCCCACTTCCTTAATCGAAAGTTCAATTTTAAAGTAAACTTCAATCTGACTTGTTTTTTTGGCTAACTAAAAATATAGGGGTGTGTTTTCAGAATTCGTGGGGTAAACAAAAAAAGTAATCGCCACTGTTTCTTTAGAAGCAGACAAAAAGTTTGATGGAAATGAAGAGCCACCTGGCACTTTGCTCAACGTAGGAGATTATGCTGTTTTTGAAGTATCTGGAAAAAGTAAATTTGGATTGTATGCAAGTAAAATTTGTCATTGAGTAGACAAAGTTTATTAAATACATTTGTCGTGACAGATGAGAAGTCAATCTATAATCAAAAATATGTTGTTCAAAAGCTCTTTGTTACTTCTGGTGATAGAGATTGCAGATTCAAAGACATAGTCTTTAATCATGATTTCAGTGACTTCATGTATTAACAAACAAAGTTCGTGAATTTAACGCTAAAATTACTTTTGAATGCATTATGGGAACAGCAGTGATCAATGTCTTATAAATAATTACTATTAAAAACAGTCTTGACCACAATTTATTTAATAAGGTGACCGGTTTCGACCACTACTGTGCTCATCTTCAGACCATTGAGTAGGAACCTCTTTGTTGGAGAATCACTACTCAACAAAGAGGTTCCTACTCAATGGTCTGAAGATGACCACAGTAGTGGTCGAAACTGGTCACCTTATTAAATAAATTGTGGTCAAGACTGTTTTTAATAGTAATTATTTAACGCTAAAATATTGTAATTAGAGGTAATACGTTTTTATTTGGAGAAATGATTAAAAAACTGCAATTCATCCAGTAGTTTTAGTTTTTGAATTGAATGAAACTACTGTATATTGATCCAGATAAATTTTGTTCCTTATTCTCCTAGATACAAAACAGATTTTGACATGTTCTTATTCACCCTAAATGCAAAAAAATAGAAAAAAATAAGAAATTTAACACCTCTCTCTGTGAGGTAGCCCCTGAATAGATTTCAACCAAATTTGGTGCAGCAACAGCAATCCTCCTTAGTATTAGCACTGTTGTGTTTATAACCTCCTAGCTCAGTAACAGCAAAGATTCAGGCAAAAACGCGTTTGTTCCAACCCCTGGCCTATAGGCTGCCAGACACAACATGCATATTGTGTGGGAATAGCATCAGCCTGCCAAATCAACCTCCTTTGCAGGGCAGCCTATATGTCAGGCAGAAGAAAGCGTTTTCTGGGATCTGCCCTATATGACAGGTGTGCTGTGTTGGTGTATTATTGGCCTGCTTTATCGACCTGCTTTTCATTGCAGTCTGTATGTATGGGCAAATAAATAATTTCGAAGTGAGTGATATGTTGCCCCCTCTGAAAGACAGGCATATTGTGGGAGTAGTATCAGCCTGCTTTTTTAGAGTATCTTGTAGAGGTTACATGTGCTGGTGAACATTGCTGGGGACAGGCTGAGATGAATAGAGGAGCAGATGGATAGAGCAAGAGGGAGGAGAAAATGGACAGAGAGAGGGGAGATGGGGGCGATGCATGAGACAGGTGAAATGTGTAATGGGGTTTTGTGGACAGGTGGAAAAGGAAAGTGGAGGTAGATATGGGGAAAGACAGAAGCATTAGTGCATGGTCACAGTGAGGAGTGGAAAGATATGGTCACAGAGGGGGTGGAGGAAAGAGAGGCAGAGGAGGAAATGAAGAGACAGAGGGAGTGAGGAGGTCCAGATACGTAGATAGAGGTGAGAGAACGAAATGGACAGACAGATAGGGAGGAAGAGGTGGCTACAAAAAGGGGAAGGAGGAGGTACGTTCAATATATGTGTCAAAGGGACACATGAGAAAAGCCTTAGGGAAAAGGCTAGTGCAATTATAAGTTTAAAGTTAGGCACAACATCTATAATTCTGATTTTCATATTTTTTCTTAGAATTATCAATTTTTTATTTTAGATTTGAAAACTGTTTCTGCTCACACCATTTTACAGTACATGATTCTGATTTTTGGGCAGTGTTTATTCTCTGTCCATTAATTTGTTCTTGAGACAATCTGTCGAGTTTCTGTACGAGTGGGTGGCCAACTGCAGGAAGCCTTTCCAGAAGGAATATGGCTCTCATTAATTTCCGTCGTAAGGCGTTGGGCATTTCTACAACTTCCGCTAACAATAATGCAGGCTTGTACAACCAAGTCATTCATCGCTGGGAAAGATATGTCACCACTGAGAGCGGTTATGTAGGGAAGGACTAACACCATCACTAATTTTCAAGGTTGCAGCTTGATTCTTTTCTTCGAGGTGATAAATAAAGCTGTATGGCTACCCCTCGCAGATATTCCCCCTCCGCTTTTGTTTGCAGATAGCTCTGAACCTCGAAATGAGCGAGGATTGACGAGGGATCACGAAGTGGGAACCCGCGCCGAAGCACGCGCGGCAGTTGCGTCCCGACGCCGCGGAAGCACAATAAACACGAGCCGGCGCGAGAAGGTATCAATACGCGTCCGGCGCGCGCCGACGAGCGGACGAGCGCCGCTGGAGGGTAAACAAACCGCCAATGATGGACGACCTGCTGCGTCTATCGGGCGCGGCCGCGCCGCGGCGCCCGGTCAAGCAAACATTTTTGTTATGTCTTGGAGAAACAATCATTCACAGTACATCTGAACCAGCAAACACATTTACATGCGAGAGAGCTTTTCCGGGGTGACGAATGGCGTGCCACTCTTCCCGTCCCTGAGCTCGGTCCGTTTTCGCAGTTAATAAGATCCGAACGTAAGTAAGTGCGTCCTTTATCAGCAATGCTGGCCGTTAAAATTTCAGGAAGGATGGCAAATCACGGAACTTCCCTTATTGCGCTGATACAAGTCAAGGCATAGCTCTAGGGAGCCTATATAAATAATTTTTGACGTGAAAACATCTGCTATTCACTTGTCGATCGAAGTCTCTAGGGTGACAAATTACCAACAGATCTGAATCGCTGGTAACTAAAAAACATCGGATATCGCACCTTGGTGGGAACAGTGACACAACTAAAAAATTCAATTCCTGAGAAAACTCGACTTAAAGAATTCTATAAAACTTATATAGAAATAGCATAAGCTTCCTTTAAAGGTCAAATAACTATTTTTGGCAGAGAACTCCACTACATTTTTCTTACGTACATTATTTAACAGCTTGTAAGGGGGCACCGTGTCAAATGCTTTCCGAAAATCTAGAAATAAGGTTCAAATGGCTCTGAGCACTATGGGACGTAACATCTGGGGTCATCAGTCCCCTAGAACTTAGAACTACTTAAACCTAACTAACCCAAGACATCACACACATCCATGCCCGAGGCAGGATTCGTACCTGCGACCGTAGCAGCAGCGCGGTTCCGGACTGAAGCACCTAGAACCGCTCTGCCACAACGGCCGGCTAGAAATATGGAACAACCTGTTGACTTCATTCGTAGTTCGCGGTATAGCAAGAGAGAAAACGGCAAGCTGAATTTCGAACGAGCTATGCTACCTAAAGCCATGCTGATCCGTGAACATAGCTTTACAGTCTCAAAAAAAGTTTATTGTGTTCGAACTGAGAATATTGTCAATGGTTCTGAAGCGAACATGGAGTACATTAGTGTTTAACGTCCCGTCGACAACGAGGTCATTAGAGACGGAGCGCAAACTCGGGTGAGGGAAGGATGGGGAAGGAAATCGGCCGTGCCCTTTCAAAGGAACCATCCCGGCATTTGCCTGAAGCGATTTTAGGGAAATCACGGAAAACCTAAATCAGGATGGCCGGACGCGGGATTGAACCGTCGTCCTCCCGAATGCGAGTCCAGTGTGCTAACCACTGCGCCACCTCGCTCGGTGAAGCGAACAGAAGTTAATGATAGTGGCCTGTAATTCTGCGTGTCCGTTCTTTTACCCTTCTTATGTACTGGAGTCACATGTCTTTTTTCCAGTCGCTTGGGGCTATTAGAATAGAACGAGAGCTCACACTTCGTAGTAACTGATAGAAAGTCATCGAGTAAATCAAAAGTGATATCTGGCGTTCCCCGAGGAAGTGTTACAGGCTCTCTGCCGTTCCTAATCTATTTCACGATTTAGGAGTTAATCTGAGCATCCATCTCAGATCCTTTGCAGATGATGCTGTCGTTTACCGTATCGTAAAGTCGTCAGATGATCAACACCAACTACAGTATAATTCAGATTAGATATTATGATTGTATGCTGCGAAAAGTGGCAGTTGATCCTAAATAACGAAAAGTGTGAAGTCATCCACATGAGTACTAAAAGGAATCCGTTAAATATCGGTTACACGATAAATCATACAAATCTAAAGGCTACAAATTGAACTAAATATTTAAAAAATGGTTGAAATGGCTCTGAGAACTATGGGACTTAACTTCTAAGGTCAGCCGCGCGGGATTAGGCGAACGGTTTAAGGCGTTGCAGTCATGGACTGTGTGGCTGATCCCGGCGGAGGTTCGAGTCCTCCCTCGGGCATGGGTGTGCGTGTTTGTCCTTAGGATAATTTAGGTTAAGTAGTGTGTAAGCTTAGGGACTGATGACCTTAGCAGTTAAGTCCCATAAGATTTCACACACATTTGAACATTTTTTCTAAGGTCATCAGTCCCCTAAACTTAGAACTACTTAAACCTAACTAACCTAAGGGCAGCACACACATCCATGACCGAGTCAGGATTCGAACCTGCGACCGTAGCAGCCGCGTGGTTCCGGACTGAAACGCCTAGAACCGCTCTGCCACCGCGGCCGGCAACTAAATATTCAGGAAATAAAATTAAGAATAACTGAAACTGAATTGACAGCATAATAGTGTTGTGGGGAATTGCGATTTTTGGCACAACACTTAGAAAATCAAACAGATCTACTAAAGAGACTGCCTGCACTACCCTTTGGAGTATTAGTGTGCTGTGTGGTATCCGCATCAGGTAGGATTGACCGAGTACATCGAATGTGTTCAGATAAGGACAGCACGTTTTGAATTATCGCAAAATACTGATACGATAAGCGAATTGGGGCGACAATAATGAAAAGAAAGGCTTTTTTTTGTTGTGGCAGGATCTTCTCATGAAATTTCAATAATCACCTTTCTTCTCAGAGTGTGAAAATATTTTGCTGGCAGCTACCTACACAGAAAGAAATGATCGTCATAATAGAATAATGATCATTGTAATAAAATAAGAGAAATAAAAACTCGCACGGAAAGATTTAAGTGTTTGGTTTCCTTGCGCGCTGTTCGAGAGTGGAACATAAGAGAAATAGCTTGAAGGTGGTTCTATAAATTGCAGAGTAATTCATACAGATGTAGGTAAGTACAATTTTGTAATCTCAATACACAGCCCTTTAAATCTGTTAGATGACTGGCGTGGTACTGTAAATAAATGATGAAAAAATCATGTCCGTGAACATCTTTGTCTTACTGCAAAGAAACGGGTTTTCTAGGTCAAGGCACATTAAGTGGTTCTACTATGCTGCATGACTGAGCAAAAAAATCTGTGAGTCCTTTCGGATTCTAGTCGCGGGGGGCCCATAAGATTCTGCATGGCTTTCGCCACGGCCCTCCTACAACCATCTGTTCTTTCTTTGCATGCCAGTCATCGTATTAAAAAATTGGTTTAAATGGCTCCGAGCACTATGGGACTTAACATCTGAGGTCATCAGTCCCTTAGAACTTAGAACTACTTAAACCTAACCTACCTAAGGACATCACACACATCCATGCCCGAGGCAGGATTCGAACCTGCGACCGTAGCAGTTGCGCGGTTCCGGACTGAAGCGCCTAGAACCGCATGGCCACCGCGGCCGGCCATCGTATTCCTGCCAATGAGGTCACTAATATCACGGAACGATGAGCCATTGCTTCGATCATTTCGCTGTCTATTCCGACACGTACTGGTAGCATTTTTCTTTCTTACTCGTGGCATAACACGACCTTCTTAGAAACAACACCGAAAAGCAGTTCCTGAACGAGAAATCCGCTCCTTAATCTTCCCTCGTATACACAATATATATTCTAACTGCTTTGTGTGGCTGCGCTGAAATGCTATCATTTGCATACCCAAGCATATGCTGGCCCCACAACTCACCAGATCTGAACCCGATAGAACACACCTGTGATGTGACTGAACGTGGCGTCAGAGCCCATCGCCCACCTCCCTGGAATTTATGGGAATTAGGTGACTCTTGTGTACAGATGTGGTGTCGCTCCTTCCAGAGACCTACCACGGCCTCATTGCTTCCATGTCGCGAAGCGTCGCTGCTGTTCTCCGTGCCTAAGGTGGACGTACCGGCTATTGGGTAGGTGGTCATAATACTCTGGCTTATCAGTCTAATTATCCAGACAATTTTCATCAGCTTGCAAGTTAAAATAGAACGCATTTGCCATTGGCATTGCACTAACATCCAAAGATACTGATTCAGATGTTTATTTTGTAGTTCACATACATTCATTACTAAATTGCGTTAAGTGTTAGCCGGCGCTACAGTCTGCAACCGCGCGACCGCTACGGTTGCAGGTTCGAATCCTGTCTCGGGCATGGATGTGTGTGATGTCCTTAGGTTAGTTAGGTTTAAGTAGTTCTAAGTTTTGGGGGACTGATGACCTCAGAAGTTAAGTCCCATATAGTTCAGAGCTATTTGAACCACTTTTCGTTAATTGTTGAACTAAATTTCTAAAGAAAGGACTCTATTGCAGCACTAAAGATTTATTAGAATATTGTTGAAATTTTCGATCAAACTTTGTTTTCCAGGTTGGTCTGTTTCTTCAAAACAATGTGAGGAAATTTAGTTAAATATGTGAAAAATTCTGTTTCCTCCAGAATATTTAGCAGGCTACGTTTCTAGCAGTGTGGTGTTGACAGGCATTGTATTACATCACTGGTTGTGTGATTTTCTCCTTTCAGGTGGGGGCTAAGTGTAGACAGATGAATAGCAGTGAGATTCAGATACTCTCTAAACCTTATTTCGAAATTCCAACCTTTCTATCCTATGTATATTTTCTCACAGCTACCGCATTTTAGCGTACAAGCATTTGAACGCCTAGATTTGGAGGGTTGTTCTAAGGACTGGTAACAGCGAGAAAACGTGCATAGGACAGGCAAGAAAGAATCTCAAAATAAGATTCAAAGAACATCTGAATCCAACTGGCATATACTTATCTCCATTTATACTATACCTCAAAGAACAAAACACACATCCAGCAATGTAACACAATGCCTGTACACACGGCCAAATAAGGGAGGCTGCAAAAAACTACGAAAAATAAAATCTTTTCGCATATGACGAGTATTCGGAAAGTAGCGTCCAATTAGGCGCGAAATGGAAACCACTGTGAAAATCCGATGGAACTTCGTGCAGGTGTGTTGGGAAGTGGGCAGTGTCTTTAGTTTGCCTGTCGATCGATTCACGTCGCTCTTTTCAGTTCAGAGCGCACAGTAATCACATAGAAATGCCTAAAACAACAGTGTCTCCAGCCTAGTATGTAGATCTGGTGAGAGATTTCGCCTGAAGCTGTGCAGCCCACATAACATAAATGTCATGTATTTCTTTCTTCAAGACAATTTTCAGCCGCATTCTGCAGGGGCAATGAAGTCGCTCCTGCAGCTTTTTCGATGAGAAATCTTTGATCACCCACCATACAGCCCTTAATTGGCTCCCTCCGGCGTTCATCTCTACTAACATGAAGCGCTGGCTCTGAAGACAAAATTTTGGCGCAAACAACGAAAGGCAGACCAGCGTAGAGAATTGGCAGAAACCACAGGCGGCTGCTTTCTGTGAAGAGGCTACTGGAAGGTTTGTACAGCGCCACGATAAATATCTAAGTCGAAGCGGTGACAATGAGAGAGGTAGCTGGAAGATATGGCTAACTGTTACGAATAAAATTTTTTTTATTTTTACTGTAGTTTCCATTTCGCAACCGATCGGACCTTACTTTCCGAACAGCCCTTGTATTTGACTAAAAATCCTGACATTAGTTTGAACGAAGAGACCGACATCCTAAATTAACATTCTGATTAAAGGCCATATAATTTCTAATTACTTGAGTGTAACTGGCAATCGTCTTTGGCATGTGCTAAGAAACCAGTATGTAAGGCATGTTAAATTATATGAAAAAGTAGCAGTCACGTTATGTAACACAGAACGTTATACACTACACTACAGATAAATGCGTTTCGAAAGTTATTTTGTCTTCTGTAGTGCAATGCCCCTGATGATGGGCATATGCCTGATAGGCCTATTAGTTCGGCAATAAAAATAAATAAATAAATAAATAAAAGTAATCTCTGTTGGGCAACATACGTCAATATACATACAAAAATGAGGTGTTTCCAATATTTGCAAGCTGCAGAGTACCGCTTCGTCACGATATTCGTTCGCTGAATTTGTGTAATGTCATGACAACAGATTCTAAGCAATTTTTAATATCTTTTGTTTGCAATTTTTGATTTCATCCAAACAACTGTCGCTGTGTTACTCGATGACGGACTAGTACGCCGAAAACCGGTTAATAACACTCAATTAATATTGGCAGATAACGCAATTCGCTTGCTTTTTACCTTTAAGTCCGCAACGAAAATGTGGAAAAAATATGAATTTATAGGTGGAGGTGTGACAACTGTCGTGAATAGGTTGTGGACCCCTATTGAACAGGGAACGGAGGCGCGTACCAAATGCTGCTGTGGGAATTACAGTTTTTTTTCCCTCTCCTGTGCAAGCTGCGACGACAGGGTGTTTGCATGGCGCGTTAATCCAGCAGCTACCGCCCGATCCACCCTCGGCCTCCAGTGCTGGCGTATGGCTAAGCGCAGCGCCCAGCCCATTCTAATTCACTTTCTCCTAATTACGTGCTCAGCTAAATGCCCGGGCTTATGGACCGGCGCAAATGCCTTTAGAGAGCCGGGAGGCCCAGGGCGTCGCGTGTTGGCAACAATGCCGGCGTGTAGCCAGGCCACCACTCCCCGTCCGCCGGGAGCCTACTAATTACCGTTTTATACACAAATAAATCAGGCCTGCCAACACCCTCCCCGGGCAGGCAGTTAGCCACGAGCGGTCGCTTTTGTTCGCCGCCGTAACCCCAAACTTTTCAGAAATAATTACAGATTTTTTCCTCGTCCCGCTTCTTTAATTTACTCTGCAAACTAAATAATGAGCTTCAAGTCCTATTGGACTAAGAGCTACCGCTGAAATAACGTTTTATCCTTAAGGGCGGAGGGGGTGGGGATGGGGGTGGGGGTGGGTGGGAAGAAGGGTGACTGTATCGAAAGCAGAATTTCTTCAACATGCCTTGGAGCCTTTAACGTCAGGAAGATGTTATTCTCTGTATTTGTTAAAGAATTTGTTTTGAGAAATATTAACAGTGGAATAAATTTAAAAAACTACCATCTTCAATGCTACACAATTATATCTTCCAGCTTTTTAATGAGACCATACAAAGAACAACATTATAAAAAATTCTAATGTATATTTTATGCATGGTATAAATGCAGAATAATTATATAATGTCTATGTCCAACATCTTTAGACAGAAAATCTTTACCGAAATGGCACCTTCTAAAATTCAAATGAAGTTTCCCCTCGAACAGGAACGAAGATGAGTGCAAGAAGATAAACGCTGCATCCTGTACGGCCATTTAAAAGTTGATGACCGACTGAAAACCAGAACGTTTCAATAGATCCACGCACCCTCTAACTAAAACCGCTGATGATTATGGTTTCTGGGGTGCTTGCACAGGATAGAGTAGCATGGAGAGCTGCATCAAACCAGTCTTCGGACTTAACACGACAACGACAACAAACAACAACAACAACAACAACGATGTCGGAGCTCATAGTTGCAAGGACCATCTAAATAGATGGCCTACTGCAAGGAAATAAGCTCCGGTGTTTCTGTGGTGCTGACAAAATAACGTTTGGTTGCTGCAGTGCTACGATTGCACCTTCCTCCGTCACATGCGAAGAACTGCCTTCTCCGTATTCAAATGGAATACAGGTGGGCAAACGCCCCAGACATATAGAATGGAATGTTATAGACTCGATAAAGAAAGTTGTATAAATCTATGAAATATTCCTTGCCACACTCAAAACTACAACAATTACTTTTCGACTTGGTTATCGATGATCATTTGTATTTTTTTTCTCCGCCGCTTTCACAAGGTGCTAGCTTACCGACCGAAACGGACGGTTACCGGCTACATGCTCCTTTACCATCACGTGAGAAGTACAGAGTTTTGAGATGTAGGATTATTCATACTGTTTATTATCCAGCCAGGTAAGAAATGACAGAAAGGGGGAACACATTCCACAGACAGAAGTCTCTGACGTCATTAGACTCTATTCTAGTCTATTCTAATTTCTAGGAAATGAAGCCCGTGCGTTACATGTGAAAGAACAGCTACAATAATAGGACAAAAAAATATGGTTTTTATGATTCGTCATAAAATGTACAATATTTGAAAGAAGTATATGTATACGTATAATGTCGAGAGACTAACAAATTTTAGTTACCTGTCAGCTGCCCATTCTTCTTTTAAGAACACATTAGAAACTTTTTAGAAATATATTCCATTTTCACATGGTAATTGAAAATAATTTATTTTATGTAGGCATAGGCATCTTGGAAACTGAATGGCTCAGAATATATGCAATGGCAATGTCCAGTATTGATAATTTGATGTATTAATACCGGTCGCAGTGGCCGAGTGGTTCTAGGCGCTTCAGTCCGGAACTGCGCTGCTGCTGCAGTCGCATGTTCGAATCCTGCCTCGGGCATGGATGTGTGTGATGTCCTTAGGTTAGTTAGGTTTAAGTAGTTCCAAGTTCTAGGGGACTGATGACCTCAGATGTTATGTCCCATAGTACTTAGAGCCGTTTGAACCATTTGATGTATTAATGTGACTGCACAATTTCTCAACCCTTGAGCACGTTCTTAGCTCTTGAACTGAGCAAGACTTCATCGACTTACCAGGAGTTGTCGTGCAGAGTAAGCTAGGAGCATGTGAGAACTGTGGTAGGGAAGGCGAATGGTCGACTTCGGTTTATTGGGAGAATTTTAGGAAAGAGTGGTTCACCTGTAAAGGAGGCGGCATAAAGGACGCCGGTGGGACCGATTCTTGAGTACTGCTCGAGTGCTCGGGATCCGTGCCAAGTCGGGCTGATGGAAGACATCGAAGCAGTACAGAGGTGCGCTTGTAGATTTGTTACTGGTAGGTTCGAACAACACGTAACTGTTACGGAGGTGCTTCGGGATTTCAAATGTGAATCTCTGGAGGGATAGCGACGTTCTTTTCGAGAAACACTACTGAGAAAATTTAGAGAACCGGCATCTGAAGCTGACTGCAAAATGATTTTACTGCCGCCAACACCCACTGCGCTTAAGGACCATGAAGATAAGATAAAAGAAATTAGGACTCATAGCGAGGGAGACAGACATTCGTTTTTCCCTCACTCTGTTTGCGAGTGGAACAGGAAAGGAAATGACTAGCAGTGGTACAGGTTATCCTCGGTCACGAATCACACGGTGGTTTGTGGAGTATCTATGTAGATGGAGATGTACCAGTCATCAAGATCAGAGTGTAGATACATCCTATACCTTCTCAAGTATACCACACACGTAAGGTGGTTGGGACGGCGAGATTTAAGGATTATAGACCGTGAGATACAAGGATCATGCACGACTGGACGACTAGCAGAGTAAGACATCGAACAGAGTGACCTGTGGTTCGAGAAAACGCGGTTATGAAAATCGTAACTGTTAATGACTGTGGACGTCAGTTATACCAGTCTAGAGAGACTATCAAACTCATATCCTTAGAGTTCAAGAAGAATTTAGTAATTGTAATTCCAAAGCAGGCAGTTGCTGTCATGTGTGACCACTACTGAACCATCAGTTTAAAAGTCAAGGATACAAAATACTGACATGAATTGTCTACAGAAGAACAAAATTGAGGTTTTCGTGACCACTTAGTAAAATATTGTCTGTTGGCTTCTGTCGCGGGCTATTCGGACAACTTTTGTTTAACGACTTATCAACCGTTCAGCCATCAGGAGAGTCTGGCATAGTCAAAGGTTTACCCTCCATTGCTGGTGGCGGACTAGAGTCGAACCCGCTGACAGGGATTCTATGTAATTCTCTATCCAGTATCTGAAGCCTTTTCCCTGGTCATTACCGCAATGGTGCTCTCCTTGCTACCTGCAACGGTCGTTCGCTGCAGCACTAGAATCTAGGTTCTGTTTATCATGATGTTTTCTTCTTTCTTATTGAAACTACTGTCGTGTGAATTTCTATGGCATCCCTCAAAGAGGGACACAAAAACTTGTAGAAGTCGGTCCAGGGGAAGTTAAGTATGGGTTCAGGAGAAATGTAGGAAACCAGAGGCAATACTAACCCTATGACTTCTTTAGAAGATAGGTTAAAGAAAGGCATACCTACCTTTATAACCCAAATTGCAGACTACGAGAAAACGTTTTACAATACTGATTGTAATTACTCTTCGAAATTCTGAAGATATTAGGCCAAAATACACGGTTTGTAAGATTATTTACAACTTGTGTAGAAGCCAGACTGCAGTTATGAGTCGGATGACGTTAAAGGGAAACAGTGGTTGAGAACGGGCTGAGGTAGGGTGGTTTCCTGTCCCCAGTGTATTTCAGATTGTGCCCTTAGCAAGCAATAAAAAACTACAGAGAACTTTAGAAAGAGAACTTTAGGGAGAGAAGTAAAAAAAAAGACACTGGAGACGGAAAACAACTTGCAAGAGTATCTGAACGGAATTGGTAGCACCTTGGAAAGAAGTTATAAGGTGAACATCAAGAAATGCAAAACAAAAGTAATCGAGTGTAGTCTAATTAAATCAGGCGATAATGGGGGAATTAAATTAGGAAATGAGACACTAAAAGTAGTAGATGAGTTTTGTTATTTGGGCAGCAAAATAACTGATGACGGCCGAAATAAAGAGGATATAAAATACAGACTGGCGACAGCAAGTGAAACATTCTGGCAAAAGAGGAATTTGTTAACATCTAATATAAACTTACGTCTTAGAAAATCTTCTCTGATGGTATTTGTCTGGAGTACGGCATTGTTCGGAACTGAAATGTGGACGATAAGCAGTTCATATAAGAAAAGACGAGATGCTTTTGAGATACGGTGCTCCAAAAGAATGCTGAAGATTAGATGTATAGACAGAATAATTAACTAGGAGGTACTGCACAGAACTGGAGAAGAAAGAAATTTATGGCACAAGTTGTTTTTTTGTTTTTTAAACAGGAGTGGGTGATAGGATACATTCTGCATTAAGGGACTGCCAAATTCGTAATGGAAGAAAGTGTGTGTGTGTGTGTGCGTGTGTGTATGTGTGTGTGTGTGTGTGTGTGTGTGTGTGTGTGTGTGTGTGTGTGAGGGGCGGGATGGGGGTGGTGGTGGAGAGGGGGGAGGGTAAAATTGTAGAGTGACACAGTTAACAGGTTCACATGTATGTGGGTTGCAGCAGTTATGCAGAGATGAAGGGGCTTGGACGGGATAGACTAGAGGGGAGAGTGCACCAAACTAGTTTGTGAACTGAAGACAACAACAAATCATCGCAACTATCTACTCTTTGGGGGTCGCTGCTGTTGCTGCAAATGATTCCTCTACATACCTCCTCGACAATCTGTTCATTCTCTGCTGGTTAACGGGCCTTTTAAAGCATCTTAAAATTTTAGTTATTTATCTCAACCCCCGGCCACCTCTGGGCTATCCGTGTGTTGTCTGCATGCTATCGTTGACCATTGTTTGGAGTGGCAAGCCAGCCTCCTGACACTGTTGTACTGTGTCGGAGACTCCTGGGATAGTCACTCTATATGCCGTCAGTGATATATCTTGGAAAGGCCGTGCAAGCCTTCTAGTACTGATGTATCTTGTTGGTCAATATCTTGGAATACTTGGGACAGTCTGTCTAACCAAGCCAAATGTGTGCATCTAGTTTCAACTTCTGGCACTAGCAAGTGAAAAACATAAGAACTGTTTTCATCTAAAGAGCAATGTCTAGACTTAAAGGTAGTCTCTGTTCTTTCTGGAAGGCTATTGTGTGTCGTAAGTGAGGACGCGCTTGAACTTCGTCGTTCAATGTTATGACATCAGAGATACAGTATTACGTGGCACATGGAAGTAGGCATCTCTAGTGGAAAGACTGTCTAATTCGCTAAAGAAGAGCAGGAAGTTTCTAAGTTTCTTCTCGGGTTCATTTAGCAAACAGGAAAGAGTCACAGAGATGTTCATCCAACTCTCAAATAGCAGACACTACAAAAGAGCCGGTGTGTATTAAACTGTACTGTTGAACTCCGAGAGCGTACGTTTCTAGGAGACTCGACCAAAATATTGATTCTACCTACATACACTGTCTAACAACAAAAAAGTGGTGGGGGTGGGGGCAAAAGGGAAGAGAAAGAAAAATGAAACTTTACCCGTTGGGAAGGTGTATGATGTTATTTCAGTTATTATACTATCCAGCTACTTTTACAAACCATTTGGCAATCTGAGATCACGTTTCAGTACGACGTTGCAACGTCTTTGGTCTGGATGCATGCAGTGATTCTGTTGGAAATGGTGTCATAAATCCGTTGTATACTCTTCTGAAGGAATCTACCCCTCAGACGATGCTGATATCCTGGATACTGACGCTAGGACGAAGCTGACCTCCTATCTAGTCCTACCCGTGTTTTAACAGGGACAGATGTGAATATCTGACAGGCCACTGGAGTTGCTCAACATCACGCAGACGGTTCACAGACAAAGGCTCCGTGTGTGGACGAGCATTGTGCAGTTGAAAAATAGCACCACGATGGTGTAGCATGAAGATGCAGGATGCTGGTGACATGTTGTTGTGACGTCATTGTTCCCTCAATCATTAGCAGCCTTGAACTGAAGTCATACCCGATGGCTCCCTACACCATGATGCCGGGAGTAACATCGTTGTACATCTAAAAACGCTGGAAGAATGGGATCTTTCCCCCACCTCGATCCTCGACGAAACTGGTCATTCGGGGTAGTGCAGAATCGTGTATCGTCGCTAAACACAATACAATGCCATTCATCAGTCCATGCTTCCCGGTGACGACACCACTCCGAACACAGCTCTTTGTGTCGTGGTAATGGCAGTCTACACACGGGACACTAATTCGTTAATCCAGCTGCTGCTAGTATCCTACCAATGGTGTGAGATTGCAGGGAATGTTGAAGGGTGTGCATAACCTGTTCTCGGATGGCAGGTGCAGATGTGAATTGATGACAGACACAATTGTGAAGGGGTTAAGTTATGATTGGTGGTCCTGTCCTGTGGTGGTCAGATGTGGTAGACCAGAACCTCGGCAACGAGTATGCTTGCCTTCACGTTCCCGCGCAGTCCAACATCGCGCCCTGTCACATCTGAATGCCCACAAATGTGGATATTGCACGATTCGACCATCCGGCCAAAAGGAGACACACAATGAGGCCCCCTTTCAAACTCTGTCAGGTGCTGATAACGCGGTCTCACACTTTTACGTGACATCTCAGTATCCTCCACAGTAATCACTCAACATCTGACTCAATTTAGGCCCATTACACTACTGGCCATTAAAATTGCTACACCAACAAGAAATGCAGATGATAAACGGGTATTCATTGGACAAATATATTATACTACAACTGACATGTGATTACATTTTCATGCAATTTGAGTGCATAGATCCTGAGAAATCAGTACCCAGAACAACTACCTCTGGCCATAATAACGGCCTTGACACGCCTGGGCATTGAGTTAAACAGAGCTTGGATGGAGTGTACTGGCACAGCTGCCCATGCAGCTACAACACGATACCACAGTTCATCAAGAGCAGTGACTGGCGTATTGTGACGAGCCAGTTGCTCGGCCACCATTGACCAGACGTTTTCAGTTGGTGAGAGATCTGGATAATGTGCTGGCCAGGGCAGCAGTCGAACATTTTTTGTATCCAGATAGGCCCGTACAGGACCTGCAACATGCGGTTGTGCATTATGGTGCTGAAATGTAGGGTTTCGCAGGGTAGAGCCACGGGTTGTAACACATCTGGAATGTAACGTCCACTGTTCAAAGTGCCTTCAATGTGAACAAGAGGTGACCGAGACGTGTAACCAATGGCACCCCATACCATCGCGCCGGGTGATATGCCAGTATGGCGATGACGAATACACGCTTCCAATGTGCGTTCACCGCGATGTCGCCAAACACGGATGCGACCATCATGATGCTGTAAACAGATCCTGGATTCATCCGAAAAAATGACGTTTTGCCATTCGCACACCCAGGTTCGTAGTTGAGTACACCATCGCAGGCGCTCCTGTCTGTGATGCAGCGTCAAGGGTAACCGCAGCCATGGTCTCCGAGCTGATAGTCCATGCTGCTGCAAACGTCGTCGAACTGTTCTTGCAGATGGTTGTTGTCTTGCGAACGTCCCCATCTGCTGACTCAGGGATCGAGACGTGGCTGCAAGATCCGTTACAGCCATGCGGATAAGATGCCTGTCATCTCGACTGCTAGTGATACGAGGCCGTTGGGATCCAGCACGGCGTTCCGTATTACCCCCTTAACCCACCGATTCCATATTCTGCTAACAGCCGTTGGATCTCGACCAACGGGAACAGCAATGTCGTGATACGATAAACCGCAATCGCAATAGGCTACAATCAGACCTTTATCAAAGTCGGAAACGTGATGGTACGCATTTCTCCTCCTTACACGAGTCATCACAACAACGTTTCACCAGGCAACGCTGGTCAACTGCTGTTTGTGTATGAGAAATCGGTTGGAAACTTTCCCCATCTCAGCACGTTGTAGGTGTCACCACCGGCGCCAACCTTGTGTGAATGTTCTGAAAAGCTAATCATTTGCATATCACAGCATCTTCTTCCTATCGGTTAAATTTCACGTCTGTAGCACGTCATCTTCGTGGTGTAGCAATTTTAAAGGCCAGCAGTGTATATATCCCAGCAGGCCTGGTAGCAACAGTAGAGAAGAACAACACTAATGCCCTCTGGCGGGCCTTCTAACTGCCACAGAGAATTGCAAATTTAATGATTTACTTACCCGTCGTTGGTGTGTATGTGTGCGAAGTTACGTTGATATCCGACGACGTCTTCTGTATGCTTCACTTTTTCTGGCAGGCAGTCAATATTTGTGAAAGGACGAGGCAGGTAACTTTTGGGAGGTTGGAGCCCACACCAAGGCTTAGCAACGGTTCTTCTTCCCACCCATCATTCACAACTGGAACGGGAAGCGGAGGAAGTGATCGTGATGCACGAAGTATCATCAGCCAAACTCTGTGCTGAGTCACAGAGTAACATATTTTTTTGTCTGTGGCTGAGTCTTGCCGAGTGTAGATGTAGATGTGATAAGTTACCAAATGTGTGAGCGGAATGTGCCTCGGTTCAAGGTGAAGAGTACCGAGCGAGATCGCCAGCGGTGGGCTCCAGCTGTGGTACCAGCTGATGCTGAGGCCCCTCGAGATGAGGGTGGAAGGACTGGGTGCTGGGGTGGCGGCTGGTCCCACGCGTCGCACCTGGCTGTGTCACCTCCGCCTCCGCCTGCCCGCTAATCCCCGCCTCCCCGGCGGCCGCACGCCGGTCCTCGTGACGTCGCAGCGGCCTCAAGGCTGAGCGTCGGTCCGGTAATCCTCTCGTCTCGTTAAGCGCCAACTCTCCCCAGCGACACCACCTCCCGTATCGTACAGTGGCTCCTCCTCCGCTCAGCAGCCGGAACACTCTTTCTGCCTCTCACACTCCGTGCTCTCTCTCTCTCTTCCCTCAAAAGACTACAACAGCACCAGTACTTGTCACTTTGGTTACATCTCCTTTGGACACGGGCAGTGGGAGGAAACCCGCCGTGTATTGGCGTAAGAGAAGAGACCAAAAGTAAGTGGCTCAAGAGAGATGAACAAATGTTAATTCCAGCTAACGAAATACCTAACCAGAGAAACATACTAGACTAATACCACTCAGGCATCCGTAAACGTCGTAGCACAACTTCTGTCTTAATAAAGGTCTTACGTAAAATCGGTAAGCGGGTCGAAGTCTTCCATCCAGTCACTCACTGATCAGTCTGGCCTGGCAACGGAAGACAGCAAAACGAAAGCTGAAATTTTAAATTTAGCATTTGAGAAATCTTTCACGCAGGAGGATCGTACAAGCATGCCGCCGCTTGAGTCTCGTACAGATTCCCGTATGCAGGACATAGTGATAGACATCCCTGGGGTTGTGAAGCAGCTGAATGGGTTGAAAATAAATAAATCACCAGGTCCTGATGGGATTCCAATTCGGTTTTATAGAGAGTACTCTACTGCATAGGCTCCTTACTTAGCTTGCATTTATCGCGAATGTCTTGCCCAGCGTAAAGTCCCGAGCGACTGGAAAAAAGCGCAGGTGACTCCTGTATATAAGAAGGGTAGAAGGACGGATCCTCAAAATTACAGACCTATATCCTTTACATCGGTTTGTTGCAGGATTCTCGAACATATTCTCAGTTCGAATATAATGAATTTTCTTGAGACAGAGAAGTTGCTGCCCATGCATCAACACGGCTTTAGAAAGCATCGCACCTGCGAAACGCAACTCGCCCTTTTTTCACATAATACATTGCGAACCATGGATGAAGGGTATCAGACGGATGGCATATTCCTTGACTTCCGGAAAACGTTTGACTCGGTGCCCCACTGCAGACTCCTAACTAAGGTACGAGCATATAGGATTGGTTCCCAAATATGTGAGTGGCTCGAAGACTTCGTAAGTAACAGAACCCATCCTCGATGGTGAGTGTTCATAGGAGGTGGGGGTATTATCTGCAATGCCCCAGGGAAGTGTGGTAGGTCCACTGTTGTTTTCTATCTACATAAATGATCTTTTGGATAGGGTGGATAGCAATGTGCGGCTGTTTGCTGATGATGCTGTGGTGTACGGGAAGGTGTCGTCGTTGAGTGACTGTAGGAGGATACAAGATGACTTAGACAGGATTTGTGATTGGTGTAAAGAATGGCAGCTAACTCTAAATATAGATAAATCTAAATTATTGCAGATGAATAGGAAAAAGAATCCCGTAATGTTTGAATACTCCATTAGTAGTGTAGCGCTTGACACAGTCACGTCGATTAAATATTTGGGCGTAACATTGCAGAGCGATATGAAGTGGGACAAGCATGTAATGGCAGTTGTGGGGAAGGCGGATAGTCGTCTTCGGTTCATTGGTAGAATTTTGAGAAGATGTGGTTCATTTGTAAAGGAGACCGCTTATAGAACGCTGGTGCGACCTATTCTTGAGTACTGCTCGAGCGTTTGGGATCCCTATCAGGTCAGATTTGAGGGAGGACATAGAAGCAATTCAGAGGCAGGCTGCTAGATTTGTTACTGGTAGGTTTGATCATCACGCGAGTGTTACGGAAATGCTTCAGGAACTCGGGTGGAAGTCTCTAGAGGAAAGGAGGCGTTCTTTTCGTGAATCGCTACTGAG
The DNA here is from genome assembly GCF_021461385.2 of Schistocerca piceifrons. Classification (NCBI taxonomy): domain Eukaryota; kingdom Metazoa; phylum Arthropoda; class Insecta; order Orthoptera; family Acrididae; genus Schistocerca; species Schistocerca piceifrons. The sequence continues at coordinate 810,959,038 of NC_060140.1, read as the reverse complement.
GAAATTTAGAGAACCAGCATTTGAGGCTGACTGCAGTACAATTTTACTGCCGCCAACTTATATTTCGCTGAAAGACCACAAAGATAAGTTAAGAGAGATTAGGGCTCGTACAGAGGCATATAGGCAGTCATTTTTCCCTCGTTCTGTTTGGGAGTGGAACAGGGAGAGAAGATGCTAGTTGTGGTACGAGGTACCCCCCGCCACGCACCGTATGGTGGATTGCGGAGTATGTATGTAGATGTAGATGTAGAAGGTAACAGATGACACTGTCGACGTCGACATTTTACTTGCCAAACTTCGCAGCCTAAATTTTTCGTCAAGTGCAGTGAATTCGTTTCGCTCATACCTGACGTATCGCGAATAATGCGTCATGTCCGGCACCATAATGTTACATTGGAGGCAGGTAGTATCAGCCGTCCCCCAGGGTTCGGTATTAGGTCCTGTACTCTGTTCATTATATGACAATGATGTGCCATTGGTTCTGTCCTACTGCAAATACCGCATGTACGCTGGCTCCAGTAGTATCTAAGTGCAAAACCAATAAACCTGGTGACAGCTATCGAGAATGTCAGCACCTACATGTGTCCACTATCAAAATCGGTGGAGTATACGGGCTTAAAGCTCAACCCATCTGAATCCAAGCGCTGCTGGTTGGTCATTCTAGGCCCATTACCCAGAATTATCGGGGATTCCTATCATCTTTAACACTAAATGGGATAAATACCAACTTCTCTCCCTCAGCAAAGGTTCTAGGAGTAATATTACATGAAAATTAAAAATAGACTGTGCACGTAACTTCAATATGCGGGAGGCCTCAGCATCCCTCCACCGAAAAAAAAAAAACACATAAAAAGCTCCTCTCTCTTGACCTGAAAAAGACACTTGTGCAAACACGTCTTATACTTCCAATTATTAAGTACAGGCCTTTCTTAGAATACCTCACGGCGCTTGAAACTTCCCGAATGCATGTGTCCATTAAATCTGTGATGTTCGAATCTTTGATCATATTTCACTGTAGTATGCATAGCTATCCCGTCTACGTGCAGACGAGCACTGCGATTTCCATACCTTCCCTTTTCTTTACTGTCTTATCAATGTACTCTGTCCCCCACAACTCATCTCGACCTTAACACTCTTAGCTCAACAACACGGCAGAAACACCCGTTCGCGTCCGAACAAAATCCTTTCTGTCCCTCTCCATCGTTCAGCGACTTTCTCAAACTGCTTCATCTTATATTTCATTCACTTGGAAAAGTCAACAGGCACAATGTCCACATATGAGGATCCCAGAAACACCGCATAATTTTTTAGATTTATCGTGTCAGCATCTAAAACAAAATAAAAAATGTAAAAAATTTATGTCGTTTCTAAACGAAGTATCTGCACTCTCTCTCTTCACGGGGAGGGGCATCACAGGTGTATCTAGTCCAGGTGAAGATTAGATAATACTGCATTTTACAATAAGGAGAAATTGCAATTGATTTTCGAACGAGTCAAAGTTAAAGTTGATTTTGCAACAAGACAGGACACCGTAGAATTGGTATGCGAGAGTTTGCGGGTACATCAATCGACTTCATCCACGTTAATGGACTTATTTAATTCATAAATTATTTTTAGTTGTTACAAATGCGAAAGTACTTGCCAAATCATGAAATGAGAGAATGAAGATGTTACAGACATTACTGAGGTATGTCAGACCTAAAACGATAAATTATTGCGTATTTCTTATAAACCTTTTAGATAACATTTATTACCCATTTCTTACGGAAAATGAGACGGCTTCTGAAGACTAACAAAAGAGAAACTGAAGCAGCAATTAGGTGTCTATATTGTAGAGACTTATGTTATTGTGAACAGATACCAAGTAAGATACTGAATATATGTAACCCTGCTTTATCAATGTACTAAGTTATTTGTGTAACATTTTTTCAAACAGATATTGTCTCATTTCATATCACCTCTTAGTACTACTTCTAAATATTTAAATTATGTGACGGTTTCCAGAAGCTGACCACTAATCTTGAAATGATGTGAATTTCCTTAGGGGAGGGAGGGATCATCACTCTTCTTACTGGTTTAATGCATCTCACCACAAATTCCCATCCTGTGTCTATATCCTAATCTCATAGTAACACTTGCACCGTACTTCCTCAATTATTTGCTGGGTGTATTCCAATCTCTGTCTCCCCATACAGTTGTTACCCACTGCATCTCCATCAGGTACCATGTAAGTCATTACTCGACGTCTTAACGTCCTATCATTCTGTCCCTTCTTCTTATCAGTATTTTACGCTTTTTCCTCTCCTCGCCGACTCTGTGAAGAACCTCCACATTTCGTATCTTATCAGTCCACCTCATTTTAATATCCTCATATAGTACCACGTCTCAAATGTTTCGATTCTCTACTTCTCCGGTTTTACCACTGTCCGTGATCCACTTCCATACAATGCTGCACACCAAATGCAAATCCTCAGAAATTTCTTCCTCAAATTAAAGTACGATGTCGGATATTGATAGAATTCTTTTAGTTAGGAATGCCTTCCATACCTTTACTGGTCTCATTTTTACGTCTTCTTTCATTCGTCCATCATTTGTTACTTCTCTTCCAAGATAGAACATTTCTTTCACGTCGTCTATTTCATTCACCAAAATTTTGATGGTAAGTTTCTCACTATTCTCATTTAGGCTAATCCTCATTACTTTCGTGTTTCTTCGATTTTCTCTCAATCCATATTCTGTGCTCAGTAGACTGTTCATTCCGTCATGTAATTCTTCCTCGGTTACAATGAGGATAGCAATGTCATCAGCGAATCTTATCATTCACATCGTTTTATCCTAAATTCACAGTCTTGAACCTTTCTTCTATTTATGCCATTGTTTCTTCGACGTTCTGATTGAACAGTATGGCGCAAAAGACCGAATTTGTCTTAGACCGTTTTTACTCCGAACACCTCGATTTCGGTCTTCCATTCTTATTGCTCCTTCTTGGTGCTTACACAGACTGTTCATTTCCCGCCTTTCCCTAAGGCATAAGCGAATTTTTCTGAAAATTTAGAATATTTTGCACCATTTTTTCTAGGTCGACAAATCGTTTTTAGGTGCCTTGATTTCTCTTATGTCTTGCTTCCACTACCAAGAACAATGTTAAAACGTCCTTTCTGGTGGCTGTACCTTTCCGGAAGCTAAACTGATCCTCATTGAACAGATATTCATCTTTCCTTCCCATTCTTCTGCATATTATTCTTGTCAGCAACAAGAAAACGTGAGCTGTTAAGCTGGTCATAAGATAGTTCTCGCACTTATCGGCCCTTGCCGTCCTCGGGATGTTGTGGATGATATTTTTCCGAACCTTTGATGATTTGTCTCCGTACTCACAGATTCTACAAATCAGGCTGAATAGTAGTTTGGTTGTCACATTCTCAAATTGTTTTAGAAAGTACGAAGGAATGTACCTATCCCCCTGCTTTATTTGATAGCAAGACTTCCAAATCTCTGTCAATCTCTGACTCTTGTTTTGGACCACCTTTGTCTTCCATATCGACACCCATATCTTTTTCTATCACGTCATGAGGTACTCCTCGGGTTCGCAAATGCCGTCAATGTATTCTTTCCACTTATCCACTATCTCCTCTGCTATTAACTGTGAAATTATTCTTGCACTCTTGATGTTGACATCTTTGCTTTTTAATTCCGTCGGAAGTTGTTTTGACTTTCCTGTATACTGATTCACTTCTTCCAGCGACCATTTCTTTTTCGATTTCATTGCATTTTTCCTGCAGCCATTTTGCCTTGGCTTCCCTGGAGTTTCTGTTTATTTCATTTCTAACTGACTTATATTGTTGTATTCCTGTATTTCCCTCAACAATTATGTATCCCTACTTTCATCGATCAATTGAAATGTTTCTTCTGTTAGCCAAGGTTTCTTCGCAGTTATCTTCCTCGTACCTACATTTGTCCGTCCAGCTACTATGATTGTCCCTTTTTAGAGGTGACCATTTCTCTCAACTGCATCCCCTATTGTAGCATTCATTATCGCAATATCTACAACACTAGATAACTTCAAATGCACGTCATTTTCTTCTTCAACACTAACGTATCCCACTTGTTTCCATATTGATTCTTCCGGACGATATTCTTAAACTTCAGTGTATTCTTTTTCATTACTAAATTGTTAGTCTCTGTCTGCTCTTGAGCACGTCCTAAAATCTAATATCTGATTTCGAAATCCCTGTCTGATCATGATACAATCCAACTAGGAGTTTCTAGTGTCTCCGGTACAGCAGCTCCTCTTGCGATTTTTGAACAATGTTCACCTTATTACTCGCTGAAATCTACTGCAGAAGTCAATTGGCTTTTGCCCTCTCTCATTCCTACAACCAAGCCCGTATTTTCCCATACTCTTTCTTCTCTTGCTTCCCCTACTATGGAGTTCTAATGACCAACGATTACTAGATTATGATCTCCCTTTACATACTGAATTACACTTTCAATATTGGTTGAAATGGCTCTGAGCACTATGGGACTTAACTTCTGAGGTCATCAGTCCCCTAGAACTTAGAACTACTTAAACCTAACTAATCTAAGGACATCACACACAGCCATGCCCGAAGCAAGATTCGAACCTGCGACTGTAGCAGTCTTGCGGTTCCAGACTGTAGAGCCTAGAACCACTCGGACACGTTCAATAGTGTCGTATAATTTTTTCTGTATCTCCACCTTCCGCTTGTGACATAGGCATGTACACCTGACCTACTTGTAGCCGGCAGCTGTGGCCGAGTGGTTCTAGGCGCTTCAGTCCGGAACCGCACTGTTGCTACGGTCGCAGATTCGAATCCTGCCTCGGGCATGGATGTGTGTGATGTCCTTAGGTTAGTTAGGATGAAGTAGTTCTAAGTCTAGGGGACTGATGACCTCAGATGTTAAATCCCATAGTGTTCAGAGCCATTTGAACCATTTGACGTATTTGTGTCCATTACGTCTTGAATAGAGACAGTGAAGTGGTCAAAAACAGTGTAAAACAACGCGCTATGAACAGCGATGAGTACATAAACAGACGTGAAGGAAGATGGCCATGTACTTTCGAAGGAACCATCCCAGCATTCGTCGAAATCGATTTAGGAAAGATACAGTAAACGTTGACGGGATATAAAGACGGAAATTCGAGAACTTTGCAAGCGCAGTAGCCAACGCTCTCTCTCTCTCTCTCTCTCTCTCTCTCTCTCTCTCTCTCTGCCAGCACCGTGCGTGACAGTGACAAGAAACAGAGTTTCATCAAGTGATACTTGAGAACAAGGCGTCGAGAAGTCATGGGACGCAGTGGAAACACGTTTGTGAGCTGAAAGTAACTGGCTGAAGTTCTGAGACCTTCCCCGTCCGAAACTCGTTGGCATGAAGACAATGGGGACGCGCGGACGTGTCCCCCTCGTGAGCAGTCGCTGCATGATTTAACGCCGTAATCGCCGCGCTGGGTGCAGTCGCTCCTTAAGCCAGGAGGTTAGGGGGAGAGGGGGGGGGCGAGGGGGTTGGGTGCACGGGACGGCGTGCAAACACTGGCCCGCCGCATACTCGTCGATATTTAGAGTAGCGGACGGGTCCCCCGCATCGGTAGTACCAATTAGGGAGGCGGAGGTGGAGACGGGCGCCGCCCCCACGGCAAACAGCGGGGGCGCCGGCACAAAGGCGGCCGTGTGCCGGTGCGCCGCGCCAGACCGGGGGCTCCTTAAAACAAACAGCTGTAAATAGTTTTGACTGCGGGGGCGGGCGCGGGGGAGAGGGCGCGGCCTGTCAGGCAAATATTGACGGCGGGTGTCACTGAGGCGAGTCCGGCGCGCGGCTACTTGCCGGCCGGGACCACCTGCCAGCAGGGGGCGTGCTGCGAGGTACTCGCCGGCGGCGAGCAAGGGAGAGCAAGGAAGAACGCACCGTGAGGCGACAAGTTCACTTAGAGACGGCGCACAGGCTCGGACATGCAGCTCGTTTAGCTCCCATTTCATCTACACCTACATACGTAACCCACAAGCTACAGTGTGGTGCATGGCGGAGGGTACCTTGTACCATTACTAGTGATTCCCGCAATTTGCATGAAAATTGCTGTGAGACGACTATTTTTCAACAACCTACGCGTTTAGACCCTACATTTACACTTGTCTCGTTATCGAGAATGTTGACATGATGCAACGATTCTACGAAAAATTTTATATAACTGACATGACACTGCCCTTGAATGTGACGTAAAGTCGAAACGCGTAATGTTGCTGAAAAATAAAAGTGTGGTCAAGACATAAGAAGAGTTATCAAGAAACTAGTCATTCCCTCTGCTGTTCCACTCGCTGATGGAGCGATACAAAACTGACTGTCTATATGCCTCAGTACAAACCCTAATTTCTCTCCCCTTACCTTCATGGTCCTTGGGCGAAATTACGTACGGTGGCAGCAGTAGAATCGTTCTACAGTCACCTGAAAATCTGGCTGTCTAAATTTAATTACTCATGGTGATCTCCCCTTCGGCAGTCGCCTCCCGAATGGGCAACTTTTTCCAATGGCGAGCTATCATGAATTACAGGCCACAAGTCTTGTCGATACACATCGTGTTTCTTTGGATCTAATGGCTCTAAGAACTATGGGACTTAACATCTGAGGTTATCAGTCCCATAGACTGAGAACTACTTAAACCTAACTAACCTAAGGACATCACACACATCCATGCCCGAGGCAGGATTCGAACCTGCGACCGTAGCAGCAGCGCGGTTCCGGACTGAAGCGCCTAGAACCTCTCAGCGACAACGGATGTCTCTTTGATGAAGTGATTTGAATTCCCTTCCGTAACCTCATGGCGCTGATTAGTTGTTGTTTCTTCCGAGTTTTAGGGGCAGTTTCCCATTCCAGAGGCAAGAGAGTGTCCCAAAACTTCTGTACGCTCTTTCGCCCTCTTTGAGGAGGCCGTCTGGCGAACGAGGGTGACTCGTTATGCCGGAAGTTTTCGGCCGCCTTCATTGACGATTTTTATTCAAAATTTAAGCATTTAAGATTTAGAAAGCTGCAATTCGTTATACGAACTACGAATTCTGCTTGGTTCTTTTTGAATCTCCATTCGATGGTCCGTCGAAGTTATTTTCTTGTAGCTAAATGATACGAGGGTGAGTCAAATGAAAACCTTAAATATTTTTTTAAATATTATTTATTGTGCGAAAGTGGTACAAAGCTGTATCACTTTTCAACATAATCTCCCCCACACTCCATGCAAGTCCTCCAGAGGTTACAAAGTGCCTAAATTCCTTTAGAAAAAAATTCTTTTGGTAGTCCGCGCAACCACTCTTGCACCGTGTGGTGTACCTCTTCATCAGAACGGAACTTCTTTCCTCCCATTGCGTCTTTGGGTGGTCCAAACATAAGGAAATCACTTGGGGCAAGGTCTGGTGAGTATGGTGGATGAGGAAGACACTCAATATGCAGGTCTGTGATTGTTGCAACTGTTGTACGGGCAGTGTGGGGCTTTGCATTGTCATGTTGCAAAAGGACACCTGCTGACAGCAATCCACATCGCTTTGATTTGATTGCAGGCCGCAGATCATGTTTTAGGAGATCTGTGTATGATTCATTGGTGAAAGAGAGTCAACATAACCTTCCCTGCTGATGGTTCTGTTCGAAACTTCTTTGGTTTTGGTGATGAGGAATGACGCCATTCCTTGCTCGCCCTCTTCGTTTCCGGTTGGTGGTAGTGAACCCAGGTTTCGTCCCCAGTAACGATTCTTGCAAGGAAGCTATCACGTTCTCGTTCAAAGCACCGAAGTAGTTCTTCACAAGCATCAACACGTCATTCTCTCATTTCAGGAGTCAGCTGCCGTGGCATCCATCTTGCAGACACTTTGTGAAACTGGAGCACATCATTCACAATGTGGTGTGCTGACCCCATGACTAATCTGTAAACATGCTGCAATGTCATTCAGCGTCACTCGGCGGTTGGTTTTCCTTCACTATGGCTTCAACTGCTGCAATGTTCCGTGGCGTCACAACTTGTTGTGCCTGACCTGGACGAGGAGCATCTTCCACTGAAGTCACGCCATTTGCGAACCTCCTACTCCATTCGTAAACATGCTGCTGTGACAAACATGCATCACCGTACTGAACCTTCATTCGTCGATGAATTTCAATAGGTTTCACACCTTCACTACGCAAAAACCGAATAACAGAACGCTGTTCTTCCCTGGTGCAAGTCGCAAGTGGGGCGGCCATATTTATACTGATACTGCGATGGTATGTGTGCATCTGCATTATGCTGCCACCTACAGGCCATTCTGCACGCTGTTTTCAGCACGCTTACCAACTTACAGGACAACAGCGCGAAATTTCGATTTGTTATTACAAATTTAACGTTTTCATTTGACTCACCCTCTTAGCTTCGCCAGAGAAAAATCTGACGATGGTGCTGACAAAAAGAACGTCATCTTCCCTCTAAGGATTCCAATTAGAGTTCGAGAAGCAGTGTCCTAATTCTCGTGAGTTGATCGAACTTAAAGGTAAAAATACAGCAGCACATTTCCCGATTGCTTGGACGTCTTCCTTTAATTCGACTTGGTGGAGATCCGAAACAGTCTAGCAGTAGGCACGAATGAGTCATACCTGTGGTATCCTCCAAACATCGCACTGCCGCACCACAGTCGCCAATGCGCGTCGATACCACAGACATACCACGCAAGGGTGCCCGGGTTCGATTCCCGGCAGGGGACTAAGTGTTGTGTGTCCTTCATCATCATTTTCATCATCATTAACACGATAGTCGCCGAAGTGGCTAAAAAGACTTGCAATACAGCTGCCGAACCCCGAAGGGGATATCCCGGCCAATAAATGCCACATGATCATTTCATTTCACAACAGACATTAGCAATATCTCGCTGCAATACGCGACGGCGAATGGCAGAGGCTGAAGAAGACACGCCCTCTCTCTCAGCACAGTAGTGCCCTCACACGTACCTCAATACAGAGGCGTGCTTGGGAGCGCTCTGCCCCGGTTCGTGACCTCGGCTGAAGCAGTCAGCATCATCGAGTAGGACTAAAGAGTTATTCAAGTATTAGAAAGAAATGAACACAGCACTTCAGGAGGAGAGTTTGTGATTGTATGCATCATGCGATGCTTTAATGGTCAATGACAGCTCTAAATTGTCATGGTGTGTGTGTGTGTGTGTGTGTGTGTGTGTGTGTGTGTGTGTGTGTGTGTTTGTGTTTGTGTTTGTGTGTTTGTGTGTGTTTGTGTGTTGTTGTTGTTGTTGTTCTTGTTCTTGTTCAAAAATGGCTCCGAGTAGTATGCGACTTAACATCTGTGGTCATCAGTCCCCTAGAACTTAGAACTACTTAAACCTAACTGACCTAAGGACATCACACACATCCATGCCCGAGGCAGGATTCGAACCTGCAACCGTAGCGGTCGCGCGGCTTCAGACTGAAGCGCCTAGAACCGCTCGGCCACTCCAGTCGGCTGTTGTTGTTGTTCTTAGCGTAAGTTAGTTTAAGTAGAATGTAAGTTTGGGGACCGATGAGCTCAGCAGTTTGGTCCCTTAGGAATTCACACTCATTTTTTTAAATATTTCATGTGCTGCAGTTTCGATGATCCATCTCCCAGAACAATCAAAAATTGCTTCGATGTATTCCTTCAGTCCGACCTGGTACGGATCCCAAACATTTGGAGCAGTGCTCTAGAATAAGTCGCACCAGCGTCCTATATGCAGTCTTCTATGTAAGTGAAACACTCTTTCCCCCAATAAACCGAAATCGATCATTTGCCTTTCCTACCACAGTTTTCACATGCTCGTTCCACCTTGTATCGCTTTGCAACGTTGCGCCCAGATATTTAAACGACTTGACTGTGTCAAGCAGGACACTAGTAATACTGTATCTGAACATTACAGGTTTGACAGTCCTACTCATCCGCATTAACTTACATTTTTCCACGTTAAGGGCTAGCTGCCATTCATCACACCAACTGGAAATTTTGTCTGAGTCGTCTTGTATCTTCCTACAGTCTCTCAACTTCGACACCTTACCGTATACCACGGCATCATCAGCGAACAACCGCAGACTGCTGCCCACACTGTGCGCCAAACCGTTTGCATATATGGAGAACTACAGCGGAGCTATCACACTTCCCTGGAGCACTCCGGACGATAGCCTTGTCTCTGATGACTCTATAAAAGGGACAGCGTATAGAACACTTGTGTGGCCGATTGTTGAGTACTGCCGGACTGTTTCTGAATCCCACCAGGTCGGATTTCAGAGGCGTGCTGATAGATTTGTTATCGGTAGTTTCGATCAACAAGCAGTATTGTGGAAATGCTCCGTAGACTGAAATGGGAATACCTGGAGAGAAGATGATATTCTTTTCTGAAACACTGTTGAGAAAATTTAGAGGACCGACATTCGCGGCTGACAGCAGAACAGTTGCATTGCTGACAACGTACATCTGGCATTAAGGACTGCGAAAACAAGATAAGAGAAATTAGAGTTCGTATGGAGGCATATAGACAGCTGTTTAACCATTTCTCCATTTGTAAGTGAAACAGGAAAGAGAATGACTAATAGTGGCAAAAGGTACTCTCCGCCATGCACCGCGTGGTAGTTTACGAAGTGTATATGAAGATTTAGAAAGAACTGTGTCGAGTTCAGACAACATAAGCGATCAGGAGCAGAATGATCTCTTGCATGCCAACCATAATGGCTTCCGGAAATACTGATCATGTCAAATTCAGCTCGCTTTTTGCTCAGCCATGGATCACGGACATCAGGTGGATGCAGCATTTCGTGACTTCCGAAAAGCATTTGAAAAAAAAAAATGTTCAAATGTGTGTGAAATCTTATGGGGCTTAACTGCTAAGGTCATCAGTCCCTAAGCTTACACTCTACATAACCTAAATCATCCTAAGGACAAACACACACACCCATGCCCGAGGGAGGACTCGAACCTCCGCCGGGACAAAAGCATTTGACTCGGTATCAACCTATGTTTACTAACAAAAAAGCGCCCAAATGGGGTATCAAACAAAATTTGTGACTGGGTTGGGAGTTTCATAGTAGGATGAACTCAGCATGTTATCTTGAACTGGCAGCCATCGATAGACGAAGAAGTATCTTCAGGCGTACTTCAGCATAATGTTTGGGGGACCCTTGCTGTTCACACTATAAACGAATGAAGTGTCAGGTAATACCAATTGTGATCTCAGATTTTTTCAGATGATCCACTCATCCGTGCTGAAGTATAGCCTGAAAAATCTGCTCAAATATTGAGTCAGGTCTTGATAAGATTTCAAAGTGGTACAAAGACTGACAACTAGTTCTAAATGTTCAGAAATGTAAAATTGCATATTTATCAAAGAGAAGTATCCTACGCCTACAGTATTAGTAAGTCACACACAGATAGAAGGAAGGAAGGGAGATTGGGTTTAACATCCTCACGCTTGGAATCAGTCAACTCGTTCATATACATGAGTGTAACAGTTTGTATGGATATGAAATGGGAGAGATCGACTAGGCTTCCGTTCCTTGGAAAGATACTTGGAACATGCTGACATTCTACGAAGAAGACTACTTACAAAACACATCTTCTCAGAATATCCCTTAAGTGTGCGGGAGTCATATCAGATAGGACTAACAGGGATAATGAACGTATTCAAATAAGGGCAGAACGAATAGTCAGCCGTTTCTTTGACTCTCAGGGGGATGTTGCTGAGATGCCAACGAACTTGAACTGGCAGACGCTTGACGATATACTCAAATTCTCCCACGAGAGTCTATACGAAGTGTCAATAACCAGTATTATGTGAAGCATCTAGACATAATCTTCAGCTACGTAACGCGAAGACGACTAATTACAGTGTGTACAGAGGTATTTAAGCAGTCATTTTTGCCGTTACACGTAAATGATTGTACCGGGAAGAAACGTTACTACGTGTATGTGGGAAATACCATCTGCGATGCACTTTACAGTGGTTCGCAGAATACAGTAGATAAAGAAAGGAAATGGACTATGTTCTTTCAAGGGAACATCTCAGCATTCGCCTTAAGGGAAATCACGTAAAACCTAAATCTGAATCTGAATTTCTTTTAATAATTCTCATAATGACAAAAGATAAGTATGCATCCCTGTCAATGTTTGTATAATAATTACTTATTACGTTAAGGTCGCCCTTGTAATTACAATGATAACATTACCTGTTTCGGTAATTTACTGCCATCTTCAGATGTAGCTCATTCACTAACAGCTTCGTCATGCTATATGTATTACAGCTAAGCACTCTGAACTTAATGAAGTAGTATAAAATATTGACATATTTCTTCAGCCACCTTCAGTCTCTGAATCAGGCATAATTACAGAAAATGGAGGATTTTGTGGTGGTAAGTTCCTATAGGAGCAAACTGCTGAGGTCCTCGGTCCCTAGGCTTACACACTACGTAATCTACCTCAAACTAACTTACGCTAAGGACAACACACACACACACACACACACACACACACACACACACACACACACACACATGCCCGAGGAATGACTCGAACCTCCGACGGGGGGAGTCGCGCGAACCGTGGAGAGGAACCTGAGACCGCGCGGCTAGCCCGCGCGGCGAGGATTTTGTTATTTGCAGCACAATGTCTCATGTGAGCCATAGTTTCCAGATCTTCGTTTGGTATCTCTGGCGCCAGCCAAGTATCGCGGCCCTTAATCCAGGTCTTTAGTTCTTGTACATCTTTATTCCTCTCAAAGTGGAACGTCACGAGCTCTCAGAGCGTTTCCCGTTCGACCTAGAAACCTGAGTGAAACGATAATTACTGGTAAAGTGGTTATAGCTACCACCTGATCTGTCAGCAGATGGTATTGTATTACTCACTATGTGGACAGACCTAATGTAGGCTTAGTAGAGATCACTCTCACTCATATCTTCGTAATGAAGGCAAAGATAAGACACAAACCATTCCCAGTTACAAGATCTTCCTTTCCTTCGAGGAAACTTAGGACAGGATAGAATGTAGTAGGAATTATAAGCCTTTTAACATTCTTTGAGAGACAGTAGCTTCAAGGATACGACAGTTTTATTCAGTTTTAAGCAAGAATTGCAGTCTACCAAAATGCTAACAGCTTATTTGCTGACATGACACATAATTTTTGTTACTGATTCCGCTTATAGATAGTGTGCATCTTGGGTCAATTTTGGGGAGTGGGTGCAGAAACCGTATTTCGCCTCCCCCCCTCCCAATCGAGACAATCTGCTGTGTGTGTGTGTGTGTGTGTGTGTGTGTGAGAGAGAGAGAGAGAGAGAGAGAGAGAGAGAGAGAGAGAGAGAGAGAGAGAGCACTTGCGCGTGTGTGTAATGCGGCGTGGATATGTGGATATTATCAAAACCGACGAAGCACAATAATCGCTAAAGTAGTCGTCGAAACGAGTTTTGAGCGTTAATCATCGCTTCGGAAACGAAAATTCAATTCTGTAGCCGTCAAAGGCAAAGTTAGCGGACTGAATCAATTTTCAAACTGCTATTGTCGCCCGGAGCAACTGGATAGGGAAAAAGCAATTGCAAAGCTGTTTGTCGAGTCATAATAAAACGTAAAATTCACTTTATTAATTGAAACATCTGTCAAGTATTTAACTGTCGTAACTTGGAAATTGGAAATCACAAAACAAACTTGACGCCCAATTGAACTTGTATAGCGTCAATTTGGCGTTTCCGAGTATGAGAGAAATATCGCTACAAAAACTGTAGTCCGTACTGTAAGCCTGAAAACGTGTGCAGTTGTTATTCCAAAGTCTACAGTCATGCTAAGGATGGTAAAATTCGAAGATACACGATCGTGTGTTTCTGATACTTACAGACCGATAGGTATCGTGTGAAGTGCAAAACAGACAGTAATTAATACTGAGTAAACAGTGAACTTTTCTCTACTTTTATGCGTGGATGAAATGAGGCAGTTGTCGCACGTGTAACAGACGCAAATCGCTGGGTCATTGGTGAAACAATGAGTGTGTACGGTATCAGAGCCAAACATTTCGAGAACTGTGCTTTGATGTGAAAAAACTTAAACTGTGTCGTATCAACCATAGAACTGAAACTGTTACTGTGAGGCAACGGAGTAGGATATTGTTTAGACGAATATACAGGGTTCCTCAAAAAGAGTACGACAACGCTTAGTATCCAGAATGAAACAGTGAACTTGGAAGGTAGGAGACGAGGTACTGGCAGAATTAAAACTGTGAGGACTGGTCGTGAGTCGTGGTTGGATAGCTCAGTTAGTAGAGCACTTGCCCGCGAAAGGCAAAGGTCCGGCACACAGTTTTAGTCTGCCAGGAAGTTTCAACGCTTAGTACGTTGTTCGGGAAGGGGAACTGATCGGTTCTGAACGAGAAACTCACATCCGCAACGCAAGGCTTGGGCACTCAGAAGGAACGGTGGTGATGGTTTGTTTTGATTCGTCTTGGTGTCTGAATACGGAACTTATGCTACCCTTTAGCCATCTGTGTACTGCGGATGGACGACCTGAGCCTAATAACATTCCTGTGCAAGCGCTGCATTCATCCACACAATCCATGTGCACATCCTACTACGGTCCTTTTGTGGTATGCCAGTGCAGTAAATTTGTTGACAGCAGTGCGACATATACCAGTACACAGCTACCGAGATGGCACCTGCATGCGTCAAAGATTGCAATGGCAGACCTGTTGCAAGATTGCATGCAGAACGTTTTTCAAACAGACGTACCTCGTCCCATTTCACGTTCGTGGCCATCGAGAGATAGGCCTCAGAGAACCCGATAAGTTGCATGTAGATACTTTCAGCACGAGCTGTGCCCATTGTAGAGTAAAGTAATAGCACTTTGTGCCTGGTACTTGCGAATACTAGGTAGGTGCCGAAATGTGATGCGGGTCGTACACGCTCGGCTCGAACACTACAGCTGGAGGCGTACGTGCTGACATTGTTCGAGGAGACCACAACCACCAGAACTCGGCAGGTGGCACAGGCACCGCACACGGGAACAGTACCGTGACCGTGTGGCGTGTTGTCCATGAATGCTGGTTCCATCCATACCATCTACCATCTGCAGGAAGTCTAAGCTCTACGCGGGGGGGGGGGGGGGGGGGTACGGGCTCAAGACGGGTGCGGTTTGCCCAGTGGAATTTACAACATAGCTTACTCTAGCCACAATTCCCGAGCTTCGTACTATTGATGCAGGTTTACTAGAGACGGCTTTTTAAACTTGCACAAGATGCATATTTGGGCGGACGAAAATCTGTGTGCGCAGGTGATTCAAAATCACGAACAGGGTCGGTATTAACATCTGGGGCGGGATGATTTGTGACGGCATCATTGGGCCATATCTACTGTCAAACAAATAGGACCGATCCGCCCCACATTTATTGGAGATGTTTTGCCTACCCTTTTGGAAGCAATGCTACTAAATGCTCGGACGGACATGTGGCTGCAACGGAACGGAGCTCCAGCAGACGTTGATTTCTAAGTGCGGAATCACCTCATTTCGAACAAACCAATCGATGCGCTGGCTGGGGTGGACCACTTCCATGGCCAACACGGTCGCTAGATCTGAAAGCTCTCGAGTGTTTGCTGTGAGGTAGTATGGCACACTGTAACGTCGACGGAGGACCTTATTGCTCGAGCCCACACAGCGATCGAAGTACACCAGAGGCAACCGCACGGATTGGCTTACGCGCGTGAGGCTCAGCGGCGCTGATGTAGGCACTGCATTGAAGTAGGGACGCAATTCTAAGCCTATTTGTAACGTGGACAGCGCTATCTGCTACTCATGTTGGGTGTGGAACGCGCACCCATCTCATACTTCGACGTTCTCCAGTGCCCAAGCCGTGCATTTCCGAATGGGGGTTCCCGCAAATATGTCAGTGCGGCGTGGGTCAAATGGCTCGGAGCACTATGGGACTCAACTTCTGAGGTCATCAGTCTCCTAGAACTCAGAACTACTTAAACTTAACTAACCTAAGGACATCACACACATCCATGCCCGAGGCGGGATTCGAACCTGCGACCGTAGCGGTCTCGCGGTTCCAGACTGTTGCGCCTAGAACCGCACGGCCACTCCGGCCGGCTGTATGGCAACAGCGCAACAGGATGTCAACTGTGTGGCAAGAGGTGATCAACCGAGAAACCTAGCGCAGCTGGCCACAGCACTGGGGTGTCCATGACTCCACATCCCTGTCGATACCTTCCAGAACCTCAATGACTCCCTTCCTGCGCGTCTAGCAGCAGTCCGCGCTGCGAAACGTGGTTATCCAGCCTTCTGACAGGTGGTCATATTAACGTGACTAGATAGTGTAATATCAATATTTAGTGATATTCTGGAACCACTAGTTTATTGCCTGTGGGTACAATTGGATTTTAAAGACACGCAAAAGGAGAAAACTGTACTCACGCAACTTAGTCATATGTCCAAACCAATTAACAGCTAAATGGCGGTACGTCAATGAATCAAAATCATCTGGACTATAAAGATCCCATGAGCGACTAGTTTAAAGAACATGTATCGAAGTGGGGCAATAGTCTAAAAAAATCTGGACAATGTGTGTCAAGCAAGTAGTTTATTAACGGATAAAGAGATATAAATGAAGTTATCACATATCACAGTTTCATTCTATGCGCATTCCCGGAACACGGGACGCTACACCGTACTTTGAAATTCTGACATCACATAAATAAACAGCCGGACAGCAGATGATGCACCGTCGCAACCGAAGAATTTTGGGGAATTCGTGAATAATCAAATAAGAACAAGGAATGTCCACATACAGTATCCTAAAACTTGCATGGAAAATATGATAGTGAATCTGTATCAAACTGTGTCACTAATTACGTCAATACGGTGATGGCAGCCTGCGAGGAACAAAATGAAGTAAAGACATTTAATGACAAGCAACGAGCACCAGATACTTACACTACGGCAAGAGGAATAGATCCTGCAGGAACTAATAGCAGGAGATTACAGTTTAATGTCCAATCGACAACTAGGTCATTAGAGACGGACCACAAGCTCGGATTGGGGAAGGATGGAGAAGGAATCATTCCAGCATTTGGCTTAGGAAATGTAGGGAAATCACAGAAAACCTAAATCAGGATGGCCGAACAGTCGTCCTTCCAATTGAGAATCCTTTGTACTAACTTGGAAGTAATAATAATATCCACTATACAAACAGCAAAAACCTAAAATATAAATTATAAAATATATTTGCAAAAATTATGCTTTTCGAAATTCAAAAGGATCCTAAAATCTCAAAAATAGAGATTTCTTAAAATTTTGGTTTTCTCAACATGCTATTTTATCGTTGATATGTAGCTTTTCTGTTACGTGTTTACGGCCTTCTCTGTAACTTTTTCTGGCGAATACACCTGCTGTGAGGTCAATCCCCGATATTGCACTGATCAGGGGATAGGCGACCTGCACGTAAGATTTCTTTTATCTGTTGATAGGGAAGCAAAGAAGGGAAAGCAGAAAGGTGGAAGGAGTATATAGAGGGTCCATACAAGGGCGATGTACTTGAGGACAATATTATGGAGATGTAAGAGGATGTAGATGAAGATGAAATGGGAGATATGATACTGCGTGAAGAGTTTGACAGAGCACTGAAAGACCTGAGTTGACACAAGGCCCCGGGAGTAGACAACATTCCATTAGAGCTACTGACGGCATTGGGAGAGCCAGTCCTTACAAAACTCTACCATTTGGTGAGCAAGATGTATGAGACAGGCGAAATACCCTCAGACTTCAAGAAGAATATAATAATTCAAATACAAAAGAAAGCAGGTGTTGCCAGATGTGAAAATTACCGAACTATCAGTTTAATAAGTCACAGCTGCAAAATACTAACGCGAATTCTTTACAGACGAATGGAAAAACTGGTACAAGTCGACCTCGGGGAAGATCAGCTTGGATTACGTAGAAATGTTGGAACACGCGAGGCAATATTGACCTTACGCCTCATGTTAGAAGAAAGATTAAGGAAAGGCAATTCTACGTTTCTAGCATTTGTAGAGTTAGAGAAAGCTTTTGACAATGTTGACTGGAATACTCTGTTTCAAATTGTGAAGGTGGCATGGGTAAAATACAGGGAGCGAAAGGCTATTTACAATTTGTACAGAAACCAGATGGCAGTTATAAGGGGCATGAAAGGGAAGCAGTGGTTGGGAAGGGAGTGAGACAGGGTTGTAGCCTATTCCCGATGTTATTCAATCTCTATATTGAGCAAGCAGTAAAGGAAACAAAAGAAAAATTCGGAGTAGGTATTAAAATCCATGGAGAAGAAATAAAAACTTTGAGGTTCGCCGATGACATTGTAATTCTGTCAGAGACAGCAAAAGACTTGGAAGGGCAGCTGAACGGAATGGACAGTGTCTTGAAAGGAGGATATAAGATGAACATCAACAAAATCAAAACGAGGATCATGGAATGTAGTCGAATTAAGTCGGGTGATGCTGGGGGAATTAGATTAGGAAATGAGACACTTAAAGTAGTAAAGGAGCAAAATAACTGATGGTGGTCGAAGTAGAGAAGATATAAAATGTAGACTGGCAATGGCAAGGAAAGAGTTTCTGAAGAAGAGGAATTTGTTAACATCGTGTATAGATTTAAGTGTCAGGAAGTCGTTTCTGAAAGTATTTGTATAGAGTGTAGCCATGTATGGAAGTGAAACATGGATGATAAATAGTTTGGACAAGAAGAGTATAGAAGCTTTCGAAATGTGGTGCTATAGAAGAATGCTGAAGATTAGATGGGTGGATCACGTAACTAATGAGGAGGTATTGAATAAGATAGGGGAGAAGAGGAGTTTGTGGCAAAACTTGATAAGAAGAAGGGACCGGTTGTTAGGGCATGTTCTGAGGCATCAAGGGATCACAAATTTAGCATTGGAGGGCAGCGTGGAGGGTAAAAATCATAGAGGGAGGCCAAGAGATGAATAGACTAAGCAGATTTAGAAGGATGTAGGCTGCAGTAGGTACTGGGAGATGATGAAGCTTGCACAGGATAGAGTAGCATGGGGAGCTGCATCAAACCAGTCTCAGGACTGAAGACCACAACAACAACAACAGGGAAGCGATAGCAGACAGGACAGCTAACTCAGTTTTACTCTGCTCCACTTAGACTTCCTCGAATAATAAATTCCGTCCACGCTACAGTCTGGCATCGGAAGGTCCAACCAACCCTGTCTGAGGTGACATCCCGATCGTCAGACGACCGGGGTTGCCTTCCTCTTAAAAACGCTTCGAGTTTCTGGAGGGCAGAGCAGGAGGCAGGGGGAAGGGGGAAGGAGCGTGCAGGAGGGTGCAGGGGAGGATATTGATAAAAATTGTCAGCTGCCACGGATGGAGGGCGCCGGGGTTATTAAAATGGTGCGTTCCGGCCCGGCCGCGGGGCGGCTGGAAATGAAACTGTTAATGGCAGCAGAATTACACCGCGTGACGGATGCCTCACCGCAGACGCTGGAATTTCATTAGGGTCGGGCAGGGGCCGCCTCTTGCAGCGCCTGATGACCTCATGCGGGAGTCGTCCTAGCGCAGTTCCCGTACCGCAGAACACATTCGCTCCCTTACACAAGGCTGGCCGGGCGTCTCCAGAGAACACTGCTACGCGACATTATCACTAAAAGGGTCATCTTCTGTTAAGCACCTGTTATCTTCCGATTCAGTGACAATGAAATGCGGATCCACATTCGAGAGTCTCGTGCTATTAATGAGAGGCTTCTCAAAAGTAAACTGCTACTTATGTGCGCTTGCATGGCCATCTTCCGCAGAAGCTGTTACAATAAATTGTTCTTTGTTTTTCCCGTATTAAACTTAGCGCAGTGGCTAGCACACTGGACTCGGATTCGGGAGGACGACGGTTGAATCCCGCGTTCGACCATTCTGATTTAGGTTTTCCGTGATTTCCCTAAATCGCTCCAGGCAAATGCCAGGATGGTTCCTTTGATAGGGCACGGCCGACTTCCTTCCCTAATCCGATGAGACCGATGACCACGTTGTCTGGTGTCCTCTCCCAAAACAACCCAACAACAACAACAATTAATGTGTATTTTTACACCATACATGTTTCGCTTTTGCTTTCAAAGCAACTTCTGCGGTCATTCCGATGGTTGGTTGGTTGGTTTGGGGAAGGAGACCAGACAGCGTGGTCATCGGTCTCATCGGATTAGGGAAGGATGGGGAAGGAAGTCGGCCGTGCCCTTTCAGAGGAACCATCCGGGCATTTGCCTGGAGTGATTTAGGGAAATCACGGAAAACCTAAATCAGGATGGCCGGACGCGGGATTGAACCGTCGTCCTCCCGAATGGTTTCAGGGCAATTTTTCGGCTTTTTTCTCGAAGGCTGTTTTTCTTAAGCTGCATTGGTGTTACTTTCACTTCACCTCGCTTTGTAAAACTGCAAAACAGAGTTAAAACTGAGGTTTCATCAGTTCAGCACACAACACAACGTTTATATCTGTCCTTTTTTTCGGTGTAGGTTTTGAACGTTGCCAACCTTTGAACGGAATATTTCTTTTAGTTTTCATATTTGATGTGTGTGTGTGTGTGTGTGTGTATGTGTGTGTGTAAGGGGGAGAGGAGGAGAGACAGAAATCGTAAGACTAAACAGAAAAGGAACTTTATCACCCTGCAAGAAAACTACCATATTCAGAAATCCATGACAGGAAAGAAGAAATTCATGAATGATGAGACCAACCTGGGAAACGACACACTTTTTAAATTAATGGACCACTTAATATAACCTATATTAATAATAAGTCTTTAGAAGTGTCGTGTCTGTCTGTCTGAATACGCTTTTCCAAAGCTACTCGACGTATTTTCATAGGGTTTCAGCATGTAACTGGAATGTAACGTGGGGCACCATAAAGGCTTAGGTTACCAGAACTGGGTCACGGAAAAAATATCGTGATTTAATGTTTTACTAAACCCGTCGTATTTGTCTGTCTGAACACCCTAATGTCTTTCATGGGGTTTCACAGACAGCTTCAGCATACCTTGGAGCAACGTGCAGAGTTTTTTCCATCAAAATCTGATCATGGAGAAAAAAGATATGGTAACTGAAATTTTTATCCTCATTAACACTAAAAACACGAAAGCAACTCTGTCTGTTACGTTATCACGACTAACCTTTCTGAACCGATTACCATGAAATCTGGTGCGGAGATAGTTTGAACCCTCAGGAAAAACATAGGCTGCTTTAGAAAGTGTATAGTCCAAATACGAACTAATATGAAGAATATTATACGAATTACGGAAAATATATGATTTTTGGTAAAGTAATTTATTCTTTGACTTTCGATATATATCATATTTGTAAAAATGCTTTTATTGTCTCATAGGTGCTATATGGTACAATTAAAAGTAATGAATACAGTGCTTATACAATTGTCGGTATGTTTAATCTGCACTTCCACACTATTGGTTGTGCAATGCACACATTGTATAATGTATAGCTATTCTAATAGCACTTTGTACAGATTGACACTCCTGCCTCTGCCCCTCTGTTCGCATTGCTCTGCAACGAAACTGAGCATGCCGACACGACGTATCGTGCGTTAGGAAGAGTTGGGTGGGGGAGGATGGGACGTACATCACGAGCTGTGCTTACCTTAACAGGCAGACAAGTGAGAGCAGCTGACAATATTATGCTCACAAATGTTTTTTTGAACCATTTTGATGTGAACACAAGCTTTTTTTTCTACTTCAACCTGCGCTAACAACGAAGACGAAGGCAGTAGTTTGCAGAGTATGTAAACAATAGGGAAATTTATAAGGAAACACTGTTTTTGCTCTAGAAAGACCAAAATATACAAACGTATTATGTGTATATACTTCCAGAATCACCATAGAAGATGTTTTCTAAATAAAGTCACAACGCATGTGGTGTAAACATACACTTTAACTGCAGTAATCTCAAGACGGAAAATCTAATAACTGAGAGTTCTATTTATTTGAAAATGAGACTGGCATAAAATCGAGCTCCATTTCATTAGTCTGTCAAATCCACAACACCCACGTTCACAAGCCTTACATCAGAATTACAAGGTGACTTTTGAATCAAATTGAATTTGTACAGTTTCAAATGACTCTAAAGACGTCCATTTCCACTATCGTTGCATGATCTTTTCAGGTTGACGCTACCACTTGGTCTCCACAGCGCAATTGCATCACTCTATACAGTTGTCATATAATTCTATTGAGCTTTCCGCACTTTTTGTGAATCAAGATCAGTTGCACGCACTAGTTTTATATCTTATCTATTGCATCACATGGTAAGCTCTTCGTTCATTATAGTCTAAATTTTCGCATTGGTTCTGATGCAACAAAACAGACATTTCCATGAGAACAAAACAGGAAATCTCCACGGGTCACGAAATTCTGCCTATTTTGGACCAAACGAGGGATAGATAGGTTGTAAGCATGTTGTCATATCGCTGGCTTAGTTGTGGAGTATCTTTGCGGGCAGTCGCGTCTGTCGAGTCGAGCATGGGACGCGGAACTTTTTTTTTAAATGGTTCAAATGGCTCTGAGCACTATGGGACTTAACATCTGTGGTCATCAGTCCCCTAGAACTTAGAACCACTTACACCTAATTAACCTAAAGACATCACACACATCCATGCCCAAGACAGGCTGTAGCGCCTAGAACCGCTCGGCCACAAAGGCCGGCGACACGGAACTGTTAGGTTGTGTAGTGTGTAGCTCTGCATGTGAGAGGCATTGTTAGTATGGAAGTTGAAGTGTTGCTCCAAGTGATATTATAGTAAAGTGATGGAATATGGGAGTGATTCAGAGGAAAGCGCGTAATGATATAATTAAAAGTGAGCAGTGCTGCCCATGACGTATTTGTGTATCCTCTCGTAGCGCGTCACACCGTTCATCAATCATCCGCGCCGTGTTCAGTCTCCAAGAATGAACTAATGTGAATCGGTTACACTATTTACCACGAAAGAGAGCATTTAAGTGCCAGTGTCTTGTAGCGAGCGTGAGAACGTGCGTTCGATCATTGCGTTCCGCATCATCAACAATCTACCACGTCGCGACGGTTACGCGCACGCTCGTACAACTGAGAACTGCGAACTGCGAACTGTAACTTTAACTTTGTGAACAGTGTTAAAATTTATTGCTAGTGTCAAGGAGGACTGGTACCAGATATCTGTGTATGCGTGACGAGCGTAAGGACTTTCATACGATCATTAGGCTTCCGCATCATCAACCATCACCCGCGTCGTGTCGGTTACGTGTACGCTCGTCTGAGTCATATTGTGGACTGGTAAGCATACATTAATTGGTATAAACACTTATGAATTAGAATGTAAACAGTGCAACCTGCGATTTTCTTTACTCGTCTCCGAATATAGTTGTTCATACCCGACGTCGAACAGTGTTGTTTTTTAACGTTGAGTGGCTCCCCTAAACCAGCTTGCATATTTCGATAGGTAATTTCAGGCAAGCCAACAGCAGTGCGAAGCAGGACAATACTAACGCCGCGGGATTATCAGGTACGTGGTGTGGACTGTTAAAGAAAAGCAGAAGCGACAAAAGTTACAGTTTAAAGTACCCCCACCCAATTGTACTCCCGGGCGTGTTACAAGGTGATGGTTCAAAAGGCTCCAAGAACTATGGGACTTAACATCTGAGGTCATGGGTTCCCTAGACTTAGAACTACTTAAACCTAACTGACCTAAGGACATCACAAACATCCATGCCCGAGGCAGGATTCGAACCTGCGACCGTAGCAGCAGCGCGGTTCCAGACTGAAGCGCCTAGAACCACTCGGACACAGTGGCAGGATATGTGATCTTGTCCGTTTCACGGAAAGCAAAAATCTATAATACTGCAGTCTTAGAGCACCGGTACAACGTAAATCGCTTTTCAGTGTTAACACATCACGGCAACTCTGCTACGCGAATTAGCTGTATAAGTGCATGGTGGAAGAGTTTTGTACTTAGGCCTCTTCTAAAGCTCCAAGCTATGCAACTCGGCCTTTCGTAATGCAAAAGTTCCCGCCGTTACTCCCAAACTTTTGCACGCTCTTGAGGCTTGTCCGTGGGACATTTGCAGCTGGCAGCAAACGGACGATTTGTAAAACGACGCTCAGGGGAAGTGTGTTGCTGTGTCTTCCGAGAGAAGCACTATTACTTACCGTGTGTTCCACCTCCTAAAGCAGAATTTTGTGCAATGGTTACACTAAGCTCTATTGTCATGATGGCAGAGAGTGTGTAATGTCTCTTGCAGCGGTCTCTCTGCAATATTTTCATAAATTTTATAAATTATATAACTCAGTACATATCTCGAAATATCTCTCCTTATCTTATCGATTCCTAAACTTTAATATACGATGATTATCAATGCAAAGTAGTTTCAAGCCCTATTATTCCTTGGAGCGTCCATTTACTCCATGGAATAGCTTCTCTGCTATCTGTTTTCTCTTCTGAAAAGAATGAGGCAATGCTTGCCGATTAGCCGTGAAAGAAGGAGGATGTATATGTATGTATTGTTGAGCTAGTCGCCATCTTGATGAGATGCTGTATGAGAAGGAATTTAATACATGAACTAAACTAAAGTGTGTTCGCGTATTATTTAACTGATTATTATTGACAGTGTCTGCTTACTACGCTGCGTTGCACGGGATCAGTGGGGAACGTCTGATTTACACTGGACGAACCTGCCGTTTTGTATGCTCCAGATATCCAGTTACTTCAAATAAATAGGCTAACACGGTCTTACCAGCAGATCTCCGGTCTTCCCCATGTGATCACCGAAAGTTAATAATTATTACAAATGTTTTCAGGAGATCGACTGACAATTTTCGTCGCACCGAGACTTCGAAATTGATTCACTGCCTTATGGAATTTAAGTTAAGCTCAGTTTAATCAGGATAGAACAGTATTGAACTGTTTGAATGTGATAAGCCTGCTTTGTGAATGAAAATTCCCTTAACACACGCATGTTTTTACTATCCTGATCAGTGAAGCTAAATCAGGCCGGTGTGAGAGAGGTTTTTAAATTTTTTGAATACCACAAAAAGATATTAAAAGTGCAAACATACATGGTGTCTATTTGCTCGTTTGAAGAACTTTCCAAATCTAAGCACATAGACAGAATTACTGCCTCAAATATTCAGTGTTTTTGGAAGACTGTCAAAGTGTTTTCAGTCATGTACTGTTTACAAATTTCCATGTACTCACTTCTTGTGTTTGCTTTTGCTTTCACTTGATCGAATGGTTTTATGACTAGCTAGAACAGGCAGCGTCAAGATCCAGAAGCTTCTGAGATAACTGGTAAACAAAGTCCAGGTTCTGGATGAATAACAAATGTTATGACGATATGTGTGACATAACGAATATACATTCAGTACAATCGAAACATGTTTCGCAACCGTTGGATATGTACAAAGTTGGAGCAGACTCAGCTTCACCTATCTGCTTAATATTTTGCTTAAGTCACCTGAAGTGTATTACGGGACGTCGCCGTCATGAACATCACGACCAAATTTCTCTTCCATTTGCTCAATGAGCGAGAGTTTCGCCCTAATCACATCCCTAATCACCGATCTTGTATTTATCTACTCTGAGACTAAAGGAAGCTGTTTGGAGAGCCAACGGTTTTCCTATGCCGTGTTAGGCTCGTGAGGCGTTCCGTTTTTCGTTTTTCCATGTTTTTGTCGACTCTTGTAAGATATTTGAAAAACTTGTTTTCGTTATTATCAAATGCAGCATTTACTAAAATTCTAGAAAGACAGTTCCCCATTGTATCTTTGTTTTTCACGTAAAATTCTTTACTCAAGCCAAAATAATTATATTAAAGGGCAAGTATTTCGAGTCTTACCATTGCTCCATTTTTAATTAGGTTTACTTTAATATTTTTTACCGTCTCATGATTTGATCTCTCTGTAGAACAGTTGGAAAAAGACAGTTGGAATGAGGTAATTGATACCAATATCTTGGTGTAATGCAATCAGTCTGCAACGCACATTACTACACTAGTGTGACAAGCAGCACGCAGAATAGTACTTTATATATATGGGCGCAATATTAAGTAGGGAATACTGAAGGTACAGAAAGAAGAGTAGCACGAATGTTCACAGGTTTGTTTGTTTCACAAAGAGCGTCACGATGATGCTAAGAAACCTGAATTGGTTGACTCTTGAAAACGTCAACTATGACGCGAATGGCTACTAAAAAAATTTAAGACCCATTATAACGTACGAAATTCCACAAGCCCTCTATGTGTCATTGCCGTAAGAATTGTTAAGATAATACACTGTGTGGTCACAAGTATCCCGACACCTGGCTGAAAATGACTTACAAGTTCGTTGGCGCCCTCCATCGATAATGCTGCAATTCAATATGGTGTTGGCCCACCCTTAGCCTTGATGACAGCTTCCACTCTCGCAGGCATACCTTCAATCCGGTGCTGGGAGGTTTCTTGGGGAATGGCAGCCCATTCATCACGGAGTGCTGCACTGAGGAGAGGTATCGACGTCGGTCGGTGAGGCCTGGCACGAAGTCGGCGTTCCAAAACATCCCAGATGTGTTCTTTAGGATTCAGGTCAGGACTCTGTGCGGGTCAGTTCATTAAAGGGATGTTATTGCCGTGTAAAGTCTGCGCCACAGGCCGTGCATTACGAATACGCGCTCGATCGTGCTGAAAGATACAGTCGCCATCCCCGAATTGCTCTTCAACAGTGGGAAGCAAGAAGGTGGTCAAAACACCAATGTAGGCCTTTGCTGTGACAGTGCCACACAAAACAACAAGCGGTGCAAGCCCCCTCCGTGGAAAACACGACCACACCATAACACCACCACCTCCGAATTTTACTGTTGGCACTACACACACTGGCATATGACGTTCACCGGGCATTTGCCGTACCCACACCATGCCATCGGATCGCCACTTTGTGTAGCGTGATTTGTCACTCCAAATTGTCCAATGTTTACGCTCCTTACACCAAGCGAGGCGTCGTTTAGCATTTACCGGCGTGATGAGTGGCTCATGAGCAGCCGCTCAACCATAAAATCCAACATTTCTCACTTCCCGCCTAACTGTCATACTACTTTCAGTGGATCCTGATGCAGTTTGGAATTCTTGTGTGATGGGCTGGATACATGTCTGCCTATTACACATGACTGCCCTCTTCTACTGTCGGCAGTCTCTGTCAGTCAACAGTCGAGGTCGGCCGTGCTGTACGTGCCCCTTCACGTTTCCACTTCATTATCACATCGGAAACAGTGGACCTAGGGATGTTTAGGAGTGTGGAAATCTCGTGTACAGGCGTATGACAAAAGTGATATCCAATCACTTGACCACGTTCGAAGCCCGTGAGTTCCGCGGAGCGCCCCATTCTGCTCTCTCACGATGCCCAATGACTACTGACGTCGCAGACGAGGAGTACCTGGGAGTAGGTGGCAGCACAATGCACCTAATATGAAAAACGTATGTTTTTGGAGGTGCCCGGATACTTCTGATCACATAGTGTATTAGACCAATTATGTCACGCACAGAGGTATTTCAGCATTTATTCTTTGCGCTATCCACACGCAAATGCAACGGGAAGAAATCGTAATTTGTGGCACAGTGGCAAGTACCCTCTGCTATGCATTGCACAGTAGTTTGTGGAGTATGTACAAACATACATACATTAATCCTTGTTCCATAGATCATGAATACGACATTTCGTAATGATGTGGAACGTGTCACTTTAACATAAGTGTTCTTTCAACAAAATAATTAATTATTATTTTTTTACAAGTACTACTTCATATCTAAGAATTCATCTATTGAGTAGGAGGAGTTGTCATTCAGAAATTCTTTTAACATGGATGTTGCTTTGCGACTGGCTGTGATGTTTCTCTGCCAATTAGAAATTAGCATACTTGCGAGTGCTTTTTGGGTACTAGAAACTTCTTTTGTGTAGGAGGAGGAGTAGAGTCGGGCTTGGATCTCGTAGTGATCAGACATATTGATACGTGCTCCTCTGAAAATTGTTACTATTGTGATCTTATGGTACTAAAACGTTTGAGAAGTGCCGTTAAGTGTAGAAGAAAATTCGAGTCAACACACGCTGGGTGTGAAATTGGGAACATTTGGTGACATCTGAATCATTAATTATCGCGTGGCGTGTTGCTTACTCACGAACTTGAAAATTTTGCCCCCTGAGACTAATACTAGCAACGTTTGAGCGAGCAATTCTATGGGAAACACTCCGTTCGTAAACTTTCGGTGAAGAATTACCATAAACTGGCTACGGTTATGAATGATGTGTGCGTGTGAACTTTTCAGAGTATGTGCAGTTTAGAGTAAGGCTTGGTAGTGACTGGTGTATGCAGGCTTATGGTAATAGAGTGAAATATTACGCACACAAATCCTTTCACTTAACGGTTTCCTTCCACTGCCAAAGTAACTTTAGAACGACTTGAGAATATGGCATGTACAGCTGTTCTTTCTGTAGTTTTTTTCCGTTAAAAAATGCTTGCCAGTATCTATATCGAGGCGTGGGTGTGTAAGAAGAAATCCACCGCCAGGTGAGTGGAACTTAGCAAACACGCTGCGCCGCCGCAAGTCCTCATGGACCGGTTAAGAACAGTCTTTTCTTAAAAATTTATTTGCAGACGCAAATTTTCCTTCGCCTTTCCATTTTTTGTCTTTTTTGAAAATATTAATAAATAGAATATATTGAGCTTCATTTCGGTTATTTACAGTGGAAGCGAGGTAAAAACGGAAAAAAAGTTTCCGCCCAAGGAGTCGACACGACGAACCTCGGATTACCATTCTGTGCTGTTTTCGCTGCGCCAACCGCTGCCTCGAAACTACGTTAACATAAATGGCTCATGTCTCTCCAGATTCGCTCCATAATTTTTCTAAATGCTTGGCCATCTTGAGCTCCCATTTCCGCCACTTTCCTGCATACACCACACACTTGGACGAAGTCAGTAATGGCGAGCAGGTGCGGTCCTCTTCTTAGTCAGAGCCTTGCTGTTTGTTCCCAGAATGAACCTTGGCGATGTTTTCTCGGGTTACCAGCAGAATTATGGCTTCCTGTTGTTGCAACGTTTCGACGAGTTTTCGACACGCCATCTCCAGGCGATAATCCGAGAAGATTTCATCGATGAAATTCGCCGAGAAAGCCTGCATTCTCATATAGAATGAAACTTGCACATTGCAATGGAGTGGGTGCTGTTTTGAAACTTCCTGACTCAGTAAAACTGTGTGCTGGACTGGCAATCGAATGCGAAAAAAGCCAAATTCAACGACCGAGATCAAAATGGTTCAAATGGCTCTAAGCGCTATTGGACTTAACATCTGAGGTCATCAGTCCCCTAGACTTAGCACTACTTAAACCTAACTAACCTAAGGACATCACACATATCCATGCCCGAGGCAGGATTCGAACCTGCGACCGTAGCAGCCGCGTGGTTTCAGACTGAAGCGCCTAGAACCACTCGGCCACAGCGGCCGGCTGAGCCTTAGGCCGCGAGGAGTTTTCATCGATCAGGAAGTTTCAAAATGCGCACGTGAAAGATGATTTATATAGCCGAAGCGTATTTAACAGCTTATTTGCGCTTTGAACAACAGTCTGATGAAGTGAGTGGCCGAAGACCCCCAGCGAGGAGCTGCACGCCATTGACGGTTAATACTCGTATTAACCACGCCGCTTGCACTGTACGAGGCGGCGCTCTACTGGGCTTTGCCGTTGTGTGGCGTGGTGTGGTGCAGTCCGGGACGCGTCCGCCGGCGTATATCGCTCGTCGCGGCGCGGAAGCACGCCCCCCACTGTTTACTGTAGCGGCCGCCGGGATGGAACTGCGCCGATGACAGACGCCCGCGCAACCCACAGGGCTGGCCGCCTCACTATCTGTCCGGTCTAGACCGCAGCGCGCACCCTTCTGCCTCTGTGGTCACGTCCCATCCAGTTTCGTCCTTGGGCAACCTACACTGTCTTTCTTTCTTTCTTTCTTTCTTTCGCTTGTGCCTTTTTCCCGCAGGTACGCAGGGTCGGCATAGTTAATCGGATTTGGCAATGTTAGATTCAGGGGTGGCAGGATGCCCTTCCTGCCGCCACCCCGTACCCGCCGGGACGGAATTAGTGTACCCCAACTGTCTGCGACTAGTGTAATCCATGGAATAATGCGAATGTGTTCAGATGTCTGCGAGCCTTGTAACTGAGGCGGGGCGCGGGGACCAGCCCGGTATTCACCAAGGGGATGTGGAAAACCGCCTAAAAACCACATCCAGGCTGGCCGGCACATCGACCGTCATCGTTAATTCGCCGGGCGGATTCGATCCGGGGCCGGTGCGCCTACTCGAGTCCACGAAGCAGCGCATTAGCGCTTTCGGCTAACGTGGCGGGTTTTCGGCGACCTACACTGCTCAGTAACCCAGCTTCGTTCTTGAGCGACCTACACTGATGAGCTGAAACGTTACGATTCTGCTTAGTAGTGTGTTGGTCCACCTTTGGGACGCAGAGAACCAATGATACTGCGTAGCATGGGTTCGACAAACCCTTAGTAGGTTTTCTGAGGCTGTGGTACCAAAAGCCGTCGCACAGGCCACGCAATTCCTATAAATTACCGCCCGGTGGTTAGTGGGAGCGGAGTGTTCCAGTTGTGTTCCATCGGGATCAAATCAGGCGTATTTGGTGGCCAAGACGTCAACGTGAATTCGCTGTCATGCTCCTCAGAACCATTTTAGCAAAATTCTGGCCGTGTGACACGGACAATTATCCTGGTCCATCGCCGTTGGTGGGAGGCAATAAGTATGAAGGGACGTTGATGGCCTTCGCGTGGTCCTCAGCCATCATAGTGTCTTCAGCTACTACCACAAGCCCCTTGGAATCCCAGATGAATGTCCCCCTTATCGTAATACTGTCCCCACCGGTCAACGTCCGTAGCCGTGTGCATCACGTGTTCCCACTTTTCTCCATATGAAATTAAGTCCAGCGTTGTCGAACAGGATCGTTTTGTTGGTCCACTGTTGTGGCATGGGGAGAGGTAATACTGCGTGGCCGTACTAATCTCCAGATCTTTGAATACGGAACACTTACTGGTCAACGTTATTGTAGCTCTTTTCTCCTTTCCCAATTGGTCTTTCCAGCGCTGCATTCGTCCCTCACCTAATTTTTATGGATATTGCGCAACTTCACAGACAGCGCAGAATGGAGCAGCTCTTGGAACGAGAGGATATTCGGCGAATGGAATGGCCTGCCCGTTCCCCTACCTTAAATCCCATCGAGCACATGTGGGATCCGTTGTGAAGAGACTAACACATGCACCAACGACCATCCGGCATCTGCGAGCCGCGCTGGTGGAAGAACTCCTTGCTAACCTTGTGGCCAGCATGGAATCACATTGCAGGGCATGCAGTGCCGTCCATAG
Organism: Schistocerca piceifrons; assembly: GCF_021461385.2. Lineage (NCBI taxonomy): Eukaryota > Metazoa > Arthropoda > Insecta > Orthoptera > Acrididae > Schistocerca > Schistocerca piceifrons. Next base: position 810,927,645 of record NC_060140.1, on the reverse strand, counting down.
TGGTCACACACCCTATTAAGAACCATGTCCCGCCTTTTTTAATGTCCAGTGGATCATCATAAATCGCAGTGACTTCAATGTAATTATTGTCTTTGAATGAAAGTGCCATTGCCCCTCGGAGTGGCCGCGCGGTTTGAGGCGCCATGTCACGGATTGTGCTCCCACTCCCGCCGGAGGTTCGAGTCCTCCCTCGGGCATGAGTGTGTGTGTTGTTCTTAGCATAAGTTAGTTTAAGTAGTGTGTAAGTTTAAGGACCCATGATCTCAGCAGTTTGGTTCCTTAGGAATTCAAACAAATCTGAAAATTTTTTGAAAGTGTCATTTCTGTTCGTCTAATTGCGTAAGCCTTTCAGGTACCTTCTGTACCATACTGTACCACTTCTTTCTATGTACATCATGCGAAAGTTACTTTCATCCTTAACTTTTGCGCACCGGTGTATAAAGTCAAAGTCAACTGTTACAATGAAGCCTGTTATCAGCTGCCATCAAAAGTTAAACTAGAGCACGAGAAAAAAAAAAAATATTATAGTGGTATTGAACTCACGAACTTCAGTGTATTATCCTCCGACCTTACACGCTACACCCTCGCGGTATTTGGTAGACTAATATCACTTAAATGAATCATAAACAAATTTATTTCTTCCGTCACATTTCACTGAAAGGCCACTGGGATGAACGTTTTTACTGTAAAATGTCGGGCACCTTAAAGGACATCACCGTTCAGTCCGTTGTCTGATCCCCATTCTCCAGTTCACGCCTTCAACCTTGTTCCACTTCCGTACGACATAGGGGAGAGATGCCTAAATTTTACTTCGTTGAAGATTTTACTTCTTATAGCGTAAATAGTAAGCTACAAATTTATTTAAACTATACTACCCTCCACTTCAGGACGCTGTTCTTGGAATCCGATTTAAAGAATGGAAATACTTCAAAAAATACTCTACTTGATTTACTAAAAAACTGAAATGGTACAAATTAGGAACCTGGTTTCGTAATTTGGCCCAGTGAGTGCTTAAAGTGTACCACTTTTATAAACTACATCCGCGACCTTAAAAATGTGTACTAGTTTAAGACTAAGGAAATTTTCCGTATTTTAGTTCTTACATCACTATCTGCAGGGCTTGCTGTATATCTTTTTCACTCACTTCCTAACCACTGCACCTTTGTATGGATTCACATTTTGCATTTAATGCATCTAATCATTTCTTCCATTCAATCTTTCTCGCACACCTGGGAGTGACATTCCTCTCTTTTACGAATGAGTCCCTGGAGGGACCCCCAAGGAGCGACTCTATAGCCTCCCTTGTCACAGACAGACTCTAGTCCTAGATTTCTTCTCCTTTGCTTATTCAGGTCTTTTTGTGTGGATTGCCCGTCTCGGAAATTTTATACGAAGCTTTCATAACCGCGCTACTTCTACGGTCGCAGGTTCGAATCCTGCCTCGGACATGGATGTGTGTGATGTCCTTGGGTTAATTAGGTTTAAGTAGTTCTAAGTCCAGGGGACTGATGACCTCAGATGTTAAGTCCCACAGTGCTTAGAGTCATACGAACCATTTGAAGCTTTCATCATTTCCCTAGAATTCGGCAATATTTCTTGTATGGACACCTTAAGCCCAATTTTTGCTTGTCATGGCTTCTACTACATTCAAATCACGGACCAATCCGTTTCGTTTTCTTACGTCCGACATGAGTGAACCGTACATCTTATTTTCAAATGTAATAATATGCTCTTAAATTTGTTTTCGAGACATTGCAAAACACTTTGCTGCGGCCATATGATTTTATACCCCGTTTGGATTTTCATTTTTATTTTCAGCATGCCTCTTAAATGTTAGGTTAGGCACACTGTATATCCATGCACAATCACTTAATCCATGATCCTCATTAAGACACACTATTACAGCTAAATGCAATTCATCTGAGCTCAACTTTCAATGACGCCTTTCTGTTGCCGTGCTGTACACAAAATAATTATTTAATTAATAAATTACGATAAAGAAGTGATTCAAAAGTCACCACATCATTTCTAACCATTATGTTGTACTAATAATGATAAACACATCTTTTAAAGCTCAGTACAGGAGCAAGTTTCTCAAATTGCACCGAAGCAACAGCGGGAACGCACAGGAACCTATGTGATATGTTACAGACAACGTCGCTATTTTCTCGTTGTCAATTTCCTCCAGACGAACCACGAGTACAAAATTCTGACTGTCACCCGTAATAAGACGTTATGTTGCCACTTACATTATAACAGCAGTTCTCCATATACGCGAAAAGTTAGATGACAATTGCAACAAAATCCACCGGTGTCTGCAGACGACCGGTTCCTCGTCACACACAGCTCATAGCTGGCAATATGGTTAGAACAAGCACTTAGATTACTCTGATCGCAGTAAATGTCGGGTAGTACAAGAGGTACGAATTTGATATTAATGGTACAGATTAGTAACTGGTACAATAAAGGCAATTCCCCCAAATTTCCTTGTACTGTTTACAATATTGCGGAAATTATTGCCGTATAACACAATTATCCACGTCGTCGAGTCTTATACATTGTGCGCACTTTGCTGTTTTATCTTTTCGGTAAATGTTTCAATTCCACCCATTTCAGCATCGTCTGTCACATGACGTAATTTTCTCACCATCGACTCACTCTGCTTTAACATCTTGTTCATACGCTCCGTCACTTTTTCCATGCGCGGTGTCACTGCTTTCTTCTTCTCATCGCCAAAAAACTTTAATATTGTTAACAGCAAGCTTCCACTGGCAGGTAAGAACGCGCACTAGTTTAGTTGGAACGTAGCTGTATAGCTTGTCTGTGAACTGTTGAATGAGAGAGCGGCTCCCCGCACTACGCTACCTCGGTGCTTCTGCAAACTGTTTCACAAAACTACACCGGCCCCGTCGCGGCGCGCTCTTTAAATCTCTGGTGATGCACTGTGCAGATACATTCGGGCAACGTTCATCTTTAGACAAATTCGTTACAATCATACGGAATACAAAAGTTGATTACTCGTCCCGAAACGCAACATTACAGAGTAAATTATATTAACGAAGGAACGGAAGTGAGGATTCATATATCTACCCCATATTCCCTCCATGAGACTTTTTGCTCCCAAAAATAAAGAAAAACTTTAAAGGGGCAGTCTTTTACAACCCTAGATGAGATTAAAAGCGCGTCGGTGGGAGGACTAAAAGCTATCCCGAAGAAAGTGTTCCAGAAGTGTTTAAGGTTTTCGAAAAAGCACTGGGTTAACGGTATTATGTATGAAACGGGGAATATTTTGAGAGTAATAATATTGATGTAGCCTAATAAATAAACGTATCAATAGATACAATATTCACAACAATAATGCTGTTGCTTCCACTAACAACGCCAGGACTCAGATAACATTTTCTGAAAGTAATGTTGTCCACCCAAGTTTTCGTTGATAAAAAACATAACAGTTGGTCACGTACGCTGCAACAAATGAACCCATCAGTTTCACAATCACACAATTTCTCTGTGGCCTGTCAAAATGTTTTTGAAGTTGCGTTCCGTTTTCGAAGTTTTGACTCTTGTAATTCCTTTGTTGTAACACAGTTCACACCCACTTATTTGTTTTTTTATTTCTGTGAGACGTCTATATGGTATCTGCCCGCACTGACTATTCATTACATTTACTTGCGAAGGTAAGGTAATCTTACCACATGAGTCATGTTCTATAGCCGCGTGGGGTAGTCGTGCGGTCTGGGAGCCTTGCCACGGTTCGTGCGGCTGCCCCCGTCGGAGGTTCGAGTCCTCCTTTGGGCATGAGCGTGTGTGTTGTCCTTAGCGTAAGTCAGTTTAAGTTATATTAAGTAATGTTTAAACCTATGGACCGATGACATCAGCAGTTTTGTCCCATAGAACTTACCACAAATTTCCAATTTCATGTTCTATAACCAATATATAGTGTGACAACTGCCAGGACTACAGAAAGGGAAGAAATATATCAACGATCGGACGGACAGTTCACAATTTTGTAGAAAAAAAGGACACCTTGGCTCTTCTACTTCGCTCGATGTTGCACGTGAAGATTTTGGACCGTTAGCTGTTTCTATTTTCCGTTTTCTTCAGAGTGCAGTACTCCTTCTTCATGTTTTCATATTTTATCTGTGTTCAGTTTTTGATGGGCTATGAAATGGCCCAGCTTACCACTAAATCTGAGTGTGGTGCGATGGGGAGTCTCCCTTGTTAGTGACGTGACTACGTTAGTTACCGCTACTGGCAGGTATAGCGTTCGCTTTTCCGAGTAACGGGTAGAAGGAAGCAGTGGCAAGCGAACGCCGCTCGGAAGGTTCCGCCGCGCGGAGCACTGCATCGCGGGCTGCATAACTGTCAGGCGCCACGCCGAGTCTTGGCTTGGCTTGGCTGGCTGTCCGGCGTAATTAATACGGGCGCGGAGCGGGCGGCACGTCTCGGCGATCAGATAGCGCCGGCCGACCAGCTGCGAGCGCGAGCCGCTATCTCGGGCCCGCGCCCATATTCGGCGCCGCGGAAATTCATAAACACCTACGGCGCAGCTACCATCGCCTTATACGGCGCCCTGTCGCTGGGAGGCGCCGTTTCTCTCTAAGGCGCCGGCGAGTTCTCGCGCTAAAGGGGAGAAAGTGCGCCTAACCACCCGTCACATCTGTCCCTGCGCGCCGTCCGCGAGAACCTGGCTAACGGCTGCTGCTTACCGACGCCTAGCGACTGGATCTAATCTCCCGTGATGTACTGCAGCTCTGAGCTGCACCTTCGACCTCTACGGGTCGCGTAAGGAACGAATGGAAGGTTACAGCTTCTAGCACTGTAAGATAACTGTTTGCATTACATTATTTGTTTCATTCTGGTGCCGAAGGCCAAGTATGAATTGGAGAGCTGCATCAAACCAGTCTCAGGACTGAAGACCACAACAACAACAACAACAGTATACAGTGATCAGCCAGAACGTTATGACCACCTACCTAATACCAAGTATGTCCACATTTGACGTGGCTAACAGCGGCGACGCGCAGTGACTTGGTAGCAATGAGGCCCTGGTACGTCGCCGGAGGGAGTTGGCACCATATCTGCACAGACAAGTCAGCTAATTCCTGTAATTGTCAGATCCCAGATGTGTTCGATCGGGCGGAGTGGCCGAGCGGTTCTAGGCGCTTCAGTCTGCAACCGCGCGACCGCTGCGGTCGCAGGTTCGAATCCTGCCTTGGGCATGGATGTGTGTGATGTCCTTAGGTTAGTCAGGTTTAGGTAGTTCTAAGTTCTAGGGGACTGATGGCCTCAGAAGTTGAGTCCCATAGTGCTCAGAGCCATTTGTTCGATCGGGTTCAGATCTGGCGAGTTGGAGGGGCAGTACGGCAATTTCCAGTCGCCACTGTGTTTCTTGAACCACTGCATCATACTCCTGGCCTTGTGACATAGCACATTATCTTCCTGAAAAATGCCACTGTACATGATCGTCATGAAGGGGTGCACATGGTCTGCAACCTATGCACGGTACTCCTTGGCCGTTATGATGCCTTGTACGAGCTCCACTGGACCCATGGATGCTCACGTGACTGTTCCCCAGAGCATAATGGAGCCACCGCTAGCCCTTCTCCGCCGCGTCGTACAGGTGTCAAAGAGCTATTCCCCTGGAAGACGACGGTTTCACGTCCTCCCATCGGCATGACGAAGGTATCGGGATTCATCAGAACATGCAAAGCTCTGCCACTGCGCCAACGTCCAGTGCAAATATGGTCACGTGCGAAAAAAGTGGTCCAACTAAAACATTCATATTTCTTTACGTATTACACGAATATGTAATAAAAAATGGGGGTTCCTATTTTAAAAAAAACGCAGTTGATGTCCGTTTGACCTATGGCAGCGCCATCTAGCGGGCCAACCATAGCTCCATCTGGTTTCCCCCTTTAAGCTAGACAAGTTTCGTTCTTTGTAGTTTTTTCGTATGACGCTTATTTCGTGAGATATTTGGCCCGGTCACTATCAATGGACCACCCTGTATATAACGGCGTTATGACACACTTCCCAACCGAATCAGTCCATGCGACCAGGCCGGAGGGAGTGCAACGTGGTGCTAGTAAATAGGCTCGTACTGCCTTTTTTTGGACATTTCGCTCTGTTTTGTTATCACTGAAATATCATCATATAACCTCTCAATCTGTGAAGTTCCATTTCGTTTTCTGCTCCGCTTCTGGGCGCTTCACTATTTTTGTCAGGCAGTGTAGTTGTGGGATACGTAATGTTAATTATTGTTGTACTGATTGATTGATGAACATTAAATGGGGATGCCTGAATTAAAATGAACGGTGGGGAATTTTAAAAATTCTCTTTCCGAATCTTAATTGCGGTTTGCGCTGGCGACAGCGCACCATGCGGCATAGAGGTTACGAGAGTGTCGATAGAGGCCAACGACAAGACTCGCTGGAAACGTGCCGCCAACGCCCTCTTAGCCGCCAGTATTTAGGATCGCCGCCGCGGACCGGAGGCTCAGTTTAGCCAGTTAGTTTAGTCAGTTAGTTCGAGCTTGTTGCGCTAGTTAGTTCGAGCTTGTTGCGCCAGTTAGTTCGAGTCTGTACGCCGTGAGGCATCCAGCGTGTCACTGCGACGGAGCCGCAGACTTTGCGTCTAGCAGAGAGGCAGGCAACACGTACCAGCCTTATAGTGAACATAGCAATGAGGCTACGTGCACTATACAGGAGAGTTGTACCTCAGCATATGGAGTTAAGAAGATCTTTGTTTATGAACAAAGAACCCAGTTATTAATTGCGTGCAGTTTGTGGTATAGAACGAGGATACCGGCCACCAACCATTATCCTCTGCTTGTCTCCGGTGGTACAGCTCTGCAGAGACAACGAGACGACATAAAAGCGGCCGAAGAAAATACAACGGTAGCAACTGCGCCAGTTCGCTCGGGTCCAGAGAGAAAAGTTTACGCTTATCTTCAAAGTTAATTGGTCCTTGTCTGGTATACCACTTCACGGAGATAACGATGGAACGTGATTACTGGAGCTTATGTTCGGCCGCATTTCATTCACCACTGACCCCTTTTCCGCCCGCGGTGTCCACGTGCGGAGGGCGATCACAGAGAGCGACTGCCCTGGCCGTATACCTGCGCCGTGATTTACTCGCGTATACACCTCGCCTCGACCCGCCGGGCCGCCTGCTGCCTGCCTTTCGTCCGCCAGCAAACACTGACCAGATTGGAAAAGTTGCGCCCGCCCTGGTGTTTGCGTTGCCCACCCAGGACACAGACGCTCGCCGTCTACCCGCCCGGGCCACGCCACCACACACATCACTGTCGCGCCCCTTACGGCTTCGAGCATGCTCCAGAACAAAGTGTCAACGCGGGCATTCACCGTAATTTTTATCTGTCGACTTAGCGATATGGCCGTAGCTGGAATTATCTTAGTCGCAGACTGAGTATACAGTCACGCTGCAGTTTACAGTGAGGCACGGTGTTAACCTCGCTGTCCAAGCACGGAAAGTGATTGCGATTGCGAAAGGTGTCGTCGCGGGCTGCTGCGACGGCTTGTTGTCGGCGTCATTAAATTTATTGATGAATAGGAGAAGTAAGTGATACTGATGACGGAATAGGTGACGGAAAGTGCAAGCCAACACTAAGGTTGAGTGAGACGACAATGTCCAAATTACGCCAGGAGTGGAATTAAGCACAATGGAATTCTACATCTACATCTACGTGATTACTCTGCTATTCACAATAAAGTGCCTGGCAGAGGGTTCAATGAACCACCTTCATGCTGTCTCTCTACCGTTCCACTGTCGAACGGCACGCGGGAAAAAAGAGCACTTAAATTTTTCCGTGCGAGCCCTGATTTCTCTTATTTTATCTTGATGATCATTTCTCCCTATGTAGGTGGGTGCCAACAGAATGTTTTCGCAATCGGAGGAGAAAACACTATCTCATCTAATGTATCCGGACACCTATTACAGGGCATTAATTTGAGGTATGTGTACGCTTGACCTTTGTAATGTAACGTCACAATTTAATGTGAACAATTTTATTAGTGAAATGACTGTTTGACGCTGTGCGATAAATCTTGCAGAGAGATATGAACAATGTTATCATGTCCGCAGCTCGTGGTCTTGCGGTAGCGTTCTCGTTTCCCGCTCACGTGGTCCCGGGTTCGATTCCCGGCGGGGTCAGGGATTTTCTCTGCCTCGTGATGACTGAGTGTTGTGTGTTCTTCATCATCATTGTCGCCAAAGTGGCGTCAACTAAAAAGAACTTGCAATACGGCGGCTGAACTTCCCCGCATGGGGCCTCCTGGCTAACAATGCCATACGATCATTTCATTTTTCAATATTATCATCTTGATTCATATATAATTTTTGTTTTCATCTGGAATTTTTCATTATTACGACTATTGTTCTTCGAACTGTTGTTCTCGTTAAGATTGCCTTGAAACTACTACAGCTGTATAGATATATTGTATCGTTTCAGGAGAAAAAAATGAGCTCATCTCAACTAATTAATTGGTGAGACGCGAAGTTAATTATTCTTCTACAATTACATTCTCATAAATATGTAAAGAGTTTCAGACATGGAGAGACGCTGGAGACGTGGCGAACGAACGTGCAGTCACACGGAGATGCTTTACAGAGTCGAGAACTCGCAATTAAATTGCGTTAACAGCGCTTTACCAAGATTTCGTCACTCAATATAATACGCAGAAGATGAGTTTAGTTAACAGTACATCACTTGAAAGCCAACAGTACAAACCAAACTCTCGTCTAAATAATTTTCTAACACAATACACTGCAAGAAAGATACAGTGACGAACTGAATTTTGCTGAGGTCACTTTCAAATACAAGGAGCGTTCAATAAGAAACGCAACACCTTTTTTTCTGAAAGCTGGTTGGTTTTATTCACCATTCAAATAGACCATCCCCATTGTTCTGGATACAAAATCCTATTTTTCAAGATAATATCCTTTCAATGCGACGTCATTACGCCACCTTAGAGCGAGGGACTGATTGTTCACTCGATACTTTTCTACAGGTCGAAGTCGGACCATATGTCTTGCTGAACGAATAACCTGCACCGTCATCCACGTACAACTTCCCGTTGAGTACATCCTTCATTGCGCCAAACGGATTTTAGTTGGACGGTGCGAGATCCGGGCTGTAGGGTGGATGAGGATGAACAGTTAAATTAAGTTTTGTGAGCTCCTCTCGAGTGGGCAGACTTGTGTCTCGTTGATTGTAATCCGTCGATCACCTGCGTTTCAACACTGCAGGAGTCAACAGCTGTGTGCAGCCAGCCGCCACGCTTGGGCGACCTTGTTGCGATGCTCACAGACGCCTCGCCCAAAGACTCATCGTGCTTTTGTTCACTGCCAAGTCTCAGCGGATCTTCTGCGCTCGTCTATGAATATCTGCGATGCTCTGGTTCTCCACCAAAAGAAATTGACTGACAGCTCTCTGCTTGGAACGCACCTCCGTTACAGACGACATTTTGAAGTCTGTGTATTGCGTCGTGAGAATTCCGAACTTCACTGAAGAGTAGAAGCTGAAACGGGAATGTTCCAGGATGACCTACAGTCAAATTTCACGTTTCCTCAACCGAAACTGGCCGAGAAAAAAGTGTTGCATTACTTATTGGACGCCTCTCGTAGGTATTCGGATATCTGTGGAGGGGTGGCAGCAGGCTCTTCCTCAAGAGCCGAAGCTGGGGTATGGAGCGAAGCGTACGTTCTAAATCGTCCTAGCGGTGTTAATTGTTGGCACTACACATGATGGCAGGTAACGTTCACCATATCCTAACCCTTTCCGCCGATTGTTACAGAACATAGCATGATTCATCAACCAAAATTACTCGTTTCCAGTCATCCACTCTCCAGTTGCCTCGTTCTTTGCACCACCTCAAGCGTCGCTTAGGGTTGACTACACAAAAATACGTGGGATACGTGGAGCTACTCGACAGATGTACCCCATTGTACACTACTGGCCTTTAAAATTGCTACACCAAGAAGAAATGCACGTGATAAACGGGTATTAATTGAACAAATATATTATACTAGAACTGACGTCTGATTACATTTTCATGCAATTAGGGTGCATAGATCCTGAGAAATCAGTACCCAGAACAACCACCTATGGCCGTAATAACGGCCTTAATACGCCTGGGCATTGAGTCAAACAGAGCTTGTATGGCGTTTACAGGCACAGCTGCCCACGCAGCTTCAAAAAAATGGCTCTGAGCACTATGGGACTTAACATCTATGGTCATCAGTCCCCTAGAACTTGAACTACTTATACCTAACTAACCTAAGGACATCACACAACACCCAGCCATCACGAGGCAGAGAAAATCCCTGACCCCGCCGGGAATCGAATCCGGGAACCCGGGCGCGGGAAGCGAGAACGCTACCGCACGACCACGAGCTGCGGGCACGCAGCTTCAACACGATACCACAGTTCATCAAGAGTAGTGACTGGCGTATTGTGACGAGCCAGTTGGTCGGCCACCATTGACCAGACGTTTTCAATTGGAGAGATCTGGAGAATGTGCTGGCCAGGGCAGCAATCGAACATTTTCTGTATCCAGAAAGGCCCGTCCAGGACCTGCAACATGCGGTCGTGCATTATCCTGCTGAAATGTAGGGTTTCGCAGGGATCGAATAAAAGGTAGAGCCACAGGTCGTAACACATCTGAAATGTAACATCCACTTTTCAAAGTGCCGTCAGTGCGAACAAGAGGTGACAGAGTCGTGTAACCAATGGCACCCCATACCATCACGCCGGGTGATACGCCAGTATGACGATGACGAATACATGATTACAATGTGCGTTCACCGCGATGTCGCCAAACACGGATGCGACCATCATGATGCTGTAAACAGAACCTGGATTCATCCGAAAAAATGACGTTTTGCTATTCGTGCACCCAGGTTCGTCGTCGAGTACACCATCGCAGGCGCTCCTGTCTGTGATGCAGCGTCAAGGGTAACCGCAGCCATGGTCTCCGAGCTGATAGTCCATGCTGCTGCAAACGTCGTCGAACTCTTCGTGCAGATGGTTGTTGTCTGTCATCTCGACTGCTGTTAACAGTCATTGGATCTTGACCAACACGAGCAGCAATGTCACGATACAATAAACCACAATCGCGATAGGCTACAATTCGACCTTTTCCAAAGTCAGAAACGTGAGGGTACGCATTTCTCCTCCTTACACGAGGCATCACAACAACGTTTCACCAGGCAACGCCGGTCAACTGCTGTTTGTGTATGAGAAATCGGTTGGAAACTTTCCTCATGTCAGCTCGTTGTAGGTGTCTCCACCGGCGCCAATCTTTTGTGAGTGCTCTGAAAAGGTAATAATTTGCATATCACAGCATCTTCTTACTGTCGGTTAAATTTCGCGTCTGTAGCACGTCATCTTCGTGGTGTAGCAATTTTAATGGCGAGTCGTGTATTTAACTGCCTGCGCACAGTCACTGTGCTACCTGGACTGCTAGTAGCACTTTGGAACTCGCGTCTGATTCCTCTCGCTGATTTGATGACACTATTTACAATGACTCTCCACAATGCTCGACTGTTCCTGTCTACCAGTACGTGAAGTCCGCCTGGTCTGGGCTTAGCTATGGTTGTTCCTTTGCCTATGCAGTTCACAATCACATGATCAACACTTGACTTGGGTAGCCTTGGAAGGGCTGAAATCTCACTCGATTTGTTAATTAGCTGACAGCCAATGACTAGTCCACGTTCGTAGTCAATGAGTTCTCTTGACCGATTCATTATGCTAGAAGTGCTTCTCCACGGACAGCTCAGTAACCCCCACCTCATTTTATACTGGCTGTCAACCTCTCATGATTCTAATGGCCATTCCGCGTTACGGAGGGATGACCGGATACTTATTATCAGATACTGTATGTTTTGAAATGAGACAACGGCGAGAAAGAAAAGATAAATCAAAGCTCTTACGAAAGTTTATCGGCGGTCGTTCTTTCTTTTTGCACCATTCACGAATGGTGCACGGAAGGATGAAAAAATAACACTGGTACCCAAAGCTGCCCTCCGCTATACCTACTTCATACGACGCAAGCCCCTCAAAGTGTGTGCCAGAGGGTACTACATACCGCAAGGTGATTTGTGGAGCATAGATACATATGTACGGTGCCCGAAATAAGTAAACAGACATCGTTATTCTCCTGCGTAGTTTTAGCAACGTCATACATTCGTCATCGACGTCGTCGTCATTATCATCTATCTGACATTCAATGCCGGATTAAGGATACCTCTAGAGTTTTCCATGTTGTTAAGATCTTGGGCTACACGCATCCACGTCGCTCTTCCGTGTCCTAAGAAGTTAGCTAGCTCACCTTCCAATAAATCTTCGTCTCGGTCTTATACACTAAGTGATCAAAAGTATCCGGACACCTGGCTGAAAACTACTTACAAGTCCGTGGCGCTCTCCATCGGTAATGCTGGAATTCAGTATGGTGCTGGCCCAACCTTAGCCTTGATGACAGCTTCCACTCTCGCAGGCATACGTCCAATCAGGTGCTGAAAGATCTCTTGGGAAATGGAAGCCCATTCTGCACGGAGTGCTGCACTGAGGAGAGGTATCGATGTAGGTCGGTGAGGCCTGACACGAAATCGGCGTTCCAAAACATCCCAAAGTTGTTCTATAGGATTCAGGTCAGGACTCTGTGCAGGCCAGTGCATTACAGGGATCTTACTGTCGTGTAACCACTCCACCACAGGCCGTGCATTATGAACAGGTGCACGATCGTGTTGAAAAATGCAATCGCCATCCCCGAATTGCTCTTCTACAGTGGGAAGTAAGATTCTCGTTTCCATCCGTAGCGCCGGAACATTGTGCCCTTTGTCAAAACCGCTTATATCACTGGCTTTCCGCATTTGCAGGCCGTTATCTTCGCTGTAATGGCTTCCTGTTCGTCTCTCTTCCACTTAAATTCTTTCCTTACTGTCACGTGCCCGCACCACCACCAGGAAGCATTCAACTTGCGGTGGGCAGTGATCGTAATGTTTTGGCTCATCAGAATATATGTAAATGCTACTCGCTTTTTAAAACAAAAGTAAGGAACCGTGATCTTTTTCCTCCGGTCTTCATTTCTTCTTGTGTTTCCTTGGGTAATAAAGGTTCGTGTAATTTCTTTGTGTAACTGGTAATTATCATTGAATAATAACAGTTAACTTCATACTTAAAAAATCATTTGTAGAATCCTTTATTGGTCACATTAATTTGTTGGGTCAGTTTCTTTATGCTTCAGAGGAATACTTTTGCACTCAATCGTTTAAGAGCAAAACGACAGAAAGCCATAACGCATCGTGTCGTTTAAATATCCTCTACATACAAAGTCGAACTTGTGCATCTTTTCTTGAAGTCCTAACTGATTCTTGTCATCATATTTCTTATGTTCAAAAGCTGTCAAACAATGGAGGAATACAATGGCCGCTGTGGTACGATACATTACAAGATGGCAACAGTATGATAAAAAGTAATTCAGCTATATTAAATAAAATAATTCGCCTTTCAGATTATGTCTGTTGCATTGCATCGTGCCATCGCACTTTTAACGCATTCTCCCGAGGGAAACCATTCTTAAATTCATGCCCTGCGATTTTACCACGTCCAGATATGTTTTGTGAATTCTATTCTGCCAGTAAGGAAAAGTTACATTACATCCGTCAGTAACTCGCTGAGCAACCCTCAGTTACTGAATGGTTTTTGCAATAGAAACCCGTTCCTCACTGCCAAGTCAAAAGAGATAATATGCACTGAATACAAAATTTCCTTTTCAGGCATACTCTCAAAGGCGTACTTCTTTTAATCTTTTTGTCTATCAACGTAATTCTTGTGCTTTAATTACTTAACAGATAAAATTTGTGTAACGTTTGTAATAGAGAAAAATTTATAAGGGACGTAAAGAATAACAGTTTACAACGTGCCACAATGGTGTAGAGGAAATTGAGATGTACAATTTGAATACTCTCTCGCCATCTTACGTCACCGACTTAGTTAGCCCAATTTTTGAAATTTTTCAGTTCTTTAACTGCCACGTGAGGGTTATGAAACAAAAATAAGCTTTTATAAACGTTATTCAAAAACTAATTACCTTTTGAATTCGAACTCGTACTAAGACTGTCAGAGAAACACAACGATTTAATTGGTAATTTTAAGCTTTTAAAATTCACGAATTTTTGAGGTAAACTTTAACGAAAGTCAGTTTTACAATTTTTAAGTGTAAGAAGAATATGTATTTAATAATTAAGAACGATTTTAGTGAGAAAAAGAAATGAGCTGCAGACGGTTAAGACTGACTATGCCGGAGCAGAAGAGAGTGGAAGGATATTCAAAACCTCACGCTACGCTCATGTGCTGTAGCTTAGGAGGTTTTTGTAGCCTAGTTTGAGGTTACTTCCCTGCTTGACAAACCGCAAATACCTTACATCAGTTTGTTCGACACGGTTTCCCCTACACCATCGTGGCACGCTGCAAACAGTTACGGTTTACACTTTGCAGAAATATTTACGAAGTTTTCTTTGGCCAAGTCAAACGCGACAACGTTATGGCTACGTTCTTACTTGTGCATCCAACTTTCTCGATCATGACTGTACTGAGACAGGACCCGAAAGTATAAACCTTGCGCTAACACATATAATTGGCATTAGTTGCCAGATGTCAAAGGATGAAAAGCATGTCTGCCATATTTTCAGGTTTTAAAACTTCCTTAGTGGCGAATTGGAGTTTTACTGGAATCTAGAACCTTCAAAGAGATATTCGCAAAAGAATGACTCCATTATGGAAAGATCAGACTTGTAAAATATTTTTGAAAATTGATCTTCCATAGCTGCAATACGTGTAATGAAAGACGTATTTATATGAAACAATAATACGAGTAGCTTGGACAGGGCTTGCAAGAAGTGTATACACAGCCTTTTCAGCGAGAGAACAGATGTGTCCAGTTACCATAAGTGTGCTGTATTACTGTATTAGTTACATGTAATATAAAAACTGATGTTTTCATATTGAAGCCACTATTAAGGCAACTATGGATTATATATCAAAAATCAGTATGCTGAAACGGCTTTTCTCCAGTGCCAGAAGATGGTCCACATGAACCGAAACAGTAGCACATTTCAATAAAGTTTATACAGCAGCTGACAGTGAATGTAAACAAGATAAAAACATTGTATGTATAAACGATAAGAATATTCTGTGATTTACGGAACACTTTTCGCTGAGACTTTGTTCGAAACACACGCAGTGATTCAACACGCGCATTATTAGCTTTCAAATCATTCTGTTCATTTGAGAGACAGTGTTAGTAACCTTGAGGAGCTATCCGCTATTTTCCTACGTCACGAGGCCAACGAACGGCCGTTGTTTGTATAGTCGCAGATATTCGAATTCCTTACAGCCGAAATTCCGGAGCCAGCTTGTTTATGGCTGAATTACGAGATCCTGAAAGAAATCTGCTGACGCCAGCAGCGCTTTGTTTCTCTGAAATGTTCAGCGCCAAATACTTTTTCCTTTCTAAAATTAGATCCTGTAAACCTTGAAAGTCTTTTCCTCCAATCGTTTTGCTCTTTGTTGAGACTTAGTGAGACTGCTGTGCGTCCAAAATAGATAAAAACGTAAACAAAGGTCGAACATTGCAAGAATCGCCCTATTGCAGTTGACAGTCCCAGATATACGCCTGCTTCTGTTGGCAACTAACGCTGTCCCAGCAAAATTAAGCTGACCACGAATGCCGCGGCAAACATGAAATAAGACAGTAGCGGATCGACCGAAAATAGTGAAGCAGTGCGACCGTTGGCAGAACGACCCAAAGCGTCCAGTTTATTGCACTAAAAATTTAGGTAATACGTCTTTCTGTAAAAGTAATATATTTGGTATCAGAAACCTATAAAATTTTAAATAAGTTAAAATTGGAGTGATTTGAGGAGGACTGGATGCTGTGTATGGAGTGTAAAGGCTGGGAACATGCTGGATGTGCGGGCCAGGAGAATATTTTGTATTTTATTTACGATCTATGACGTAAACAGAGAGCTAAACATTGGTGAACTGATGTGAAATAGTAACAATAATTTCCCACGCATATTTGTTCTGTAGTATCAGTGCAGTGTAACAACAAAATGATTCAAATGGCTCTGAGTACTATGGGACTTAACATCTATGGTCATCAGTCCCCTAGAACTTAGAACTACTTAAACCTAACTAACTTAAGGACAACACACAACACCCAGTCAGCAGTGTAACATTAAGAACTGTTAGAAAAGAGAATGGCTGATACTGTAAGACACTTCCTACAAACCTTGTAATTGTAGCTCTTTTACTTTAGATGTAATTAAATACTATAATTATAAAATCACTACACTGTGCTGTTCATAGAACATGTCTCAAGGTAGGAGAATATTATATTAATATTCCGATTACCTACCACAGTTACACCCGACCGATACTGCCAAGGGCCAGATCAAAGAAATTAATTGAACAAATCTGCTGTCATCCAGATGTCTCATTTCAATCTCCATGGGTGACAATCTAAGGATCATTTAACAGTAGTAACAGCTCCTATAACACTCCCTATAGTATGAAAGCTGGGTGTGAACACACAAAACTATCACTAGAGAGCAGAGCTGTGAAACTGCATTTCGAAGGACATCTTAAGGATTTACATGGAAAGAGTGTTTAGAAACGAAAACATAATATGACAGGGAAAAGAAGAAGCAGTTGGCTTCAGAATGCAGGAATGCCGATGAGAACAGGGCATAGAGATGATGAGGAGATACCGAATTTTCAAAGGAAGCTCCGCAGTTTGTGCCTAGAAGGATGAGTTGTGGGAAGAGCAGGTAGAAGATGAAAGAAACCGCTGTGAAAGCGGAACAGGCAGTAATCTAAATCTTTGAGTGAAGAACAGTAATAAGAGAAGAAGGAGAAAAAGAATCTGGATGTTACCATTAGAATGAAAGGAACACAGTCTTCGAAATAATGAACCTTTGGGATTGGATACTCCATAGTCTGTAAGGTTATAGCTACCCTGTTGCCTTCATTGGCTTCTCCTGCGTGACTCTGAAAAGTAGGTGGCCACTTTCTTTCCCCACAATAAGGTAAATGTGTTCTGCGCCGTTGGTATCGAATTGGAGATGAGATTGTGCTCTTTTGACAGATGATGCCCGAGTGTCTTTTCCGTTTTCCTGGTAGTTTTCGAAACGTTTGACTGCGATCACAGGCGTGTTTTGTGTTTTGTTTCACTACACTAATGTCTCAATGTGGTCACTTTTGTTACACACACCTCATTATGATTGAGCTAAGAATACGATTTTGTATGGTTGTGTTGTAGATCACATTTGTTACCCTTCTTGTAGACGGGCGTGACCCGTGGTTCTTCCAACTGCTGAGCAGACATGCTGTGTCTCCCACAAGATATGGGAGGCACCCTACAAAGAGGAGCGCAGGGTTGCCTACAGCTCAGGCGCAACTTAGTTTAGATTAGACTCCAAAGAGGGCGCACTAGACAAGGACTATTTTACAAATCCATTTGAGTTACACCAGTAGTTCCCAGATGAACATCTATCTGCCGGACGTGAATGTATGCATGCAGCTCCACTCAGCAGTTAGTCAGCAACTCAAGGTAGTACCTCTGGACAGTACGCGGCGTCTTAGAACTGATTTACAGTCGCCGCCAAGGACAGCTTAACTGCACGTTTTCACTGACGCCACTGTGCCACTACCTGAGGCCTTTTCGTGTCTGCTCTGAGCGGCAACTTGTCTGAAATGTTTTCCTCGGCCACCCATAAGAAAATAATGTGATTTCAACGTTGGATGCCGCAGATATGATCTCCATCGGACAAGCACCAAAAGAAGGTGTGAACTTCACGTGACAGGGGCTGCGACGACCTTCTCACCGTGTGACACGTCCGCGGTGGCGTTGGGCAGAATTGTTGTGAAATCAGTGCCAATGTGACATCATGAACCCACTTCGGAGCAGTGGCCTGTTCATCACTTGTGCCGACGCCTTGCTGCTTGACGTGTCGCCGAGCCCGGGGATGACGTCACAGGGCGCCATGCTGCTGCACGCTTACAGAGGAGACTGTAGGCAAACCGCAGCCAAATTTCACACTCATGCGTCGCAATGGAAGGTTGTTACAGGGTTCCGAAAAGTGATCCTTTAATTCTGTTGCGCCGTGTACGTTGTCACACGCACTCTTCAAATCCAGTTACGTACTGCAAAACTACGTTTCTAGTATTTGTAGACTTAGAGAAAACTTTTGACAGTGTTGACTGGAATACTCTCTTTCAAATTCTGAAGGTGGCAGGGGTAAAATACAGAGAGCGAAAGGCTATTTACGAATTGTGCAGAAACCAGATGGCAGTTATAAAAGTCCAGGGGCATGTAAGAGAAGCACTGGTTGGGAAGGGAGTGAGTCAGGGTTGTAGCCTATCCCCGATGTTATTCAATCTGTATATTGAGCAAGCAGTAAAGGGAACAAAAGAAAAATTTTGAGTAGGTATTAAAATCCATGGAGAAGAAATAAAAACTTTGAGGTTCGCCAATGACATTGTAATTCTATCAGAGACAGCAAAGGACGTGGAAGAGCAGTTGAACGGAATGGACAGTGTCTTGAAAGGAGGATATAGGAGGAACATCAACAAAAGAAAAACGAGGATAATGGAATGTAGTCGAATGAAGTCGGGGGATGCTGAGGGAATTAGATTAGAATGTGAGACACTTAAAGTAGTAAAGGAGTTTTGCTATTTGGGGAGCAAAATAACCGATGAAGGTCGAAGTAGAGAGGTTATAAAATGTAGACTCGCAATGGCAAGGAAAACGTTTCTGAAGAAGAGAAATTTGTTAACATCGAGTATACATTTAAGTGTCAGGAAGTCGTTTCTGAAAGTATTTGTATGGAGTGTTCCCATGTATGGAAGTGAAACATGGACGATAAATAATTTGGACAAGACGAGAATAGAAGCTTTCGAAACGTGGTGCTACAGAAGAATGCTGAAGATTAGACGTGTAGATCACATAACTAATGAGGAGGTATTGAACAGAATTGGGGAGATGAGGGGTTTGTGGTACAACTTGACTAGAGGAAGGGATCGGTTGGTAGGAAATGTTCTGAGGCATCAATGGATCACCAATTTAGTATTGGCGGGCAGTGTGGAGGGTAAAATTCGTCGAGGGAGACCAAGAGATGAATACACTAAGCAGATTCAGAAAAATGTAGATTGCAGTAGGTACTGGGAGATGAAGCTTGCACAGGATAAAGTAGAATGGAGAGCTGCATCAAACCAGTCTCAGGACTGAAGACCACAACAACATCAACAACAACAAGTGCTCGACTAAGACGATGGCGTAATAAGGCCAGTCAATGAAGACCAAAAAGTTCGAATGACGTTCTGCTGGATTTGAGAGAACTGGGGTCGGACAGCGAAGTGAGGAAACGCGCCGTACAGCAACCAGAAGAAAACGAGAGGGAGGCTGGTACTGCATTGGTTGCATGATGGTGAAGATTCTTTCACTGCAGGATACAAGACTGGTGTGAAGCTGTAACATTTCACGCGATGGATATTTGTGATTGTGCTATGTGTGACTGTGACGGGTGCAGGTATTTCAGACATTTCTGCAGGGAGCATCGCGTCTGTGCTCAGTCAATCAGCCGAGTGGGTCCGGACCGGAAGCCAGGGCTAGCAGGCACCAGGCACCAGACGACGATCCCGGCGCTGGCTCTGCCTAATTGGCCGTCACGCTCCGCTCGCAGCGCGGCCAGGACCGCGGCGGCCCACAAAAAACCCCGCGTCGTGCAGCGTCACCGGCCACGTGACCACCCATTAGCATATGAAGGGCCGGCGGCACCTGGCCGGCGAGGGTCGCGGACCTGGGGTCCTGTGCACACCAAGGCGTCCCGTGTCAGCCGCCTCGGGAACGCAGCCAGACTCGTTATTAACCTAACTGTTGCTCTTACTTCAAAGACCAGCCTTGTTTCTGTCTCTAAAGTAGGTCACCTGACACACACATAGTTGTAAAACTACCGTGGGCTACAGTAGAATATCATAACTAAGTGTAGAGTATGGTAGTTTTCATAGTAGCCTCCGTCAGTTAACATCGTAACCGCGTTACATCTACGTTAAGCGTGCTGCATACCTTTCGGGCGATCTCTTTGTTGCATAAGCGGTCAGCGTCTAATTAGATTTCCCTAGAAACCGGAAACAGTGAACTGTCTACAAACTGAGTGGGAATATACAAAGGGTCACATGACCTACGGTACTTTTCTGGTTGAAATGGCTCTGAGCACTATGGGACTTAACATCTGAGGTCATTAGTCCCCTAGAACTTAGAACTACTTAAACCTAACTAACCTAAGAACATCACACACATCCATGCCCGAGGCAGGATTCGAACCTGCGACCGTAGAAGTCGCGCGGTTCCGGACTGAAGCGCCTAGAACCGCTCGGCCACAGCAGCCGGCGAACTTTTTTGTTCTGCATAGTTATCCTACTGTCTTTTACTTAACAATAACCAATATTTATAGCGAAATTGAAATCGTCAATGTTTAATTAGAATTTTATTCGAGAATTGTTGATTTTTAACGTGAAACTTAGGGATGCTGAAGTAGAAACAACAAAACAATACTGATTTGTCATACGGCGCCAGAAAACGGAATTTCCTCGTAAGAAGGGTAAAATAAAAAGAACGCAAAGTAAACATATCCAACATCGCTTCAGTATTTAGTCGAGCTTAAATGAAACATCTGACAACAAAATACCAACAATAATTATATAGATTTTTTTGTGTTTGTGCATGTACATTGTACTTGCTTCAGAAGTAATTGCATTGGTTACATAAAAGTGCAGAAGTTACACGATAAACTAATTTCAATTACAGATGATGTTGAAGTCCCATACTCTGTAACAGAGCGTAGGGGACGATGCGGGAGACCCGCACCGCCGTACTAGGCATGGTCCTAGTGGAGGTGGTTTGCCATTGCTTTCCTCCTACGGTAATGGGGATAAATGATGATGATGATGATGATGATGATGAAGCCGACACAACACCACCCAGTCATCTCGAGGCAGGTGAAAATCCCTGAACCCACCGGGAATCGAACCCGGGACCCCGTGCTCGGGAAGAGACAACGCTACCGCGAGACCAAGAGCTGCGGACAATTTTAATTACTATAAAATGCAATTTATGTTTTGTAAGGATGGAAAACGTACAAAGGGCTAACACTGAGCGAGATGTGCTTCTAATTATGTGCAAAACAAGCCGCGCGGAGTGGTCACGCGGTTATAGGCGCTAAGTCACGGATTGGCCGGCCCCTCCGCCGGAGTTCGAGTCTTCCCTCGGTCGTTTGTGTGTGTGTGTGTGTGTGTGTGTGTGTGTGTGTGTGTGTGTGTGTGTGTGTGCGCTCTTAGCATAAGTTAGTTTAAGTAAGGTGTAAGTCCAGGTCCCTTGGTCCCTTAGGAATTCGCACACATTTGAACATTTTTTTGTGCAAAACAAACAAAAAGAAAACAAGTCGTCGGCTTCCAGTTTTTGGTCTCACACGTTCATTTATGTTTCTTTCCCTACCAGTGCTACCAATGCTACTGGGAATCCTATCATTTACTACTGAACAGTAGTCCTGGTAGAACACAGGCTTTATAGACGGCACTACAATACACCAACTTTGTCGTTTATTCAGTACACGGCTTTAATTCACCATGGAAATCTTCTGGTCAGTTTGGCGATCATTTTAATATTGTGGTGTACAAGTCCGACGTTATAAAGTTTGTTTACACGTCCACATTCCGCAGCAAATTAACAGAAATCTTAGTATGATATTAAGTACAGACATGCGACCATATCTCTACGTATGTCGCTCAATCTCTACCAAGATCCTTCGCCGCACACTTTCCATTCACCATTATCATCTCCCCCCAGTCTTCCCCTCCCCCGTAAACGTGAATTACACTCACCCTTCCCCCCTCCACCAGATGTCTGCTGAACATGTAATACATGTTCATTAATTTACACATTCTGTCTCTCTCTCTCTCTCTCTCTCTCTCTCTCACTCACTCACTCACTCACTCACACACACACAAACTTTATATATACGGATAGAAACAGTTCCATTCACAGGTTGACAACATGCGCAGCCTTCACAGAAAACAAATAATTAATAAACATAAAGACTATGGTCAGTGCGCAACATGTGAAACTAAAGTACTACTTCTCCTGTGAAGTTTTACGAAAGCGAGGTGAAGTGGAAAAAGCACCAAAGTTGCGCAGGGTAGCCGAGCGGTCTAGGGCGCCTTGTCACGGTTCGCGCGGCTCCCCCTGTCGGAGGTTCGAGTCCTCCCTCGGGAGTGTGTGTGTGTGTGTGTGTGTGTGTGTGTGTGTGTGTGTGTGTGTGTGTGTGTGTGTGTGTTTTGTTCTTAGCGTAAGTTAGTTTACGTTAGATTAAGTAGTGCGTAAGCTTAGGGACCGATGAACTCAGCAGTTTGGTCCCATAAGACCTTACCACAAATTTCCAAAATTTTGAAAAAGCACCAAACCAGTGTAAGAAAAAGTGCGTTAAAAGAAAGCGAATGCCCAAAGTGAACGTGCAACCAAGCTCAGCTAACAACGAAGGGAAAAGCAGGGTTTTGTAGAACGTGTAAAAACGAGGCAGAAATACCGTAAATAAACTATACGCAATTTTACGAGGAAATACTGTTTTTAATCTTTGAATGCCGAAGTGTAGAAGCGTAATTACTATGTGCCCATGTTTTCTGAATTATCAGAGATGATTTATAAATGAAAGTGAAACGTTGCAGGTGTGAAATACTCTTTATTTTCAGTAACCTTAAGAAGGAAAAACCAATAATAATCGATGGCATCAAATTCTCGTACAGAATTTCCATTTGTTACCAAGAACTGTAGATTTCTCTCAATGTAGTAAGTACATTAGTGAAGATGCGTAGAGAGACCAAGCCTTTAATGTTCCAATAGTACTAGTGATCTGCTCCTTTGACACAGTCATATCGATTAATATCTAGGCATAACGTTAGAAGACGGCAAAAAATGTAAACAGCACGTAACGTCAGTCGCGGGGAAGACGAATGGTCAGCTTCCTTGGGAAAACACTTTCCTATTGTAGTTCATCTACCCCGAACAAAACACTGGTGCGACCCACTGAATATGAATCCACATCAGGTAAGATGAAAAGAAGATATCGGAGCAATTCAGCGGCGTGCTGTTAGATCTTTTACAGATAGGTTCGATTAGCGTGTATTACAGAAATGCTCCGTGAACTCAATGAGAATCCCTGAAGGGAAGAAGATATTCTTTTCGCGCAACACTATTGGGAAAGTTCAAAAGAAGCGACATTTCCGATTGACTGAAGAATGATTTTGTTGCCACCAACGCACATCTCGTGTAAGGATCGCGAAGACACAGTAAGAGAAATTAGGGCTCGTGTGGAAGTATAGCGGCAGTCGGTTTTCCCTCGCTCTATTTGCCAGAGAATGACTAGCAGTGGCCCATCCGCCATACCACTCGTTCCATCACTTAATATTTACTGATTTCCAACCCATGTTTTCATTGCATATCATTTCAGTCTTGCTCAAATAAGTTACTCCATTTGATGATGAAATTTGTAAGCACTAAGGCCATAATAATGAAAAAAAAAAGCTGATTCTAGTATGTTCCATTAACAGGTGTTCATTCTTCTCCTCTCAGCTTTGAGATCGGAAAATTTCTTCTGTGGGTGCTGAGGACAGCTTCGGTGATATGGAACCTTATTGCCTGATTCCTTTATCAGTTTAGTAATTTCCCAATACCTTGATGCAGTCCAATGAAAGCTGCTAGATTGGTGTGTATATCATTCCGTATAACGACATTCACTCATGAGCCAAAACATTATGGCCACTGGCCACCGTGACGTTGGATGCCGCCTGGTGGCGTTGAGAATAGGTGACGCGGTAACAACAGTATGTGAGTAGAGCATACGAGGACGGGGGATCACCCTCGTGAAGATATGGGCTGTACATGGAGAAATCCACTGAGATAAAGCGACTTTGACAAATGGCAGTGTGGTGTGCGTACTGTAAGACCTTCGGTACACACACCATCAGATTATTTGACTTGTCGCTCTAGCGAAGTAGGCGAGTGTCAGCAATATGTCTCGTGGTCTTACCGTGGCG
Source organism: Schistocerca piceifrons (assembly GCF_021461385.2). Lineage (NCBI taxonomy): Eukaryota > Metazoa > Arthropoda > Insecta > Orthoptera > Acrididae > Schistocerca > Schistocerca piceifrons. The sequence continues at coordinate 810,903,473 of NC_060140.1, read as the reverse complement.
TGTTTATCTTCTGCCGTTAGGTCAGACGATAGAAATGCCACTTGCACGCTTAGAGTAGCAGATTGACGGTGACCAACTTTAAACAGAACTTGATTAATTTTCACACACATTTATTAAAATAATAACAATCATAAACCTTACTTAACTTGATTCTGGATGCTATTTACAATTGACAATCTGAAGTTCCTTTGGTCTTGGTACGTTAATCTTATTCTCACATATCTCTGATACTTGACAAAGTGTCTATACATTTCTCTTCATGGCTATGCGCAGGAATATGATAATCTTATTAGGCGCAGACTGAAACTTGACTATAGACTGGTACAGACAAATGCAGACTGGTACAGACTAATGCAGACTGGCTAATCGGAGGTCTGTACACACGTTATAATACCTCGAGCGTTCAGGTATAACTGTGCGAGTGTTATCTGCGAGGAGAAAAGGTTCTACGTTAGCAGCAATCTCATTGGCTGCGTTACATATTAATACGCGGATCGGCGGAAGCAGAATTTGGTCCGTCTCTAAGACAGCGCCATCTCGTAGTGCGGAGAAGGACGAGCGCTGCGCCTGCACTGTTGTGCTTAGCGGGGCGCGCTCTAGTGGGAAAGTTATGTACGCGCTGACTACGCGGAACTATGTACACTACAGGCAGCTTATTATTACGCGGAGCCCGTGAACGAGTATCTCGAAAACGGCGAAACTATTCGAATATTCACGTGCTACTGTCGTGAGAACCTACGGAAAGAGGTAGATGGACAGTGAAACTACCACCAAGTGCTAAATGATTGGACGTCCACGACTCTTCACAGAACGTGTGATTCAGAGGCTTGTCTGCTCTGTAACGAAGAATAGATGGCGACCTGTGGCATCTCTGCTGAAAGATCACAATGCTGGTACACGCACAAGTGTTTCGCAGAACACCGTTAATCTTACATTGTTAAATATGGAACTCCGCAGCAGATCACCCCCTACGTGTTCACATGTTGACCCAACGACATAGTCAATTACAGTTGCAGTGGGTGCGGGACCTGCCGGCCGAAGTGGCCGTGCGGTTCTAGGCGCTGCAGTCTGGAACCGCGAGACCGCTACAGTCTCCTTAAAACCTCCATAAAACTACATACAAACTGTTCGATCCCTGGTACACAGAAGCAGTGAGGTATTTCGTTCCAGAGACGGACAAACAAGCTATTAAGCAGGTGGTCATAATGGTTTGGTTCATCAGTGTATACTGAATCAACCCCAATCGAGGACTGTTAGAACCCCTCACATAAATTCAGTCAAAACTGAACAATATACTGAATAATGGCCTGCCCCTTTTCTCCCCTCGCTCCCCCCATCCTGCCGCGCCAGGCACTAGAAATCAAATGGGTGATGCTTTTGGTAGAAGTATCTCCAGCAGAGAGACAGAGCGTAACGTAATAAGAAGAGATGGTCAGGTTCAAATGGTTCAAATGGCTCTGAGCACTATGGGACTCAACTGCTGAGGTCATTAGTCCCCTAGAACTTAGAACTAGTTAAACCTAACTAACCTAAGGACATCACAAACATCCATGCCCGAGGCAGGATTCGAACCTGCGACCGTAGCGGTCTCGCGGTTCCAGACTGCAGCGCCTTTAACCGCACGGCCACTTCGGCCGGCGAGATGGTCAGGCGAGCTGACGATGCGCTGTATAATGGCTGAAAGAGTGCTTGTAGGGCAGTTAACTAGGGAAGAAGGAATGCTGGGCGAGAGAGAAAACCAAGTTTAACTCAAAAAGCAAGCGGGTTTAACTTGTTTCCAACTGGGTGAAATCTCTACTCACAAGAGGCAATGTCGTGACTGACTAACTCATATATCGCCCAACCCAAACCGCTAAGGATAGAAACTTGATATTTTGAGAAGGTGAGGATCTTATACGATAAGCGTCACTTAGAAGAAATTTTTCAAAATTTCAATCCTTAGGAGATGAACAGGGATGAAGTTTCTTTTTTTTTTTTTTTTTTTTTAGTGTCGCTATTAAGCCAATTCTGAAGCTAGATCTACGAAAATTGGTGTTTGGTTTCTCGGTCAGAAATAAAAAAAACATGTGTTTCAGCATTTTTGAAAATTTAGCCCTATGGGAGTGAAATAGTGGGTGAGTGGTTTTTTGAAAACATTATTCAAGAACTACTAAAGTATTTTTAAAGCTACGTCTATGGACAATGGTATTTCACTTCTCGGTCACAAATAAAAAAAGTACGTGTTTCAGTGTTTTTGGAAATTGAATCCCTAAGGCGCTGAAAAAAAAAGGATGAGATTTTTTACGAAAATATTTTATTTTGAAAGCATTTTCAGTGCTAAATCATGCAAATTTAAATTCGGCTTCACTGTTAGAAATAAAAAATTGGGATGTCACTGTGTTTTTGAAAATTGAACCTCTATGGGGGTGAAACGGAGGATGAAAATTTTTATGGAAATATTTCATTGTGCGAGCATTTTTGAAGCAAAATCTATGAAAATTTGTATCTGGCTTCTCTCTTAGAAATAGAAAATACGCATGTCACTGTTTTTGGAAATTCAATCCCTAAAGGGGTGAAATAGAGGGTGAAACGTTTTATGAGAATATTTCATTGTGAAAGCATTTATAAAGCTAAATCTGAAAATTGGTATTTGGATTCTCGGCTAGAGATGAAAAAAACACGTGTTTGAGTGTTTCTGGAAATTCAACCCTCAATGAAGTGCAATAGACGACGAGAATTTTTAATAAAGTATTTCGTTCCATTAAAAAATTTTAAAGCTAAATTTATGAAAATTAGTATTTCACTTCTCGGTTACATGCAAAGAAATATTTGTTAGTGGATGAAAGTTGCTGTGGAAATATCTCCACAAGAACACAAAAGGCTTGATTAACAAAAACTTTGAACTCCAGCTACCGGAATCACTTTTTGGTCAGAAGTACATTCTGAGAAGACCATGCATATACGGTCTTGATTAGCATGAAAAGCTTTAGAAGGTGTTGCAACCTGTGAACAACATAAAAATTCCATTAAATAAAAAGAAAACAAAACAAAAAATCTCTGCAGGCCATACAGTTTACCCGAGCGAAGGAGTGGGTGCTAAGCTAGCGACTTTATATTTTTAAATCAAACGAAGTAAAACCAATATAGGAGCTAGGGTACACCGCCACTAGAAGAGGAAAATGTTCTTTCGCATTCTCTACGTAGAACTGCACAGCTATCCGATCAGGTCCAGTGACCTTTCCCCTGTTTCAGTTGGTTTTCTATCCCGTAGTCAGTTATTTGGATATCGGGAAGTATTCATCACCTGAGGCACAACCTCCTAGTCTCGCAGTAGCAGCGAAAGGGTTAATTCCTTGTAAGCGTCAGCCTACTGGATACAACTGCCCGGCATAGGCGACATCTAGCTCTGTCAGCCTGCTGGCACCATAAGTAGAGGTTTCCTTCGCTGTTCCGCACTAAGGCTCTGCCTACCCGCCTTTCGGTCTCCCATTCCCGTGACTGTGGCGAGTATTGCGTAGCGTTGCGTTGCCACTGGGGCCCATTGTCTCTAAATATACTCTCGCAGTAAGCGCACTTTTTGTAGCGGGAATGCCGCAGACCGGCTGTCTCGAGTTATAAATACGGGGGCAGCTTTTGTGAGGGGCGGCCGCGCACGGCACACACTTTTCCCTTCCTTCCCCTTTCCCTTTGCTTTCGTTTCCGCCGCTTATCTGCGCCCGTCCTCAACTTTTAGGGGCTGATTTACTGTACTCTGCTGTACAGCGAGGAGTTCTCTGTTCTCTTCCTCAGCAGTGAGTTAATGGGACAGAGATAAGACGTGCGTATACATCTAGGTAAGACCTTGAATCTTATCTCGCACCGGTCACCTCTAGCTTTACTTACCATTACCCCATGAACCATGGACCTTGCCGTTGGTGGGGAGGCTTGCGTGCCTCAGCGATACAGATAGCCGTACCGTAGGTACAACCACAACGGAGGGGTATCTGTTTAGAGGCCAGACAAACGTGTGGTTCCTGAAGAGGGGCAGCAGCCTTATCAGTAGTTGCAAGGGCAACAGTCTGGATGATTGACTGATCTGGCCTTGTAACAATAACCAAAACGGCCTTGCTGTGCTGGTACTGCGAACGGCTGAAAGCAAGGGGAAACTACGGCCGTAATTTTTCCCGAGGGCATGCAGCTTTACTGTATGATTAAATGATGATGGCGTCCTCTTGGGTAAAATATTCCGGAGGTAAAATAGTCCCCCATTCGGATCTCCGGCGGGGACTACTCAAGAGGATGTCGTTATCAGGAGAAAGAAAACTGGCGTTCTACGGATCGGAGCGTGGAACGTCAGGTCCCTTAATCGGGCAGGTAGGTTAGAAAATTTGAAAAGGGAAATGGATAGGTTAAAGTTAGATATAGTGGGAATTAGTGAAGTTCGGTGGCAGGAGGAACAAGACTTCTGGTCAGGTGACTACAGGGTTATAAATACAAAATCAAATAGGGGTAATGCAGGAGTAGGTTTAATAATGAATAGGAAAATAGGAACGCGGGTAAGCTACTACAAACAGCTTAGTGAACGCATTATTGTGGCCAAGATAGATACGAAGCCCACACCTACTACAGTAGTACAAGTTTATATGCCAACTAGCTCTGCAGATGACGAAGAAATTGAAGAAATGTATGATGAAATAAAAGAAATTATTCAGATAGTGAAGGGAGACGAAAATTTAATAGTCATGGGTGACTGGAATTCGAGTGTAGGAAAAGAGAGAGAAGGAAATGTAGTAGGTGAATATGGATTGGGGCTAAGAAATGAAAGAGGAAGCCGCCTGGTAGAATTTTGCACAGAGCACAACTTAATCATAGCTAACACTTGGTTTAAGAATCATGATAGAAGGTTGTATACATGGAAGAACCCTGGAGATACTAAAAGGCATCAGATAGATTATATAATGGTAAGACAGAGATTTAGGAACCAGGTTTTAAATTGTAAGACATTTCCAGGGGCAGATGTGGACTCTGACCACAATCTATTGGTTATGACCTGTAGATTAAAACTGAAGAAACTGCAAAAAGGTGGGAATTTAAGGAGATGGGACCTGGATAAACTGAAAGAACCAGAGGTTGTACAGAGTTTCAGGGAGAACATAAGGGAACAATTGACAGGAATAGGGGAAAGAAATACAGTAGAAGAAGAATGGGTAGCTTTGAGGGATGAAGTAGTGAAGGCAGCAGAGGATCAAGTAGGTAAAAAGACGAGGGCTAGTAGAAATCCTTGGGTAACAGAAGAAATATTGAATTTATTTGATGAAAGGAGAAAATATAAAAATGCAGTAAATGAAGCAGGCAAAATGGAATACAAACGTCTCAAAAATGAGATCGACAGGAAGTGCAAACTGGCTAAGCAGGGATGGCTAGAGGACAAATGTAAGGATGTAGAGGCTTATTTCACTAGGGGTAAGATAGATACTGCCTACAGGAAAATTAAAGAGACCTTTGGAGATAAGAGAACCACTTGTATGAACATCAAGAGCTCTGATGGAAACCCAGTTCTAAGCAAAGAAGGGAAAGCAGAAAGGTGGAAGGAGTATATAGAGGGTCTATACAAGGGCGATGTACTTGAGGACAATATTATGGAAATGGAAGAGGATGTAGATGAAGATGAAATGGGAGATACGATACTGCGTGAAGAGTTTGACAGAGCACTGAAAGACCTGAGTCGAAACAAGGCCCCCGGAGTAGACAACATTCCATTGGAACTACTGACGGCCTTGGGAGAGCCAGTCCTGACAAAACTCTACCATCTGGTGAGCAAGATGTATGAAACAGGCGAAATACCCTCAGACTTCAAGAAGAATATAATAATTCCAATCCCAAAGAAAGCAGGTGTTGACAGACGTGAGAATTACCGAACAATCAGTTTAATAAGCCTCAGCTGCAAAATACTAACACGAATTCTTTACAGACGAATGGAAAAACTAGTAGAAGCCGACCTCGGGGAAGATCAGTTTGGATTCCGTAGAAATACTGGAACACGTGAGGCAATACTGACCTTACGACTTATCTTAGAAGAAAGATTACAGAAAGGCAAACCTACGTTTCTAGCATTTGTAGACTTAGAGAAAGCTTTTGACAATGTTGACTGGAATACTCTCTTTCAAATTCTAAAGGTGGCAGGGGTAAAATACAGGGAGCGAAAGGCTATTTACAGTTTGTACAGGAACCAGATGGCAGTTATAATAGTCAAAAGACCCGAAACGGAAGCAGTGGTTGGGAAGGGAGTGAGATCGGTTTGTAGCCTCTCCCCGATGTTATTCAATCTGTATACTGAGCAAGCAGTAAAGGAAACAAAAGAAAAATTCGGAGTAGGTAGTAAAATCCATGGAGAAGAAATAAAAACTTTGAGGTTCGCCGATGACATTGTAATTCTGTCAGAGACAGCAAAGGACTTGGAAGAGCAGTTGAACGGATTGGATGGTGTCTTGAAGGGAGAATATAAGATGAACATCAACAAAGGCAAAACGAGGATAATGGAATGTAGTCGAATTAAGTCGGGTGATGTTGGGGGTATTAGATTAGGAAATGAGACACTTAAAGTAGTAAAGGAGTTTTGCTATTTGGGGAGCAAAATAACTGATGATGGTCGAAGTAGAGAGGATATAAAATGTAGACTGGCAATGGCAAGGAAAGCGTTACTGAAGAAGAGAAATTTGTTAACATCGAGTATAGATTTTAGTGTGAGGAAGTCATTTCTGAAAGTAATTGTATGGAGTGTAGCCATGTATGGAAGTGAAACATGGACGTTAAATAGTTTGGACAAGAAGAAAATAGAAGCTTTCGAAATGTGGTGCTACAGAAGAATGCTGAAGATTATATGGGTAGATCACATAACTAATGAGGAGGTACTGAATAGGATTGGGGAGAAGAGGAGTTTGTGGCACAACTTGACCAGAAGAAGGGATCGGTTGGTAGGACATGTTCTGAGGCATCAAGGGATCACCAATTTAGTATTGGAGGGCAGCGTGGAGGGTAAAAATCGTAGGGGGAGACCAAGAAATGAATACACTAAGCAGATTCAGAAGGATGTAGGTTGCAGTAGGTACTGGGAGATGAAGAAGCTTGCACAGGATAGAATAGCATGAAGAGCTGCATCAAACCAGTCTCTGGACTGAAGACCACAACAACAACAACATGAGTAAACGCGCCCATAGCCTTGCTCAGTTACGTACTGTCTCGCCGTGACGCTTGACGAACAAGTTGCTGGTTGGAGCCCCACTGCCAGAAAGGCTACGAATATATTCTACATTTCTTTTTGTAAGATACCAGAAAGCAGAACAAACTTACACTACTAAGAGACCGGTAGGATTTTTATTTGTACCATTTGATTCAATTTCGGACTTCTTGTTCGCGATACATGTTTACAGCTGAATTGCTCCATACATTTGGGTCATTTCAGAAACATCATCACCTCTAATTCGAGAGGAATCTTTTCAGTTTATGATTGTTCAGTAAAGGTAAGCATAGCCAGCCCGGTTCGCCATGCGTCTAACGCACGGCTTTCCGAGCGGGAAGGAGCGCCTGGTCCCCGGCACGAATCCGCCCGACGGATTTCTGTCGAGGTCCGGTGAGCCGGCCAGTCTGTGGATGGTTTTTAGGCGGTTTTCCATCCGCCTCGGCAAATGCGGGCTGGTTCCTCTTATTTCGCCACAGCTACACTATGTCGGCGATTCCTGCGCAAACAAGTTCTCCACGTACGCGTACACCATCATTACTGTACCACGCGGACATAGGGGTTACACTCGTCTGGTGTGAGACGTTCCCTGGGGGGGGGGGGGGGGGGGGTCCACCGGGGGCCGAACCGCACAATAACCCTGGGTTCGGTGTGGGGCGGCGGAGGGATGAAGTGGACTGCGGTAGCCGTGCGCGATTAGCCGAGCGGTCAGGGGCGCTACAGTCATGGACTGTGCGGCTGGTCCTGGCGGAGGTTCGAGTCCTCCCTCGGGCACTCGGGCATGGGTGTGTGTGTTTGTCCTTAGGATAATTTAGGTTAAGTAGTGTGTAAGCTTAGGGACTGATAACCTTAGCAGTTAAGTCCCATAATGTTTCACACACATTTGAACATTTGGACTGCGGTAGTCGTCGTGGAGTTGCGGACCACTGCGGCTGCGGTGGAGATGGAGTCTCTGTCGTTTCTAGGTCCCCGGTTAACATAACGTAGTTAAACATAATATTTTGTAAATAAAGCTAATCATCTGTTATTTTATTTGGAGTAAATAAACAACAAATTTTTCTATTTTCTATTAGGTGCACAGTTAAAAGTTCTAAATTACTCAAAACAAGGAACCTATTATTTCAGAGATTCCAAACAATAATTTGTCGTTCATCAGATAGCGTTCACCTCGCTGACTGAAATCACATAATAATAATGTGAATACGGTAATAATTTCACAAACTTTCGGTGTTGAATGAAAATTTAATTTTAGAAATTAAAACTGTATTCTGCTACACACACACACACACACACACACACATGTGTGTGTGTGTGTGTGTGTGTGTGTGTGTGTGTGTGTGTGTGTGTGTGTAGCAGAATACAGTTTTAATTTCTAAAATTAAATTTTCATTCAACACCGAAAGTTCGATATATATATATATATATATATATATATATATATATATGCTAAATGGTCTGAAATTCCACTAGAAGATTATTTTTCTGGAACGTTCTCATGCCAAAACTGAAGATATTTAACGAGAAATGGCGTACCAGTTATGTCTCAGTTTCTCCGAAGTTCCCAAATGCGCAAAATTTACGTCATTTGTTCCCGACATGAAAACTGTGCGTAGCCTTTAGGGGCTAGTGTCTTACCGCTACTCCGTTGCAGAGCAAAAATTTATTCGAGGATTATAAAATTACTCCAAGGAGACAGCCGGTCCCGGTTTGCACAGCACGGGCAGGAGAGCGTTGTAAAACCGCTACTGTCGTCGAGTGGTGCCATTGTTGCGGAGTAGGTGTCCTCAGCTAGAGCGCAGTGCAGGTGTTTTAGCGGGCCGAAGCAGCTGGCAGCAGTCACCGAGGAGTGATTTGCGGCGCGGTGGCTACCGACAGGCTCCGTCCAGCGAGAGACGGAGACACGAGCTGCTGTGACAGGCTTAACTACTGTGGGCGGGCCGTACTTAGGCGGCACGGCAGCGCGATAAAGGCCCCGGGCAGGTAGGTAGGCGGCGTCAGTATCTCGGCTCGTAAAGCTGAGTGTTCCATTACGCGGCGGCGCGCATGCGGCCAGTCGATAGCATCGCAGGCCTGCCACGGCGGTCGTGCCTTTTACACGGCCTGCAACCGTGTGTACACACACACACACACACACACACACACACACACACACACACAGAGAGAGAGAGAGAGAGAGAGGGGGAGAGAGAGAGAGAGAGAGAGAGAGAGAGAGAGAGAGAGAGAGAGAGAGCAGGGGGCGATGCACGCCGCCGTACATCAACCAGCGCTGCAGAAGCCACCGAGAGACGCTCTAATTAACGAAATCCTTCGGGCCCATTCTCAGCCTTCTGCGCGTCTCCGTTAATAGCAGCGCCGACTCCCAGCGTCCCAGTAATTTCTGTTCCCTCTGCCTGCCGGCTACGAAGGAGTCGACGCAAATGAAGACACTCGGCATCTGCAACCGACTTTCGCTTTCCGCCAGCTATTGAAAAAGTGCGCGGCAATTTACGGTCGCCGGTTTTAGGCAAGACAGCATAGCAGTTGCGTCTCGGGGTCAAAATGAGGACGTGGACCTGCTCGCTAAGCATGCAACGCGCAATGAGCACTTTTTTTTCCAATCTCGATTTCAATGCATCGTGTAAGTAAAGCGAAGGAACACAGCGCATGGAACGATGAGTGGGGGAAATTGAAAGTGCTTCTATTGATAGTAATATGACGTAGTAAATCGTAATCATTTGGCATCGCTGGTTCTCTGGGACTTTCGCCCCTTTTTTCCAGCACGGACACTGTCGTGCTACTTCGTTAAACAACGCCCAAACCTTACCAATCATGCGCCAGTATGAGAGTAGAAATGGTTCAAATGGCTCTGAGCACTATGGGACTTAACTTCTGAGGTCATCGGTCCGCTAGAACTTAGAACTACTTAAACCTAACTAACCTCAGGACATCACACACAGTCATGCCCGAGGCAGGATTCGAACCTGCGACCGTAGCGATCTCGCGGTTCCAGACTGTAGCACCTAGAACCGCTCGGCCACTCCGGCCGGCATGAGAGTAGAGAACCGTTGTTTCGTTTCCACGCAGAACGATCGTGCGTAGATAGATAGCATCAAAATTATTTGAGTAGTTTGCTAAAGTGCTGATCTATGAGTTTGAAAGTATGAGGTTGATAGGCAGGATAACAGTGACCTATGATAGTGTTAATGCGCGGAAGTTGCCCTTAATTACACGTGAAATCGGTGGATGAAACAGCATCGTCATTGTTAGTAGCTCCCGTTAGCAGAACTACCTGAAAAGTTGTAAAAAGGCTACCGTGGACTGTTACAACCTGAAGATTAATTCGGAAAAGCAATACGCCACTGGCAAACTTCAGTGTGAGAGTGGAAAACATTTCACCTTTAAGACGAGTGTGGTCTGCTGTAGGCATTGTTAGGAAGTGTGTTACTTGCAAAAAGTCAATAGACTAAGTGAAATGTTCTGCACTGTTATCCTTTCAAGGCAACATGTTTCCACCTAAATTTGATGAACTTTAATATTCATAAATTACATTAAAAACGCACTTTTTCGTATTAGGTTATAAGGACAACTCCTTTTAGAAATGACTCGTCCTCCCTGTCTCAACCACACCATACACCATGTCTGATCGCCGGAGAGTTAAAGGAGGTTACAAAATACGACAGAGGCGCCGCCAGTACCGTAATGTGTAACCTGCTTACACCAAAGTGAGTGTGGTTCACTGATTACACATGGGTTAAATAATACTTAATGTTTCTCACGACGATGTGATTTCATCACTGCAATTTCTCTACACTAGTACAGGACAGGCGGCGAAGTCTTTGCAGCTGATTCATATGTTTTAAGATAAGAAGCTGATTTACGTCAAATTTTCTTTTCGTGTGGGAATTGTAATAGTAACCACATCGTCAGAACTGTAACCAAGAAGGTACATCAACGACAATCACTTATCAACGAACGAACTGAATTGCAAAGCAGAAGGCATTGTGACAATTTTACTGGTCTTCTGCTTGCAGCTAATCACAACCGAAATAGTAGTTCCATCCATAGTTCTCACACTAGGAGATAGGTTTAATCATTCGCAGTTTCCTCACTAACACGTAAGATTATTCATACTGTCCGTATACTACGTGAAGTTTTAAATTCTCAAAATACGTTTGGGACGCCTTTTTATTTTATTAACTGTTTGTTCTGTGAGTGTACACACACACACACACACACACACACACACACACACACACACACACACACACACACACACATGAAATCTGCAAGTTTTAGAAGACTCTCTATTCTGTTCTTGGTTTGCACATTTTCCACCTTGTGTGTACAAACTAACTGTCAAAACAACAACAGTGAAATTTGTGTAAGCTGAAACGAATAGAAACACAATATCTGAAGACGCTGCCATTTCTATACATATGGAAACGCTTCTACATACCTATCTTTTCGCTAACTTACTTTCCCACCATTCTGTTTTCCATTTTGTAGTGGTAGTATGGTATGCTGTTCTATACAGACAATCAGTGGCGAATAGCTTGAAAAGACCAAATCCGTTGTGAAACGAAAGAAGGCTTTAAATAAGTAACAGCCTCAGTGGGAAAAAAATGCCGCATTCATTCTCTAAGTATCTAAGTGAGAAGAAACTCGTATTTCCTGATAGCATCACTATCATCCTCATATCAGAAAATGCGAAAACTTATAAAATAAATATGGACTACTTAGAAGATATGATAATTAAATCGAGTCCATAAGCTGTCGACAGGCGTTGATATACATCAACGGGGACGGTTGATCTCCTGCTTACATGGCAGACGATCTATCCATCTTTTTTTCCATTTTGTTCGATATAGTACGTTGCGTTTTGTCTGGGCGGACGTCACAAGACATCCGTTCAAGTTGATCGTTGACTCCTTTACTCAGTTTTTTATTACAGAGAGCAAGCAGCCCTCTGACCGAACACGCTAAGCTACCGTGCCGGCTCCATCTGAACCACCGAGGGCACAGAGGATAGTGCGACTGCAGGGATTTATCCCTTGCACGCTCCCGGTGACACCCACATTCCCAACTTAATGTCCACACAGTACATTCGTAGTGCTCCTGCCCATTACACTCATTACTCGCGGCAGACAATCTTACCGAGTCCCGTAAGAGTTCGGGCAATGCGTGTGCATCCAGCACAGGAGGAGGAGGAGGTCAATGGCCGGTTAGCCTGAACTATATGAAGATGGTATCTGTTCTTTCGGACATGTCCGAAAGAACAGATACCATCTTCATATATTCTTAGAAGAGTGTGACCTGCACGTGTAGCTGTTTATTCTCACGAAGAGCTTCTGTACCCTACCATAAACTGTCCGTCAGGCGATTGAGTTAAATGGCTCTGAGCACTATGGGACTTAACTACTGTGGTCATCAGTCCCCTAGAACTTAGAACTACTTAAACCTAACTAACCTAAGGACATCACACACATCCATGCCCGAGGCAGGATTCGAACCTGCGACCGTAGCAGTCGCGCGGTTCCGGACTGCGCGCCTAGAACCGCTAGACCACCGCGGCCGGCTATTGAGTTAAATCAATGTATTTTTTGTGTTTACACAATACAATCAAAACGTAGTGTTACAGTATTACTTCAGAACAAATCAGCGCAACTATAGTGTTTTTTAATAGTTTCCCTATAAAAAACTGATAGCAGCGGTGTGCTCCTGGGTGTTCAGTTGAATTTTTGTTTCGGTCTATCGCACGAAATTCCGGCGATCAATGCAGTTGTATCCTTCAGGTGCTGTTGTTGTGTGTACTCGCTGCCTGGAATCCAACCGGAGAATGTCAACTCGGACAAACACTCGGAAGCACACCATTAATCAGTCAGCCCGAGGAAACATAAATCAAACGTATTATATTTACTTTATTAGTATCGCAGGGTGTTTCAAAATCTCACTTCCGCTTTCTTTTTCACTAATTGTGTCTAGCATTACTAACATTCATTCGTCTTGTTCACAACGAGATAACAGAGTTCGTGAGAGACAGTTTCCATCAGCTAATCCTATCAGGGCTGATATCAGAGCACTGCTGCGGTTACTTTTTGATAATTTTTAGAAAGAACCGTTCGAAACAATTGAACTATCTCAGTCGTAGCAGGAAGTCCAAGAACACCAACTCAGTCCCATAGTTTCACATAAAATATGATGCTTCGATCAATATTAATTAATTAATCAATATGACTACATCTTTCAATATACACTTCCTGGAAAAAATCCTATTCCAAATTCGTATTCCCAAAATCAAGACCTGTAGTTTGATACATATAATAACAAAATTGTATTAAGTTTGTGTTTTGGGAATTTCATAGCAAGTTTTGCTTTTGTGAGGTATTTTTTCGGGTCTTCTATTCTGATTACAGCCCGGCGCAATCGAAATATCACGAACGTGATTTCCCTGCTTACAGAATCGGGACACTGTGAGGTATACCCATGCCTATAGTGATGCACTTAGCCACATAATAAAGCTATCTTTGGATTAGTTTAACATCGTGTAACACGAAGTTTGGCTCGGTTGTCAAAAACGTGGAAATCCACTGTTTCAAAAGAACAGTGTCTGGTGGACAGTGTTAAGGAGAGTTCCACGCACACCGTCACTGGATCTCGATCAGTAATTCCGTTTGAAATAACTTCATGGGAGCAGACTGATTTCAGCAATCTTAGAATTCGAGCCAGACTGTGCGTTTCATCCATATGCAGTCAGTGAATAAAACCATGTCGTTATTTTCATCATTAATGGCAGCACAGGGTATCCGGAAAGTCCCGATACAAACTTCTAGGACTTGTAGAGCGCAGTGAGAAAATAATATTTTGAATTGGAACCTTTGTCCGCAAACGCGACTTATCCGTGCTACAGTCACTTGAAAACATGTTGGTAACGCGACCACTTTCACAAGTAATTGATTAGGTGTGACCCGGTATATTAGTTGTTTTGAAATTCCACTCATTAATGGCCACAGAAATTGCTCGTGTACACGTTAACGGGTTCTGTTCAACGTGATACAGTACGATCTCTTCCAATTTGGAAGTGCGGCGTCTCTTTGAAGCACCAGAGTTACCACTGCTGCCAGTGGAGGCACCCTTTCCAGAAGCCGTTGCGTAATTGTGGCGAAAAGGGTATGCGATGGAGTCGGAGGTTGTGAAGAACGATCTTTATAAAGGCTACGAGCAGCTCTTCCACTACTGTGAGTTTTGCCATTCAGAAGGCTAATGTCGGTGCATTCTGCAAACGTGTACTGAACCACGCTGCTCTAACAGTCACAGACATGAGGTTCGAAACAAGTCATAGAGGTAGGATAGACGTCAGACAAGATCAACTGATCAGATGCAAGTAACCCCGGTCCCTCCAAGGCCCCTACCACGAATACCCTGTTGCATACCTACCTAGCAAACATGTTTGCAAACATGGAAACGGTACGCTTCCGGACACGGTTTACGATTCAAAACATTACGTATTCACTCTCCTCGACACATCTATCGGGAATTTCCGAACGCCCTATAAAAGGCCAGACATGGACCTGCACCTCTGGACAAAACCGACGGCATCAAAAAAGGTAAGTAGATCCATCGTAATTGCGGATTTAGGAATCTAGACAGTTATTTTCATGGGAGCGCGTATACGTGCTAAAAATAAACGTCAGGTACACTGCAATTTAAGTTTATAGAATAACGATATCTAAGAATAATCGCGAATAAATAATGAAAAGCTACTGAATCGTACTGGGGGAAAAAAGGAGTTTACGGTACAACCTGATTGAAAGAAGGGGAATGGTTGACAGGCAACGGCCTGGGGGACCAAGCAAGCTTCAGTTTTGTAACTTAAGGGGGGTAGGACGTGAAACGGGCGGCCTTGGAGCAGGAGAGGCACCACAGGACATTTTAATTTGCACTGTCTATAATTTTACAAATACATTAATAAAACTTTGTCAGCATGACCAGGAAGGATTCAGGATTCACATTCATAGCAGTGGAAGTTCAAAAACATAACAAAACAATTTTTTTTTGCATGTGAAATTTCATCATTTTTTCACTTAGTATTGTCTGCATTTGTTGCTGTAGGTACACTTTTCTTCATAAGTAAGAGAGATTCTTCGATGAATTTTGCACAAATACAAACCATATTTGCAGGTGTAGGAAACTCTAGAATTTCGCAAATGTTAAAAACTATGGTAAAAATTGAGATAACTAGCTATAAAACTCGAGTTTTCTCTAAACATGAAGTTTAAAATGTAACAGTTCATTCATTTTTCCATAGATTAAATAAATTCTAGAGTTTCACACACTTGCAAGTATGATTTGTAAGCTGTGCAAAATTCATCGAAGAATCTCTCTTATTTATGAGGAAAAGTGTACCTATACCAATAAATGCAGCCAACAGTAAGTGAAAAAAATCATGAAATTTCACATGTAAAAAAAATATTTTGTCATGTTTTTGAACTTCAACTGCTATGAGTGTAAATCCTGAATCCTTCTTGGTCGTGCGGACAAAGTTTTATTAATTTATTTGTAAAAGTATAGACAGTGGAAATTAAAATGTCCTGTGGTGCCTCTTCTTCTCGAAGCCAGCCCGTTTCACGTCCTACCCCCCTTAAGGAAGTTGGAGGGTGGGAAGGAGGGGAGGGGTGGGGGGGGGGGCAAAGCCTGATTACAGTTAGCAGGTTCAAATGGATATAGCTTGCAGAGATGAAGAGGCTTGCATAGGATAGACTGGCGTGGAGAGCTGCATCGTATCAGTCTTAGGACTAGAGACAACAACAACAACAACAACAACAACAATAATCTGCGATCAGTATGTTAATTAATTGTTACTGACGCTCGCGGCTTGCAAGATCATCGGTGCCCAAGATAGCTTTCACTCTCTTGTGTACTCTCCTAGAACTTTCTTCTCAATACACGGAAACTTTCTAAACCTGCCTCTTCGCTGCCGACTTAGACAACTCCCTCAGGTTGTCACGACGAATACTGGAGCTGCAATACTCAGACGTAACGTGATCCTACAGTTTCAAAAGATCTTTAAGGTCTGCTAAATGGAGACACGAGATGAAACGTAAAATCTCAGCAGTATTCTGGCAAAGCAATTGCAAGGAGTCGTTTGAAAACTGTAGCCTACTAAGACTATAAAATCTGCCGTGTGAGATTTTGTTCAACATATTGCAGATAAAAGCCCTTAACAAACTAAATGCACCTGTGAATATACATCTAAGGACGACGATGTTGTTGCGCAGAAAAACAAAGATTCAGGCTTTATAAGACGCAGAGAATGTAAACGAGGGAGTGAGTGAGTGAGTGAGGAGGGAGAGGGAGAGGTGGAGGGGGAGGGGGAGAGAGAGAGAGAGAGAGAGAGAGAGAGAGAGAGAGAGAGAGAGAGAGAGGGGGGGGAGAGAGTGAGAGAGAGGGGGAGAGAGAGAGAGAGAGAGAGAGAGAGAGAGGGGGAGAGAGAGAGAGAGAGAGAGAGAGAGAGAGAGAGAGAGAGAGAGAGAGAGAGAGGGAGAGAGGGAGAGAGCGGAGAGGGTAGGGGGGGGACGACTGGTGGGGGGGCGAAGAGCGGACGTACTCGTCTTGTTGGAAATCCTGGCGTCGATGTCAGGGCTCCGTAGCGCTGTAGTCACTCGGAGGCGAGGTCCTAATTAACGGAAGTCCCTGAGTTCACGGTTACCAGCTGATAACTCCATCCGACTCTTCCCTTCCTCTCATCTGCTTTCTCCGGGAGGTAAGAGAGCACTTCCAGAACAAAAGCAAGCCTTCTTACTCGCGTTCCAGGAGATGGGCTATTCAGACCACGAAATAGTAAAGCAGCCATAAGCTCGTCGGTTGGTTGCTCACCACAATGGTCTACTAGACATCGCCTTATTGGGTGCGGTATGTTACACGCTGTCTTTCATATAAGATCCAGCTTATCTAATCAGCCACAGGAATACTTGCAGTGTATCGGAATTGGATGATGATGATGATTAGTGTTTTAGGGCGCACAACAGCGAGGTTATCAGCGCCCGACGGAATTGGAAATTGTTATGAATAGCACTAAGACTTATTAGGAAATGGAGCCACTTATGAAACACAGGGAAAATTAGACTGAAATATTAGAAACCATGGAAATGCAAGCACTTATGAACCACAGGGAAAATTAGACTGAAATATTAGAAACCATGGAATATTTATGGAACTCCGTGCGCGTCATCATGGTACTGTAAATTAATGTGGCGTAGTGTCTAGCACACGGCAGAAGCTCCTATATCAGTGGCCCCAACCTTTCTTAGAGCATTACCCCTGAGTACAATCAGACATTAGCTAGCACCCCTGCCCTCTCCCTCACCTGCCGGCTGTTGCCTCCCCCCCAATCCCCCACGTTATCACCAACATTAGCATCTAACTAAACTGTAGAATAAATGACTTTTCTTCGAACACTTTTATAAATGATATATAGTTTGTGTCTATGTGTGTGTGTGTGTGTGTGTGTGTGTGTGTGTGTGTGTGTGTGTGTGTGTAAGTGGGGGGGGGGGGTGTAGTTAGAATGAATGACGAAGAACTTCGAGGTACATCCCAAGTGCTACCCACAACTCCTTCTCAGATAAGAAAGGTAAGTATCCGCAGTTACGGCAGACAGTTGTTACAGAACATACTTCCTCTGCATTACTCTTCTCCATTGCGGGACTTGCTTGACTTGCACGTTGCAACCTCACTTAAAATCAACCAAGTTAAAATGTGTGCACTATAAAATGGTTCAAATGGCTCTGAGCACTATGGGACTTAACATCTGAGGTCATCAGTCCCCTATAACTTAGAACTAATTAAACCTAACTAACCTAAGGACATCACACACATCCATGCCCGGGGCGGGATTTGAACCTGCGACCGTAACAGTCGCGCGGTTCCGGACTGAAGCGCCTAGAACCGCTCGGCCACACCGGCCGGCTGTGCACTATACTTAACGTTCGTAAATCACTTTGTTGCTGGACTCCTTAGTTCTGAACTGGTACAAATTGGACGACTTCTGGCTGTTAATGCTTGGTGTCTAACCACAGCTAGCAATAATAATAATAGTAATAATAATAAATCTAAGTACAGCACTATAGTAGCCTTTATGTAGTTACTACCGTGTCGCACTGTCAATTAATTCATTTATGTTTTGAAGCGAGTAATGAAGCAATTTGTGGACTACCGCAGGTACTATCTAAAACTTGGAGAAGACATTGTCTTGAGATATTTAGCTTTTGTTACGCATGTCTCACTTTTATCATCAGCGATGTACGGGACAAAGCATAACATGTGTGCAGTGGGTGGACCATGTCAGGAACCTATAACCTCCACCTCATTAACGCTACTAATTGAGAAAAAGTAGTAACTGATAACGTATATAATCAATATTAGAGTCTTATAAAATTGTGATCATACTAAGGATCTTTTGAAAATAATTTCGGCTGGTCCCGGCGGAGGTTCGACTCCTCCGTCGGGCATGGGTATGTGTATTTGTCCTTAGGATAATTTAGGTTAAGTAGTGTGTAAGCTTAGGGACTGATGACCTTAGCAATTAAGTCCCATTTCACACACATTTGAACATTTTTTTGAAAGTAATTTAGTTTCGTGACTGAGACAGAATCGAATCGCTTAATTTTTACCCCTCAGGAAATTTCATTTCACCCCGCAGGGGGTAATTACCTACAGATTGGGTACCACTGTACTATATGATATGTTCATTCGAGCAGTCTCGGTAGTCATCCAAAACTCTTTGACATCAATAGTAGGTTTGGACGCATACAGATCGTAACTATTTGTTTAAACACTTCAGGCGTCGCCGGCCGAAGTGGCCGTGCGGTTAAAGGCGCTGCAGTCTGGAACCGCAAGACTGCTACGGTCGCAGGTTCGAATCCTGCCTCGGGCATGGATGTTTGTGATGTCCTTAGGTTAGTTAGGTTTAACTAGTTCTAAGTTCTAGGGGACTAATGACCTCAGCAGTTGAGTCCCATAGTGCTCAGAGCCCTTTGAACTTCAGGCGTCAGCACGTGACTTTTGATTCAGAGAGATTCCGTACTATAATTTTGGAAGGTACCCCAGTACGTGGTGTAAACATGGAATCCATCTAGGAAATGGACGTGGTCTGCTGGCAGTTCTACTTACTAGCTTTTAGTTTAACAGTCAGTTCATATTCATCAAATGGTAGCTAGAAAAACGCAAATCACTTATCTGGGATCAGCATACAGCGTTTCTCGTACAGACTACATGATCAAAAGTATCCGGACTCCTGTTCTTCCTTATTTCTTTGTGCCTTTGTCCCGAATCGGCGCAGGGTCAGCATGTTAGTAACGGGTTACGCATGGTTAAGTTTAAGCGGTGGCCATATGTGCTTCCAGTCACCACACCGCCCCCCCCCCCAACCCCTCATCCACCATCCAAGAACGGAATACGTACAACGCAGTAGTCTACCTGTAGCATTATTTGTGTGGAAGCGAGCAAAAGTTGTCTAAATGTCTGAGGATCGTGTAACTGAGGTGGCACGGGGGTACCAGCCCAGCAGCCACATAGAAGGGTGAGGGAAACAGCTTAAAAACCACATCCAGACTGTCCGTCACATCGACCCTCGTCGTTAATACGCCGGGCAAATTCGATACGGAATGGGGCGCCTTTCCATCCAGGAAGCGGCGCTTTAACAATCATAGCTATTCTGGAGGGTTATTCGGACAACTATTAGAGGGCAGCGCTTATCCTTCGTCTTTAAGAGGGCTTGAACTGTGCTGGGGACGCTTTCAATGACGAGTCACAATGTCTGTGGAGGAATGGCAGCCCATTCTTCCCCAAGAGCCGCATCAAAGAAAATAGTAATGTTGAATGCTTGAGTTCTCCAGTGAAGCTGACATTCTAACTCATTCCAGAGCGTGTTGAGAGACACTGTTGGATGAGTTAGGAGACGCTAAACACTTGTAATATTAGTGATAATGTTTTTAGACAGTGAACGTGTTACGCTTAATTCTAGTGCTCTCGAAGAACACATCGAAGACGCGCAGGACACGGGTAGACACCATCGTTTCGGAAATATTGTAAGGGGTGCATGTCATTTTGATTTTTGTAAGTTATCGATGTGCGCGTCAGAGAGAGAGAGAGAGAGAGAGAGAGAGAGAGAGAGAGAGAAAGTTATGTTACTGTTAAACCATCTTTGCTCTTCTTGTGGCACAGTCTTTGCCTCTGCGCAGTCTGATACATTCTTAGTTGAAGTCTGGTGGGTGATGGATGTTTTCAGTAGTGTTGTTTTGACTTGTGACTGTGCAACATTACGAGTCAAGACAGCTGCAACGGAACTTGAATAGCGTAAAGTTATCGTTAAAAACGCACGCCGCGCGATTTGTTATGATTTGGTCGGTCATAATAGTAGTAACATGCTTTTGAATACAATTAAAATATAACGGCGATACCTGTTTAGCGTTATTGGAAATAATATGTAATAAATTAATGATTAAGGTAGCCGATCGTATAAGAAGAGGTAAAATTGGGCATATTAAGTTGTTTTGCTTTACATCGACTGAGCCGATGATACGGCGTCTTTTTTTTCCGTTTACTCTTAGAAGAAAAAAAAGAAAACCAGTAACGAAGTGCTAATTGTGCGTTGTGAAAAATATAGGGGCGAATTTTAAATAGCTACAGTGTATAATCAGACTAACAAATGGACATTCAGTTACGCGAAATAGCGGACAGTGAAGTGTGGTCATTAAATTGAGTACACCTACAGGGCGGTCAATTCCAGGATAAGTCTATTCGCGTCTCACGAGGCACGCGGTATTGAGACCGGTTTTTTTTATTATATCACGGAGAGCGGGCTTCAATTTATAAAAAGGAGAAAAGCTGTATCATTATCATTGACTGTTGGTGTTATGCAACCAAAACTGTTCATCAAAGGGTTTCGGTGAATGAGTGGTGAATGCGAAATGAAACTGTGAACGAAGTTATGTTAAATAAAGCAGAAGAGACAAGACAGTTTGGTCGTATCTGTTATTATTCCATAAACCGTAACATGTACTCTGGTTGTACGAAGCCTTTATAGGCGATCGTATGACTATTTGCTTTGAAGGGATCTCGTTACGAGTTAAGTTTTGGGGACCTGGTCAACAGGGGATAGTTCGTAGATCTTAACTACTGCAGCTATTCTGGAATCAGGTGCTACCGTGACCATTGTGTGTTGTCAATGGCTTAAGGTCATCATATCTCATGCTCTAAGATCGACGCTCCTTTCCTCTTGGTATAACGGTGTCTCACGGTAACCACGACAACGCCGACGGCGAAGGAAGATACGGTAGAAGTGGCGCCACAACGTGCGGCTCGATCGAGGAGGATTGCTGCATCGAGTCGAGTGTCATCCGGATGCACGAACCCTAGAGTTGGAAAATATTGTAGCAGCCAGTGAGTCTGTCCAATGAAAGAGGTATTCTTCAATAATCGCTAAAAGTGAGCGATACTACCAGGTATGATTAAAATAACTGTATAATTATAAAAAAAAGGAAGTTGAGACTTGTGATTTCGGAAAATAAATATATATAAATACATAGTGAAAATAAGTGTATGTCTTGGTAGTGAATAATCATGTCAAAACGAACGAAAAGAGTACATGATAATGTGCAGTTGAGTACAGTAATGAGTAGAAAGAGTGAGAAAAGTGAAGAGGATAGGGATGATGCATCCCATGAGCTCAATGTGGGACAGGAGACATGTACAGATAATAATACAGTTATTGATTTAGAGCCGTTAGGAGATTCAAATACAATGATAAGTAAGGCAGGCAGCGTGGGAGAACATAAAGATCTTGAGGTTTCGGAAGTAGATCAGCAAGTTGATCCTCAAAATGGAAATATTAATCAAAAAATGTTTGATATGCTGGTATCAATAAATACTCAAATGGGTGTAATGAATGGAAGACTTGGTTCACTAGAAAAAGATAATAAGCAATTAAAAGAGGACAATCAAAAGTTAAATGAAAAATTTGAGGCCAAATTTGGTTCATTAGAAGTTAAAATGGATTCTTTGGAAAGCAAACTGAACACCTTTGATTACAAACTGGAAAATACAAAGAAAGAATTAAAGGCGGACTGGGAGACTCAATTAAATGCGAAATTTGGAGAACTAGATGTAGAGTTTTCTAACACCTTAGAAAGGCAATATAATAATTTATTGGGAAAACTTCATGAAGTAGAAAAGAAATATGAGGTAGTTTCGAAGAGTTATGATGGCTTGTCCAATAGGATGGTTAAGTGTGAAAGCAGCTGTTTCAATGCTAGCGCACAGATAGAAGAGCTTTCGAAACAAATAGTCGAGTTTGAGTCTGATGCTCGTAAGGGGATTGACAAGTATTTAGTAGATCAAACTAAAAGACTTGACGAAGATCTATCTGAATGGATAGAAATAAAAGGAAATGAAATTGTAGACAAGGTTAAGACTACTATTGGATCCCAGCCAAATGAAAATATCAATGAGCACCTGAGTAGAAATGATGAATTAATTAAGGTCTTCACTAGCGAATTTCAGAAAATAAAAGACAAAATAGTTGATGAGTTACCTAAATGGCAAAAGGAAACCAATCATAAATTGGCGGAGTTAGAACGAAAGTCATCACAAAATTTGTTGACAGAGGACGAACGTTCGGAGAATAGGTCGAAAAACAACCGAACATGTGATAATACGAAGTACAATTGTGGTGAAAATTTGCATTGGGAAGTTGATGATTCGGTTGGTAAAGATGATGATTCTTTTGGTCAGCGAGGATATTTGTCTTCTTTAAAGGTGGAGAACAGCATTTTTAAAAGTAGACAATTCCCAACATTCTCCACTGAAAAGAACAACCTGCATCCGAAAATCTTTATCAATAATTTCAAAAGAATATTTCCGCGTAGCTGGTCAGAACACGACCGACTTCAATTTATAGTATCCAAAATTACCGGAGAAGCCGCATTATGGGCCGCCGAAGTAAGTGAAAGTTGCCATACTTGCGCTGAGTTTGAACAACTTTTTTTGGCTAAATACTGGTCGTCGAGTAAACAAGAGAAATTAAGAAAAGAGGTTTACCAACCTGAGTATTTTAACAGTAAAAGGAGTACTTTAAGGCAGTATTTTGAAAAGTACATAAATAAGACACGTTATTGGAGTGATCCAATTTCTCACAAGGAAGTGATCAGAATTTTGAAGGGAAGGTTGCCCATAAATATACGTGAAAAGTTAATAAATGTTCCTGACCACGATGTAGAACAATTCTTGTCGGTGATTGACTCAATAGATATGATCATGGAAGACGCAAGACAAATGAGTAGTAATCAAATGTCGACTCACACTCATAGTAATACGAATAATTATAATAATAATTTAACGTATGATAATAATAATACCGAAAACCAGGTCAAACCCGCATCACAGGAGCGTGGACAATCTTCATCCTATGGTTGCAATAAAAACAATGATTATAATAAATATAGAAGAGATACTTACTGTGCTAGAGGTAAACCTCGATATGGTGACGCGAATGTGCATAGTAATGATATTAATAAGAGTAACAGGTACCCAAGTGATGAACCCAATTGCATTCGACCTTGGGAAGATAATTCGAAGCATAATGTTCATCGGCAGGATGGAACAAATGCCTCGAGTCCTCATCCAGCACAAGGAGTTATACCAATGGGCGAAGGAGCCTCCAATGTGCGACGGGGTGAATACCGTAACTCGGATCATACTGTACGGATTGTGGAAGTTCATGAACCCCCACCGATGACTCAACGAGATAGATTAAACTAATACCAGTCACCAAATGCCTTCCTAGGATGACTGGAAAGGAGAAGGAAGGCAGGCATCAATTTGAACTGAGAGTATTAAGGTACAATAATGATCAGGATATAAGGAATGAATTAATTGAAGAAAAACCTGAAGTTTCTAATAAATGTGGACAAATTTTACAGGCAATAATTCCAACAAGTATAAATAATGTTGATGTTGAAATATTAATTGATACTGGAGCAACTATTAGTGTCATGACGTTCGACTGTTTAAAACAGATAAGCCGAGGGGTAAAAATGCCCACTTTTCCTATCACAGGATGTACCGTGTCTGGCGCGTTCAGCGCAAAAATGCAAAAAGTTGTGAAACAGGTACGTGTTGACGTTACAATACAGGGGGCTCAAATAGAAAGTACATTCCTGGTTGTTCCTAAAATGACAGTACCATGTATCTGGGGTTTGGATTTTTTATGTGAGACCGGTGCAATCATTAATTTAGAGAAAGGTGATTGTATATTTAATTCCAATGGTAATGTTTTGACAACCACCCTGAGAAAGGGCCGAGTAATTCCAAATCAATTGTGTATGAATCTAATGGTAAAATATGTCAGTATTGATGATGAAAATGTGTATGATATATACCTTATTGAATGTTCTGAAGAAATGATGGATAAAATGGCATTGCAGGAAAAGGTGTTAGAATCAGAATATTTATCTGTTATCCAAAGGGATGAACTGTACTACTTGTTGGAAGCATATCAGTCAATTTTTAGTAAACGTCCGGGTATAATAAAAGACTCTGAATACCATATAAAGACGTATGCACATAAACCCTTTTGTCGTACTTCCTATTCTATCCCATAGACAAAGAAAGAAGTAGTCAGAAAGGAAATCAATAAAATGTTAGAATGGGGTATTATTGAGCCCTCAGATTCTGAATATTGTAACCCTCTTGTGGCGGTAATTAAACCCAATGGTGACATCAGATTGGTGTTGGATGCCAGAGAGATCAAAAAGATCATTATACCTGTACAAACGCGACCGGAGAACCTAGAAGAGTAAGTACAAAAGTTTTATGGTGCCCGCTTCTTAACTTCTTTGGATATGCGTAGTTCATATTGGCAAACTAGAATATCGAAAGAATCTAGAAAATATACTGCATTCGTTTTTCTGGGCCGAAGTTACCAGTTTACTGTCATGCCATTTGGGTTGAAAATAAGCGGTGGTGTTTTCATATCGGCATTAGATACCGTACTGGGCAGAGACCTTTTGAATGAAGTTACTTTATATGTGGATGATTTGCTAATTGCTTCTGAAACTTGGGAGGAACATTTGGACTTATTAAAAAGAGTTTTTGCGAAATTTTTGGAATACGGAGTTACTGTAAATTTGAGCAAATCCAAGTTTGCTCATAACCAATTGAAATTTCTTGGACATATGTTCACTCCTGAAGGGATAAAACCAAATCCTAAAAAGATGGATACGATTAACAGATGTGCTTATCCGAAGAATAGAACGGAATTAAAGTCATTTATCGGCTTAGTTTCATTTTTTCGACGATTTTTACCCAATCAGATAGGAAGCCAAGACTGTTTGTTACGGCTGTTAAGAAAAAATGTCATGTGGGAGTGGAATTCCGAATGCACGCAAGCTTTTGATAACATCCGCAATGCTTTGACTAATGCTCCACTGTTACATCATCCGAGACTTGATCAAGATTTTTATATTGCTGCGGATGCTTCTGAAACAGGATTGGGTGCCACTCTTTTCCAGATGGACAATCCAGAAGATATCAGTACCATCAAGATAATTGGGTTTGCCAGCAGAAAACTCTCTAGCTGTGAACGTGCATATTGTACTACTGAATTGGAAGTACTGGCCGTGGTCTGGTCACTTAGAAAGTTTCGCTATTTTGTATATGGAAAGAAGATCATTGTATTCTGCGACCACAAAGCTTTATCTTTTATTTTAACAGGAAGGATGTTCCATTCACGTTTAACCCGGTGGGCCTTGCTACTGCAAGAATATGATATTATGCTCAAATACATCAGATGGAAAGACAACATCATAGCCGATGCTCTTTCAAGATTACCGAAAAGAAAGAATGCTGACGAGTGTGAAGAACGGACTATTGACTTTAAAGTCATGAATTTATCAAGGCAATATTGTGAGAGGCAGATTTCACAGCTATCTCGAAGTCTTCCACAACTGCAAGAAGATGATAAGCTGTGGAAAGCCATTAGGCAGGCTGTTGAAAGCAAAACGCTAAGTCACTCTCAAGAACAGTATCAATTAAAATCCGGAATATTGTATCGGAGGAAGGATGAAGAAGATGCTTGGAAAGTTTGTGTTCCAAATAAATATTTAGAATCACTAGTATGGTACACTCACTTGAATTGGGGTCATTTTGGTGCCGCTAAATGTACAGCCAAAATAGCACAATACTGCTATCATCCAAATTTGGGACGTATAGCTACAAATTTTATTAAGAAGTGCAAAATATGTCAGAAGGCGTAACCCATAAACTATTGTCGGAAGATAGAATTACATCCTATCATCCCACAACAACCTTTAATGTTGGTGTCATGTGATGTCTGTGGGCCATGTCCCATGACACGTGGACGGTTCAAATATGTATTGGCTTTCTATGATCTCTTTTCAAAATATGTGAAATTATATCCTTTGAAAAATCTCCACTTTCGACCCATGTTACGCAAATTTATCAACAACTATATAACTGAGCTTGGCAAACCTATAATGATCTTGACAGACAACGCTGCTTATTATACAAGCAAAGTATGGAGAGACACTATGAAAGAACAAGGAATCCAGCACATTTACATCTCAAGATTTTACCCTTGTGGAAATCCGGTTGAAAGAATCTTCCGAGAGTTGAACCGATTTTTACGGACGTACATACCCAAACAACATTATAAATGGATCGATTGGATTTATGAATTTGAGAAAGTGTATAATGACTTACCACACTTATCGACAGGTTATTCACCTAACCAAATAGTATTTGGTGAAAGTATTGTGCCAGAATGGATGAAGAAATTACCTGCAATAGAACAAAAGATTACCAAGAAAGAAGATATGGTGAAGAAGGTCTACGAAAACCTGAAGCATCAAGCACAATTGAGAAAAACCCGTTTTGATACAAATGTGAAGGAAGTAGTCACATATGATGTAGAGGAAGAAATTTTATTGAGAAATCACCCAAAAGCATCAACCAGGAAAAGACTGAATAAGAAATGGCAATATTTATATACAGGTCCATATAAAATAATGAAAATACCTCATGAAGGGAGCTACCTCCTGGCAGATTGTGATACTGATGTAATTAAAGGCTTGTTCCCTCACATAGACCTGAAGAAGTATTATCAATAATGAGCAAAATATAGATTCAAAAAACACTGAATGATACCAAGACTACACTCAGTGGACTAAATAAAAGCACCAATGGATAAATACGTACTTATACTAACTTACAAAGAAAATTAAAGAATGTACCGATGATTTCCATGAGATACCTTCTTGGTATCAGCAACAATGACGACGCTGAAATACGATTTATCCTCTCACTGAACGGCGAGGATGGATGATTTGAAAGTGGAATTAAGAGGAAAAGAAAAGGACCAAATCCTCTCTGGTTAAACAAGTGGCCTGATAAGGGTTTTGGCCTAGGATGCCAATCGTCGAACCCGGCTGTGATCCCTGCCTTGCACAGTCGGTTGAAGAACTGAGGGCTTCATCCAAGAAAAAAAATGTGGTGTGAATATGAAGTGATTAGTGCGAAGTGCTTCTAAGACAACCTATAAACAAATGTGGAATTTAGTTAAGGGCATTTTGTCTAGGCCCATTAACTCAACTTAAATATTGTAGAATGTATGTACTGACTTGTTGAGTGAATCTGAGAGTGAGTGTATTCGCCGAAACAAATACCCTCTCCTGTCACAGTACACAAAAAAAAAAAAAAAAATAAGCCTGTTCTGTCTGGAACACTCTTCAAGACATCACAGTCTGGGAGGCCGTGCAACATCACGAGTCAAGACAGCTGTAACGGAACTTGAATAGCGTAAAGTTATCGTTAAAAACGCACGCCGCGCGATTTGTTATGATTTGGTCGGTCATAATAGTAGTAACATGCTTTTGAATACAATTAAAATATAACGGCGATACCTGTTTAGCGTTATTGGAAATAATGTGTAATAAATTAATGATTAAGGTAGCCGATCCTATAAGAAGAGGTAAAATTGGGCATATTAAGGTGTTTTGCTTTATATCGACTAAGCCGATGATACGGCGTCTTTTTTTTCCGTTTACTCTTAGAAGAAAAAAAAAGGAAACCAGTAACGAAGTGCTAATTGTGCGTTGTGAAAAATATAGGGGCGAATTTTAAATAGCTACAGTGTATAATCAGACTAACAAATGGACATTCAGTTACGCGAAATAGCGGACAGTGAAGTGTGGTCATTAAATTGAGTACACCCACAGGGCGGTCAATTCCAGGATAAGTCTATTCGCGTCTCACGAGGCACGCGGTATTGAGACCGGTTTTTTTTATTATATCACGGAGAGCGGGCTTCAATTTATAAAAAGGAGAAAAGCTGTATCATTATCATTGACTGTTGGTGTTATGCAACCAAAACTGTTCATCAAAGGGTTTCGGTGAATGAGTGGTGAATGCGAAATGAAACTGTGAACGAAGTTATGTTAAATAAAGCAGAAGAGACAAGACAGTTTGGTCGTATCTGTTATTATTCCATAAACCGTAACATGTACTCTGGTTGTACGAAGCCTTTATAGACGATCGTATGACTATTTGCTTTGAAGGGATCTCGTTACGAGTTAAGTTTTGGGGACCTGGTCAACAGGGGATAGTTCGTAGATCTTAACTACTGCAGCTATTCTGGAATCAGGTGCTACCGTGACCGTTGTGTGTTGTCTATGGCTTAAGGTCATCATATCTCATGCTCTAAGATCGACGCGCCTTTCCTCTTGGTATAACGGTGTCTCACGGTAACCACGACAACTCCGACGGCGAAGGAAGATACGGTAGAACTGTATCTGTTAGATGAAGAGAGGTTTACTGTAAAGGAGAGTTAGGTTGAAATATGATGTATATACTGAAAGGCGAAAATAATATAAATTTTGAATAACGCTTTTTTTTCGAAGAGAAGAAGGTTGAGGTACGTCTACGTCTACATACATACTCCGCAATCCACCATACGGTGCGTGGCGGAGGATACCTCGTACCACAACTAGCATCATCTCTCACTGTTCCACTCCCAAACAGAACGAGGGAAAAATGACTGCCTATATGCCTCTGTACGAGCGCTAATCTCTCTTATCTTATCTTTGCGGTCTTTCGGCGAAATATAAGTTGGCGGCAGTAAAATTGTACTGCAGTCAGCCTCAAATGCTGATTCTCTAAATTTCCTCAGTAGCGATTCACGAAAAGAACGCCTCCTTTCCTCCAGAGACTCCCACCCGAGTTCCTGAAGCATTTCCGTAACACTCGCGTGATGATCAAACCTACCAGTAACAAATCTAGCAGCCCGCCTCTGAATTGCTTCTATGTCCTCACTCAATTCGACCTGATAGGGATCCCAAAGCTCGAGCAGTACTCAACAATAGGTCGTATTAGTGTTTTATAAGCGGTCTCCTTTACAGATGAACCACATCTTCCCAGAATTCTACCAATGAACCGAAGACGACTATCCGCCTTCCCCACAATTGCCATTACATGCTTGTCCCACTTCATATCGCTCTGCAATGTTACGCCCAAATATTTAATCGACGTGACTGTGTGAAGCACTACACTACTAATGGAGTATTCAAACATTACGGGACTCTATTTCCTATTCATCTGCAATAATTTAGATTTATCTATATTTAGAGTTAGCTGCCATTCTTTACACCAATCACAAATCCTGTCCGAGTCATCTTGTATCCTTCTACAGTCAATCAACGACGACACCTTCCCGTACACCACAGCATCATCAGCAAACAGCCGCACATTGCTATCCACCCTATCCAAAAGATCATTTATGTAGATAGAAAGCAACAGCGGACCTACCACACTTCCCTGGGTCACTCCAGATGATACCCTCACCTCCGATGAACACTCACCATCGAGGACAACGTACTGGGTTCTATTGCTTAAGAAGTCTTCGAACCACTCACATATTTGGGAACCAGTCCCATATGCTCGTACCTTAGTTAGGAGCCTGCAGTGGGGCACCGAGTCAAACGCTTTCCGGAAGTCAAGGAATATGGCATCCGTCTGATACCCTTCATCCATGGTTCGCAAGATTTCATGTGAAAAAAGGGCGAGTAGCGTTTCGCAAGAGCGATGCTTTCTAAAGCCGTGCTGATGCATGGACAGCAACTTCTGTGTCTCAAGGAAATTCATTATATTCGACAGCACCAATGCGCGGCTAGTTTGTCGGAATGATTATTGTCAGCTAGTTAACTTTTGTTCACTTGCTGAGAGCTGAAAGAAAGACCACCCCACTTCCCTGAGTCATGAATTAACATACCAACTGATCAAGCTGTTCGGTTTTTATAGAAATTCTCTGTTAACATCGTGCCCTTTTTAAGTCATTGTTCACGTTATTAAGCATAGTATTACTCCGAACAGTGGTATGTGTGAAGATCACGCGGAGTTTTACTCTGTCTTTTTGAATACATACTTTATTCTAAAATCGTTGTCTTGGAGAATCATTTCATAAGAATATTACTCTCCCCATCCCACTGTTTAAAGAAGGTTTATCATTACGCATTACCACATTGCACCATGTGGTATGCAACAGTTTGAATACCATTTGTAAATGTTATTTAAAAGTAGATATATAGCTTAGCCAATGCCTGGTTGCTGTTTGCTGTTGTGCTTTTGAGAAGTCTGCAACAATGTTATCAAGACACAAGATAAGCAGAAATTTTGATTTGGACCAGATAATTGTTTTACTTCATTGCGCATACAACGTAAAGAGAAGTTGTATTCGAACCACTTACAGCTCAATTCAAATGAGGTTCTGTTTTGTCAAAGGCTAGCACACGAGTTTAAGTTGAATAACAGTTTGTCAGTACCTAGTCTTGGTAATACGTAGACTTTTTATAGAGTGGGAGGTAAATTTGGACTAAATTTCATACAGAAACACGTAGTGGGGAACTTACAATTTTATACTTACTATTCTGCCAAAATCATTCTGCAATCAGTGTGATAATACATTATACATATTTCGACATACAGGCAACGTACCTGATCTGTACATCGGGAATGCAATCTGATGATGAAATAAAGCCTCTGAAAAGCGTCGTAAATAACAAACTAAACATTTAATCAACATTTACTTCTTTTTTTAAACGCAGAGTCAACAGAACATGCTACCAACCAGTCGAACGTTTAAACATGCATTGACTGACTCAGTTTTAATTTAAATGTCATCTTGCGTGGGAATGTATGTGTCTGAAAACTGACTGCGACTTCTTTCTTCTTTTAAGGGGGTGTGGGAGCTGCTTCAAAGTTGTTCCTAAAACGAAATAGAGGAGTGTCTCGTATTGTAGATTTGGTGGAATTGGGTCATTGAAAACTGTCCCTAAAAAAAAAAAAAAAAAAAAAAAAATAGAACACTGCGAATAAAGTGTGCTTTTGACTATCAATAAATGTTAACGAAGTTACGCATAAATTCTTAAAAGGAAACCAAAAATGAAAACTTTTAATCATATATTAATACCTGACTGAGGATATGTATGTAAAAATGTTTAACATTTTTAATATTAAAATTATTCAGACAAAATTCAAATTATCTTGTGCTGTACTGGCAGTCGAAAGCGCATCCGGACCAACTTTTAATGTGTCTAACAGATATCGATGGAGATCTTTGCTACGAACCTTCGAAAACATGGAAATTATATCACAATCGTAAGATTTCATTTGTGAGCCAATGCTCCTTGTTGCTCAACTGAATCTGCAGAGATGCAGAGCTCTGGTGATTTTTTGTAGATATTAAAAGTGAAGACTCTCCACCCCAACACTTGCATGACGACCATTCAGAAAGATCTGTCATCTCTGCTTTGGTTAGTATCTAAAAAGAATTCCGCTGAAAATGCAGCGATTTATTTCGCTTGGCTTGTTAACCATTTGTAACTTTCAGAGAAGCTGGGAAGAGCATCTGTGACGAGGAGGGAATGCTGAAGCAGTTCCCGTAGATTGCTCTCGCATGGCTGGGACGTGGATTCTGAGGGTGCGTCTCTCCCTTAGGAGTCCCCGAGCAATACCTCTTCTTCTTTTCACGATGACGGCCCGGAAACAATATTAGGTGGCCTGTCCGCAGAGCACCCGGCGCACTGCCACGCTTCGCCAGAGACTACATAAGTTGCGGAGAAGTCTTTTATCAAAAGCGACAGCATCTTAAGACGTGCCTCGCGAGGCCGGGAGGGCTTGGCTCCGCCAAATATTTTGTATAAAGCTGCATCAAGCGAAGCCAGTGTCAGACTGCGTTTGTCAGCTGAGAGCGCTGGGAAGACACAGTAGACCCAGGAAGCATGGCGCCTTAAGATGGTGCGTAAGAGTGTGACTCGTTTTTACGGGTATACCATGCCCAGGTGAAGCCTCTCATGGACGATTAAATCAGACTGCGGGAATGAGGTTGCTGCGATTCGCCCGATCGTAGAGCCAGTGCAAAATATCTTGGCCGGTAGATGTACAGTCAACACAGCACGTGTGGGGAGAGCGCTAGTGGTCGGTGTTGTTGGGAGGCGCTGTAGGGGAAGTGCCGTTCTAAACCGAAGTTCACATTTTTTTTGTAGAAATTGAAAGTAAAGTCTCTCCACGCCCACACTTGCAAGGCGACCATTCAAAAAGATGTCACCTCTACTTTGAATAGTATCTAAAAGGAAATCCGCTGAAAATACAGCGATTTATTTCGCTTGGCTTGTTAACCATTTGTAACTTTCAGGTAAGCATCACGAGAGGTGAATTTTGAGCAAAAACATATACATATGTCTTGTCACCCTGTTAAAATTTGCTTCTTTTGCCAAAACACAGTGGACTTCACAAAATGTCACCTAACTAATAAGTTGTGCAAACACAATGCAAGAGAATTCTGAAGCAGTGGTTTTGAGAGAGGACAAGTTACTCTCACACCTATTTTCTGTGTGTGGAAAATTATTGAAGATTTTATTACAACCAGACACACCTTGAGCGAGACTCTAGAAAGTTAATGAGCAGACGCTGATGCAGTCTGGTATGGCGCTAAAAGCATGAGGTATTTTTATGGTTCTCAGCTCGTAGAAACGGCACGTTGGGAGTTGAAAGCAATTGGCAGCGTGCCCATCCCTCAGTAAATCTTGCCGGACAGGCCCGCAGCCATACAGGGCAGACAGAGCAGCCCCTTGTCGAGATGGGTCTCTAGCAGAACAATGTTGCAATACCTGCTGTGGCACCAGCCGATGCCTGGGCTGGGGACGACAGACTGAAGGAATGTGTACACAGTGGAGTCATAAATTGGGCATGGTGTGAAGAGCCATGTGTAATAAAAATTCACAAGTTTTCGTGTTCGCCGATACTGCAAATAGGCCTGTGAACCACTTCCATCGCTGGCTTGGCTGTATAAGAAACTCCAGCGACTGAGAAACGTTTAGAGATAGAATCTTTATTGCTCTTCATAGTTAGGACTAACAAGTTCCAAAGCACAGGCAATTTACATAAAGATCTGTAAGACTGTATCTGTTCACTTGTTGGCCTGAGAAGTGACATGACTTTGGAGAAAATCATCTTTCCCCTCCACAAAAACTTTAAAAAGCCAGTAATTGGCAGTTTCTTTTTTTTCCAGAAACGCAGATTTCTTAACTCTTGTCCGGTTCGTCAGGAGTTTGTGCTGTCGTGTGGGAGGTGAGATTTAGCGCCTCTAGAGCCCTGTGGTTAGTTCAAGATGGTGTGAAGGCAGTGTCGTTCGTGCACTTTGTGGGAAAACGGGTTTTTTGTATGGGGAGGTGCGAGGCACTCGGGTGCTGGACCTGGGTCTGGTAGGAGACATCTGGTCGATGCTCTGGCATGTGTGGTTGGTGCTTGGGACCTGTCCTGAGACTGAATTCACTTGCGAGTAGTTTAGGCTGGGGAGCCTGTGGTGAAGTTCTTACTGTACCGACAGTGTGATTCCAGCCATCTCGGACTGCTCTTTTGCCGAGGGCACACTTATTCGTTTTTGGTTTACCAGTCTTGACGTTTGGCATCCTTGTGCGCTCTGTCGTATAAGTAAGCCAAATTGGTCCTTGGTACGACCAGTGAACGGGTGTGTCACACACTGAAATCTACTGTGATTTCAGGGCTCTGGCAGAGAGTAAATTGCGATCCGTCTGCCTGATCGCTAGACCGTGAGATTTTTGCATTTCTTTGGTGGCCTAGATCGATTCACAGATGCCGTCTCACGTATCGCCTCGCCAGTTGCAAGTTACATCGCCGCACGAAGCAAACAGGGTAACGTACTGCCGCTCCGGCCTTGTCAGGGCATACAGATCTCAATCGCCACTTGCTCTCAGCTGCACCTATATAGAGAAACTTCTGCAGATTTGAACAATCAAAGTCTACTCAGCGTCAGATCAATTCAGATTGCGTTATCCACATTTTTAGGGCCAGAGTACTTGACTCACTTTGCCACCCAAGATCCTTGTCTATTGTGTCTTAAACCACCTGATAGTCGTTTATTCAATCAATAACTCGTTTAAAATAATTTATGTCTTTTTTTCTTTTGAAAAATAAGTGTTATTAGAACTCTAGCAAATTTTTATTCATTTCCAATCATTTATATAGTCCCCAAACAGGGTTCACTTTCAGTTTGTTAGGCTTACTAAGTCAGGAACTGAGGAAAAGTGAGGTCACTAGTTCATGATAAAGCACATCCTCGATACAAAATGAATGTGTGATGTTTTCAATTATGTTGTTCCGAAACCCATAGCATTGCCGGCCGCGGTGGCCGAGCGGTTCTAGGCGTTTCAGTCTGGAACCGCAGTGCTGCTACGGTCGCAGGTTCGAATCTTGCCTCGGGAATGCATGTGTGTGATGTCCTTAGGTTAGTTAGGTTTAAGTAGTTCTAAGTCTAGGGCACTGATGACCTCCGATGTTAAGTCCCATAGTGCTTAGAGCCATTTGAACCCATAGCATTTCTCGTTTCACGAGCTATCGGTGGCCCTTTAAAATTACATTCTTTCATCGAATAAGTCTGTAGTTAGCAGAATAACACAGTAGATAATGAAGTTTTGCATAATAAACGTATCAAAAAATACTCTCCTCTTTGTGTGCTATCGTTTGCCTAAATCTCTTTACGATATCTCAAATCGTTTATGAAATATGAGGAATATTGTGGATATTTCAGTCTGGTTTTATCGTTGCCGCGGCGCGATCGCAAATGAGTATGCAGAATAAGATCAATTTTCTCGATGCTGGTGACAGATAGAGGCCTCCACCCAAATCTAAAGAAAATCTCACATGCAGCAACATATTATGTAATAAGCACCAAACGTAAAAGCTTAACGACTCGTATATTTCATTGCAAACTTTTTCGAATTTCTCGTAATGTCTTTCATCTATGCAAATATCACAATAACTGCGACCATTAACAAAACAATGGTCACACCAACATCAACCTGACATATGAAGCTACAATTAATGCAAAAATGTATTTTTTTACCGAACAGTTTCCATAAAATCGGTTGAGAAAAATTTGAGGGCGTACACCTTGATTCTATCTTCGCCGACCGGCCGAAAGGTGGAAAACACTGTCGGCCTCGCCTTCTGAACAAACGAATGAAGTCGCCCAGAGCTTTGGACGAAAATTGGACACTATGCATCGGCCATCGTATCCTGCGCGGCCTCTACAAAGGGTGGGAGGCATTTTTTACTTGACTGAGGTTGTGTTATTTGGGGGACCAGTGCAGGATCGCTGAGCGTTCGTCAAACCTGCAGTGTATGCGTACAGTCCTGTGAAAACAACTGTCATGATTGTGGGGAATGGGAGCATCCACAGAATACTCGCCAAGAAGAAGTAGAAGAAATGGTAGCCCATGATAACCAAGAACGTTGAAATAAACAAGCTGGTTAACGTTCACGGTTACCCGAAACAGTGGGTCGATGTTAAGGAACGCAAAACACACCAAAAACACCACGGAACCATCTCAGGCCGTAACTACAACTTCCACATGATGATCGTTAAACATTTTATCGAAATGTTGGTGCATTCCGCGCCTTCTTTTATTTCAAAGAGGCAAAATCGCGTCTTGTCAAACGTATTCCACGACTGCAGTCAGGTATCCTCCAGTTTCTGTGATCTTTGGTCCACCGATAACATACAGCAAATACGCAACTGTAGCCAATCACCTGCTCTTCTATCAGGCAGTGTATTCACGGAGTCTGTTTTATTTTCCCTATCCTGTGTATAGTCCGATGTTTGCCACGAATTTCTCTTGTCCCCAGTTCCAACGAGTACCTCCTCGTTCATAATACGATTCACTCTTACGATCTTCTGCATAGATCCGAGGCACCATATTTCAAAAGCTTCAGTTGTCTTCTTATCTGAACTCCTTAATGCCCACGTTATACCTGTGTACAAGGCTACACTCCAGACAAATATCTTCAGAACAGACTTCATAACACTTAAATTTATGTTAGATGTTAAGAAACTCCTCTTTTTCAGAAATTCTCTTCTATCTGTGCCGGTCTGCATTTCATATCTTCTCCAATTTAGCCATTGTCAGCTATTTTCTGTCCAAATACAAAACTCATCTACAACGTTTAGGATCTCATTACATAACTGAATTTCCTCAGCACTACCTGATTTAATTCGACAACATTCCATTACCGTTGCTTTACTTTTATTGATATTCATGTTGTAACTTCTTTTCAAGACACTATCCATTCCGTTCAACTCTTCTTCCAAGTCCTTTACTATATCCGCAAATCTCAAAGTTTGTATTTCTTCTCACCGAGCTTTAATTTCTACTCCTTGCTAAATTTACAGTTTGAAAAACATGGGTAACGATTTAGAACTGTGGTCACCTCGTTTTCAGTTACTGCTTCCCATTCATGTACTCCATCTATTATACGAGGGCTGCCTGGAAAGTATGGTCCGTTAGGTCGTGAAATAGAAACGACAGTAAAAATCCAGTGAAAGTTTGCACAGGTGTGATGGAAAGAGTCTGTAGTGTGTCTGTCGAACGCGTCTCGTCGCTCTTTTCAGTTCTGAGCACACAGTAAATACACAAAGATGCCTAGAACAGTTGTTTTTCACCAAGTACAGGTGGCAGCTGCGACGCTTCGCCAGATATCATGCAGCCTCACACAACGTACCTGTCATGCATTTCCTTCTCCAGGAAAATTCTTAGCCGCAAACCGCCTGGGCAGTTAGGACGCCCCTACAGCGTTTTCGATGGGAACTGTCTGATCACTCACCATACAACCCGGGTTTGGCTCGCTCTGATGTTCATCTCTGCTCACATGAATCGCTGACGATGAAGATAACATTTTGGCACAGATAAAGAACAGCAGACTGGCGTAGAGAAGTGGCGGAAAGCACAGGCGGCTGCCTTCTATGACGAGGTTATTGGTTGAAAGGTCTCTGTTGGATTCCTTTCATGTTAATTTCTTAAATGTGTTGTCATTTACGGCATAAATTCCTCTTCTAAATTTACTGTGGTGTTTCTGACTATCTGGGAGGAGACTGAGCCTTGGAACGTGTTACTTTTACACATAAACAAGAACGATCTGTCACACTACTACACTTTAAAACACAGTTTATATGTAATTCATGTCACAGAGTCTCATATGGAACTTACATCCGCTTTCTTTTATACACTATATATGATAAGATACTGTCATCCCCCTTCCCTTCTGTGTGAGAGGATGAATGAGCAAATGTATTTCTAGTTGCATGCTGGATGGTAGCAGACAAGACTGCCTGCTAGAGAACAGTAGGACCAATGTCGGAACAAGTAGCTACGCTTTCTAAAAGCAGAGAGGTTTCTATTCTTAGTATGGTCCTGTCCGTCCCTTGTCATGTTGGTATAGGAAGCTGCCTCTCTGGTCACTTCCTTTTGAATCTGTTAAGCACGCTCGGTAGGATCCCAAGTCAGTCTGTCCGCGGCGAGCGTCTGAAGTGGCAAGATCTCCGGCTAAGCGCGTGTCTGCTAAGTCCGTAGGACAATGAATTTCTTAAGTTCAGCCTAACTGAAAATTTAATCACCTTTATTTCAGGTTTAGCTCTAAAATATCTACTGTTATCTTAAATTGCAACGCAGTGTATTTCGAGTGTGAAGTTCAGAATATCTTCCGCTAGTTGCTTTGCCACTACTTTGTGAGTAAAGTGGAACCACGTATTGATCAGTAACTCTAACTAAGATCATCAATCTTAAATGCGAATGTGCGTGAGATTGTAACGTATCGTCTTGACAATATTTTTCAATATAGCAACTTTTCTTTACGTTCAACCCACGTGGGCTGTACTTTGTGAGACCAGTACCACATGCTTATATAATTGTTTGACCCATCAGGTTAATAGTAAGTCGATAGTAACCAGTTCGAAGTTTTTCTTTTGTAAATTGCTTTTCGATCTAATTTATTTTAATTATCACTCTTTGTGTAAACCAAGTTGACCACATGAAGCATGTGGCGTAATCATCAAAGTAGCCCTCAGCTATTCTTTTCGGGAAGATTTCACAGAGAGTTAGTATGAATTTAGTATACCAGCGTGTGGTAATTTCATGACGGACAGGATTGCGCTACGAACGTAACTTCTTTGGGTGAAAATTGAAACGGTTGGTTGTAGTTAATTTACTCTTGGATATGTTTCAACGTTCTTCGTGTGTTATTTTATGAATCCAGTGTTGTATGTAGTCTCCCAATCTTGGCTCCCTATTTGATGTGTTCTGTAAGATTACAAACTCACATTTTCACAATCCTAAATAAGGCACCAGTTTAGTTATGAATCAAGTTTGATATGCTGAAATTTTAACGGAACAATGATCAATGTTAAAATAAATGTCCAAATATAAACTGATTTATGTCTTTATATATATAAAATCACCGGTTATCGTAAGATGAATACTAAAAGATTATAATTAATCTTAGTCTGGTTGGAAATTTGGTAAGCTAGACTGGATACCTGGTTAAACAGTTGCGCAATAATGCAAGGTTAACTTCCTCACATAGCTCACAGCTTTTAACCCACTTTTATGGTCTTGAATATCAGCACGGCTTACACCTCAATGTAATGCAACAACATTACATGGTAAGTTGATACAGCGCTAATGTGTAAGTCGGAGTGTCGACTATGTAGAGAAGTAACTGGGAGGTGTAGTAAGTGGTTGTAAATAAAAAAAATTCCAGGAGACGAGGTACTGGGTGAAGTAAAGCTGTGAGGAGGGAGCGTGAGTCGTGCTTGGGTAGCTCAGATCGTAGAGCACTTGCCCGTGAAAGGCAAAGGCCCCGAGTTCGAGTCTCGGTCCGGCACACAGTTTTGATCTGCCAGAAAGTTACAAAAAAATTTTTGATTTTCACTGTGATTGTCATTTCACGACCGATCGGAGCTTACTTTCTGAATAATCTTCGTTACTGCAGTCTACTTCCTATACATTTTATGAATAACCTTTCACTCCCTGCATTTTATTCCTGCTACCTTCAGAATTTCAAAGTGCTTAGACCAGTCATCACTGTCGAAAGCCTTCTCTTATTCTAGAAAAATTATAAATATAGGTTTGTTATTCTTCAGCCCATCTTCTGACATAAGTCTTATGGTCAATATTGTCATTATGGGTAACATCAAGATGATAATTTACAGTGTATCGTAAGCTAGCGACAGTGGATGTCCTGTGTGGCACACGTTACTGCAAGATGTTGAAAGGGTCCTGTAGCCACCTTTCATTATTCCGGTAGCCCATTTTCGCTAGCATTTCTCTTTCTTTTCCTTGTTTATTTTTTCTCATAACTGTCATAGTGGTGTGATTGAATGAATGTGGTTGCGTGTCACGTTGCTAGACGGTGGCGTAATCTGCTGCAGAAAGTCTGCGATAGTCGTACAGAATAGCCAACTCTCGTAGTGGTCAAGTAGGCAAAGAGGTTTGCGCTACTTGTGAGAAATCCGCTTGGGTTAGGTTGGTGGCGGAAATGGCATCTTTGGGTTTTCCGGGCCACGCGGAGCGTGGGGGAGGCTGGAGATGAAAAAGGGAGGCAGTCTGCCGCCGGTACGGGAAGCGTCCACAGCTGTGCTCCAGTTGAAGAAGGGTGTTAGACTGACCACGTGGCGCGTTGTTACTTGGCGAGAGGAGAGCTGTTAGCTTTTGGTCTCGCTTTTCAACTCTGGAAGATTGCTTTGCCTTGTCGCAGCAAGGAATGCAAAGTTTTGGCAGATTTTTCTTTTAGTAAATTTCTATAGCAGACTGGGATCCACCGGAAGAGCGCCACACAAAGGTGTCGATAAGAAGTGAGCACTCGTTTCTGTATGAATGTCTGCCTTCAGCTGTGCCTGTATATAAATAGCTTTACCTTCTCGTAAATTTTCCTTGGTTTATGTATCTTTCGTCCGTGGGGAGCCGACCACATGGTTGAACATTACAGTTTGTTGGGCTACCGTCATCAGTAACTGTCCGGTCTCATGTTTGTTTTAAAGACCGTTAATTGTTCATGATTGTGTGATGTGATATTGTTGCAACTTGGCCACGATACCTAGAAATTGTCTCCACAAACCACGTGGGCACGCGGGTGTACTGTGAAACGTGTACCGCTTTACGAGTTATTGCAATAAGTTATCAGGCAACAGTAGTATAAATGATTCACACCAATGATTTTAGGTGTAGATTATAACGGTGAATGTATCATGCTTTTCTTTAATGTTTTAGGAATTAATGTTACCATGAATTGTGTGCATACCTCACATCCATGTCTTAGGAATAAATGATTTTATCTACAATTTTCTCTTGTGTTCTCAGGTTACTTTTTTGGACCTAAGCCACTCAGCTCGTAGCGTTCCCGTCAGCACATCCAACGTGTTTCCTTACCCACAGGTCCAGTGGTTAGTTTCCCCCTTTTATTTTAAAACAAATGCTTTAGATTAAGTCTTATTTTCAGGTGTGTTGCTGGGAGCTGATCTTCTGCACACTGTTCGTGCATGTGCTATTTTATTTTAAATGGTTGATTATCGTGGACAGTGCACGGTAAATACTATTAATTACATCGCATCCCCTATGAGCGATATCACGACGTACGTATTTTTATGAGTTTTTGGTCTGTGATCAAATTAAGTTATTTTCCGACTCGGCCAAATCTTTGATTAGTTGTATGGTTAGAGTCGGTGGCGACCCTAATCTTCTCACGTTAATTTCACAGTCAATAAGCATTTCCATTCCCACTCTTAACGTAATAACCCGTAGAAACAGGTTAGTTTGGTGGCATACCTAGACCGCGTGTACTGCGACCTTCTCGACCTTGACACGCCCTGATAACCAAGTTGGGTCCCAAACGGCGAGGCACGAAGACTGAAACTTGTAGCAGCCGGGCTGAAGTGTGAGCAGCGGGCCGCTGATTGCTCTCTTGGAGTCGGGACGTGATCCGTGGGTCGCAGCCCTTGAAACAGTTTTTATTTCGCCGACACGGAAATAATATTAGGGGCGGCGAGGGTGGGACCGCCCCCCCCCCCCAGAGGTCGGCACGTGCCCCGAATCCCACCTCCGGCTTCCGTCTTCATTATCTGCGCTTCCGCCCTGTTTTCAAAACCTCGCGCGGTCGCCCTGGGGGAGAAAAACTCTGCGCCACCGCCGGTGGAAGAAAAGAAGGGGAAGGCGAAGGGGAGAGCAGAAGAGGGAGGGGAGGGGAGGGCAGGGAGGGGAGGGGAGGGGAGGGCGGGGAGGGGAGGGGAGGGGAGGAGAGGAGAGAAGGAAGGCGCAAGAGGGCGGTACGAGTGCAGAGAATCGTGTACTTGCAGATGTGCATCGTGATAAGCACGTGGCCTTTATGTTTCTTTGCGTTAGAAAGGTTTTTTGTTCAGTGCAGCAGTGACAACTACCCAATACAAGAAACTCATTTGGGATATCTAGCCAGACTTACCATTTAACGGTGACATTCTTGTCAGGCAGACCGTAGCTAATTTCTGTGGACAGTAAGCCTAATACGACAGGACTTCAAAAAGTCAAAAAGTAAATTACGCATAGTGGCAGGTGAAGTGATTTCTTACTGAATGTAGCAATTGTATTATCGCCAGGAAATTGGAAAAGTGCTGAACAAATATTTTCTTGCGTGTTTAAAGATACGAAGCGACAAAAGCACGAAATCTAATAAACTACGATAATATTCGAATCTGCGATGCAACAAAATCATCATCGTCATCAGTGTTCTGCCAAAAGGCAGGTTTTCACATGGTAGTTCTCCAGATTGTTCGGCCTGCCATCGTCATCAGGTCTGCATAATTTCGTCTTCCCTTTATGTCGTCTGCCATCTTGTACCTCCCTCTTCCTCTCAGTCTTCTCCCACAAACCAATCCTTCCAAAGCATCTGCTAGCAAGCACACCCTTCACAATGAATGCCCCAACCAGTTCTTTTTCCTTCCTCTTACAACCTTCAGCAGACATCTTCTCTCACCAACCCTTTCCAGTACTCTTTCATTATTCACTGTTTCCATCCAGCTTATGCTCTCCATTTTCCTCCACATCCACATTTCAAATGCGTCTAACCTTTTTGCATCCTCTCGTCTCAGCGTCCATGTTTCTGCCCCATATAGAGCCACATGGGGCAGAAACATGGACGCTGAGACGAGAGGATGCATATAGTGCCACATCAGTCTGGATTCCGTAGAAACACTGGAACACATGACGGAATATTGACCCTACGGCTTATCTTAGAAGCTAGATTAAGGAAAGGCAAACCTACGTTTCTAGCATTTGTAGACTTAGAGAAAGCTTTTGACAATGTTGACTGGAATACTCTCTTTCAAATTCTAAAGGTGGCAGGGGTAAAATACAGGGAGCGAAAGGCTATTTACAATTTTTACAGAAACCAGATGGCAGTTATAAGAGTCGAGGGACGTGAAAGGGAAGCAGTGGTTGGGAAGGGAGTAAGACAGGGTTGTAGCCTCTCCCCGATGTTATTCAATCTGTATATTGGGCAAGCAGTAAAGGAAATAAAAGAAAAATTCGGAGTAGGTATTGAAATTCATGGAGAAGAAATAAAAACTTTGAGGTTCGCCGATGACATTGTAATTCTGTCAGAGACAGCAAAGGACTTGGAAGAGCAGTTGAATGGAATGGACAGTGTCTTGAAACGAGGATATAAGATGAACATCAACAAAAGCAAAACAAGGATAATGGAATGTAGTCTCATTAAGTCGGGTGATGCTGAGGGAATTAGATTAGGAAATGAGACACTTAAAGTAGTAAAGGAGTTTTGCTATTTGGGGAGCAAAATAACTGATGATGGTCGAAGTAGAGAGGATATAAAATGTAGACTGGCAATGGCAGGGAAAGCGTTTCTGAAGAAGAGAAATTTGTTAACATCGAGTATAGATTTAAGTGTCAGGAAGTCATCTCTGAAAGTATTTGTATGGAGTGTAGCCATGTACGGAAGTGAAACATGGACGATAAATAGTTTGGACAAGAAGAGAACAGAAGCTTTCGAAATGTGGTGCTACAGAAGAATGATGAAGATTAGATGGGTAGATCACATAACTAATGAGGAAGTATTGAATAGGATTGGGGAGAAGAGAAGTTTGTGGCACAACTTGACCAGAAGAAGGGATCGGTTGGTAGGACATGTTCTGAGGCATCAAGGGATCACCATTTTAGTATTGGAGGGCAGCGTGGTGGGTAAAAATCGTAGAGGGAGACCAAGAGATGAATACACTAAGCAGATTCAGAAGGATGTAGGTTGCAGTAGGTACTGGGAGATGAAAAAGCTTGCACAGGATAGAGTAGCATGGAGAGCTGCATCAAACCAGTCTCAGAACTGAAGACCACAACAACAACAACATAGTGCCACACTCCAGACAAATCATTTGCCAAGCCTATTCCTTAGTCCTTTATCTGATTTGCCACATAAGAGTCTCCTCTTTCAGTTAAATGCTTCTTTCGCTATGGCAATTCGAGTTTTCACCTCCTGGTTACATCTGATGTCTTCCGTTACTGTGCTTCCAAGATATTTAAATGCACTTACTTCGCTAATGGTAGATTGTCCTATTTTAATTTTGGACAGTCTGTGTCTTGTAGTGATGACCATACTCTTTGTTTTTGCTGTGTTTATTTGCATTCCATATTCCACACAAGGTTCATTCAGATCTTTCAGCATATTATTCACTGTCCGCTCACTTCCTGCCACTAATACCATGTCATCAGCAAATCTTATATATTTTATTCTCTTTTAACCATATATATTCCTCTTTTCCCATCTAAGCTTTTCGCAATAATCTCTTCAAGGTATACGTTAAACAACAGTGGGGAAAGGCAACAACCTTGTCTAACACCTCGTCCAATGCTGCTTCCTTCCGACATTTCATTTCGAATCCTCATCCTTACTTTTTGGTGTAAATATAGATTCTGTATCAGTCGTCTCTCTTTCCAATCTACTCCTTTCCTCTTCAAAATATCCATCAGCTTGTTCCGCTGAACTCTGTCAAAAGCCTTTTCTAAATCTATAAG
The DNA here is from genome assembly GCF_021461385.2 of Schistocerca piceifrons. Lineage (NCBI taxonomy): Eukaryota > Metazoa > Arthropoda > Insecta > Orthoptera > Acrididae > Schistocerca > Schistocerca piceifrons. The sequence continues at coordinate 810,858,833 of NC_060140.1, read as the reverse complement.
AACAGCAAAGATTTCTCTACTTTTTTCCATATATCTTTCCTCTATAGTTCTTAACAGGCCAATAGCACCTCTTGTTCCTTTTCCTCTTCTAAATCTGAACTACTTCTCTGCAGTCCCTCTATCCAGCTTGCCATATAGCCTTCTATTTAACACAAAATCAAGGAAAATAAAATATTCATTGTTAAGACTAATTGTGTAAAGGCTGTGATACTATTAACAGTTACTTCTGTTCGAGTCCTTGGAAGAATAAGGCGCAAACTTGTACGCTAACATTTTATTACGTGGATGGAAAAGTCTGTGCAGTAATAATTTCTATTTGCTATTTCAGAATATAATTATTGTTCGTTAACATAAAATAACTGTTTTTATTTCATGTTCATATGTGCGAAAAACCTTTCCTCCGAGTTAGCATCATTTTTTGTGAAGCACATGTACGTTAATTATTGGCCACCACTTCATCTGAAGCTGGCCTCTGTGCCGACATATTCGCTAAATATGGCTTCATTAATCAGGAGAAGTAATATGTGCAAGCAATACAAGCACATTTGGTCAGAGTTTTAAATTATTTCTGGTACACCAGGACGCAGCCAGCCGCGTAATTTAAACAACAACGCAGCTCTTTTCTTTTACTACTGTCAGCTACTTATAAATGTTTACTAGGTCGTCAGCAGCTGCACTTGAAGAAACCGCTTTTACCCTGAAAATAAGATAGCTCATATTCTTCTATTTAATCTGCTGTTTAAGATATGCAGAATGAGATTTTCACTCTGCAGCGGAGTGTGCGCTGTTATGAAACTTCCTGGCAAATTAAAACTGTGTGCCAGATCAAGACTCGAACTCGGGACCTTTCCCTTTCGCAGGCAAGTGCTCTACTATCTGAGCTACCCAAGCACGACTCACGACCCGTCCTCACAACTTCAATTCTGCCAGTACCTCGTCTCCTACCTTCCAAACTTCACAGAGGCTCTTCTGCGAACCTTGCAGAACCAGCACTTCTGGAAGATAGGATATTGCGGAGACATGGCTTAGCCACAGCCTGGGTGATGTTTCCGGAATGAGATTTTCACTCTGCAGCGGAGTGTGCGCTGATACGAAACTTCCTGGGAAATTAAAACTGTGTGCCGGACCGAGACTCGAACTCGGGACCTATGCCTTTCGCGGGCAAGTGCTGTACAATCTGGGCTACCCAAGCACGACTCAACTTCAATTCTGCCAGTATCTCGTCTTCTACCTGCACAGTGAAAATCTCATTCTGGAAACATCTCCCAGGCTGTGGCTAAGCCATGTCTCCGCAATATCCTTTCTTCCAGGAGTGCTAGTTCTGCAAGGTTCGCAGAAGAGCTTCTGTGAAGTTTGGAAGGTAGGAGACGAGGTACTGGCAGAACTGCAGTTGTGAGGGCGGGTCGTGAGTCGTGCTTGGGTAGCTAAGATGGTAGAGCACTTGCCTGCGGAAGGGAAAGGTCCCGAGTTCGAGTCTCGGGCTGGTACACAGTTTAAATTTGCCAGGAAGTTTCAAATGTATGCAGCTGGTGGTCTAGTTGCTAGCATTGCTGCCTCTGGATCACGAGGTCCCGGGTTCTATTCCCGGTCGCGTTGGAGATTTTCTCTGCCCGGGGACTGGGTGTGTGTGTGTTGTCCTCATCATTCGTGACAGTGGCAGGATTGGATTGTGTAAAAATTGGACCGTGTAACAACTGGGACTTTGTACGGGAGCTGATGACCGCGCATTTGAGCGCCCCACAAACGAAACATCATCATCTTTAAGCAAGTAGTAATTATTGTGAGACGGTCGACTTTAATACGTGTACTATTACGTGAAATGGACATCATTCTTTAACAGCGTCCTATTGTCCAATTTATATGCAGTTCGTACGAAACTTGATGAACGTTCAAAGCAAAGATATATAGAATAATAATAATCATTCTCCTTTCTTATTATTCATCAAGCATAGGAAAATTAGATTGCAACATTGTTTCCCTTTTGATCCTCACATAGATTTATTATACGCTACACTTACAAGTATCACCATTTCCCTGTAAACAACAATCGTAACGATAGAAAGTCGCTCCTTGGTCAAGAGCGATTCGAAAACGGCTGTGTGAACGTTCTCATAGCTGGAAAATCTCCAAATTCTGCGAGCCAGTTCCTAGATTGCCTGCACATTGCCGTCTGTGGTCGACGTCGATTTGTTGTCTGCGATGTCGATGGTTTTCCTTCTGTTCTACATTTACATATATACTCCGCTAGCCACCAAGCGGTGTGTGGCGGAGGGCACATTTCGCGCCAAAATCATATCCCCTCCCCCCCCCCCCCCCCCTCTGTTACACTCGCGGATCACGCGAGGGAAAAACGACTGTCTGAACGCCTCAATACGAGCTCTAATTTCCCTTATCTTTGAATGGTGATCATTGCGCGATTTCAAAGTTGGTAGTAATAATATATGCTGTACATCCTCGGCGAAGATCGGATCTCGGAATTTAGTGTGCAGCCCCTTCCGTTTAGCGCGTCGTCTATCTGCAAGTGTGTTCCACTTCAAACTTTCTATGAGAGTACGGCATACAGTAGTTAAGGGGCTTAAATTAGAAAAATTTTAATAAAACTCATTCAAATTGCCACACGCAAATTCAAGTCGTGCCAGAGGCAGAGGCGGAGGTGGAAGCAGGAACCGAGCCAGTAGGCAGCAAGTGAGTCAGATCGACAACACATTCCGACACCGCTTGCCGAGTAAGGATACGCGCTCTGCAGAAAGCAGACTGCGGCAGAAAACCAAAGGAAGCGAGACAAGGGCATGCGTTAGCTCGCGAGGCATGTTGCAAGAGACTATCGCCTTCATAACGGCACATAACGAAGGACCGACACGGTAGTTAACAGCCTGTTAAGTGAATATAGCAGAATAACGAGGACAAATTCGGCAATTACGAGCCGAGCTTTGCATCGTAGCTTCACGCCAACTACCTTTAAATATTCCAACTCTCGTCATGAACTTATCATTGGGATCGATGACATTCGTATTAACAGCACTTGATTCCGTGATTACGACACTGTAGTGATTCTACAGGGTCACAATTATCGAACTACACTATGTGATCAAAAGTACCCCGACGCCCCCAAAAGCATACTTTTTTTTTATATTAGGTGCATTGTGCTGGCACCTATGCCAGGTACTCCCTATCAGCGACGTCAGTAGTCTTTAGACATCGTGAAAGAGCAGAATGGGCCGCTCCGCGGAACTCACGGACTTCGAACGTGGTCAGGCGATTGGGCGTCACTTGCGTCATACGTCTGTATGAATGATTTCCCTAGATCCACTGTTTCCAATGTGATAGTGAAGTGGAAACGTTAAGGGACACGTACAGCAGAAAAGGGTGTACGTCGACCGCGTCTGTTGACTGATAGAGACGGCCGACAGTCGAAGAGGGTCGTAAAGTGTAATAGGCAGGCCGCGCTGAGTGGCGTTTGAGGCGTCGTGTCACTGACTGCGCGGCCCCTCCCGCCGGAGGTTCGAGTCCTCCCTCGGGCATGGCTGCGTGTGTTGTTCGTAGCATAGGTTAGTTTAAGTAGTGTATAAGTCTAGGGACCGATGACCTAAGCAGTTTGGTCACTTAAGAATTCACAAACATTTGAACATTTTTGTAATAGGCAGACATCTATCCAGACCATCACACAGGAATTCCAAACTGCATCAGGCTCCACTGCAAGTACTATGACAGTTAGAGGGGGTGTGAGAAAAACTTGGATTTCATGGTCAAGCGGCTGCTCATAAGCCAAACATCACGCCGGCAAATGCCAAACGACGCCTCGCTTGGTGTAAGGAGCGTAAACATTGGACGATTGAACAGTGGAAAAACCTTGTGTGGAGTGACGAATCACGGTACACAATGTGGCGATCCGATGACAGGGTGTGGGAGTTGGTGTGGGGAATGCCAGGTGAACGTCATCTGCCAACGTGTGTAGTGCCAACGGTATTCGGAGGCGGTGTGGCCGTGTTTTTCATAGAGGGGGCTTGCACCCCTTGTTGATTTGCTTGGCACTATCACAGCATAGGCCTACATTGACGTTTTAGACACCATCTTGCTTCCCACTATTGAAGGTCAATTCGAGGATGGCGACTGCATCTTTCAACATGATCGAGCACCTGTTCATAATGCACAACCTGTGGCGGAGTGTTTACACGACAATAACATCCCTGTAATGGACTGGGCTGCACAGACTCCTGACCTGAATCCTACAGAACATCTTTGGGATGTTTTGGAACGCCGACTTCGTGCCAGGCCTCACCGACCGACATCGATACCTCTCCTCAGTGCAGCACTCCGTGAAGAATGGGCTGCCATTACCCAAGAAACTTTCCAGCACCTGATTGCACGTATGCCTGCGAGAGTGGAATCTGTCATAAAGGCTAAGGATGGGCCAACACCATATTGAATTCCAGAATTACCGATGGAGAGATGGAGGGCGCCACGAACTTTTAAGTCATTTTCAGCCAGGTGTCCGGATACTTTTGATCATATGGTGTATATGAAATAAATTCGTCATAATTTCTGAACAGTCTTCGTCAGAAGGTTCAGTTGCACGGTTGGTCGCGGGGCATGGTGGGAATTAGTGTGCGCATGCGCACGCACGTTGTTGTTGTATGCAATTTACACGTGAAAATGTTGTGGTAGAGCGTGCCTGAGTATATAGCGCTTGTGAAGGCCTACTATGCGAGCAGTAACAGCCCAACTGCGGCTGATCGGAAGTTTGCGACCGAGTTCAAGCTTAGGACAACCGGTCCAAGTGTGCTAAGGATCAAGAATTTGATTCGCAAGTTTGAGAGAACGGGTAGTGTTCGTGTTGACAGTTTTGGCAATGGCGCTCGTCCAAAAAGGGTGAAAACGCCTGAAAACATCGAAAAGACACGCGCCGTGTTTCAAACCAGCCCCAGGAAGTCGATCAGACGAGCTGCAAGACAGATGGGAATCAACCGGGAGACACTGCGACAAATTACTGTTGGAGACCTGCATCTCCTCCCACACAAAATTCAAACTCATCAACCATTAAGTCCCAGGGCAATGAAACAGTGGTTTGGTTTCGCCAACACCATTGTCCGCAGAATTGACGAACAGAACCTTGATGTGTACATGGTTCATTTTAGCGACGAAGCCAACTTTCATTTGGATGGGTTCGTCAATAAGTGGGTATGGTGTGCGATGTCCAGTCACAGAATAATCAGTGCGATATTCCTTGATGTCTCGGTGACTACCGAACGGTACGTGAAGGGTTTGGAAGATGATTTCATCCCCATGATCCAAAGTGACCCTGATTTCGACAAGATGTGGTTCATGCAAGACGCAGCTCGGCGCCATCGAAGCGGGAGAATGTTTGCTGTCCTGCAGCAGCACTTTGTGAACTGCATTCTGGCTCTGGGGGTGCCCAGAGGCCCCTGGCATGTGTCCCTATTGGCCGCCGTATTCTCCAGATCTGAACACACGGTACTCCTTTTTGTGGGGCTATATTGAAGACAAGGTGTACGACAATAATCCCAACACCATTAATGAGCTGAAAACAGCCATTCAGGGGTCATCGACAGCAGCGATGTTCCGACACTTCAGCGGGTTATAGAGAATTTCGTTATTCGTCTGCATATCATCGCGAATGATGGCACGCAGATCGAACGTGTCATAACCCAAATCAGACTATCTGTAATGATGTTTATATGTTGAATAAAGCGTGTGCACGCCGTAGTTTGTAACTTCTTTACGCATTTTTCATTTAGTTCAATAATTGTCACCCTGCATGTCCTAGAAGCTCCAGCTCTATGCACTAGCTGAAGATATACTCAAGATGATGGCCTTCACCTGATGAACTATATGCTCCTCGCCGCCTACCATCTTCTGTTGGAGAAACTGTTTTCCGGCAACGCTACATCGTAGATTGCTGCCAGTACTCGACTTCAACATGGAAGCTAGCAACAGGGCCTCTTGGGGCCCACGTTCCTGTTCAACACACTACCGCCTTCGGGTACTGAAATCTACCAAGGGCAGGGAGGACATCAACCGACACATGACTACCGACGCCTGGTACATCGCGGATAGGTTATCAAGGATCATCGTAGAGTTCAGAGTGGGACTGAGCATACTCCAGCAGCCAGCACGATAAACACGTCTTGTTGGGCAATGGCCGAGCCTGCTCGCCAGCAGTCCGCCGAGACGTCAGGGTCGTCGACACCATCATCTGGGCGTGTCAACGATGAGCTGACTCGACGGACGTCAGCCAGAATCCAAGACGCAGCTGAACGAGCAACAGCCGAGGCTGGTGGGCGAAAGAGAGACGACTTTTAAATACTGTGAATAAACAACTGAACGCTCGTTCTGTTCTGCTAGCATGGTTGACTCTTCACAGGTCCCAGCAACTATTCTGACTTGACGCAATGGTGTCTCCGCTCGGCTCTCTGTACCTCGCCATCAGCGTTACCCATATCTGTTGGGCTTGGTCAAACTGATGACAGCATTTCACTGCGGCTGGACGAGACACTGCATTTGGTGCCACAGACAACCTGATTTTTACGGTGAATCTTGTGGAATTTAGACTTTTCGCTCACATGAATTGTACTGTCCCTCGTACTTCAACTTTGGAATACGTTTCCAATTGCCTCACCATTTCACTCGCACACTATGATGCACCGAATCTGTCTGCAGTAGACCCAGAATATGTAGTCCCTTCTGAAAATGCGCCACTATTAAAGCGCAATGGTCTCAGCGTGGGACGAAGTATGTCACGTACGTTCTGAAGTCTTTTCATATCACACCATTCCAGTGCTATGGAGAAAGATCTACATCTACATACTCCGCACGCCACCGTACGGTACTGGTTGGTTTGTTGATTTGAGGTGGGGGAGAGGGCGGGAGGGGAACAAACAGCAAGGTACCGATCCCATTGGATAAGGGAAGGAATTCGGCCGTGTCCTTTCAAAGGAACCATCCCGGCATTCGCCTGAAGCGATTTAGGTAAATGACGGAAAACCTAAACGAGGATGGCCAGACGCGGGTTTCAACAGTCGTCCTCCAGAATGCGAGTCCAATGTGCTAACCTCTGCTTCACCTCGCTCGGTCGGTGGCGGAGGGTACGCTGTACCACAACTAGTAGTTTCCTTTACCGTTCCACTCGCAGGTGTATCGAGGGAAAAGGTCTGTCTATTGCCTCCCTATGAGCCCTAATTTCCCGTATCTTACCTTATTGATCCCTACATGAAATGTACTCGTATGTTGGCGGCAGCAGAATCGTTCTGCAGTCAGCTTCAAACACCGCTTGCCTAAACTTTCTCAGTAGTGTTCTTCGAAATGAATGTCTTCTTCCCTTCAGGGATTCCCACTTGAGCTCTCGAGGCGTATCCATAACACTTGCATGCTGATCGAACCCACTGCTAATAAATCGCGACTCTGAATTGCTCCAATCTCTTCTTTCAATCCGACCTGGTGCGGATCCCAAACACTCGAGCAGTACTCAAGAATACGTCGCACTAGCGTCCTATGTGCGGTCTCTTGTACAGATGAACTACACTTTTGTAAAATTCTTCCCTCCCACAATCCTCACATGCTCGTTCCAATTTCATATGTCTTCGCAGTGTTACGCCCAGCTATTTAAACGACCTGACACTGTCAAGCAGGACACTACTAACGCTGTATACAAACATTACGGCTTCGTTTCTCTTACTCATCCACAGTACCTCACATTTTCCTACATTAAGAGCCAGCTGTCATTCATCACACCAACTAGAAATTTCTCTAGGTCATCCATTATCAACCTACAGTCACTTATCTTCGACACCTTCCTGTATACAACAGTATCATCAGCGATCAACCGCAAATTGCTGCCCACCCAGTCTGCCAGATCACTTACGTATAAGATTCTGAGAGTGTTGCCGATAGTACAAGGCGTTTCAAAAAGATTCATTTTATCTCACAAGAGGGTATATCTTCTACATGAATGAAGGTAAAAATATATCAAGAATTTACGCTTAAGAGAGCACAGTTTTTATTTTCTAAAGAACCAGCCGATTTTAGAAGGATATATCTTTCATATGCATGGAATACAATTTTGGGCGTACCTAGTACAATTACGTTTAGGATCAATGGCGGATCATGAATCGTACTTGGGTAGCTCAGTAGGTAGAGTTCTTGTTCGTGAAAGGCAAAGGTCCCAGGTTCGATACAACATACAGTTTTGATCTGCAAGGAAGTTTCACATCCACACACACTCCTCTGTGCATTGAAAACTCATTCTGGAGGCTATAACATGAACGTCAACAAAAGTAAAACAAGAGTAATGGAATGGAATCGAAGATTAGGAATCAAACAGAGAAAATGCCAGACAACTTTTGCAATTTGGGTAGCAAATTAACTGACAATGGAAGAAGTAAAAAGGATATAAAACGAGACATGTAACAGCATAAATTTAAGAATTGGATAATATTTTTAAAGTTTTTGTTATAGTCTTATATGGAAGTGGAGCGTGGATGACAAGCATCACACACAGAAAAAATCTACAGCTATTAAAAATTAGTCTTACAAAACGATGCTAATGTTAATGTAAGTAGATCACCTTGCAGTTGAAACTCGTTCTTGTGTCCATTTTTACTTACAAATGAATTTGTTTTTGGATGGGATCCGTCTTAAGCAAACACAATATTTTTTCTTCTTTTTACCCAGGCATGCTTCGCTGGAATTACAGCATCGTCACTGGGCTTTGTTATATTATTTCTGTTAAATAACAGGAAAACTGATCTTCAATGTCTGTACATCTAGAAATTTGGGTTTTTAAGAACGTATTCACAAATGTGATAACAGTCAAGACTTTTTATAACCACCTTGTTACCACAGGCTATGGTTTTGTTGTTTTCTGTGTTTTGTCTCACAGCTTTTTCTTCTTTCACAGTTTGTCATCTGCAACCATAGAGAAATTAGGATGAAAAGTTGTGTAAATCCAAAACCTACCACTGTGAAAATTATGATTGAGATTATTTTCTTATGTGGTTGATAATGTGTGTGTGTGTGTGTGTGTGTGTGTGTGTGTGTGTGTGTGTGTGTGTGTGTGTTTACAAATTTGTGAATACTTTCTTAAAAACTCAAATTCCTACATGTATAAAACAGCAAAGATCAGTTTTTCCTGTTGTCCGCAGCTCGTGGTCATACGGTAGCGTTCTCGCTTCCCGCGCCCGAGTTCCTGGGTTCGATTCCCGGCGGGGTAGGGATTTTCTCTGCCTCGTGATGACTGGGTCTTGTGTGCTGTCCTTAGGTTAGTTAAGTTTAAGTAGTTCTAAGTTCTAGGGGACTGATGACCATAGATGTTAAGTCCCATAGTGCTCAGAGCCATTTGAACCATTTTTGAGTTTTCCTGTTAGTTAATAGAAAGAAAATAAAAACGCCCACTGATGATGCTGTAAATTCAGTGAAACATGTCTCGGGAAAAAGAAGAAAAAAACTGCCCTTCCTCAAGGCAAACAGCATCCAAAACAAATTTATAGGCAGATCAGGTAATTTATGGCACAACCTGACTAGAAGAAGCGATCTGATGACAGAGCGCATGGTGAGGCATCGAAGAATCGTCAGTTTGTTTATGAAGAGAAGTTTAGGGGATGAAAGTCGTAGAGGGAGACAAAGACTTCATTACAGCAGACAGGTTTAATTCGATGTACGTTGCAGCAGTAACGCAGGGATGAAGAATCTTACAGAAGAGAGCTGTATCAATCCAGTGCTGGGACTGTAGAGCACAACAACTTATGATCCCAGAGTCTGACTGCTTCACACTTTCAGTGAAGAGAACTCCCTTCTCACACATTCCGGTGAGCGGTGACTCACTGGAGAGCCCTGGAGCTGGTGTTGGCGAACACACGACCCTACTACGCCAGACTGCAGCGTGTCTGGCCGGCAGTGAGCACAAATATACAGCGCCGACGCCCGGTACCGCTGTTTGCGCAGCAATATTTAACTCGCGCAACTTCCTCGAAAAACGTTCCGTTTTAGCTCTGTGCGTTTCCAGCCCCAGCGCAAAGAAACGCGCGAATTGCCCGACTGACGCACGCTCTTTTCATTTATTCGACAGCCACATATACAAGCAAGCCGGCGTTTGGCTGCCGTTTGGTGTTCTCCGGAGAATTGCGCTGTCGGCACTTCGAACTGTAAATCACAGCGATCGAGCTAATAAAGGAGTTGCGAGTAGGATCATACCATGCGCCGTATTTCCGCATTCGAGCTGCTTTGCTTCGCTCTTCGTGTTGCGTAATAATCTGATTAAGGCGTTTCATAGACACACTGCAAAAATCTGACGAAACGTTGGCGGAATTTAGGAACTAAAAACGACGTGAAAAACTATGAAACTTCCTGGCAGATTAAAGCTGTGTGCCGGACAGAGACTCGAACTCGGGACCTTTGCCTTTCGCGGTCCGGCACACAGTTTTAATCATCCGGGAAGTTTCATATCAGCGCACCCTCCGCTGCAGAGTGAAAATCTCAAAATCTCATTTTGTAAAAAAAAAAAAAAAAAATTGTTTTCCAGGTATTTATTGGCTTTCGCAATCTGTGTCGTGAAATATTCGATTAATGAGCGTCGAACGTATAAAAACAGAAAATCCATTCACGTCTCTTTACATAAAAGGAACTGTCGTGACTGATTCACTGACTGATCATAACCTAGCCCAAACGACTAAGGCTAGAAACTTGCAATTTGGAGAGGATGTTGATCTGACACTGTACGCATCGTTTAAGAAGTGTTTTTTTTCGAAAGTTCATCCCCATTTTTTCGGATATATGTCGCTGTTAAGGCAACTTTGTACCTAGAAAAACGATAAACCGAATTTGATTTCTCGTTTCAGAAATTTAAAAAAAAAAAGTGTTTCAGCATTTTCTTGAATTCAGCCGCTGTGGCCGTGAAATTGTGGGCGAAAGTTCTTCTGAAAACAAATCATCATTAAAGAACTACTACGGTATTTTAAAGCTATGTCTACAAAAATTGGTATTTGACTTCTCGGTTAGAAATACAGGAATACTTGTTTCACTGGTTTCGAAAATTCAACTCCTAAGGTGGTGAAATAGACGATGAAATATTTTATGAAAAGCAGAACTGGTTTTTTGATCAGAATTCATTCAGAAGACACCATGCTTCGACGCTCTTTATTAGCGTAAAAAGTTTAAAAGGTGTTTGAAATTTGTGAACTAATTCAGAGAAAGCTATTTAAGAGTCACCATGACAAATCGGCTTAGTCAGAATTATATAGGAAAAGAAACAGATCTTCAACACATAATGTTTTCATTAGCCCTAATATACGCTCATAAAATTATTTTTGTTGTAATTAGTACGAAAAGTAACTATTATTCACGGAAAACCAGATGTCGCACTTAAATGCGATTCCATGTACAGCAATATCCGTTTGAGATAAGGGAATTCAGTAGCAGGTTTAAGTTTGGCGCTAGTATCTAGAGAACTAGTAACCCGATTTGTCTCTTTTCTTTTAACTTGCAATACGAAACTGAATTAAGCCTGTTGAAACACTTTTATTGTGCAGAGACTGGCAACCGCGTAAATGTTCACTAACTCTTTTGTCGTGTAGCAACATACAAATTCGATTAAAGAAAAACAAAAAAAAGAAATCGATGCAGACAAAATGTAACAAAAAGTTACAGCGAAGACACATTTCTGACTCGCAGAAGGAGAAGAAACTATAATATAAGACCATGGGTGAAGAAATGCTTTATATCCATATTAGAACTTACGTTCTATGGGATTACTGGTAAGTATCTCCGGAGTTTCAGAAGACAATTGTGCGAAAACTGAAAAACATACAGAAAATAGACACACATAAGTTTTTAACTCACATTACAACTGTTCAAGGTGGATATCAAACATGACGTTGCAGACGTCAGTATGCACGTGCAGTGCTGACACATATTGCCAGGGAAGGCGTAACAGCAGCCCGCTCTGTAAAGCGCTTTGGGTTGCCTGCTTGCCGGCGTAACCCACAGTCCGTATTAAAAATCGTATTTTGTGAATGGTATTCTACGGATTGATGAGAGTCATTTTTTATATACGTCCCGTAATTTTCGCGCTATCGACTTCTAGCATCCTGACGGTACTTAAGAACAGCCCCCGTACAGATCCTCTTAATACATTGATCATGGGAAACACGGAGGAACAGAAAGCATCAATATACCACACGCGCCGGCCGGTGTGGCCGTGCGGTTCTAGGCGCTTCAGTCTGGAACCGCATGACCGCTACGGTCGCAGGTTCGAATCCTGCCTCGGGCATGGATGTGTGTGATGTCCTAAGGTTAGTTAGGTTTAAGTAGTTCTAAGTTCTAGGGGACTGATGACCTCAGATGTTAAGTCCCATAGTGCTCAGAGCCATACCACACGCAACTCTTCCACACGGGGGTCAGTTTATAAAAACCTCGTTTGGGCAATTCCAGAGTCATATTGTTTAGTACAGGACTCTTACCAAGTCACTGTATATTTAGTAGGCGCAAGTGCATCACAGGGATGCTCAAATTTGGAAATTTGTCGTAAGGTGTTATGGGACCAAACTGCTGAGGTCATCGGTCCCTAAGCTTACGCCCTACGTAATCTAATTTAAACTAACGTACACTAAGGACAAAAAACACATCCATGTCCTAAAGAGAACTCGAACCTCCGACGGGGGGAGCCGCGCGGACCGTGACGAGGCGCCCTATACCACTCGGCTACCCCGCGCGGCAGGGATGCTCAGCCAGTTCCAATGGCAGACGATACAAGACAGACAAGTAACGCACCCGTTCACTGCCAAAATTCCACACGTTCCCCGAACAGTCAAGTGATACACTTCCTTGCACATACAGGGTGATTTTCCTAAATGGGGACGAACTGCAGGAAACTATTCCTTGGAGTATAAGGAACGAAGTTATATCAACATAGGGCTGGAAGTGCGTTCCAATGGAGGTACACGCACCTGAAGATGGCTATAAAAAGATTTTTGACATTGTAGGTTTCAGTGATTGAAAGCACACATGAGAAGACACAAGGCAAGTTGGAATGTTCTACCTGTACAGGTGTTTTAGCGCCACATTCAGGAGGGCAGTGAACTGGAGCACCATCCTGTAGTAGCCGCATCACCCTTCGTCCTAAAGCTGTTGTTAAAATATCGATGTATCAATACTTTTTCCAAAAATATCTACATATATCGGCGATATGTATTTTTACCGATATATCGATATCTAAATGGCAATATCGAGTGCTATTGTTTTTATTTTGTATTATATTTTTTTCGTTATTTTCAGTAAATATTTGAAGTTGTTCTTTTAAAATCGTAGTACATCATAATCTTACTTTCACCAATTGAAGAAGTCTTACTACTTTCTGAGCATTCATCACGTCCAGTCTTTCTCTTTGACTGTGTGAAGCAAGTATCGATGGCACAAAGAAGAAGTCAGATTGCACTGGTGGATGGAGGTGTGAATGAAATAACAAGGTATCCGATGTGAAGAAATAGCACGCCAAATTTCATCGCTCTTTCCTAACGGTTGTCAACGGCCTAGCCGCAGTGGATATACCGGTTCCCGTCAGATCACCGAAGTTAAGTGCTGTCGGGCGTGGTCGGCGCTTGGATGGGTGACCATCCAAGCCGCCATGCGCTGTTGCCATTTTTTCGGGGTGCACTCAGCCTCGTGATGCCAATTGAGGAGCTACTCGACCGAATAGTAGCGGCTTCGGTCAAGAATACCATCATAACGACCAGGAAAGCGGTATGCTGGCCCCACGCCCTTACTATCCGCATCCTCCTTGAGGATGACACGGCGGTCGGATGGTCCCGGTAGGCCCCTCGTGGCCTGAAAGCGGAGTGCTTTTTTTTTTTCCTAACGGTTGTGTTTGTCCTACGTCCCACATTGATTTCTGATGTTATTTCACACAGTGTAGCTCGTCTGTTAACACTGTCAACTCCATGCAAACCCCGCTGTTCTCGGTCCCATTCCTACTCCAGGAATAATAGCAACCAAGCAATGTCAATCTAACGTTGCCACAATAACTGACAGCAGATCACAGACGCGAGTGCCTTTGCTAACAGCACGACATCGCTTACAGCGCCTCTCCTGGGCTCGTGACCATATCGATTGGACTCTAGACGACTGGAAGACCGTGGCCTGGTCGGATGAGTCCAGGTTTCATTTGGTAAGAACTGTTGGTAGGGTTCGATTGTGGTGCAGACCCCACGAAGCGACGGCCCCAGATTGTTAACAAGGCACTGTGCTGGCTGGTGTTGACTTCATAATGGTGTGGACTATGTTTACGTGGAATGGACTGGGCCTTCTAGTCCAACTGAACCGATCATTGATTGGAAACGGTCACATTCGGCTATTTGGAGACCTTTGCAGCCATTCATGGACTTTTGCGAGCTGCTTTGGCATTTTACCACACATACGTCTTTCAACGAACCTCTGACTTTTGCCGGCAAGTGCTCCTCTACAGGTTGACATATCCGAGCACAACTCATGACTCGTCCTCTGAGCTTTACATCTGCTAGTATATGTCAGCTAGTGCTTCCTGTGAGGGCGGACCGTGAGTCGAGCTTATGTAGTTCAGTCGGTAGAGCGCTTTCCCGAGAAAAGGAGAGGTCCCAGGTTCGATTCCCAGTCTGCCAGTAAGTTTCAAACCAGCGTACAATCCACCGCAGACTTAAATTTCATACTTGATGACGTAGACATAATTTGTTCCCCAGGTACATCTGAAGATGGACTGTGTATTACGGAATGTGACTTTACTGTTTTAATTAAATAAACTACCCTCTGAGTGGTTGGTAGACAGCGATGAGTGACGAGACGCTCGCTCGACTGTGCAGGCAATCGTTAGCGAGAATAAAAATTTCGAAACAGCAGGAATAATATGATTAAACTTGTCACCAACTGCAGGCTCTCGATATTAACTGCCAATACGAATCATGCCACATACTTTAAGTCCGGAAAGAAATAGGGCAAGTAATCCTCAAATCTAACAATAAGTGCACGGACATCGCATTTCGGGGAAAGTCTCGCCGTAAGCTGGTGTAGACATTTATTGGTATCCTCATTTGTTGTCCATAAATCTCGATATAATGTTTGAATAATCAAGAGGGCAGTCTCCTTGCCAAAGTTTACACACGTCTAAATGCTGTCATGAATTGATATAAAGTACTAACATTTCATTTCTTCCGAAGAAATTATACAGGGTGTTTCCGTAAGAGCGTACAAAAATTTAACAGGACATAGAAGATGCTCCACTGAACACTTTGAGGTAGGAAACCTAGGGTCAGAGGAGCCAGCTTAAGGAGATAATAGGAATAAAATCACATTACTCAGTAGTTTTCTTATGTACATAGTTAACTACAAATAGCCGCGCGGTCTGAGGCGTCTTGTCACGGTCCGCGTAGCTCCCCCCGTCGGAGGTTCGAGTCCTCCCTCGGGCATGGATGTGTGTGTGTGTGTGTGTTGTCCATAGCGTAAGTTAGATTAAGTAGTGTGTAAGCTTAGGGACCGACGACCTAAGCAGTTTGGTCCTATAAGATCTTACCACAAATTTTTTTAAACTGCAAATACCATCACTGACACAATGAACGTACTATTTGTACTGTATCTTGCAAAATGTGCTGAAACTGACGGCCATCAACATCAGTGCAAGCATGACATAAGCGAACAAGGTTCTGACGCACCCTGTAAATATCCCTGGTGTATTTCGAATCACATACAGACAGCTACAATTCTGGCAACTAATTCCATGCTATATCCACTGAGGTCTCATGCACAAGTGACTTTAGATATCCGCTTGGGAAATACTGAAGAGGATTCAGGGCAGGTGACCTCGCAGGCCATGGAACAGAACCACCTCTTCCAATCCAGCGACCAGGAAATACAGCACAGAGGTGGCTGCGAACATCCACACTGAAGTGAGGCGGTGCACTGAGTAATGAATGGGTCTGTCGTTGATTCATAACACGTTCTGCCATGGGACAACGCAAATACGATACAAGAGAGGCACCTTATAGACAAATAAAGTAAACAAGACCCTAAAAAACAGGGCTCGCCCTCCTCGTTCCCTTGCAGGGAAATAAAGAATGTATATGTAAATAAACATTAGGTACACTGCGATGTAAATTTATAGAATAACGATTTCTAAGAATAACAGCGAAAAATAATGAAAATGTGCTGAATCGTACTTGAGAAAAAAGGAGTTTACGGTCAAACCGAATTGAAAGAAGGGGAATGGTTGACAGGCAACAGCCTGAGGGACCAAGGAAGCTTCAATTTTGTAACATAAGGGAGTTTGGGGGGAGGGAGGCAGGCGAGGGGTGGGGAGGGGAGAGGGGGCGGGGGCAAAGCCTGAGTACAGTAAGCAGGTCGAAATGGATATAGCTTGCAGGGATGACGAGGCTTGCATAGAATAGACTGGCGTGGAGAGCTGCGTCGTGTCAGTCTTAGGGCTGGAGACGACAACAACGACGACGACGACAACAACAACAACAACAACAACAACAATAATCTGCTCATATGGTTCAAATGGCTCTGAGCACTGTGGGACTTAACATCTCAGTTCATCAGTGCCCTAGAAGTAAGAACTAAACCTCACTAACCTAAGGACATCACACACATCCATGCCCGAGGCAGGATTCGAACCTGCGACCGTAGCAGCAGCGCGGTTCTGGACTGGAGCGCCTAGAACCGCTGGACCACAGCGGCCGGCGCCAGGTTCTTTACATAAAATTGTTCAGTGGAGCATTCTTACATCCTGTTTCAATATTGTACGGTCTTACGGAAACACCTTGTGTAACGTACAAAAGATGGGCGGCAGGGGGAGAGCAATACGTAATGGGCGCAGAAGATTACCACTGCGTACACAATAGGATCTCTGGTGAGCAGAAAACTCTTAGCTCTTAACACAAAATGATATACTACTTTTATGTTCCATGGCGCGAGTAGTCAAAATTAGCGAAGTACTCACTGAGGAAGTCTGTAACCTTTCAGATAACAAAAAACTTAGGTACACGTCGAAAACGAAAATAATATGTGCAGCCTGCTCCGTCATGTGTTTTGGGTCCGTCAGTACAGTCGGGACATTTGCGTGCGGTTGACAGGTTCGTGGAACAAAGTGTGTAGCAAGCGCGCCAGCCTCCTCGGCCGGCCGAGCTCCGCGCATCGCCTCCAGATGCCGGCTTATTGCAGAGCCGGGCAGGGGCCAGGAGGCCAGGGCAGGCCGGGCCTGGCGGTGCTGTGTCAACAGGCGCCGAAATGAGGGCCGCGGTCGCCGCCGTATCGGCGTCTCCAATATCGCCGCCGGCAGCCGCAGCCGCAGCGGTCCGCAAATACGGACAGAAACAAAGCCCGGAAATGGAGCCGCCCCACATCAAAGAAGTCGCGGCGGCCGCCGGCCTGCCTAAATACCATCGGCAGTCCCGCAAGCCAGGGCCTCGCCCGCACAAAGTCCCGCTGCCTGTACTCTCTGACGAGAGGCTTGCCGTTTGGAAGCTAGCCCACACTTTTACTAGGCACTTGCTTCAGTAGAGCTGGCTAAGTGCTGGAGCAAGGGGAAAATTGCTACAGGAGTCGGATTGATGTTGAGGGCAGCATTTTGTACAGGTACAGGGCATATTCAGGACAATGCGCCACAGGAATAGCAGGTACCAGGAGCGACCGAAATGAGCAATGAACTTCACAAGCCACGATGCTATCAACTGTACTGGACTGATTTCAAATTAAGAATGAAAGTTATCATGCATAGCTGAGCGGTCAACAAATATCACAGCTTTACGGAAGACCCAAGCTGAGTTCCGAGTGCTATAGTCCACGCAGAATACTGTGGCCGGTAGATGGGCAGTCGGCAGGGCAGGCATGGGGAGAGCAATTGTGGTGGGGGTTACGGGCAGGCGATGTAGCGGAAATTCTGAGCGCTGGAGGGGTAGTGCCACTCTAAACAGAAGCCCACACTCACATTTTTTGCAAATACTAACTGTAGCTCCTCTATGTCCACACTTGCATGGTGACCTTTCAAAAAGATCTGTTCAGTCCGGAACCGCGCGACTGCTACGGTCGCAGGTTCGAATCCTGCATCGGGCATGGATGTGTGTGATGTCCTTAGGTTAGTTAGGTTTAAGTAGTTATAAGTTCTAGGGGACTGACGACCATATATGTTCGGTCCCATAGTGCTCAGAGCCATCTGAACCATTTTTGAGAAAAAGATCTGTCACCTCTGCTTTGATTAGTATCTACAAAGAATTCCCCTGAAAATGAAGTGATTTATTTTCACCTGGCCTGTTAACCACTTGCAACTCTCACAGAAGTATCATGAGTGGCCAATTCTGAAGAAAAGTTACATATTTCTCTTGTTCCCATTTTAAAATTTAGTTGTTTTTCCAAAACGCAGCGGAGGTTACAGAATCTTTAGTCACTAACATGTACAGACACAACTGCGAGAAAATTCTGAAAGAGTGGTCTGTTACGTTTATTAATTGAGGAACTGAAAAAAGTAAGGTCAGTAGCTTATTAAAACAGCTATCCTAGGTACAAAATAAATGTGTAATGTCTTCACTTATATTGTTCCAAAACCCATAGCCTTTCTCGTTCCACCTGGTGTCAAAGGGCGTACGACCATCCACAAATCGCTTCAGGCATATGCCGGGATGGTTGCTTTGAAAGGGCACGGCCTTCCCCATCCTTCCCTAATCCGATGGGACGGATAACCTCGCTGTTTGGTCCACTCCCCCACATCAACCAACCTGTAATGTAATTGCATTTTATAGTAATAAAATTAGTTTACCGCGTAACTTCTACGCTTTTATGTAACCAAAGCAATTACTTTTGATGAAAGTGCTGTTTACCATGATCAAATACAAGAGTTTCCCATTATTATTGATAAATGTGACAGTTGCTTATGAGTAACTGAAACGTGTTTTACATTAAGTTCGACGAAGTAGTGAAGCGATGTTTGATACCTTTTTGTTTTGCGTTTTTTTACGTTTTTGGTGGGGTAATTGCATTTTCAAGTACTAATGATAAATCAGCATCGTTTTCTTTATTTTGATACAACGTCCCTCTGTTTCAAACATCAACAATTTTCGAAAAAATCTGCATTAATCATTAACAATTACAGTTTTGCTATAAATACTGTTAATTTTAATTAGCAAACAGGAGAATAACTACGTAGAACAAAAATATACTGTAAATTACCCGGCGCTTTGTACACTACTGGCCATTAAAATTGCTACACCACGAAGATGACGTGCTACAGACGGGAAATTTAACCGACAGGAAGAAGATGCTGTGACATGCAAATGATTAGCTTTTCAGAGCATTCACACAAGGTTGGCACCGGTGGCGACACTTACAACGTGCTGACATGAGGAAAGTTTCCAACCGATTTCTCATACACAAACAGCAGTTGACCGGCGTTGCCTGGTGAAACATCGTTGTGATGCCTCGTGTAAGGAGGAGAAATGCGTACCATCACGTTTCCGACTTTGATAAAGGTCGGATTGTAGCCTATCGCGATTGCGGTTTATCGTATCGCGACATTGCTGCTCGCGTTGGTCGAGATCCAATGACTGTTAGCAGAATATGGAATCGGTGGGATCAGGAGGGTAATACGGAACGCCGTGCTGAATCCCAACGGCCTCGTACGTATCACTAGCAGTCGAGATGACAGGCTTATCCGCATGGCTGTAACGGATCGTGCAGCCACGTCTCGATCCCAGAGTCAACAGATGGGGACGTTTGCAAGACAACAACCATCTGCACGAACAGTTCGACGACGTTTGCAGCAGCATGGACTATCAACTCGGAGATCATGCCTGCGGTTACCCTTGACACTGCATCACAGACAGGAACGCCTCCGATGGTGTACTCAACGACGAACCTAGGTGCACGAATGGCAAAACGTCATTTTTTCGGATGAATCTAGGTTCTGTTTACAGCATCATCATGGTCGCATCCGTGTTTGGCGACATCGTGGTGAATGCACATTGCAAGCGTGTATTCGTTATCGCCATACTAGCGTATGACCGGCGTGATGGTATGGAGTGCTATTGGTTACACGTCTCGGTCGCCTCTTGTTCGCATTGACGGCACTTTGAACAGTGGGCGGTTACATTTCAGATGTGTTACGACCCGTGGCTCTACCCTTCATTCGAACCCTGCGAAACCTTACATTTCAGCAGGATAATGCACGACTGCATGTTGCAGGTCCTGTACGGCCTTTCTGGATACAGAAACTATTCGACTGCTGCCCTGGCCAGCACATTCTCCAGATCTCTCACCAATTGAAAACGTCTGGTCAATGGTGGCCGAGCAACTGGCTCGTCACAATACGCCAGTCACTACTCTCGATGAGCTGTGGTATAGTGTTGAAGCTGCATGGGCAGCTGTACCTGTACACGCAATCCAACCTCTGTTCGCCTCGATGCCCAGGCGTATCAAGGCCATTATTACGGCCAGAGGTGGTTTTACAACTCTAGTGTTACTGCAGACTATGTCCTACACATTAATCTAATCTATCACTTCTGAAGGAACTGTCAAATCTATACAGTCCCTTTGGACTTCTCTCTATGACATTTGTTAAGTTGGGTCTTTTAATCTGAATTTCACAACACCCAAGGCGCTTAACTGATGTCTCGGTTATAGCGGCTGGCTATAATGGACGAAAATGATGCTCGGCGTCAGTCGGAACCGTATACTAGAACTGTAGATCTGCAGTTGGACGAATGTATGTGGTGCGTCCCCATTTATCCGTGATCTACTTTGCAGAAGGGGAAAGTAGCTTGAGTTACCACGCTCTCTGCGGTGGCTGACATCACTAGCGACGGGTCGATCTGACACTTTGAAGGACCTGTTTCGTAAGTCTAACTTCCAATTAGACTGATGAAACTACTGCAGGCTGCTGTAGATTATCAAGAGTACGAGCAGACTACGGTACTTTCCCTGGTAGCTTTGGTCAGTTACGGTTGTACCAGAGTTACCTGTAAGTTAACTGTGTTGCATACTTATAGGGCGTTACCCCGTAACGACCGCCTTCTTTAGGTATGCGATCAGTATCTTACTAGATTGTCCTAAAAACCGGAAATGGTTAACTGTCTAGAAAGTGAGTGAGGGTATATAAAGGAATAGGTAACCTACACAACATTTCAGTCCTACATAGTTAGCCTCTGTCAATGTTTAATTCAGATTTTGCTCGAAATTTGTTGATTTGGAACGCGAAACAGAGGGATGTCGTAGTATAAATAAGGAAAACGATACAGATTTCTCACATAGCGCCAAAATCTCAATTTATTCAACAAAAAGGTAAAATAAAAACACTACAAAACAGAAATATGTCAAATATCGCTTCGATACTTCGTCGAACATATATAAAACATGTTACTGTTATTCATAAACGACTTTCACATTATCAGTAATAATAGGTAATTCTTGCCTTCGATCCTGGTGATGAACGTTCTATTGAAAACAAAATAACAACAATAATAAATATTTTTTATTTTGCGCATATAAGCTGTACTTGCTTTGATTAGATAAGCGCAGACGTTACGTGTAAACTAATTTTTATTACATATAAAATTCAATTTATATTCAGTAAGGATATAAAACACGCAATGGTCTAACTCTGAATTACCTGTGGTTCTAATTATATGCAAAACAAGCAATCAACCTACGAAGCAAACAAACAAAACAACAAAGAGAAGTCGTCGGTTCCTTGTTTCTCTCTCACACATTGATTCATGTTGCTTTCCCTACCAATGCTACCAATACACCAGGTAGTTTACCGAAACTACCCAACCGTAGGTTTGGTACAGAACAACGTTACTTCCATCCGAGAGGCGACAGATCGGAACTATGTCTGGCATAGAGCGGTCTGCTTGGTGACACCCTCTGGCAATTACGCTGTCGTTGTTGCTGGCGTCTTCAGTCCAGAGACTGGTTTGATGCGGCACTCCATGTTACTCTATCCGGCGCAAGCTGCTTCATCTCCAAGTAACTACTGCAACCTACATCCTTCTGAATCTGCTTAGTGTATTCATCTCTTGGTCTCCCTCTACGATTTTTATCCTCCACGCTGCCCTCCAGTACTAAACTGGTGATTCCTTGATGACTCAAAACATGTCCTACCAACCGATTCCTTCTTCTAGTCAATTCTATTCAGTACCTCCTCATTAGTTACGTGATATACCTATCTAATCTTCAGCATTCTTCTGCAGCACCACATTTCGAAAGCTTCTATTCTCTTCTTGTCCAAACTATTTACTGTCCATGTTTCACTTCCATACATGCCTACACTTATACAAATACTTTCAGAAATGACTTTCAGACACTTAAATCTATACTCGATGCTAACAAATTTCTCTTCTTCAGAAACGCTTTCCTTGCCATTGCCAGTCTACTTTTTATATCCTCTCTACTTCGACCATCATCAGTTATTTTGCTCGCCAAATAGCAAAACTCCTTTACTGCTTTAAGTGTCTCATTTCCTAATCTAATTCCATCAGCGTCAACTGATTTAGTTCGACTAATTCCATTATCCTCGTTTTGCTTTTGTTGATGTTCATCTTATATCCTCCTTTCAAGACACTGTCCATTTCGTTCAACTGCTCTACCAGGTCCTTTGCTGTCTCTGAGAGAATTACAATGTCATCGGGAAACCGCAAAGCTTTTATTTCTTCTCCATGGATTTCAATTCCTACCCCAAATTTTTCTTTTGTTTCCTTTAGTGCTTGCTCAATATACAGATTGAATAACATCGGGGATAGGCTACAACCCTGTCTCACTGCCTTCGCAACCACTGCTTCCTCTTCATGTCCCTCGACTCTTATGACTGTCATGTGGTTTCTGAACAAATTCTAAATAGCCTTTCGCTCCCTGTATTTGACCCCTGCCACGTTCAGAATTTGAAAGAGAGTATTCCAGTCAACATTGTCAAAAGCCTTCTCTAAATCTAGAAATGTAGGTTTGCCTTTGCTTAATCTATCTTCTAAGATAAGTCGTAGGGTCAGTATTGCCTCCCATAGGTCGGCTTCTACCAGTTTTTCCATTCGTCTGTAAACAATTCGCGTTAGTATTACGCTAAGTAGCTATAAAGCTACGTAGACAGCAGCTCGGACACAAATAGAGCCTTGTGGAAATTCTTTCATGAACTCTTTACTGGGTCAACTCAGTTTCGCTCTACCCCCACACCTTAGCAAATTGTGAAGGACTGTTGGATGTCTACTGTAATGAGTAAGCATAAAATACATGTAGCTGTTCTTTGTAGTATTAAAGCAACCAATACTTGCCGAGTGCTTTAAAGCGAAATGAGGCGCGAAGGAGCTCAGTACTGTCTGCTGGTGACTGAGTGAATGAACGTTGGGAGGCAGTGACGTGACGGTGAACGTGCTCCAGGACACAACAAGGCCAGGAGGTGGCAAGGATTAGCGAGAATAGAGAACAGGCGTGAGGAAGAGGGAGCGGGGGAGTGGGGGAGGAGTCTGTGGTGGTCGTGCAACACGACCGCTCCACGGCGTGACGCCATATTTCACAGGCCGGCGCAGCGCGGCGAGAGGCCTTTTCATACGTTACTAGCTGGGGTGTCGCCTGCGGGCGGCCCGAATCACGCCATTACGAGACGGCAGTGAACGAGTCAAGTAATTGCAGAGTCTCAAACTTTTCGGCTCACTATGTTACTGGAAGAGCTGAGGGACGGAAGGTAAAATTGAGTTATTAACTAATGTCTTTAATTATTGAATATACGTCGCGCTTTTATGGAAGAGCCCGGCCGGAGTGGCCGAGCGGTTATAGGCGCTACAGTCTGCAACCGCGCGACCGCTACGGTCGCAGGTTCGAATCCTGCCTCGGGCATGGATGTGTGTGATGTCCTTAGGTTAGTTAGGTTTAAGTAGTTCTAAGTTCTAGGGGACTGATGACCACAGCAGTTTAGTCCCATAGTGCTCAGAGCCATTTGAACCAATTTTTTATGGAAGAAACTGTTTTCTCTTGTTACCAAAACATGTTTCTGCACCTCTGTGCCATCATCAGTGGGTTTTGTTTATTGAACAACTGTAAAACGTGAACATCTTTTAGGTTGCAATTGGTCTAACGAAATGAGGCCTAAGACAGTTTTTGTTCGTTTTTGTTCTTAACTTAATTTTACATTATATGGTTTTGCAGGACCATCAGTATGGCGTCCCGCATTTGTACCTTATCACCTGCAAAAGAAATTACGCAAATGCGAATTCTATCAGCGTGTTAACCCATTCCCCGATTTTTAAAAACGTGATTTTGGTGCGATAAAATGTTTTGCGTAGGTATTTTGTTATTAATCGCGTTTTATTGTAACCACCTCCTTTCGCGCTCTGAGGAAGCCGCACACACATATGTTAAATGTACTTTATGTCTTTTCGGTTTTACAAAAGTCTTTTCGCTTCATAAAACACGGTGTACACGATGTTGTTGTGTCCTAACTCCGTCGGCGTTCTGTGTAAGCTCCTTTAGCTGTCTGTGCTGCCTTTTCTGTTAGTTCCTTTGAACTGTCAAATAATGTGCCTTTATTTTCATTTAAAACTTGTTTCCTTCTGCTGTTGCCTTCTGTATGTGGAAGTTCACTCCTAATGTAAGTTTGTGGCTGGATTTCGTTTTATTTTTTTATTTTTTAGATCTGTTACTATTGAGGTTGGATGTGGTTATGGGCAACTAGGTGTTCAGTAAATGTGGTGTAAGTGCTACTACTTTTTAGGGTTCTGTGCTGTGCTGAGTATCTTGTCAAAAGTTTCTGGTTGTTTGTTCTACGTAATCTGATTGGCAAGTGTTGGACGAGAGTTCATACATTCCTGATCCGCTGAATTTATCTGTGGGTGTCTCCTGTGTTCTGAGTTTTTTCTGTGTTGTGCTGTCTAACCTATATCCTATTTGAAGTTCCTGTTACACACACACACACACACACACACACACACACACACACACACACACAAATACAGTGGGAGGGAGGGAGGGAGGGAGGGAGCGAGGGAGGGAGGGAAGGAGAGAGAGAGAGGGGTAAAAGTAAGCGAAAATTCAAATTACGCCCAACCTCGTTCGGAAACAAATGAATGCCGACGGGGTTAGGACACACAAGAACATCGTGTACACCGCGTTTTGTGAAACCAGAAGGCGTTTGTAAAACCGAAAAGACACAAAGCACATTTAATATGTATGTGCAGTGCCTCCAGAACGCGGAAGAAGAAAGGTCACAACAAAACGTGAGTAATAACAAAATGTATCCGCAAATACGCAAAACATTTTGTCGCACCACAATCACGTTTTTAAAAATCATGGGATGGATTGAGTCGCTGGTAAAAATTACATTTACATCATTTGATCTGCAGACGAGAAGATATCAATACGGGATACCATACTGATTGTCCTGCAAAACTGTTTAATGTAAAATCAAGGTAATGACGGAAATGAACAAAAACTGTGTTTAGGCCTCATTTTGTTAGATCAGTTACAACCTAAAATAAGTTCATATTTTACAGTTGTTCAATAAACAAAATCCGCTCATGGTAGCACGGAGGTGCCGAAACGTGTTTGGGTAACAAGAAAAAACAGTATTTTGCATAAGAGGTGGAACGTATATCCAACAATTTTAACAGCAAACAAGAAAAAATACAAGAGCTGCAAATACAAAAAATGAATGTGTTTAATGTATTAGGGTTAAAGTAGTATATGAAACTACGTAATTGTGTTTATTTAGGTAAAATTTTCTCGGGTGCTCTGCCGAATGATTGCATCATCTTGTCGCAACGTTTCCACGGGTTTCGTATCAATCATTCTCGCCTGACGATGATGGGCACGAAACTCGTGGAAACGTTGCGACAAGGCGACACCACCACTCTGCGGATTCCCCGAGAGCATGCAGTCACATACATGTGTTTACTGTGTTTTCTGCGTGTTACCCAGAAAGAGCAGAGCACATCAGCGCCGATACTTCCTTTGCAATAGGTCTGATTGGCGCCGGTCGCGGAAAACCTACCAGCCGAAGGACAGCGGAGAACGAGAAGCGTCTCGACTCGCCTGCGTCGTTGGTATTTAATTAGTGATCATTGTAAAAGAAAAAAAACAAATGTATCGATATTGTATGAGGCAGATGAAACGTTTGACATATCGTAGATTAGTCAGTGTCCTTCTTCTGCCCAAATATAAAGTCTATCTTTATCTGCCAAACTATTAACTGTATTGAAAGTCATACATTCATTACGGCAGGAAGTTGTGGCATATTGTACATCATTGCTTGTGACGAATGTGATAAAGCTGATTCACAAGGATAAGATGAGTGAAAGAAGCGTTTGAAGGTTTCAATATTTATTAGAAGAAAAAATTTGAAGACTGACATTAAACACCTTTGGCTTTACGTAAATTTACAAGATTGGGGAAATAATTTTGCTGAAATTAAAGAAATTTTAACCAAGGATGGGAAGTGAACAATCCTAGATATACGCTGGTTACTATTTACTTTTACAAATATAGAGGGTGTTTCAGCCAGAGCGAGCAAAAATTTAACAGGCCATAGAGGATGCTTTACTGAACAATTTGAGGTAGGTAATCGGGGGTCGGAGAAGCCATTTTAAGAACATAACAGGAATAAAATCACCTTACTGTGTACTTTTTATTACATTAGTTATGGTTAACTGCAAATACCATCGTTGACACAATGACCGTACCATTTGTATTGTATATTACAAAACGTGCTGAAACTGACGCCCTCAACCTCAATGCAAGAACAGCATCCGCGAACAACATTCTGACGCACCCTGAGAAATATCCCTGGTGCCTTTCAATCACATCACAGGCAAGTACAATTCTGGCAACTAATTCCACCACTGTATCCACTGGGTTCTCATACACAAGTGACTGAAGATTTCCCCATAGGAAATAATCAAGGGGATTCAGGTCAGGTTAACTGGCAGGGCATCATGGAATAGGACCTCCCATTCCACCAACTAGGAAATACTGTACCGGTACTGCTCCATCGTATTGTACTGTACGTCTCTGAATAGCACTGAGTAATGAAGGGGTCTGTCGTCGATTGACATCACGTTCTGTTATTGGACAATGTAGATACAATACAACAGAGTCACCTTGTGGACAGGTAAAGTAAACGAAACCTGCAACATGGCTTCCTGGAAATTCGGTTCGTCTTCCTCGTTTCTTTGGAGGAAATAAAGAATGTACATGTAAATAAACAGCACAGTACGTGTAAACTTGTACGCATGTTAGTTGTAAATAAGCTGGAAAACAGTAGTGCTAGACAGAGCGGTAGACGAGTTTACTTACACATCTCCTTAAGCTGGCTTCTCCGACCACAGGTTACCTTATTCAGCTTGTTCAGTGGCGTATTCTCTATGTCCTGTTACATTGTCGCACGCTCTTACTGAAACACCCTGTATAGATAAAGCCTATAATTAACAGCAAAAATTATGTAAACCAGAATTCAGCAATAAAACTTCGACTGCAATGTATGATATAATCAATGGAAAATCTTTGAAACAGCAAAAACAAGAGGATCAATGTACGTTTTGTAATGACAGTAAATTCAAGACATTAACACACAACTTAAAGCTTGTTTCTTTTCGTTCTCATTTTAATAGAAAATTTACTTCGAAGTATATCAGCTTTTGTATCATCTGTACAAAATTATAATTTCTTTTGTTACTGTTCGTTTATACTTTTTCGAGTATTTTATCAGTGATCTACATAATACGAAAATAGTGGGTAGTGTAAATACAATATTCATTTGTAGACATTGTGTTAACATTTGACAACGACAGTGGCAGAAAGAGAGAGACCAAAGATACTGTGTTGTTTTTTAAGAAGGAGACGAACAGTGAGTGAGTCGCTCTGAGCCTGTGGCCGGCACTGTCCGTGTACGTCACAGTTTGTGATCTGTGGTGGACCGTTACAAATATTGTTTCTACGTAGGAAACCACTTCATACTATAGAGTGCCATCACCTATGAAATCACTGAACATTCTGAGAGTGAGTTCCTATCAGTGTTCTAGCAGCATGATTCTCGTTTCGGGCGTCGGCAATGCACTGAACTACTCCCCAGCTAAGTAACATTTTGCAAAGCCAGTCTCGGAATTTCGGTTTGCCTACAAATCGATACATTATTAAACTGTACTTGTGATAATGACTGTTGTTTATATTTTACCATATGACTCCTATTCCCATCTATAATTTTTCACCGAAAGAGTGAATTGCGATATATATTTTCACGGAGTGAATTATAATGAACGGCTTCGTTATAGACAGTAAGAAAACAATATTATTGTATTCAAATAATGATCTCCGACGAAAGGTCGCTGAAAATGACCCTAATATTGAGTTAAAGCAGTTCAAGTGGCATTAATCACAAGAAATGTGGTTAAACTGTGAAACTTTAAAGGTTAAAAATTGAGAATAGATTTAATATAAATTTTGCATGTAAATAAGAATTTAGAGTAAAAACTGAGCGTTCATTACTAAATCGCGACTATTGTCTCAAAATTAATTTTAAAGATTAAGTTTCTATTTCACGTAACAGATATGAGACCAATTTGCGTGTGAATGTCACTACAGTCGTTTCTGAGCACTACATTGACTACAGAAATATCTTCATTAGCATATTGTTTATGAATTTTCAATTTTTATATTTTTTTGTCTGTGTTTGAATGTGATTCCATAATACTGCCATGTTTTTGTTATACACTCCTGGAAATTGAAATAAGAACACCGTGAATTCATTGTCCCAGGAAGGGGAAACTTTATTGACACATTCCTGGGGTCAGATACATCACATGATCACACTGACAGAACCACAGGCACATAGACACAGGCAACAGAGCATGCACAATGTCGGCACTAGTACAGTGTATATCCACCTTTCGCAGCAATGCAGGCTGCTATTCTCCCATGGAGACGATCGTAGAGATGCTGGATGTAGTCCTGTGGAACGGCTTGCCATGCCATTTCCACCTGGCGCCTCAGTTGGACCAGCGTTCGTGCTGGACGTGCAGACCGCGTGAGACGACGCTTCATCCAGTCCCAAACATGCTCAATGGGGGACAGATCCGGAGATCTTGCTGGCCAGGGTAGTTGACTTACACCGTCTAGAGCACGTTGGGTGGCACGAGATACATGCGGACGTGCATTGTCCTGTTGGAACAGCAAGTTCCCTTGCTGGTCTAGGAATGGTAGAACGATGGGTTCGATGACGGTTTGGATGTACCGTGCACTATTCAGTGTCCCCTCGACGATCACCAGTGGTGTACGCCCAGTGTAGGAGATCGCTCCCCACACCATGATGCCGGGTGTTGGCCCTGTGTGCCTCGGTCGTATGCAGTCCTGATTGTGGCGCTCACCCGCACGGCGCCAAACACGCATACGACCATCATTGGCACCAAGGCAGAAGCGACTCCCATCGCTGAAGACGACACGTCTCCATTCGTCCCTCAATTCACGCCTGTCGCGACACCACTGGAGGCGGGCTGCACGATGTTGGGGCGTGAGCGGAAGACGGCCTAACGGTGTGCGGGACCGTAGCCCAGCTTCATGGAGACGGTTGCGAATGGTCCTCGCCGATACCCCAGGAGCAACAGTGTCCCTAATTTGCTGGGAAGTGGCAGTGCGGTCCCCTACGGCACTGCGTAGGATCCTACGGTCTTGGCGTGCATCCGTGCGTCGCTGCGGTCCGGTCCCAGGTCGACGGGCACGTGCACCTTCCGCCGACCACTGGCGACAACATCGATGTACTGTGGAGACCTCACGCCCCACGTGTTGAGCAATTCGGCGGTACGTCCACCCGGCCTCCCGCATGCCCACTACACGCCCTCGCTCAAAGTCCGTCAACTGCACATACGGTTCACGTCCACGCTGTCGCGGCATGCTACCAGTGTTAAAGACTGCGATGGAGCTCCGTATGCCACGGCAAACTGGCTGACACTGACGGCGGCGGTGCACAAATGCTGCGCAGCTAGCGCCATTCGACGGCCAACACCGCGGTTCCTGGTGTGTCCTCTGTGCCGTGCGTGTGATCATTGCTTGTACAGCCCTCTCGCAGTGTCCGGAGCAAGTATGGTGGGTCTGACACACCGGTGTCAATGTGTTCTTTTTTCCATTTCCAGGAGTGTATGATGTAGTATGCAAAGGAAGTGTTGTTAAGACTCATTTGAAGTCGTTGGTCTCACCCCCGTCAATCTCGAGTAAATCATTTTTTATAACTTGAAAATTTATTTTAAAACACATGTTAGAGTCAAGTGCTCTTACTGCATGTGATTGCATTTACGTTGATTGTAACAGGACTTTGGGTGTCTGACCGGCCTCAACTACACATTCCTTAGCAGGAAAGATAATTCGCATTATAAATCCCGACGGCCGCGTTACAGTTTCCACAGCTGCAAAATATCAACCACGGAAATTTTTAAAGACATGCCCACGGCCGGGAAAAAATTAGTACACCTGCATAGACGACATCGGTTTTGATCCTATGACGCCATATGTCACTTGTGGGATGGCATATGTACTGATAATGGCTTCAGCGTCGTTCGCCTAACAATAGCACAGTGGCATAGCTACCACAGTGACGTATGTATCTGCCTTTTAATAGGTAGGTAATACCAGCTCAACAAATTCACTCCTGATAACGCACTTAAATTTACAAAAAAATGGTTCAAATGGCTCTGAGCACTATGCGACTTAACTGCTGTGGTCATCTGTCATCTGTGGTCATCTGTAGCGGTCGCGCGGTTCCAGACTGTAGCGCCTAGAACGGCTCGGCCCCTCCGGCCGGTTTACATATACATAACATTGAATATTACGGAACATACTTCTATAATTAACAACAGAGTCCCACAAACTTTTAGGAAACGAGAAGGTAAAAAAAAAAAGGAATATTTTGGATTTTGCGATACACGAACCAGCTACACACGGCACTGTACACACCGCTTTGGAATTCTACATCTCTGTTCCTCAAACCACAGCGATCTTCTGCAACACACAATAATGTCTTGTATGCTAACACCTCCTAATCGCTTTAATCGCCAATCTGTTATTAACTGACATTTGTTTATAACAAATAGAGCCAAGAATAACGCCTTTTTGATGTTTATAGAATAAAAATCCGCTTCAGTTGCTAGTAATTTCATAAATTTATTTCACAACAGATTTTGAAGCTTGAAGCTTCATCTTCAGGCGCCACCAAATAATTATGAGCATATAAATGGCGGCGGTCGGGCCAGTCAGTCATTGGGGATCACACCCACGTCAAAACAAAAACGCATGCGAGTTCCGTGTCGTGCTGTCAAGGCGGGCGCTGTGGTTGCTGGTATTAAGCTCCCGAGTATTTTTTTGGCGTGGTTGTGATCCCCAAAGTCTAGCTGGCCCGACCGCAACACAGTTATGTTTTCATAATTATTTGATGGCACCTGAGGATGAAGCTTTAGGCTTCGAGCTCGTTCGGAATAAATTTATAAAATTACTAGCGTATGAAGCTGATTTTTATTCTATAACTATGTGCCGTAGTTGCGGATGTTCAATTGATCTAATATGTTGTGCCTTTTTGATGGTTATTTAAAGAGCCGATGCCTTGAAATGGCATACTTTCCTACCACGCAAATTATGTGAAAATTTCTGATCACCAATATGACATTTCCCGTCATTTTACTACAACAAATCGTATCAATAACGACACGTTTTCGAGAGATCCTCAATCTCCTTGAGTTTTCAAACGGCTCGTATTCATACGACGTACGTTATAATATAAAATCCACCTAATATGGGCTTCGATTGAAATGCAAATTGGCGTCTTCCAGTTCTGTACTGAAGAGAGAGGTGGTTGCATGTGACGTAGGAGGCGTCCTTCCATCTCATTGGTCTACGTTGAAACGCGGGTACACAATATTGGATGTGACTCATACTGCTGTGCTCTTTCAGAAAGACTCCACGGGATTCGTTTTTCACTCTATGACGTCAGAAACTCGTCACGCTCAGCGTTGACACTCGAATGCACGGTCCGCAGGTGCCGGAGTGGCACGGTATACGCGTCCAGCGCAGAGGCAGCAGCGTCCTGAAGATTTGCTGGCGTGCAGAAACGGCTGGCCAGCTGCGAGCTCCGTGCTCGGGCACAAAACAGCGCGGCTACACGACGCGATGCAGCCTAACGCGCCGTGAAGTCCGCTCTCCTCCCTTCCTTTTCTATTTTCCGGTCTCTCGGCAGCCGTGGAGGCGAAAAAAAGGAACGGTAATAAATAAGAATGAAGCGAAGAGGAGAACCGTAAAACCTGTCGGCCGTTCTTCCCGCAGATTCCGCAGGAGTGCCGCTCAGCGATTGTGATGTCTGTGCATAGGCATCCTTGCCACGCGTCCTTCAGCGCCCGCCAGATGTCCGGACAGGCTTTCCTTCTTCACGGATCATGAACCGATACAAACAATGATCCTCTCTGAACTGATCCTCTATTCGACGAAGTGCACACTGCTGTAAAATCCTTCCACATTTAGCGTTTTCTTAAGCGAAATAAGGGGACCACATTTGAGCCGTGGTAAAAATTGCTGTTTTGAAGAGCGCGACGCAGCGCGTAGTGTGAAGCAGTCGCCCTCCGTTTCTGGCGGTGGCGCCGCTGTGGCAATCGCAGCCTTTGTGTCTCCCTCTGGTGGGAAACGGGAAAAGTTGCCTGTTCACGTGCATTTAAGGGGCGCTATGACTTCGGCAGGTGTCAGTCTGTCAGTCTAGGCGAGTGTGGTCAGGTGGTGAGTCCGAGTGAGGCTGGGTCAGTCTCGCGTCACCAGTTGCTGGTCTGTCTCTCGTTCGCATTTGTGCGGCAGTGAGTGTCTGTCCGTCGTCGGAGTGCTAGTATGGCTGCCGTTTGTATCAAACTTTAAAGCCAGAAAATTAGAGTCTTGCCACTCCGCCAGTAACAGAACTCAGCTAGTGGTCGCCCGGTCGGGGATGAGTTCCTACATCTGAGTCTGCGCTTTAGGCCGCCAGTCTGCTCGAGTTGCTTGGGCAACGGTTATTGGCGGTTGGATCGGTCGGTTGGTCGGTCGCACACTGAGACACAAGATGACTGCTCCGCCTTGAGCGTCGGCGCATGTGAGGTCGCCACGTGAGTCCAGTGGGCCGAGCCGTATAGAAAGGTGTAGTGGCTTCGCGGTCGACACGAGAGCAGCAGGAGTCAAACCACGACATCGGTCTGGCCGGTGCGAGTTGCGACGTCGTGAGACGGGAGATCGGCGCGCCTTCCTGCGTCCGTTGAAGCGGCTGGCAGCGAACGGCTCGGGAGAGCGTTGGGGGTGCTGCGCCAGGTCTTCGCCAGAAATCGCAGTTTATTAGAAGTTAAGTGATTGGAGATATGTTGTTTCATTTACTTGTTAAATTTTACTTGTTTTCTTGGTGAGGTCACCAGCCACTTTGTTTTGGGGCCGTCCCACCATTCTTCTCCGTTTTCCCACCCGCGGGAAGGCGGTTATTGTGAACTGGGTGGTCCGTTCTCCCTTGTGGAGTTGGGGCGGGTTAGAGCAATCTGCGGTTCGTGTTGGTCAGTAATCCCCCTGTCAATCTGCCATACATTAATAACTGCCTCGGTCATGTTTGTCAGATTCGGTGTTAACGTATTTATTGCTTAAGGTGTAAAGGCCGAATTCCTGAAATATGTTTTTATCTTGCCTATCATCTTGCGAGGTGGTATATGTGTAATGTAGAGCATGTTGGTACATTTTATGTAAAACTGCGTTTCATTATTTTTATTTAAATGGTCATTTTAGTATATAAAGTTGCCACCCTTCCACCGTAAGAGTTCTTTTAAAAAGAAGTTGCACTTTCGGTGGCAAATAATTTTTAATGTGAGTGTTTTGTACCATTTCCATGCCTCTTATGAGTTGCATAGTTTGTGTGTTTGTGTGAGTTGTTAAAATTTTTAGTTTAAAGTAGTCTGGTGTGTTGCAGATTTGCACCAGTGCAGTCTTTCAGAGGTTGTTGTGAACGGTAGTGACTACGGCTGTGTTAAAAGGGAGCGGGAAGCTGCTCAGCGCGAAAGCTCATATCATTAAAAAAAATTGTTATTTCTGCCTCTGAATAAATTGTAATTTGATATTTACAGGGTGCTTTCTGATCATAATTTTAAATCTGTTTAAAAAAAGGGCTTTTAAAAATAAAATTTCCATTTATTAAAAAAAAAATTATTTGTATCATCAGTTACCAATTGGCAACTACTTCCACGCTCAAATAGTGTGATTAATTCGTTAATTCTCTTGATGAAACGCTAGTAAATAAAGCAAATTCTTAAGAAAAGGTTTTGAAAGTAAAGCCACGATTCAAGACTGTAACCACGAAATGCACCCTCATACTTAAATATCACATCTTCCGTACTTCAATGTTCGCACTATACATGAAGGCAGCTAAAGTTTTTCAGACATTCGTTTAAGCCAAACCATCCCATTGGATTGCAACACTCGTTCCAGTCATCCACTGCCTAGTGGCATCGCTGCTTACACCACCTCAAAGTTAGCTTATCATTGGCTGCGGAAAGTGTGGCTTACTAGGAACTGCACTTGTATTGTATCCAGTTATTTTTAACTCGCTACGCACAGTCATTGTCCTAGCTGGAGTGCTGGTAGCGGTTGGAACTGACGAGTGATGCCTTCGCCGCATTTCATGCGATACTCTAC
Source organism: Schistocerca piceifrons (assembly GCF_021461385.2). Lineage (NCBI taxonomy): Eukaryota > Metazoa > Arthropoda > Insecta > Orthoptera > Acrididae > Schistocerca > Schistocerca piceifrons. The sequence goes on along the minus strand of NC_060140.1, from coordinate 810,824,174 downwards.
AACCACCTTCCCGAAATCCACGATTGCCCTGTCCGTCATTACATGTGGTCGGCCTGATCTCGGTTTAGCAGCGGTGTCTACTCCGCAGCCATTTCACCAACTGTCGATTTGGCCAGGTTTAGAATGGCTGAAATCTCGCTGATAGAGACGTTACTCAGATGACATCCAATGACTCGTCCACGATCCAAGTCCCCTAAGTGACCCATTGCACTGCTACTGCTTCTTGAATCATAACACAATACTGCCCGCCTCTTCTTATACTGGCAGGTTCACTTCTCTTGCCATCTAGTGAACAGTTCCACATTACATAGGACACTTCTGATCAGATAGCGCCTTTTTGCCTGGCACTTACTATCCCAGTAAGAAATAGCTCCAATCCACCGATACCGGTTAACATTTTCTACAGGTTGCCCTTCGTTCTGAGGCAGGTGTTGGAACTGTACATGGTCTCACAAATATTCCAAACTGGGAACGTCTCTGCCCCACTACCATATCGACTGCTACTCGGTTGAAAAGAACTAGCCTTCTCAAAAGGGTAGGTCACACAGTTCGCCTAACAGTTCGGGCTACAGAATATAACTTATTAAAAAAATTGGAGCAGCTGCTAACAGCTCTTCTGTAAACAACAATATCAACGATACATAACCCTGCTGAGATACGTGTGTTAACTGCGTCAGGCCGTTGAACGTATCACGCTGCTGGTTTAGGCGAGCATACGTTTCATGAGAAATCAGATCCATTGTGCAACTCTGCAACATCGCGTAACCCCGCATTAGAGCTCCACTGTGTCTAGAAGAAAAGGATGGAGGCTGGAGTGCGTCTTGCCGATGTCGAGACGAAGCACTAAGTAGCTAAGTGGAGGACAACACAGAAATGCAAACATCATATTGACGGCGTCTATATGACGTTCACCAGAAGTGTTGTAGGGAGACTGCAGAAGACTTAAGACAAGATAGTGGGCCAGAGGTCTGAAACCGGCTTCTACAGAATACGTTCCTGTCTCTTCTCTGCACCATTTCTCTCAGCTCGTGTCTTAATAGTCCCACAATCCATTAAAGACCATTTTAAAAAAAAGTATTTTTAACCATCAGCTGTTTGTCTTAAAAAGCTATATGTCTACCGGTTTCCGTCATGGACCATTTGCAAAGGAAGTAAAGTGAAAAATCATATTTTATATTCCTTTTAGGATTATAAAACCTCAAAGCTGTCATAGTAAGAATCCAAAATCAGTAGTCAAATACACCACTTACAATACTAATGAACAAGTTTCACGGTGATTAATGTCAAAAGGACAAGTCTCGGAGCGTGGCTGAAAGTCCATATAACTAAAACTAACAAGATATAAATATCAGCAGGCCCGCATTGTGGATCCTCACTTTGATAGCTTCTGATATGTTTTCACTTTACACCCTGTGAAGTATATAGGAAGATTTTGCTACGGGAAGTTAACGAGTAGGTAATATTACAAAGCAGACTCATGTAACAATGCGCCAGGTGGTCACATAGCGTGAGAATGGCCGGGCTAGCAACAGCTGTATTCTACTGAAGCATAGAGAAACAGAAGGGATTCACTTAACACGCTGGGGGCCAAGAAGCGAGTGTATTACTATTTATATTTACTGATCAAACATTAATGTACAGCTACAACCGTGCTGATGACGTTACTTCCACTGAGAACTTGTTAGTAATAATTTTATGTCACTCATTTCAGAGAAATTCTAACTACAAATTTTAATTACTGTCAGTGCTTATTGATGGAAAGGATGGGCGCCTGTGACCAGAGAAGAAGAAACCAACTGGGACAACAGGTACATCTTTACAAGACGAGAGCTAAGCAAGTTGCCTCCAATTATGCTAAGGATAGGTAACGCGGATGCTAATTACTCAAATCCTCCGTGTTCGTTAATCCTGGCTATTATTATTATTATTGTTGTTGTTTTTGGGAAGTGTTATATTCAGGGACCCACTGTGTTCTATTTGAGGGTAACAATTTGCATCTTATGGGAAATATAGTTCATATGTCCTTGCTGTTGTCTTCAGTCCATAGACTGGTTTAACGCAGCTCTCCATGCTAATCTATCCTGCGCAAGCCTCTTCACCTCCGAGTAACTGCTGCAACCTACATCCTTCTGCATCCGCTTACTGTATTCATCTCTTGGTCTCCTTCTTCGATTTTTATTCCCCCCGCCTCCCCCTCCCCCAAGCTTCCCTCAAGTGCTAAATTGATGATCCCATGATGCCTCAGAATGTGTTCTACGCTTAAACCTATACTCGATGTACCCTTGTGAATGCTTTACAGTCTAAACCGGTAAACATATAGGTTTTCAAAATAAATAGCTGATGGTTGAAAATGAATTCATGTACTTTACTAATTGGTTGTCAATGAACTAAAACATTGAAGACAAGTTGGGAGACAGTTACTAATTACTGGAAACCGTTTTTGCAGCTCAAAGTCTCTGCACTCTTCCTGCGACAGTCTGTTTTTGTTCCTCTGTTCATCCCACTAAGGCATTTCCCACCTCTCTGAACGATTTGTCGAAAACTTGGAGTCTGCCACCAAACATATTAAAAATCTGTTTTGCCTGCCTCTACTCACAGATCTCAACCAGAGGTCCGTAATATTTCAGTCTTCTTTTCCTAATTGGCGTTATTAATCTTTCGTTTTGCAGGTACGGTTCTTCCCTTCCTTTTAATCCGTACTTTCCACCCACGATCGTTGGACCCATTATTTTGCGGAGGAACTTTGTCTCGAATTTTTCGGTACCCTTAGTTCTGGCATTCTTTTCATTTGGTGGAAAATCTCTAAATTAAATAAGAGTTAGAACATGACGACACTCTTCGAGGAAGAGAAGATGTTCTCCACCACCCTGCACCAGGTCAGGAAACACATTCGTGTCTTCGGAGTTTTTTGCGCCTCTGTGGTTGAATAACATCCAAGGTGGCGGCGACCTTTCCCACTCTGTGACGTCACGTGCGTAACCTAATCTGCCCCGCACGACTTGCCTTCCTGTTCTTGAGGAAATGCAAACTCCTTCCCTCCCTCCCACACTTCACTGCTTCGCGTATGTTAAGAAGAAGACCTCGCTGTTCCCGGCAGCCGGTAGCTCTCACTCGTCAAGGTGATGGCAAAGACAGCTGTCGAAAGCTAGATAATTGTGACAATCGACGCGTCATTGGTGATTTTACTTTTTCCTCATGGTCTAAGGCATGTATCTGTGCTAGCGTTTCGTCCCCTAATGATGGAGACTTCCTCAGAAGCTATAAAACTTTTTCACAAGATTTCCGAAATCCAACGAGCTAGAGTTCTAAAATCAACGAGCAATGTCGTTATAGCCACTCATAATGTCTCCAGCGTTAGGAGACGAAAGAAACATGTCTCTGAGTTTGGCATCAAATCCATGTAACTAAAATCACCAAGGATATATATATATAGCTTAGGAGGACCAGCTATCTTCACAGAAATGGCGGGCTTTGAGACAAACTGAAAGATGGCTTCTCACAGCTCTTTGAGTGTCTATAACAATTTACAGTGAAATATTAATTCAAATCTGAGGACATATGCGATCCCTCAAAATAAGGCGGATCCAGTGACACAACAATATCTCAATATCTTTAAGACTACAGACGTTAATATTTCACAATGTATAAATATTTGCACAATGAACCTCTGAATTAACAACTTTTAATCGCTTCGCGCGGTTTCAACAAACGATATCTCGGATGATAGCTGTGCACTATAGCTATCATCCCTATAAAGCTACGTATATGTACCTGTTCTAATATTGCCTTATGACGTCTTTTACAATTTTTTTGCTACGCAGATGTTTGTCAGAACATTGTATTTTCCACATTTACACGGCTAATGTGTAGAGCATTAGTGCATAATATTTTGTCATACTCGTGTATTTATTTAAAGAACAGTTCACTTTTTTTGACAGTAACTTTATTTAAATGTTGATTGCTATTAGAAACCTGAGATAATTTAAAAGTCGTCAGTCGAATGTTAGCGGACACCACAGTTGAAAATAGAACCGAAAAACGCTGGTGTCAAGAAGGAATAATTAGCTGTTTATACAATACTTAAGAGCCGGCCCGAGTGACCGAGCGGTCCCAGGCGCTACAGTCTGGAACCGCGCGACCGCTATGGTCGCAGGTTCGAATCCTGCCTCGGGCATGGATGTATGTGATGTCCTTAGGTTAGTTGGGTTTAAGTAGTTCTAAGTTGTAGGGGACTGATGACCTCAGAAGTTAAGTCCCATAGTGCTCAGAGCCATTTGAACCAATACTTAAGAGCAGTCTGTTGTCATTTATCTTGAGCACACTTGCGCAAGAATGCTGGCTTGCTTATTTATGAACCAACTATTACTTATATTTATTGTAAATGATGTGAGTATAACCGAATATACGTTTGTCGTGCGGATGACCTTCACCAATGGAAAAGCAGATAGTAGAAACACACTACGGGAGTCAAGTGTAGACAGGGGCTTCTCGAGTGAAGAGCTCAAGGGAGCGATTCCAGACACTTGTGACAAATGGTGGAAGGCAGACCTGCCTATGGTACGTACGTGATTCAGTCATATACGTGATTGACTCTGGGCGGTGAATGGCTACTACTATACTCTAACTTTTGAGGGGACTTTACATTTCGACAGGTTGGAAAATGCTTCAGAGAAGGACTTATTCCGCTTGTGTTAAGGAAAGAGGATCGACAGAGTGTGAGTTATTGTTCCTTGTATCACTGTTCCTTGTATGATGTGAATCATCATTTGAACTCTGAACTGTTTTGGGCTGATAGATATTTCATGTATTGTGATCACGAAATAGACTTAGTTTTCGCCTATCTTTGATGACTATTTAGTTTGGGGATTTTTCTACTATTCTCATAACGAAGTCAACGTAACTTTACTGCATTTGATAAGGGTATTTTCTGTCTGTGTTTTAAATGAATATCGTAAGACCATTTTTGGTTTATTTGAGATGGCCTTTCTTGAATAAATATTTTCAACATAATTTTCCATCGTCTAAATCAATTACAGGCTTTTGAATGGAACCCTTGCTATTAAATTAATCATTTATCTTTCATTCTATATTTCTGTGTGATTTTATTAATTTGCTATTTATGCCAATGCATAGACAATTTGACTGCAGGATCACAATTACAGGTTACATTTCGCAGCGAATTGGCTGCGGGGCAAGAAGGCAGACGTGCCCGGCTCGACAATATGACTACGTCAAGCTATTCTTTTAAACAGAGCCGTCCATAGCCCAGGTGTCTAAAGAATCAGTAACTACAGGTCCTGAGCAGCTTCACAATATCACTACATAGAGCTATTCTTTTTAAAAAGAGCCGTGCATAGCTCCGGAATCTAAGGTACGAGTAACTGCAGGTAAAGACGCAACTCGTTTGCTCATATGGACTGCTGTTTGGGAAGAGTAACTATTCAGAAGTAACCGTTAGGTAACATCCCAAACACACACACACACACACACACACACACACACACACACATATATATATATACACGATAGGATCTGTCGTTCAGTACATAAGGTGTGGCTGGTCCTGGGTTAACTGTGGTTGTTCCTTTGCGTTTCCATTTCACAGTCGCAACACCTATTGTCAACATGGGAAGCTTTAGACGGTTTGAAACATCCCTGATGTATTTGTTACCCACGTGATATCCAACGACCAGTCCCCGTGCCAAGATGGTTCAAATGGCTCTGAACACAATGGGACTTAACAGCTATGGTCATCAGCCCCTAGACTTAGAACTACATAAAACCTAACTAACCGAAGGACATCACACACATCCATGCCCGAGGCAGGATTCGAACCTGCGACCGTAGCAGCCTCGCGTGGTTCCGGATTGAAACGCCTAGAACCGCTCGGCCACAGCCGCCGGCCCCGTTCCAAGAAAGTGAGCTCTGCTGACTGACCCACTCCGCAGTTATGCTTCTTTACTGCTAACACAATACTCGTCACCTCCTTTTACGCTGCCAGGTGCACCTTTTGGGCATCTAGTGTTTTTTTAATTATTAAATGACTTTTGGGCATCACACATACAGCCCCAGAACAAAAAAAACTGTTACTCCCACTTAAACTGAACTTTAGTCAGTGTTATAAGCAAATTAACATCAATTACACTGTACATGGGATTGCTCTGATACTTCACATAAAAAGTGTACGGACCATGAAGGATTGTTTTGCCGAGGTGAGACGCTGTTGTAGGTTCGCCCGCGGCCTGAGGGTGCTACCATAACGAAAATTCGTAGTCTGAATACGAGGGTTGTCCGGAAAGTAAGTTCCGATCGCTCGCGAAATGGAAACCACAGAGAAAACCAGAAACGTTTTATTTTTAACAGTTAGGTACACCTTCCACCTACTTCTCTACATGTTCGCCGCTCCAACTTTCAGTTTTGTGGTAGTGCTGTATCAAATTTCCAATATCCTTGTCGTAGAAAGCAGCCGCCTGTGCTATCGGCCAGTTATCTGCACTGGTCTCACTGGTCTGTAGCTCGTTGTCAGTGGTAAAATTTTGTCTTCACAGTCAGCGGTTCTTGTGAGCGGAGATGAGACTCAGGGGGAGCCAATTACAGACTGTATTGTGGTTGATCAAACACTTCTCATCGGAAACGCTGCAGGAGCGTCTTCATTGCCCCTGCAGTGTGCGGCCGAGAATTGGCATCAAGAACGTACTGCTCACAGCTGTGTCATGTGGGCTGCATGACACAGGCGAAATCTCTAACCAGGCCCTCATACACTACTGGCCATTAAAATTGGTACACCACGAAGATGACGTACTACAGACGCGAAATTTAACCGACAAGAAGAAGATGCTGTGATATGCAAATGATGAGCTTTTCAGAGCATTCACACAAAGTCGGCGCCGGTGGCGACACCTACAACGTGCTGACATGAGGAAAGTTTCCAACCGATTTCTCATACACAAACAGCAATTGGCCGGCGTTGCCTGGTGAAACGTTGTTGTGATGCCTCGTGTAAGGTGGAGAAATGCGTACCATCACGTTTCCGACTTTGATGAAGGTCGGATTCTAGCCTATCGCGATTGCGGTTTATTGCATAGCGACACTGCTGCTAGCACGCATCTCGTGGTCGTGCGGTAGCGTTCTCGCTTCCCACGCTCGGGTTCCCGGGTTCGATTCCCGGCGGTGTCAGGGATTTTCTCTGCCTCGTGATGCCTGGGTGTTATGTGCTGTCCTTAGGTTAGTTAGGTTTAAGTAGTTCTAATTTCTAGGGGACTGATGACCATAGCTAGTAAGTCCCATAGTGCTCAGAGCCATTTGAACCATTTTTTGACACTGCTGCTCGCGTTGGTCGAGATCCAATGACTGTTAGCAGAATATGGAATCGGTGGGATCAGGAGGGTAATACGGAACGCCGTGCTGGATCCCGACGGCCTCGTATTACTAGCAGTCGAGATGACGGGCATCTTATTCGCATGGCTGTAACGGATCGTGCAGCCACGTCTCGATCCCTGAGTCAACACATGGGGACGTTTGCAAGACAACAACCCTCTGCACGAACAGTTCGACGACGATTGCAGCAGCATGGACTATCAGCTCGGAGACCATGACTGCGGTTACCCTTGCCGCTGCATCACAGACAGGAGCGCCTGCGATGGTGTACTCAACGACGAACCTGGGTGCACGAATGCCAAAACGTCATGTTTTCGGATGAATCTGTTTACAACATCATGATGGTGGCATCCCTGTTTTGCGACATCGCGGTGGGCGCACATTGGAAGCTTGTATTCGTTATCGCCATACTGGCGTATCACCCGGCGTGATGGTATGGGGTGCCATTGGTTACACGTCTCGGTCACCTGTTGTTCGCATTGACGGAACATTGAACAGTGGACGTTACATTTCAGAAGTGTTACGACCCGTGGCTCTACCCCTCATTCGATCTCTGCGAAACCCTACATTTCAGCAGGATAATGCATGACCGCATGTTGCAGGTCCTGTACGGGCCTTTCTAGATACAGAAAATGTTCGACTGCTGCCCTGGCCAGCACATTCTCGAGATCTCTCACCAATTGAAAACGTCTGGTCAATGGTGGCCGAGAAACTGGCTTGTCACAATACGCCAGTCACTACTCTTGATGAACTGTTGTATCATGTTGAAGCTGCATGGGCAACTGTACCTGTACACGACATCCAAGCTCTGTTTGACTCAATATCCAGGCGTATGAAGGCCGTTATTACGGCCAGCGGGGGTTGTTTTGGATACTAATTTCTCAGGATCTATGCACCCAAATTGCGTGAAAATGTAATCACATGTCAGTTGTAGTATAATATATTTGTTCAATGAATACCTGTTTATCATCTGCATTTCTTATTGATGTAGCAATTTTAATGGTCAGGAGGGTACTTGGCGGGAGACGCTATTCCCTATGCATCTTTACGTGCTCACTTTTCAACTGAAAAGAGCGTCGCGACACGATCGACGGGCATACTAGAGACACTGCCCGACACATCTGTGTAAAGCTCTACCGGATTTTCCCAGCGGTTTCCATTTCGCAACCGATTGGAACTTACTTTTTGGACAACCCTCGTATTACTAAAAATAAAGGAAGATAAACAACCAGATGTAAATCGCAGTTTGTTTTTATTTTAAATTACCAGTTTTTGGCAATGTCGCCTACCTTCAAATCATATGTCATAGTCGCAGAGTAATCTGTCGTAGTGGAACTGTCAGTTCACTGTAACATTCGCTTGTGACGGATATTTCCAGTTTTCATCGAATAATATTTGAAGGCCACCGCATACGTAAAATTCATACTAATGAAGATACAGAAAAGGCAATGGCACCACATCAAAGAGAAAATGAGGCAGAGTTATAGCACTTTAGATATTGACGACGGATGGTTTGAATGTATCTGTTAAAATTTTCTGGAGGCTCTAAGTAAACGAAGAAGGTGCCGACTGATTGCGCATGAAGAGCATTATCAGAAAACATATTCTGATTTTCAATTAAAGCAGTAAAATTTGAGTTACGAGACGGAATATTGACTGAGTGTTAAAAAAACTCATTTTAGTACAAAATAAATGGCAATAAGAATAAGTGTAGCCGCCGTATTAGGTAATTCAAGTATCTACGGAGCTTAACTCTCCTTACGTTTAAGACAGGTAACAGGAAATTATAGTGATGTTCACCATTTCACTGAGTAAGATGCAAATAAACAAAAAACACAGCATCCCAGAAAAAAAATAATATCACTGCGGAAAATCCTGTGAAATTTTAGTCTTAGTTCGTGAGCAAATACTTACAGTAGCGGTAAGTTCAACGTGATTTTTGTTTGAGGAAACAGGATATTTTTTACTTCATCCCTCTCACTTGCATTAATATACAACTTTTACTGGAGTTATTACTGGGCTGGGGCTGACACACCCGTTCTTAAACCACACGCCTTGATATTAACCGTAACTAGCCATACAATGTTGTGCCATAACGCACGAATAGCACTTGTACAGTAAGTCCACCTGTGGGGAACAAGTAATCTCATTAATATTACCCTGTGTATCTACTGTTGCAAACGTAGGATAATATTAATGAGAGTACTTGTTCCCCACAGGTGAACACACTGTACAGGTGCAGGGTATCCATAAATGTTTACCCTTATTTCAAGATCAAATATTAATTATATTTGTGACCGTAATGTTTGATTTTTGTTACAGGCCTACTAGAGAACCCATGAAGTTTCTGTACAGCTGTGTCTGATTCAAAACTTTCGCCACAAGAAGCGCTGTGTAGCTATATCGTAAAAATGGCCTACCCCAGGAGAGAGCTCAATGTATTGTGAAACTAGCAGAAACTAAATCACCGATTACCGTGCAGCGAAAGTTCGTGCCCCTTTATGGAAAGAGAGTAACTGATGTCAAGCTAATCAGAACATAGGTGGGAACTTATTTAGCAACGGTGTCGGTTCAGAAACGAACAACCAGCGGCAGACCATCTATTTCGGAGAAGACTATGCAGATCGTTCAAATCGCATTCATGAGGTCGCCACAGAAACGAACAAGCAGCGGCAGACCATCTATTTCGGAGAAGACTGTGCAGATCGTTCAAACCGCATTCATGAGGTCGCCACAGAAATCGATTAAATCGATTAGACGTGCTTCGAGCGAGCTTCAAGTGCCAAAGAGTATAGTGCTTAAAAAGGCTCTCAAACGTCTTAAATTGTATGCGTACAAGGTCCAATTTGTTTACGTATTACGACCAGATGATAGCCCAAAACATGAGCAATTTGAAGCAGACACGCTGAATGTTTTACATGAGGACAATGATTTTTTGAAGCGTGTGTGGCTTTCCGATGAGGCTATATTTCTTGTTCGTAACCCAGATAGCCGCCATAATGTACGGATCTGGGGCTCAGAAAATCCTCATGTCATACGAGAATACATTCGGGACAGTCCAAAGGTTAATGTGTCATGTGGGTTAATGTGTCATCGAGCGATTGGTCCATTTTTCTCCCTTAAAAGCAATGTAAGTGCATATGTTTACCTGATACGTTAAAGAATTATTCCGTTACAAAGCTACAGGATATGCAAGACACTATCATCTTTTAGCAAGATGGCACACCCATCTTTGGGCTCTGGAAGTCCGCAATTTTCTTAATGCGACCTTCCCCAACAAGTGGATTGGCAGCAGAAGCCCAATTCCATGGCCCCCGAGATCACCTCACATTACCCCCTAAGATTTCTTTCTTTGTGGGTATGTGAAAGATATTGTGTACAAAACAGCTGTTCCTGATATTGCGACATTGCAACAACGCTTTGGAGATGCCATTGGAACAATCACACCAGATATGTTTGCAGACTGTGCGCCAAGAGATTGAATACCAGCCGGCCGGGGTAGCCGAGGGGTTCTAGGCGCTACAGTCTGGAACCGCGCGAACGCTGCGGTGGCAGGTTCGAATCCTGCCTCGGGCATGGATGTGTGTGATGTCCTTAGGTTAGTTAGGTTTAAGTAGTTCTAAGTTCTAGGAGACTGCTGACCTCAGAAGTTAAGTCCCATAGTGCTCAGAGCCAACTGAATACGAGCTTGACATATTGCATGCTACCAGAGGTTCACATGTTGAAGTTATTTAAATGTTTAAGTGTATTACTTGCTTTAAATGTTAATGTAAGGTCTGAAAGTTACTGAGTAGAGGCATGTACGGTATAACGCATGTTTCATTTACTATACACAAAAAAGAGGTAAAATGTTTTGTTATCAGGGTAAACATTTATTGCACCACGTATCACTTACTATAGAGTGACCCACCAGGTTAGCCGAGAGCACTAATGCACTGCTTCCTGGACTCAGGCAGGGAAGCCGGCCCCGGATCGAATTCGCCCGGAGGATTACCGATGTTGGCTGGTGTGCCGGCCAGCCACGATGTGGTTTTTAGGCAGTTTTCCTCATCCCACTAGGTGAATACCGGTCTGGTTCTCACGTTCCACCTCAGTTACACGACTCTCAGGCATCTGAAAACGTTCGCACTATTCCATGGATTACTCTAGATGCAGACAGCAGTGGTACACTAATTCCATCCTGGGAAGGGGGGGTGGGGGGTATGGGGTGGCGGTAGGTAAGGCATCCGGCCACCCCTTAAAATTAACTTTGCAAATCCGTTCCTAACAATGCTGATCCAGCAAACCCGCGGGACAAGGCACCAGCAACATAAGAAGAAGTAACACTTACTATAGAGCGGTTGGGTGCAATGCCTCGAGCGATGTGGACAGCACACAGCACGAATCAGCAAGCGGGCAGAAATCACGGTGTGGTGTCACGTCATTATTTTATTTTATTTCTCTTTTTTGAGGGGGTGGGGCGGGAGATGTACAGAAACAAAAAGGTGAGATAATGGGAAGCGGCGACGTGAGCAGCTTGGCCTGGCCCCCGGGAACGGCCACTGTGCGGTCCGAGGCTTCCCAGGGGGGCCGTAGCCGCCGCATCCACCGCTCCCGGAGCCGGCGGCTATCGGGGCGGCCATCGCCGCACAAAGGAAGGTCCGTCCAGCCGCACACAATGGCGCACTTGCCGTTGCTCCTATCGCTCGTGCAGATAGAGCCCGCGACTGCATTAACGCTTCCTCACCCGCGCCCAAGGCGAACACTCACTTTGCGTGCTCGGCCCGAAAAATTGTTTGCCGCCGGGTCGGGAAGCTACAGTGGCCACCTGGCGTGAGTCTGCACGCCCTTTGTTAGCTCGCCCAGTTCCCCCCTGGAGGAGCGCAATATTTCGCTGTGCTTGAACGCCCTCTCTCGTCCCGTCTGGTAAAAAGGCCGTTTCCTCATATTCCCACTCGTGTCATAAAAGAATGGCCGGGAGCGTGTCGACAGTATTACGACCACGCGTGTTACGCACGTGGAGCAGCCTCTGTGCTCTGGAACACAACTGCCGTGTAGAAGGGCCTCGTTGTGCACGCTTGTAAAATTTCCAGACTCACAGCTAATTGAGAAAGTTGGAATTCAACGTCTACATTTACAAAATGCATTTACACTTCACTAGCTACCAACCGGTGTGTGACGGGCGTACGTGATCTACCACTAATATCTGCCCCCCTCCCCCATACTATTCGCGGGTAGTATGCGGAAAGAATTAGTGTCCGTAGCCCTCTACATGGCGTCGTACTCTCTGCGAGGTGTGTGCTGGTGGACATTATTTATTCATTTAGTACATTGTAGCTTCTTACTTATAACTGAAACACAGGCTGTACACACGGGCAGAAAAAATTATAACACCTGAAAAGACGAGGGGGGAGGGGGGAGGAGGATGTTAGTGTTTAACGTCCCGTCGACTACGAAATCATTAGAAACGGAGCGCAAGCTCGGGTTAGGGAAGGATGGGGAAGGAAATCGGCCGTGCCTTTTCAAAGGAACCATCCCGGTATTTGCGTGAAACGATTTAGGGAAATCACGGAAAACCTAAATCAGGATGGCTGGAGACGGGATTGAGCCGTCGGCCTCCCGAATGCGATGGAAAGACGACGTCTTGTCTACCATTTAATATGGATTGCTCACAGCCAGAAGGGTCAGTGTGGTGCAAAAGTATAAAGCAAGCAGGCAACCATGCCACAGAGACGCACTCGTTTTTCCTACAGCTAAATGAGCGAGTTAGACAGGGACGAAATTGTGGACTTCCGAGTGGCAGGATTGTCCTTTCGGAGAATTGGCGTTTTAATTGGACGTGATGCGTCAGTTGCGCAACGACGCTGCTATTAGTGGTCACGTGAATATTCTCACAACCACAGACGAGATTCAGGACGTCCACGCAGCACAGACGAGATTCAGGATCGTCGTATTGAAAGGCCAGCAGTGGCAGATCGCGCGGCTACCACAGCACAGATAAGAGGGCATATGAGACCAAACATGTCGTGCGGCTGGTCCCGGCAGAGGTTCGAGTCCTCTCTCGGGCATGGGTGTGTGTGTTTGTCCTTAGGATAATTTAGGTTAAGTAGTGTGTAAGCTTAGGGACTGATGACCTTAGCAGTTAAGTCCCATTTGAACATTTTTTTTAACCAAACGTGTCAACACGAGCTGTTGCGAACCGGTTATTAGCAGCGGGAGTACGGGGACGCACACCTCTAACTCATCTTCCAAACACGCCACAGCATCGACGTGTAGGGCTCGATTGGGCCTCTCAGAGGATCGCTTGGAAGACGGAATGGCGCGCCGTGATCTTCAGCGATGAAACCAGATTCTCACTGCATGCAAGTGGTGGTAGTTTGTGTGTGCGACGCAGATTTGGGGTTGGGGTTGGGTTGTTTGGGGAAGACCAGACAGCGAGGTCATTGGTCTCATCAGATTAGCGACGGACGGGGAAGGAAGTCGGCCGTGCCCTTTCAAAGGAACCATCCTGGCATTTGCCTGGAGCGATTTGGGGAAATCACGGAAAACCTAAATCAGGATGGCCGGACGCGAGATTGAACCATCGTCCTCCCGAATGCGAGTCCAGTGTGCTAGCCACTGCGCCACCTCGCTCGGTAAACGCAGATTTGCTGAGGGCTGTTTCGTAGAGTGCAGTCGTCCAGGACTCACTGACCTCACCCCAGGCCTTTTGTTCTGGAGTGCAGTAAGCTACAATTCTCGTTCACTTTTGGTGTTTTCGGAGAGGACGCTAACCAGCGCTCGGTCCGTGCAGAACATTTCTAGACCTGCTCTTCTGCCGTCCTTGCAATAGGAAGGTGATAAGTTGTTCCAACAGGATAATGCTCGCCTACACACTGCCTGTGGAAGTCAATGCCATCTGCAAAATGCGCAGCAACTTCCCTGGCCAGCACGATCTCCGGACTTGTCTCCAATCGAGCCCGTGTGGGATTTAATGGGGCTAGAGGTGAGTCGTGCGACTCGTCAACGAACGACTCTTATAGAACTACGTGCACAGGTCGAGCAATCGTGGCATAAAGTATCCGAGGACAGTATTCGTCAACTTACGTTCGATTAGATGCCAGAGTCAGCGCCTGCATTGTCACCCTTTGAGGCTACACCGTATACTAATCTATCTATCTACATAAATGATCTTTTGGATAGGATGGATAGCAGTGTGCGGCTGTTAGCTGATGATGCTGTGGTGTACGGGAACGTGTCGTCGTTGAGTGACTGTAGGAGGATACAAGATGACTTGGACAGGATTTGTGATTGATGTACAGAATAGCAGCTAACTCTAAATATAGATAAATGTAAATTAATGCAGATGAATAGGAAAAAGAATCCTGTAATGTTTGAATACTCCGTTAGTAGCGTAGCGCTTGACACAGTCACGTCGGTTAAATATTGGGGCGCAACATAGCAGAGCGATATGATGTGGGACAAGCATGTAATGGCAGTTCTGGGGAAGGCGGATAGTCGTCTTCGGTTCATTGGTAGAATTTTGGGAAGATGTGGTTCATCTGTAAAGGAGACCGCTTATAAAACACTAATACGACCTATTCTTGAGTACTGCTCGAGCGTTTGGGATCCCTATCAGGTCGGATTGAGGGAGGACATAGAAGCAATTCAGAGGCGGGCTGCTAGATTTGTTACTGGTAGGTTTGATCATCACGCGAGTGTTACGGAAATGCTTCAGGAACTCGGGTGGGAGTCTCTAGAGGAAACAAGGCGTTCTTTTCGTGAATCGCTACTGAGGAAGTTTAGAGAACCAGAATTTGAGGCTGACTGCAGTACAATTTTACTGCCGCCAACTTACATTTCGCGGAAAGACCACAAAGATAACATAAGAGAGATTAGGGCTCGTACAGAGGCATATAGGCGGTCATATTCCCTCGTTCTGTTTGGGAGTGGACCAGGGAGAGAAGATACTAGTTGTGGTACGAGGTACCCTCCGCCACCCACCGTGTGGTGGATTGCCGAGTATGTATGTAGATGCAGATGTAGGTGTTCCAGTATGGGTCGATACCTGGTACCTCTGAACCACTTGTGCTATTGATCTGTAAATGTAATTATATCATGTACCTCATATGAACAGTTGCAACAAAAAAATCTTGAGTGAACTGGAAACCTGTAGAAGCGTATAGTAATTTTTTTCAGCAGTACGTATTCTTACACAAATTATTACTAACAACAACAATTTTTCCCTATACATCGGTAATAATGATATGACATTCAAGGCAATAGTACTTCCCATCACCGTGACTATTTGTAGTATTAATAAAAACTACCCCTACTACCGCACCTCACTATGAAAACTATTGTATCTCTACAAACTGTTTTGCTCCACATCTTTTTGCTATACACTACAAGTAACTGTAACAGAATGAACAGTAGTAACGCCAACTTTCGTCTGCCGCATTTCACAACACACTCCATCGTTCCACGGCTGTAGGCACACCCTATCCGATCCTTGGGCATTGTGAACAGCGTTGTGGTTGTATCTGCCCCTTCCGTTGTGTCTCGGCTCCCTAGTTGTAGGATTAGACCTCCCTGTTTCGAGGGAGCATCTTTGTTGTCGTCGGAGAGTAGAGCCATACGCCAGCCCACGTCACCCCAGTTCTAGTTCGTTACGTGGCGAGACACCGCCCACGGCTGCATGTCCACTCTAGTGTTGTTATTACGATCGCCATGCATGTGGAGCTGGCTGTTTGACTGCTAAAACTGTTGGCCTCAACAGTCTCCGCTGCGTTGCTTCTATCTTCTGTCGCAACCTCGCCGTAGTGCAGTAGTCGACAGTCCCGATATCTCTCCATGTGATTTCTAAATTTTGAAGCCCTGAAGAAAGACATTCGCGGCCGTCGATTAACTTCAGACGAAGAGTTTACTCCTGGCTACAATTATGGTTCCACAGGCAGCCGCAAACATTTTTCTGTGAAGGCATTGACTGTCTTGCCTCACAGAGGTATAAATGTATTAACAGTTATGGCGATTACTTCTGCAATAATAAACAGTTTATTTATTCATCAGGTTACCTTCCATTTATTTATTTTCTTTCTATCTGTCTGGTTTTCATTTGACTGCTCCTTTTATGTATGTACTTTGTTTTCTATGTGCCGCTATAGAACTCTGTCAACGGTCTTTCCCAAGCCAAGAGACGCAGCATCAAGGTGAGTCCAAGTGTCTAGTCCTAACACGTTACGCAAGTGGCTCCTAAGTAGTACATACGTGTCAGTGGGTGATACGAGACGATCAGTTAGGCCTTTCTAGAATATGTGGTCATTCATCTACTGACTTACTAATATTTTTCCTCATATTCGATCCTACATCTACTATTTAAATTTACGAAAATTAGCATATGTTGTCTTACACACTTTTCTCAAAAGTATATACTTTTTTGATAGGAATTCTGTATAAATCAGTCCTTACTATTTAGTGAAGTGATGAGGAGTGAAATAGTACTGTTTTAGAACCTTTTGTCGGTGTGGTACAACCGAAAAAATTGTAGGTATGTGCAACGCCACTACACATTTCTCACATTCATACTGTGTACCACTTTTCTTCTTCCTTAAGTGGCACACTACACAATTTCTGGAGGGTGTTTTCTTGGTGGGACTGGGGAGGATAAACCTAACAAATCCTGAATACGATTGCTTGTAACTCGCAAAATATCTGAAAACGTCGAGTGTGTTATGCACTACTAAATAGATCAGTTTCTCAACTTACCGATGGTTATAATATGTCATGTCCTCTATTGACAGAAAAGGAGAAACACCAAGAAGCAACTACAGCTGCTAGACCCATCCCACAGCCGGCAATGTAATAACGTTTTGAAATCTGCGACTGCTCGTGGGCCGGCCGTATCAGCTAATGGTCAACAGAATACTCCATTAAAACCGCATTCTATATCTGTAACAGAGTAGGGTTTGGGTGATGAGGGCGCATAACCAACGCAAATGGATACACTAAGCTGGAAATACATCTATTATCCCTCTGGAAATAATAATCAGACACAGAAATCTGATGTCTTAGGAGTATTTCCGTACACTCTTTCCGGGTGACACCTCAAACTAGGTGAAAACGAGAAAACATTTTTGTGTATGAGAATCAGTCAAGAACTTGGGTAACGATACGCCTTTCTCTTATGCTACACGGGTTGCAATTGCTTTCAGTGAGGCAGGCAACGGCGGCACATAGTGTGGAAAACGTTAGTGAGCACCTAAAGTTGTTCAACAGCTTCAGTTCACTTCAGATTGTTAACTATAAAGTAGTACAACTGTTTTGTAAAATATCAAAATGAGTTTTTTTATTCTTAGATGTCTGTGTATTCTGCTGCCCCGTCAGGTTATTTAGTTAGCGTCTTTTATCTACTATTATTATTTTTTGTTTTGCCGTACTGTGTGCTTTCAAGTACAGTATTCGAACACTTCTAGCCAGCGCTGAGCGATTCGTTTCATATGCACATACTCTTTGTTGGTATCACTGAAAGAAATTAAAATATCAAAGAAAGGTTGTGTGGTTCAATGGTTTATCAAATCTTGCAACTTTGTGCCTATTTGGTGCAACGAGTGTCAGTGTGGTGGCTTATTATTTATTAAAAGTAGCTTCTCATTTGGCTCCACGCGGATCTGTCTGTTCGTTTTACATATCTTCTCATCTCAGTAAAATCTCCAAGGAAGTCCCCTGGAAATCGAACCTGTGTCAATAACTAAAAACGCTGACCATTACCTGACGGAGGTAGTGTAACTACGAACAGGTCGTTTCTGAGATAAACGAGTGAAACGAACTCTGTCCTTTCACCATGCTATGTATAAAAGTTGCTGTCAGCATGGTGATGAGACGAGCGAATATGAGGGTTATTCAAGCGTGCTTGAAGAATCGAATTTCAAATTAAGTGATCCAGTGCACTCATAATATTTGAGTCTACGTTAATGAAAGATGGATTATATTGGTGGTTTTGAATGTATGGTAACAGAGCTTTTGTGACAACAGACATATGTGTTGTGGCGCCATACCTGACTACAGGTGTACACATCTGTAGACAAACGTATCTCTCTTCGTACATCCATCTTCAGACCAGAGGATTCCAGCTGATGATATGTATTTTTGGAGTATGAATGAATCCTTCAACCGTATTTGAAAGCCTAATTTTATTTGCTATCGATTTAGGCGCCACAGTGAACCATCTATAGACTTCTTTATGGTAATACCGCGCCGTCCCGCGGATAACTGGACAACCGCCATAATATCTCTCAGTCCACGGCACAATCAAATCTTTGTCCGATCAATTCCTTGCTTCCTGCTTAAAGGATTGTCAACGCCAGCACTCAGACAGACTTTTAAACCATATTTGGTTCAATTCTTGCTGGAAGACTTAACAGTTCCATTCCCTGCCCTAAATTCTCTTTAGTATTTTGACGTAATGCAATTGTGCGGAGAAAAGAAAGGATTCTGAGTGAGTTTCGACTGGTTGGTTGGTTCAGTATTAAGAGACTACACAGCGTGCTCATCAGTTCCTCGTTGAAGAGGTAATCAATCTGGAGTTAGTGACGTCCGCCAGAAAATTTGACGAATTATGAAAGTATGTAAGAGTAGTAAAATCGAGGCCTTGAGAGCAACATTGATGCCAGAGTTGAGAAATAACTTAAAGAGAAGTAAAAGCATATGGATGGGGACTGTGCGTAGATCAGGGCAACCGAGAAATGTCCTAGGGATCAATAGTGACGACAGAAGTCCCATCCGCAAATAACCGCTACTAATCCGATTAGCGGCGAAGGTAGTTAAGAGAGCAAAGACTACCTTCTAGCCAGGAGATGCGTAATAGTAAAAGTGAGAAGGTTAAAAACATAATTGGTATCAGTTAGAGAGACAGTAGTAAAAGTATGTGTGAGAAGTAGTCCATCAGCAAGTGGTTGGCCAAGGCGAGTGTCCGTCTGGGCTCTTACAGCTGTCGCAATACGTTTTGTAAGGTAAGCAGGTGGATCCGCAGAACGGCGGACTGCAACCCGCTGCAGAATTTGCGTCCGATCCTGAACTTAACCTCAGGCTCCAACAGGACAGCCAGGCGAGCAAATAGGTGAACTTCAATATTCAAGAAACTTCCTGGGTCATTCATCCTATGTGCTGGACAGAGATTCGATCTCGGGACCTTCCCCTTCCGTGGGCAAGTGCTCTACCAACTAAGCTACCCATTTACGACACCCGACCCGTACTCGCAGCTTTACCTCCGACCTTACCTCATCTCCTACCTTCCAAACTTCACAAAGCTCTCCTGCGAAACTTGCAGGACTAGCACCCCTGAACGAAAGGATACTGCAGAGACAGCCATAGCCTGAGGGATATTTCCAGATTGAGATGTTCACTCTGCAGTGGAGTGCACAGAGTTTTAAACTGCCAGGAACTTTCACGCCATCGTAGCCTCCACGGAAGAGCGAAAATCGCTTTCTCCAATATTCATCCTCACAATAAAGCTCTGAGATAAGATCCTGGCTTATAGTGGCTACAGGCGGTAGAAGAGCACGATGATGGCATCGGAGGCCTTCCGATTCCCAAAAATTCACAGCATCTTCACTGAAAGGAACATATGGGAAATTATTACGATTGCCATGTGTGAATCGTCCACCATGTACCTGTCCAGGGTCGTACCGAGGGGGTGGAGAGGCATGCCCTCACGAAGGATGCAGACACTCATAAAACAAGGAAGGAAGGCGGTTTAAGGTGCGTGGGTTCTCCTATCCCTCTCATTCCTGTCTTCTGCATACGCATTTCCATCGGCGCACGACAGCAGACTCACGCTGTTGTCATAGTATCCTTTCTGAAGCGTCTTTTCGTTCCTGTAGCATCATCAACTAACGACTGTTAACTAACTGAAGTCTATTCCTAATATGGTGTATGTGCCAATAGGACACATGGTTCACGCAGCTGCCGCCTACACAGCTCACTAATGTTCAACAATGAAGTTCTTGCTGCTCTTTCGGTACTGTATTGTTGTCGGAACTCAAACACCGGCGAGCGAGTGCTGAAGTAAACACGCCATTTGACCTGACGCATCTCATTTTTGCCGATTTCTGCCGATTGAGGACTGAGGACTTGAATGAGGCGCGACTGTGGAGTAAGCAAGCAAAAACGATATAGAAGATAGGTAGTTCGTTTGTGCTTTCGGTCAATACTTTTGCTGCTCGCGGGATTCAGTTGGTACGACCTACTGTGAAAATAAAAAATAATCGAAGAATAAACCTTCCATGGCTGGATAATAGTATAAAGGGTGATCAAAATGCTTCCGTTCGAAAAGGGGGGAAATTAATGTTCTTGCTTCTGTTGCAGTTGATCCGCAAGTTAGCTACCGCGCAATCGCACGAGGAGGCGGAATGAGTCAAGCAAGCGTTCTACGCATTCTCCATTGACATGGATCCCATCCTATCACATCTTTTTCCATCACGAGCTGCATGGAAATGATTATGAGAATCGTGCTAATTTCTTCACATGGACATTGAGACAGGATACTCCAGACTTGACAAGTATCTTGTTTAGTGATGATGCCTCACTTACAAATCATGGCCAGGTAAATCACCGAACATGCACTATTGGCCTGTTGACAGCCCCCGTTTGCTTAGTGAGGTGCAACGTCAGCGTCCATGGAGCGTAAACGTGTGGTGTGGGATAGTGAACCATCAGATTATGGGCCTGTTTTTCATAGATGGGGTACTAAACGCGCACAAACATTACAGTCTCCTAACAGGCTGATAGAAGACGTTGCTCTGCAGACTAGGAGGAACCTGTGGTACCAACATGATGGTGGTACAATCCATAGTGTACGAAGTACTACAGCACATCTTTACAATTGTTTCCAAATTTTTGGATTGAACGCAGAGGACCTGTACCTTGGCCATCCCGTTCCCTGGATTTGACGCCTGTAGACCTTTCTCATTAGGGACAGATGAAGGAAGCTGTCTGCAAGGACATACTGAACTACGCCCGATGACCCACGACGACGTATTACTGCAGCCTGCTTGCACATCTCCTCTGAAATGCTAGCACTTGTGCAGCAGTTGTTCCATACCAGAATGGAAGCGTGCACTGCCGCTGCCGGTGGTCATCTGAACACAACCTGTGACGGTAAAATGGTTCGAATGGCTCTGAGCACTATAGGACTTAACATTTTAGGTCATCAGTCCCCTAGAACTTAGAACTACTTAAACCTAACTAACCTAAGAACATCACACACATCCATGCCCGAGGCAGGAATCGAACCAGCGACCGTAGCAGTCACGCGGTTCCGAATTGAAGCGCCTAGAACCGCTCGGCCACCACGGCCGGCTGTGACGGTCAGTTTGTCTCGTTAGTGGTCAGAATCCACATAACTAGCGTATGCACTTGGGTTGCTCTTTAGCGGGTGCTACTGCAGGTATTGTAGAAGTGTCAATTGGAAACTTCTCCAGATACCTCGTAAAAGACTCGCATTAGAATCCTGCAACAAACACCACTGACATTCTAATTTACCCTACTTTAATTTTGTTAATGTGAATAGGCATTGATCTATTTTAAAAATGCACTTTTGCACAAAAGTACAATTTGTAAGCATTATTATTGTAGAATCCTCGTCGCCACTGTAGAATCTTGTACTGCAGGGAAGCAAGGGAAAGAATGTTGTTATGAGTGGCCGGTATCCTCTTTCTATAAGACAAATGCACACGTGGATTATTACGGTTCTTTATTTACATGAACATTTACTCAACTTGAATAGAGTATATGTCCCGATCCTGACATATGCAACAGAAAGCTGGGTTATGAAAGGAAGAGAGGAAAGCAAAGTACAAGCAAGTGAGACGAAATTCTTGAGAAACAGTATTGGAGTGACAAAGATAGACAGGTTAAGAAATGAGAGGATCAGAGAGTTAATGAAGGTGGAACCATTACAGGAGGAGATAGAGAAATCAAAGTTGAGAGAGAGAGAAAGTTAAGAGAATGAAGGAGAAGAGGATACCCAGGAGGAAACACGAGATGAAACTAGAAGGAAAAAGACTAAAGAGGAAGACCGAAAGACATATGGCTGAAAGGAGTAGAGGAATGCAACGAGAAGAAAAGAGAAGACTGGACAAAGGTGAAGAAAGAGAGATGGTGGGAAGACAGAAGACGATGGAGAAACCTATGTTCCATACAGACCCAGCCAGAGACTGGAAACTGTCCAAGAAGATGATGATGACGATGATGATGATACAGTGCATGTCTTATGGTACAAGCTCATCCACAATAGTCCTCTTGCAGTTAATATCGGTAATCTTGCAATTAAAACCTTTGGTCTCACAATGGTCACTAATCTAGTTGCTATGTACTGTCGTAGCCTGTGACTCGCTCTTCGAATGTACTGACAGACGCCAACTGAATGAGTGAATCACGCCCTTCGGACAGCAGCGGCGACCTAAATGCATGCTGTCAAGAGGACGTTGGCGGTCTGTTGCTTGCAGGTGTGTCTCTGGCCTCTCTCGTGATACACGTGCTTGATCCTGTGTCTAGTTATTTATCTTCGCGCTTCATCTTTGCCGACGGCTGTGCTGGCGACAGCTTCAGAATTACAATGTGTTTATTGGCTAACAATACGAGCCACTGACTACTGATACATTCTGTGAAAATCGCACATCAATAGCACTTTCCATTCCCGCAATATATGCAGTATAAGTTTTTGGTGATACACACTGTGTATACGCACCGGAGTAGCGGTACGTTGCATGTGAGCTGCAGCAACGCCCTCAGATGATAACTTTTTAATTGCCTCTTCTTATACTACGGAAATTGTCAGTTGTCGTGCCTACAGTCAGCTATACTCTGTTCTCCTTCGCGCAAACAAATGTACTCCATTGGCCATTGAAATTGCTACTCCACGAAGATGACGTGCTACGGACGCGAAATTTAAACGACAGGAAGACGTTGCTGTGATATGCAAAAGATTAGCTTTTCAGAGCATTCACACAAGGTTGGCGCCCGTGGCGACACCTAAAACGTGCTGACATGAGGAAAGTTTCCAACCGATTTCTCATACACAAACAGCAGTTGACCGGCGTTGCCTGGTGAAACGTTGTTGTGATGCCTCGTGTAAGGAGGAGACATGCGTACCATCACGTTTCCGACTTTGATAAAGGTCGGATTGAAGCCCATCGCGATTGCGGTTTATCGTATCGCGGCATTGCTGCTCGCGTTGGTCGAGATCCAATGACTGTTAGCAGAATATGGAATCGGTGGGTTTAGGAGGGTAATACGGAACGCCGTGCTGGATCCCAACGGCGTCGTATCACTAGCAGTCGAGATGACAGGCATCTTATCCGCATGGCTGTAACGGATCGTGTAGCCACGTCTCGATCCGTGAGTCAACAGCTGGGGATGTTTGCAAGACAACA